>NC_137259.1:18095191-18796772 GCF_965637545.1 Phallusia mammillata
CTGTTAACCTTTTTACTCCACATAAGGCAGTAGTTTTCCGTATAGGAAGCCTGCCAAGATAGTCTTTCTTTGTATTACTGAAGTGTAAATTGTCCATTTAGATTTACAAAGCAGTCAGAAAAGGCTCGTTTTAACATTCCTAATTTCTCACACACTTAGCCTATAAATTTTAATCCAGAATATAATCAGTGCGGATTAATTCATTGTTAAAGCATGTATTTCTGGTTCAAGATGTCATCAAGGCTTTCCTTTTTCACACACAAAAAAACGATCAACATAACCTGATTCATTGTAAGACTAAAGTGTTTACTATTAGATTTATAAAAAGCACCTAGAGCGTAATGGTGAAAAACAGGCCCTGATTTTACACATACTCAGCCAATCCAGAATGTAACTGGATGAACAGCACTGAGGTTTAAAAGCAGCAATATTTTACCTGAGAAAGACTTCCTCCATCGTGGTGACTGACGCTCCAAAGTTGACGACTCCTAATTCATTTGCACTTTCCTCCAGATTGCGGAAGAGCTTGGGAAAGTGGGACGTGGAGTTAACAGGGAGGAGGAAGGATACTTCTGCTCCTGCTGTTCTCTCCAGGAAGCACTCGGGCACATGATGTTTAAAGAAGTCGTTTAGCTGTTGATTTACAAAAAAGATTATATAATGTGCCACAATAGGAAAGGACAAATTTTTGTTGGGTGTATCACACAGTCATGCACGTTGATAAGCTGAAATCAATATATTTGTCACCAGGAAATGTAAAACAATAGCATTAACAACTATGTACAGTTGGATTTCATATACTAGTTATTGCATTACATGAGTATTTGTTTGTCATCTCTTGGGCACAGAGTGCGATCAGGATTTACGCAAAGAGCCTTATCAGGCACCACTACAATGAAAAATTTAACACAACCATAAAGCAAACTAATTGGGAACTTGTGGAAAATAAATCAAAAAAGTTTTACTAATATAACCGTGATATTTCAATAGCTGACCTTGCTTATGTCACAGTTGTTGGATTTAGTCAGTACAACATGATATCCCACCCCAAACTTGCCCTTCAGAAACACAGAAGAACCTGAAGGGAAAAACAAATGCAAAATTTTATTTCAACATTTTCTTCTTTTCTACACAGCTTTCTACAGTAGGAACTAATGAGTAAGAAAAACCTTAACCATACACAGTATTTTTTATTCCTGAGCATGAAAAGTAAACTCTTAGTAAAAACAATTAATACAATATTTACAAGTTATGAATGAACAACTGAACCACACGTAACACATTTCTTACAATCATTAATGTTAGAAGGTTTAGGCTGTTCAAGCATTCGATCTGTACTTTTAACCCCTTTACTATGATCTTTTTTGCAAGATCCACTTAAAAATACAATAACGAGTTCAAAACTTGAACTATTTAGCCAAACCCACCAGCGCATCTTAGCTTTCCGTCTGCCATTATTGCGATGCGATCTCCCAACAAATCTGCCTCGTCCATGAAGTGGGTTGATATCAACATAGAACACTTCCTCCTGTATTCCTGTATAACCTCCCAGATTGCTCTTCTTGCTGACGGATCCATTCCTGATGTCGGTTCATCCAGGATCACATACTAAACAAAACGTATATTTATAACTGGGATCAGCCCTAAGCATTAACGCAGACCAGCAATTATGGCACATTCATCCATCAATACTAGTACGCCAGGCCTATTGAAGGTGTTATACCAAATCGGTTGGTCACTGAGTATTCCCAACCCCTTGACACAAGCTTTTTCAGGACTCGCATTCTACCAACCAAGCTACACAGGCTGGCAAATTTCATCTTTTTCTGCCCTCTATTTCTTTTACATACACAAACAATTTACCTTAGGATCAGCTGTTAGTGCGATTCCAACCGATAGTTTCCTTTTCATTCCACCCGACAGTTTCTTGGACTGAACATGCCACTTGTCTTCCAGTTTCAGCATTGCAACTGTTGATTGACTGCATTCCTTGGCTTCTTTGCTGGTGCATCCTTTTAACTGTAAAGCAGAAAAAGGACAAATCAAGTAAATGGTTTAAAAAGTTACCAACAAAAAATTGTGAAAGGCTACATGACATGATTTGCTGCATATGTATTTGGAAATGGTACAATAATAATAGTCAATTTTTAAAAAAATGGTAAAAATCTGCTTTAAAAATTATTAGCATGTACTAATTAAAATATTGAACAATTTTACTTTATCACAACTACATGTAAATTAGGGCATCAAAATTTGTTTTTACAGCAAAAGAAGTACAAATGGTACAAGTCAAATGACAAAAACTTGAAATATTATAATTCTTACCCTTGCAAAGAAGTACAAGTGTTCATCTACTGTGAGTAGATCAAATAGAATGTTAAATTGTGGACAATATCCAAGAGATTTCCGTACGCCTCCCATGTCTGTCGTAATGCTGTGATCCATCACATAAGCTTCACCACTAGATGGCGGGAAGAATCCTGAGAATATTATGGAATTTTTTAATTGGTCAAAACTTGGCAAAATGACCTGCAGAACTTGACTCACTTACTGACAACGAAACACATATATTTGTAATTAGTGGCATTTTTTTTTAAATGATAGGAATTTTTTTAAAACTTTTTGTAATTGAGAAGAAACAGTCTAAAACTGATATATCTACATTCAACCAAATATGTTGTATTATTTTATTGATAAAAAGATGAACAGGCCTATATTGCAGATGCAAAATGCAAAAATGTTGAATTTTATCCGTGTGGCAAACAAATGTCTTGGTTTAAAACACTTTTCAGAATTAGGAAAAAAAAAAGTCCAAAAACTGATATATCCAGATTCAAATAAAACCAAACGAGTCATATTATTTTAAACACATTTTTGTATATATATACTTGCCCATATTGTAGATCTGAAAAAAATGTTGATTGTTATAAATCTGTGCCGTGAACACATTTTGCATCTACAAGGAAAGTCACCTGTTAACATTGACATGGTCGTTGTTTTTCCAGCTCCATTGTGACCGAGCAAGACGTTGATTTGACCTTCGTACATGTTGAACGTCAAATTGCTGACTGCTACCTTTTCCTTTCCATTTGACTTGAACACCTACCACAAATATTTGTTATTTCTTTCACAGCAAATGATTTAACAACTTCATTGTCCTATAAACCAAAAAATAGCATATTCAGAATTTATATTTAGTCAAAACAAGGTTTTACAATTTTTTTTAGCTTTATTATTTCAAGAGTAGATATGCTTCTCTAAATAACAAACTTCTATAAATAACGCATAGGACATTTTGTATTCTTATTCATTTTAGGTAAGTGTCATTGGCATGAGTAAATAAACAACAGATGTAGACAGCAAATCTTATTAATCCAATTACTAGTGGTAACCGAAAAGGTGCCAAAGTGTACAAAACTTATCACGCCACTAATAGTGAATAATTAACCAATCAAAATCTGCAAGTGCTGCAATTATGTCATAATACCTTTGTGAGGTTTTTGATTTCCACAATTCTTGACAGTTGTGTTGGTTCTTCTTCAAAATAATCATTATGTTGACCAGTGTTAATACATCCATTTTGGAAGCATCCATTTTCGTTGCCCTCAATGTCAATAGAGGTCGCTGATTTTCCCTTTTTCTTGGCAACTCTACCCGTCCAGTAGCTTGGCTGTTGATTGCAAAATACTTGTTACAGTTTAAGTCTAAAGCTCATGCACAATTGAAATTTATTTTTCACACATTGACAAACCGACTTAATAATCATGTTAATTTGAATTTTAGATTAGTGGTTTTTTAACTGTTTAAAGGCAACACAATATTTCTGTAAGTTGCCACATAAAAATATCTAATGCTCTTTATATATACAGTATTATGTCCATAAGATCAGCAACCCAAAATTAAAACTAAAAAAATGTTTTTCGCAAAACAGTGGTTATAACTTCCAAGCAAGGAATGTAAAGCTTTAAGGTTGGAAACCACTGCTCTAAAACCTTGTGATAGGTGTGAACCTTAAGTTAGGAAGTATAGCTTTTACCTACCATGAAAGGGAAATACCAGGGCTTTGGAATTCCATAATCTCCCGGCCAAACACCTTCAATGTAAACAGCAAGCAGCATGTAGAGGACAGCATCAAGCAGTAGCATCAAAAACACCTGAAGATCATTTTGGAAGGCAATTTTAGCGGGGTTTTCGGTTCTACCCTTGTCATATGCAGTAGTACTAGGGAGGACCGCTTGATTTAGTATGACACTTATATTTAGCCTTGGCATACTTTGATTAGGAAGCATAAAGAGTTTTCTGTATGATAATTAAAAAAATAGGGAAAAAGTTAAACTGCTTTTGCACAAAATAGGAAATTTAAAGAATATTTCTAGTTAAAGAACATAAAACATGAAACTTTGACTTGCTGACAAAAAGTAACAACTTGGCAAAAATATTTATTGGAAATTTGACTAACCTCTACCATGGTAAAGTTGTCATCAACAGTTACACCTTTGTGTATGCTGCTCCACTGAAGTCCAGTACCTGAAAAAATGCATACAAAATAATCAATAGGAGCAAACGTACATTTCTAGTAGAAGTAGAATAGAATATAGGAGAGTAGAATATGAAAAAAGGTTATAGGTGGAAATTGTTATCATTTATCATCAACACAACATAATGATTTAACTCGTTGAAGTATTCAGTTGTTTCGATGCACAAGGTATTTTGGTAGTGGTTGTTAGACAGACAAGCAGATATAACAACAAAACCGTGATCATGTTTAATTAATGCATTATCCAGCATACTCAACCAGCAATGTTAGCAAGCCCTTGTACCTGTTTATTTAGCATTAAGCATGTTTAAATGTTTAGGGTTTCAATTATGTTTGAGGATATTATTGAACAAAATTGAGTTTTATTTTCTATTTACAAGTTCTGATAATTTTATTGAAATGTGAAACTTTTTTCTTGATAACATATAATAACCGAAAAGTGACACATTTTCATACAAGGCCCAACTATTTCAACACATTTTTTAGTCAGTTTTTGTTCTGTTGCACTGATTTGGACAGAAATTATAAGACTAGAGCATGAAAATGAGTCATATTATGTCCTGCCTATTCACTGTCACATAAGTGGCATGTCACTATAAAATGAGTTTTGTTGGCTGTTCAATGGATTTGGCCTTAATGGCCTTATTTTTGTATGATTTTTTAATGTTGGACTTTCTAATATTTAGTTTGATGTTTAAGTATATTTTTTGAAGTATTTACAACCTACTGGGTAAAAAATTTTTTTCAAACCTTCTGTACATTACGGAGCATGTTACTTAATTCAACTTTAACTAGAAGGGTGGCTTAGCACATATTGCCCTTGCATATACAATATAACCTATTTTAAAACATAAATATATTTCCTATGCTTATTTTGTATTGGGTCCCATATTAGCCATCGTCTTTTATAACTTCAGGTCGTTTCTGCAGGCAAAAACTCATGGGTCCCCACACATGCAAAGTTGAAAATAATGCAATCCAATAGATAACAATGAGTAAGTTTGGTATTGTGAAGACAAACACAGTGATTGGTACTGTGCATATCTAAATATGCTATATGGAGTAAAAACTATTTAAATTAAAAAAACTCATTTTAGGGGGCTAGTAGGATAACTAATTGAGGTTCCACACACACACAAACTTAAAAGTAGGAAACCACAATGACTCAATCAATAGTACTGCAAAATTTCAGTCCAATCTGCCAACGTTTAAAATTTCAACCACTACAGGTGTTTTGAGAACAACCGTTAATGTTTCTGACGTCAAAGGGCCGTTAACAACCCCCGAACTGCAATGGCGCAATAACGATAATTGGCATACTTTACAAGCTATCCAAAATTTTGCCAATTCTGACATTGTTTCCAAACTCACCCCTTTTAGGGGGCTGGTGGGGTAAATACTAGGGTTATCCGGAAAACAAAGTGGGATGCACATCTACATAACTATATCTACCATCTGTGTAAATTTCAGCCACATCCATCAAACATTTGATAGAAAAACGAGTCGGACCAACTTCGGGGGAAAATACCTATTTTAGGGGGCTAGCGGGGTAAATACTGGGGTTATCAACAAAAACAAAGTGGGATGCACATCTACATAACTACATCTACCATCTGTGTAAATTTCATCCAAATCCATCAAGGATTTGATGGAAAAACGAGTCGGACAAACTTTGGGTAGAAGAAAAAAGAAGAAAAAAAAGAAAAAAAAACAAAAACATTTTGAGTAAAATCAATATGTGTCCCCTTCAGGGAAGGGGACCCATAATTATTTACAATAAAATGTGTTAACAGCATACATGTTTGGCAGATTTAGCTTTGGATAATCTATCTTTCAGGACCATGTCTAGGGTCTTTAAAATGGCAACTAACAAAAGCTCTTCCTAATGTTAAGGTGTTTGTTTGTGCCATGACCCAATGCTGCATGAAAATTGTTTCATGGGGCAATCAACACACCCACTTTGCTAACTAATCTAAGATGCTCCACCCACAGACAGGCATTTACAAAAGGAAACAATGTTTTGTTATTTACCATAATAAACTGTTCATTGAAGCTGAAAAACAACATCATGAGTGACAAAATAAAGTAAATACCTTTTCCTTCAAACATTCCGATTAGTTGACAACCGTTTGCCATAGCAACATTAGAGAATAGACATGATATGACCTTTACTAAATGACTCAACTGGTCATAGTTGTTTTGCATGAACAAATAAGGCATGTATGTCAAACCGTAGAGAACTCCACCTGCTGCTGCCCCAACATTTGCTGTGAACATAATTTTACAAGATTTACTTGACACTGCACAAAAAGTAGACATAGTCACCACCAAATTTGAGAAGTTTTCCCCCCAAAAAAAGTTTTTGAATATATTTTTTTAAACAAACAAAATATTGGATGAAACTTGCAGCGTTAAATATTTAAGCAATAACTCTAGTACTCATAACAATGTACTTACAAAAGTTTTACATTTCCAAGTACAGTACCAATCTTTAATAACTGAACAATGAAAAAAAATTGAACTCATCAACATTTTAATCATAACACTATAATTCAATGTTAACTATTGATATTTGACAAACCTTTTGAGAAAAACACAGATATGAGGAAGCAAAGATTGATGGTGGCAGCAGCAAATAAGATGAGGAACACAAAAACCAGTGTAGCATCAGTTTTGGTTAAAACGCTGCCATGTCTTGTCTGTAGGAAAATACACTTAGTTTAAAATGTTCTCGTGCTATGCAATCATCTTTGTAGTGACTTACAGGGATTTTGTAGAATCCAGCCATAAATATGCATGATATGCATAGAAAGACAAGATATTTGAGAAACCAAGCCAACCAGTGAAGCCAATTCGATAATCCCATCATCATCATATACTCCTGCAACAAAAGTAACATTTATTTAAATGTACAGTGATTATATTGTATTGACCCTTAAGACACCAACACAAAGCTAGGAAAAAAATCAGAAATTTGTTGGTATTCAAGTTTTAAAAGTTTGCAAATGTGTTTACCATCAGGAAGGCAATGATTGATTTAAAAAATTCATTGGTTTAAAAATGCATTAACCAATCTTAACTTATCAGACACTTAAATTGGGTTCAAAATCTTTATTATCATTTCAAAAATACTTGCATTTAAAAAAAAATGACAGAATCTAAGAATGGTTTGTTAAACTTGTTATGCTGAAATTTTCTCCAAAGCTTGGCTAATAACAAACACGAGATCCCATGACCAGAAACTTGATTCTATTGTAAAATGTACAGACAAACAACAATTAAATGACTCAGGGTGGATATTAAAGTTTACTGGGCCTAATGTAAACTACAGGCGTCAGTATACATATCCTACCTTCATTTTTGATTCTTTTTCTTGCACAATGCTTCTCACAATCACAAGTGCAGTGTAGAAATAGCTGAGCATGATCAAAAGTGGCAAAGTACGCTGAATTGCAACTGTAGCAAAAGATAAAAATTCAACAATTAAGTAGTTCTCAGAAATGTACTGTACAAGATATATTTTTGATAACATAGTCCAAAATCAACTGGTTGACTAGCTGGCCCATGTATAATTAGCCACCTGAGAACATACCCCCAATGTAGTAGCAGTACTTTAAAGTTACAATACACCAATTCAACATTTAAATTTAGTTCATATCATACGATTTTTTTCATATTTCTTCTCACCTATAAAGTCATCTTCTAAGTATGGAGGGTAAGGGTATCTTTTCATTGCAAAAGTTGGAGTTTTAAATTCGTGTTTTGAAAATTCACTACCAATCGCCATGTATATTGCATGTTGAAGAGTCAAAAAACCTGCAAAAAGCAAAAAAAAAAAACTTTCTTTCACAATCTTTGGAGCTTTCATAATTATAAATTATGCACCTAAATTGGCACAAATTAAATAAATCACTCTCAAATAAGAGTTATTATCAGAAAAAAATGTGAACATTTTGGCCCCATTACAGGAAACAAATTAACTCCAAATTGCACAGCTATACTCATGCCTACCACAAAATAGATGGTTACCTTTGCATTAAGCTTATAATGATTAAGGAGCACCAGACAACCATTACCTTACTGGTAGTTTAGGGTGGCTGAATGGCAGTATTTTTAATAAATTATATCAAATGTTAGCACTTTTGAATGACTTGCAGAATCATTAATGCCAGTTTTACATTTTGTTTAGTGTTAATTACCTTCTTTATAATATCCAGGTGCTCCACCATATTTGCTTGTTTCTCTTGGTCCAGGAAGTTGAAACAAAGGGTAAAGAGAATGGGTTTTCCAAGTATTTGTTCTGCAAAAAATCAATGCAAATTGTCACAGCGCGAAGTCCAAAACGCTTTAAGTTTTGGTTCAATACAAAGCAGTAATTTAATGTATTTATGGTTGACTTACAACTTGATGAAATTTTTGGCACAAAGTTACAGTAGTTTAATAAAAAACGAAACTACACTATAGCTTATCCGTTGTGAATATATTTTGTGATTTTATGATGACATTCTTAACAGTTTTAGTTCGATTAAGAAATGTTAAATTTAAAAACCACTTGCACTAGATACAGCACAAAACTACCCACAAATTGCCAAAAACTAGGTGAACTTTTTTTAATTTTTTTATTTCACAGAATCCATCAAACATTTAATATTTGCCACAAAACTTACATTCCAGTAAAAGCAGATGCTCCTGCATCGTCAGAATTAATCGGGTCAGCATGAAATCTTAAAACCAGGTCGAGGTTACTTGGTAACGATTTGTTGTCAAACCGTCCTTGGAATATTGCCCCTGCTAATACTTCCTTCAAGTTTGAGTCATTTTTGACAAATGACAGAAAGCTATCTTCTGTTGAAAATGGCATCACTGGCAAAAAAGAAGTTAAACAAAGCTATATTTTATAGTTTTTTTTTGACACAATCCATTTAGCTCACAAAAAATCCTCTATATATCCTTACATTTTACTTTTGTTCCGGCCGTTTCTATAAAGTTATAAAGTTGTTGAATCTGTTTGGTTTTCACCATTGTCTTGTTGTTAAGCATATCTCTGAGTTTTTCAGCATCTTGTGAAGGTAGCCGGGCTAAAATACACTCTACAACAAAAGTTTAGTTAAAAAGTGTTTCTAGAAATGACGTTAGGTCAGGTTCAAAAGAAGTTGTTTTTTATTTCGAGACAAAATTATGCTTAATGGTAAACTTAATGTATATGCATTGGTTAGGTAAAGTATTAGGAATGCAAAGACATGATACAAAGTTGAAATTGTTTATTCGTTTTGTACCTATAGTCTCATTGTTTTGGCTGATCAAATCGTCAAAGTTTTTGTCCATGTAATTGACATAATCATTTGAAAGAAAGGTCTCCTTAAAATCTTGGTTTGGGTCAATGTAGTCCAAAAACCCTGTGACAAAAGCATTTCTTTTTTACAATATTTTTTTTAAACAATATAATTCACCTCATTGATCAAAAACATAGAAATTCCATGTGGCAAATGTATTGTTATGTAAATCATCATTAATGCAAAGTATCAAAAGAGCTTAAACCATGCTTCCAAGACAAAACCAACATGTTGTAGCTACATTTCCTTATTGACACATTGGTGTTCCATTGTAAATTATAATTTGTTTTTGTTTTCAAAATTTTATTTAACAGAAAGCAACTAAATTCAGTTAATTGGTTTTTATTTTACCTAGACCACATTGATTTGCAGCTTCCAGTTTTGAGTTTGTATTTAATTCAGTTTCAACTTTTTTCATGACGTTTGTGACCCACTGAACGTCATCTGGTACATACGCTATTGTCCATACTCCTCCCGCTGGTATCACTTTTTGTTTGAAATTTGGCAAGTCGCTGACAGAAAATTCACTGAAAACAAAGTTTCTCTGTTATTTTGCTAGCATTAAAAATCTTCAAAAAAACTCATTTACTAATAAATTTATATAAATGTCACTTCATAAGTTAATGAACATTTACTGATAATGTATTTGACACAAATTTAAAACCTTTATTTAAGCAATTACCTATAATTTGTCATCTGCTTGTGATTTGTTACTGCAACATTATCTCGAATTATGACCAAAAGTAATGAAAACAGCATTGGCAGAATTAGTTCAAAAACTGTAGCAATTGGTCGGCGTTTTTGCAAAACAAAATTCTTCCATATGAGCAGCGAGAATTGATTAAAAACTCCCATTGTTGATATAAGTCCGACCAACTTGAAAACAGATTTTTGGACAAACAAATTTTCTTTATCTTCTAAACATATTTTATCTGTCCAAAAACATGTCTATTAGTTACCCACCTAACGGCAATTGACTCAATCTATGACTAATACCATCAACTATTACAACACTGTAACAAATAATAGAAACTTTTACACCAAAAACCAGTTAAATTACAAATTTGCTTCTTTATTCTTACTGTAGCTTAACTTTGTACAACCCTACTATTACCAAACACAAACCCTACTACAGATAAAGATTTGCCAATAAGCAACACGCGTGTTACTGTTATGCACAAATTGCACAATATTTGCAATAACAATTGGGCCCCGCGGTATTATGACATCACAAATGCAGGCCATCTGCCGCTGCTTTGTTACGGCGCAACCCTAATTAGATCACACGCGCTGTTAATGAGCTCAGCTCTTTTCTAAATACAAAGAAAGCAAAGTAATTTGACCCCAAACATTTTTTTTCGCACTACTGCTTACCATAGTCTGTTCATAAAACACAGGTTTCAGTAACATAACAAGCTTACTAAAACCGAATAAACAAAAATATACTGCGCTATTGATTTCTGAGTTTAATATTCGGCACGCACGGGACAAGCTTGCCAAGGGTCAGACAAAAAAGTCACGGGACACAACGAAATTGTTTGCGAAGTTTCCTGTTCGGGACTTTTTTTCGCTACCGTCTATTGTCTTTTGTGACGTCACATAAGATATGGAAACGCATCAACGAGTGCTACTTCGTGCGTAACTATGTTTTAATTTTGCAAATACAATAAACGAATAATTGATGTTTCTTTTTAACTATTTAACTTGACACGCTTAACTTTACATATTTTGCTGCTGCGTTTTTAAGTCTCCTTGGGTAAATTCGAACGTAACATAGCCTACATGTAATTCTTGCCCAAAATATTCGCATTCGCTGTTCAATATGTATATACACCAAAAACACACACCAAGAACACAATAAAAGCTAGCTTTCAGTTTTATTACATAACTCCAGTAAGTAACCAATACCATTTCCAAAATAGCCTAGCCTTCTTTATTTGTCAAAAAATAGCTACTTTATGCAAAAACATTTGAAATCTAAAAAGCCAAATACAGAAATGGGTTTATCCTTATTCCCTAGCCCCTACAACAAATATGTTTTTGTACGTAGAAACATTTCTTTTCAGATTAACTATTTTTGGCAAAGTTATTGATTTCAATATAGGTTATGGCAAAAAGCACACTGAAAAAATGCTATAGGCTACTTTTACCGGCAGTTAAATTGTGATTAATGCCGACTTTAAAATTAGCTAAACATTTCTAAAGATGACCCAGGAACGGAATTAAGATGTAATGACAAAATACAATACTTGTTTCGGGTGTGTATTTGATATCTATTAATTCATGCATTTTTATTGTACGAGATCACGTGACAAAATGTCAGGTACGTCGTTCTTCTTCTTGAAATGATGCGCCGGAGTCGACAGGTTGTCCGACGGGAGGTGGAAAATGGCGGAAGTTTCAGGTAACTTATGTTGTATTTCGAAGCAATCATTCATGTGTGGTTCAGAGATTAAACGATTGATAAACACAAACATTTTTTGAAAACTATTTTAACAGTAGTAAGTTTTAAAATGTTACATTTTTATACCAAGAATATATTCGAAACATAAATTTCGCAAAAGTACCGTTTAGTAAGTTAGTCAAAATAGCTAACCACGTAATTGAGAATAATAATGTGGACAATTGCGAATTGATTTTGGAAAGTTTATTAGAAGGTGGAAAAATATTTCGCCTTTTTTTGAAATTATGGCAAACTGCACGGAAAGGATTTTTGATCGTTTTTGGGAGTTTGTTTGTCGCATTATGTTATATTTAAGTAAATGTATTATTTGTAGATGTTGTAAATGCTTGGTTGCCAATTAAATTATAACTGTTAGCTGAATGCCAAATAAGTTAATATGCTTTGTATTTTGTAAACGTTTTGTGGGTAACGTTTTAATAAGATTTAGACAAGTTAGGCATTAAACTATAGCCACGTTCTACAAAACAGTTGCTCTGTGACATAACAATGGCACGTTGTGCAAGCAATCCCTAATCGGCGCTGTTTTCAGGCGATCGGCGCTTTTCGCTGATAAACTCGCTTTTTGCGTTTCAAGCAATCCAGTGTTGTTGCAATTTTGTCGCTGGCAGCTTGAAGGAGAGGAAAGACTGAATGTTAATCCACAGTTACTTGAATGGTTTCAGGTTATGCTGCTGATTTTGAGGCTGCAAAATGTTCAACAGTATTAAATGCTGATGAATTAACTGCATTAAACGACCTGCGCCGTATGCTGTGTACAATTTTAAGTAAGTTATGTTTTTTTTATGTTTTTTGTTGTTGATCGCGATAGTTTTGATTCTAAATCTTGCTTAGCGCGTTTGTATTGTAGCGTACATAATGATTTCAGTTTTGTATAGTTGTAATTTTTGAAAATACCTATTATATATTCTAAGATACTTGATATATTGCAAATTATAAATGCAGACATTCAAGTTTAAGTCGACCAACAAACAAATGGACGCAAGCGACAAGTTGGCCATTTTCCCTTTTGAGCAACGACCTACGGATAAAGGTGGGTTTATGTTTGCGTGTGTAATGTAATCATGTTGTACCTAATTCCTTTACAATGAATCTGAGATTGACTGAAATAACTAAGTGTTAAT
Organism: Phallusia mammillata; assembly: GCF_965637545.1. Classification (NCBI taxonomy): domain Eukaryota; kingdom Metazoa; phylum Chordata; class Ascidiacea; order Phlebobranchia; family Ascidiidae; genus Phallusia; species Phallusia mammillata. Next base: position 18,108,647 of record NC_137259.1, read on the forward strand.
ATTGTTTTAAATACTTTTAATGTCCCGCGTCCTAACTGATTTACCAATTAATGCTGGTTGTCTCGAGTTTGTTTAAAACTAAAACGTGTTATAAAGGAAGCTTTAATATAGTGCTGTGGATATAATTGTTGTAAATAACAGACATATCAAAAATAGAACACTATATACGGATCTGTTCATAAGTTTAATGGTGAAAATAACGGCCCAAATAGACGTTAAAAGCGACATGCTTTATTGTTCAAACGTTTCGGCAAATGCTCATGCCATCATCAGTGATATATCAAAAATAGTTGCGTTAAATATGTTGTTTACAGGAAAATGTAGCGAAGCGTTGTTTAGTTATTTTATTGTGACAAGGCTTGCTCTTTTTTTAATTAGAAATTAAACGTATACCGAAACACAGTGTTAAGTTGTTTGAAGTAGATTGTTGTAAAAAATATTGTGTTAAATTTAGCCGCATCATGTTAATTTAAAGGTGGTGTTTGCACGTTAGGGGATGCGTTTTATTTTTGTAATGCAGTAAACCATAACTTGCCTTAGTTAAAAAATGCTTAAGTTGCAAAATAATTATCACACTAAAAACTCATTTTTTTCTGAACCATTACACTTGTTAAGCCCCAATAGTTGTTGCGCAATTTCTTCTCCAACCACGCGTTGCATAAATGACGTAACAATACTTGGTATGCGCAGAACAGTCACGTGACAAATTAAGCCAATCACCGAAGGTATTCCCTCCATGCGCAATAAGCGATGGTTGCCAAGTATTTCGAGTTTCAGGCTGATTGTGAGATTTTTGTGTGCTTCCGGGTTAAGCAGCCAATCAGATTCGGCCACGTGTTTTACTTGCGTCTCCACGTGTTGTAGCAGCCTCTCGCGGCTCAGTGCAAAGCAAAATGTCGCGCTTGCTTAATTTAAAACAGCGCAACGTGCGTTTATTTAAATTAGGATTAGTTGTTTTTCTGCCACCAATAGTTTTGTAATGGTAACGTAATGTATGTTTTAAGTTGCGTTAGTTAGTTCTTATAAAAACAAACGGTTTTGCGAAACTGGTTTAAAATCCTAATTCTTGTTTTAATGTGTTTTTTGCGATTTAACTTTCTGGTTTATTTAATATTGTACCAAGCTGTATAGTGCGTAACATAAAATATTTATTCCACTTTGTCAACAGAACACCTCTGGTCCAGTCGACAATAAAGCACCAGATCCGGGCTCAGACTTGCAAGTCAAATTATTATCATCCCGTACCACATCAGACAGTTGAGATGTTGATAACGTACGCGCATGGGTTTTACACCATGAACTTTCACCTACAAAATCACATCTACGTTTCAAATGGACATTGAAAACGATGGTGACATATCTATAGAGGCATTTTTTCAACGGACTTGGGCTCGCAAAGTCACACGATCACCGTTTTAAAACACCATGGCCAGTATGTTGTGACTGAAGCATAGTACGCAATGGACATGGACTCACAAAGTCACTTTATCTATCCCAAAACATTACGGACATTCAACTGGGGCTGCAACATGCGTATCAACATTATACGCAATGGACTTGAACTTTCTGCGCGCGAAAAATGTTGTTCATTGTACGGCGGCCGGTTCTTTAGGCAAGCACAAGCGTCAGTGAAGGTTTAATGAAATAGCTAAAGGTTCAGTATTTTATGCACTTTACTAAAGTCAGATTTGAGTATTGATTTACTGCAAAGCATTAATGTTAAACGGAAGCTTATAGTAAGGAGTTACACAAACAGTAGATTTTTCTGAATATTGAGTAGTTTGTGTCGTTGATTGATTTTGGTGTTGCGTGAAAATTCTCGGTCGCTGAAACCAGTTTCCGGTTCCGGTGTTCGGGAATTCCCCTCTGCACGTTAATTTGCGCAAATCCCCCCCAACCCCCAACACCTGGTTGTTCAACGTTGCACCTGCGTATTCGTGTTGCAGGGCTGTGCACGGTCTTGTAATGCGGACGGTATTCTGAGAAGTTGATCTGTTTGTGCAAAGTTGAGAAAGTTGAGTTTATTTAACATCAGACAGACAATAGAACAGCACGAGGCTAGATTGCAGCAAAATACAGTGTCACGAGAAAGAAAGCAACGTACGTTTATTTGTTTTATTGTTTGTTTGGTTTCTTTATTATAAAGGCCTCTTTTTAAAACGCAGCGTCTGCTGACGATAAAGTTTCTGGGCCTAAAAACGTAAATGTGTTTTTTGTCAAATGTTTATTTTTTGCACGTGCCCCTTTTTAACCCAGCGATTGCTGGCGATAATTTTCTAAACGCAGCGATTGCTGACGATAAATGAATTCTCCAAATGCATGATGTCCTGTTATAATGTGAAAAAGTTTCTGGGCTTTAAAACGTCTTGTTGCACAATGCACAGGTTTGTGTTACTGAGAAAATGTTCCCTTTTAAACCCAGCGACGACTGGAGATAATTTTTCAAAACGCAGCGATTGCTGACGATAAACGAATTCACCAAATGCAATTTGTAATGTTACAATGTGAAATTTGCTTTTCAAACAGTACAATTGTTGATATATCATGAAAATGTCCCTTATTTGGCCAACGACGGTTGGCAATAGTTTTCAAATCGCTGCAACAGCTGACGGAATAGTAACAATCCCCCAAAAGTGCTTATTTATATGTTATGTTGCAAAACGGCCTTTTTACGAACCAGCGACGGCTGGACTTAAACATACGAACCCCACAAATGTGTTTATTTCTGTGTTCGCAATAACTTGTCGTTGTGGCATTCTGCTTGAATCAAAGTTGTGCGTCCAACTTAAATGTAAGTATCCGTGTTGCAAGTTGCCGACCTCCGACATAATTTGTAAATTCGAATTTATCTTTCACAGACGGACACACAACGGCAGTGACGTCATCACTGTTGTCATGGGAACATGTCTACGTTCGTTCGGCACGGTGGACTCATCCGATATATCGGAAATTTGGATTAGTGAGTTATTACGTCTACTTTGCAGCTCCTGTCATGATTACTATCGCCCTGTCCTGCACATATTCACGTTAAAACCGACTGTGTTTGCAGAGAAGCTTCTTACGTTGAACCAAAAAGGTTTTAAACATTCGCAATGTGATTTTGTGACCGTACATGCACGTAATAATAACGAAACAAAAAACATATTACAGCAGCAAAAAATCAATGAAATGTCATATTTTTATTAAACATTTAATTCCTTTTTGCACACCATGGACAGCTACGTCACATTACACCATACTTCGATAAATTCAGTTGCAGATTTTTCACTAACACAAATAACTTTCAGTTAAACAAATATTTTGTCACTAGATGGAGCTGTGTTCTCAGCGGAAACTCTGCATCAGCAGCTGAACAACATCAACTTAATCCTTCATCGCATCAAACAGCGTCCTGTGATGCAGCGACAATAAAACAGGTTTGTGCTGTTTCCACTTTATACGAACGAACACTTTCATTCACTTAAGAGATTATTATCAAACAACACTGTGTGATGCTGTCATAAACTTTTGTAATTGTAAGCAAGCACTGAAGCGAATAGAATGACACACTTTAAAACAGGGAGTCGAACCGGAACTGAACCCGAACCCGCGAACCGGTTTGAGCGGTTAATTTCATTAAACCCGAACCGAACCCGAACCGCTATTTACGATTTTCCAAAAACCCGAACCGGAGTTGAACCCTATATTTTGTTTGGCGTTGGACCCGAACCGGAACTGAACCAGTAAAAAATGCAGTCTGTTTTATATTTTGTGATTTTTTTTCAAAACAGCGCACTTAAGAATACGCGAGATAGCACTTATTGGGCGTGTCAAAAATAACAGTGCACGGTCAAAAATCTTGTGGGGTTTGATAAGGCCAGGAAGACGAATGAAAATTTGAACCGGTTTAAAACTGCAAACCGGTTCGGACCTGATAATTTGCCCAAACCGGAACAAAACCCGAACCCGAAAATATACATTTTTAAAAACCTGAACCGAACCCGAACCCTTAAAAACAAAACGAAGTGAACCCGAACCGAACCTGAACCCGTATGACAAGCGGTTCAACTCCGTGCTTTAAAACTGGTATAAATCCACTTTTTAAACAGCATTCTTAATTTGTCATGCTTTATTTATTAAACTTTCATGTTTTTTTCAGGTTGCTGTGATGAAATGAATAGAACAGAACCACGTGGCATGACGTAGCGCGGCTTTTCTGTTATCTAGGCGACGATTGTTGAGGCTGAAAGTAAGTTTTGACCGAGTTTGTATTCTTCTTACGGCGATAAACGGGCACCTCCTTCTAAACTCCAAAAATTCGCTCTTTACCAACTGAATAATATCACTGTTAGCAATTAAAAGCAGTTGTTTTGGTTACCATTCAGCAATTGGAACTAACAGTCGATAACATGTCCGTTTTTACATATAGCAGCTTTTGAGATTTTACCACTTAATAGACACATTTCTGTACCGGTGTAGTTCGTATTTGATAATAACGAATATGTTTTGTGCAGGCGATTCGGGATTTTGTTGCTGTTCGTTCAAACAAGTTTAACCTCGGAATTTCTACAAGCTTCAAGGTGAGAAAATATATTCAGTTTTTGTGAGTCAACCTTGCTAAGTTAGAACACTGGTTTAAATTTTAAACACGCCCTTCCTTAAATTTTGCTTCAATTTGCTTGTTTCGGTGTAACATTGAACAGCCTATTATTAATTACCTTGTGTGATGGTCACAACTTGTGTGGTGGCAGGCAAAGCTAGGATCCACTGGTCTAAACCTGAATTCCATTGAACAAGTGCATTGCCTATGTTTGTTTTATCTTCTCATACTGCCCAGCAAAACAGTAGGCAAACACAATCACCACTCACAAAACAATGTAGTTTACATATGTTTGAAATTTGGACCTATGCTAAATATACTAACATATTTATTCTGTGGCCATGCAACAAAACCTCGATCTTAATTTATTTTCTCTCTTTCAGATTCTTCAGATCCAACATTTCGCCTCCAAACCTTCATCACATCATTAACTTCAAAATTACGGGCTGTCAGTTATTAATAGGAGACTGCTGCGTTATAGTCAACATTGAATGCGAGATTTCCACCTAGGCCCATAACTCTATGCTAACTTGCGCTGGGCCTCCATTCGTCATTGTCAGGTCCAGCGGATTGGAGGCCTAAGTTATTTTTGTTTTTTTTGGTGCTACAAATTAAGTCGCAATTAAGTTTATGTAGTTGTAGCACCGATAACTAGGGTTAGAATAGTTAGGCTGGGGCTTTTATGGGTTCGCACGCCGCATTCCCTCTTAGTTATGGGTTTAGTTAGGCGCGGCGCGTTAAACTTTAGCGTTAAAATCTAGGGCTAGAAACACGTCGCCATCACCCACCCAGGCCCGCTGGGGTTCAAATTCCACCAGAGTTTGATCCCAGGAGTCAAAATTCCACCGGAGACGGGTACCGGTGAAGGCGTTCCTAGTAAACTTCGCTATCCGTCGGACGAATGGGCCGGTTGGAGAGTGGAGAGGAAAGGTTCGCGAGCACGCCGGCTAAAAATACCTTAAGGATGTTTTCAATTCCCCCCTAAACATGTCTGAATTCGGGAGGGTCCGTCTTTGATGATGATGTTGTTGTTTGAGGCAGTGTCCATTTTTTGTCTGTTCTATTTGTTGTCGCTTTGTATAACGTGGCTTTTCCGTGTCTTCCCTTTTTGTCATAAGCTTGAGCGCATTGTAAAGTAGGGATCTGTCGCTTGGTGTCGCACTGTTTCGTCAGTGCCGTACATCTGTATTGGCTGAACAGCCCACTCGCGGTTTATTCTTCCATAAGAAGACCCTGGACTGCGGTTGGGTTGCGATGTCATGCAGATGCACATCTTCTTTGTTCTTGTGGCGATTCCTGCCACCCAGCGGTTCTTGCAGCTCGTGTATTTTTTCCACAGGTACTTTTTTGCAGGTACATTTTTCCACAGGTTTTAAACATGGTTTCACATATGCAGTCTGCTTTTGTTTTATATTTTATAATACTAATGTTATAATATTCCCTACTTAAGCAAATCTCGCATTCCTTGTTGACTCGGCCTTATAAACCCACTTAAAAGCTCTGTTTGTTTCATAACTTTGCTTTTGGTGAAGTTTACACTGCCAGGCGCGGCAGCCTCACATTTTACTTTTCATAGGCTAAATGTTGCGGAGAAGTCAGATAGATAGCGAGCTCAGAAGTTGTTTGTTCTTGTTTTTGTTTGTTATCTAGTTGCGGCGGCATTATATAGGGGCGCGCAGGACGATGGCGGTTCCACAAGTATGTTTGTGTGGGAATGTTTGTGAGTTAGGCTTAATAACGTTAGGTGCAAATTGCACTGAAGAAGATGAACAACCAATCATGTACGATTCGATAGAAGTTCAACCAATCATGTACGATTCGATGGAAGTTCAAGCAATCATGTACCAGATGAACGAAGAACAGTTTTATGATTTATATAAAACACAAGTGGCTTGAACTTAAACACGATTGGACTGCGTTCTAAACTGGTTCAATCGTAGGGACCAAGGATTTTTCTGTGACCACAACTAACCATTGGTGGTTACTTTGGGATTTTTTGGTGGCCACAACTAACCATTGGTGGTCACTTTGGGATTTTTTGGTGACCACATCTAACCATTGGTGGTTACTTCGGGATTTTTTGGTGGCCACAACTAACCATTGGTGGTCACTTTGGGATTTTTTGGTGACCACATCTAACCATTGGTGGTTACTTTGGGATTTTTTGGTGGCCACAACTAACCATTGGTGGTCACTTTGGGATTTTTGGTGGCCACAACTAACCATTGGTGGTTATTTTGGTACTTTTTGACCACAACTAACCATTGGTGGTTACTTTGGGATTTTTTGACCACATCTAACTATTGGTGGGTATTTTGGGATTTTGGTGACCACATCTAACTATTGGTGGTTATTTTGGGATTTTTTCTGACCACATCTAACCATTGGTGGTTATTTTGGGATTTTTTGGTGACCACATCTAACCATTGATGGTCACTTTGCAATTTTTCTGACCACAACTAACCATTGGTGGTTATTTTGGGATTTTTGATGACCACACCTAACCATAGTGGCAACTTGTCAATTACAAAATTATTTTTAGTGACCATAACTAACTATTGGTGGTCACTTTTGCATGAAATAATATTTTAGTTGTCCACGACTAACTTTTAGTGGCAACTTGCTAAAGTTAAGAAACTAACCACCCTCTCTTTTCTACAGGAAACCAACTTGTTCGAACCTTTACGCAGTTTAAAATACTGCTTGAAATCAGTAGTTTAATATACTACTTGCATTTGAACCTAAAAGTAGTTTAATATACTACTTTGAAATTAGAACCAAAACTTTGAGGTAGTTTAACATACTTAGAACCTGAATATTTTAAATGTTTATTTGTTGTGTAAAAATCTTTCTAGGTTTAATTTGTTGCGAAAACACGTCGCGGTATAGGCGTTAACTCTTCCTTCCTTATTTGGTAAATGTAATTTTAAATTGGTTACTTAACTTAGATTATATTGATGTGAATGTGATGGGTTTGGTTTTTATATTCTTTCTTTAACTCGGCGCTGCGAACTCAGATCCAGTTTAGTTTTACTGAATACTGCGATCTGCTTCGTGGTAAAGTCAGTCAGGCAAATCGGGCCGCCATCGTCAGAAGCTAGCATTCACAAGTACAGGGTCATAGTGACAGAGTCTGCCTGTATAAGACCAAGGAACTGGAAATGCTGATTATGGAACGAGTTTTCAAGCTGAGCATTGTATATTGTTACGTCACAAACTAACACTGTCTATTTTGTTTTGCAGATTTTTGGATGAAGATTGAAACGGCGGAATTGGTTGTTTTTATTTCACAACTAACATATGTTTTTGTTTTTTAGATGCGGCACAATTTGTGAAGATTCTTATTCTGGAATATTGAAGGGTGACTTTACAAATAATTTAATACAAAATTAATCTCCTTTCTTGTTCAGGACTTACAGAAAGCAAAACAAATTGGAAAATCGTAATGGAATTTATACATGTATTATGGAAAATCAAACAATCAATCCAAAACAATTTTGAATGATTGGCAACATATATGTTTACGCGTAAGTGCAGAGGTATGATCTAGGCGTCCATTTGCAGTGAATTTTTTTTTGGCAAATGGACCAGTGTCTCTTCCTCGTCTCGGCCTGGTTCTGCGCCAGACGAGGGTCTCTACACTGCCACCTAACGAGAGACCCACTGCGAGAGTTGGCACCTCGACGTGGTGCAGTGGCCTGATTTAGAACTAAGACCAACTCGCAGAACCCAAAACTATGTTTCATGATTTGAAACAAATACAAAAGTAAACCCTGAGTAGCGCAACTTCAGTCATTTTGCTAAATACAATGAACAAATAAACAAACAATCCCGTCCTGTCGAACACCAAACAATACAACTCTATTGTCTACTTCGAGTCATACTTTGGCAAGTGCCTTGAAAGTACATAAACGCAGTGGTTATTACGTTACAATTTACGCCAAAACCTTCACAACATTTAACATACGTTGGTTTTGAGACCACGGTGATGCTTTAATTATTACGATTTTATGCTGTTTTGTGGATGTATCGTTTTATGAGTTTTGCACCCAAATTTGCCGGGCTTCAGCCGATACTCTAGCGTGCTATATGTTTTTTTCTATTTATCGCTGTTTCTTTCTTACGCGCTTGTGTAAGATTTGACTTCGGTTTGTTGAAGCGCCGAAAACTTCTAACAATTGCCAATGAAGATACATTGTTTCAAAATTCTGAATGTTTTTAGTGTTTTTGAAGAACAACATTGCACTCTAAACGTTTTATTTGGACGTAATATTGACCGTATCCCTGCTTAAACGTCTTTGTGCTTGCACCTTGTAAACCTATCACCTGTTTATCAATGTTTTAGTGATAGTGTAAATTGTGACGTCATTATTTTCGTTTGGTGACGTCATTTGGTGAATTTCTGCAATGTTTTAGTTTGGTGACTAGCATCAGTCGTTGACCAACGAGGCAAGGCAGCGACGTTTCGTGTTGTGTGACGTGCTGTAGCTGATGTTGTTGTTGTTGACTTTAAAAGCGTAACATAAAACATCACTAACACAAAACATTGCAGAAATTCTGAAGAGAATACAATCGATTTTTCAGGGACTTATAATAGATTCATGATACATAGTCAATCGACAGCTATGTTGAGACTCGTTACAGGCAAAAGTTTTTACGGCTTGCAACTACTGACACACTATTATATCTCCTCTTGCAAGCTTTTATTTTGCATTGTTCTGTTTTAAACTACTTGGGTTTGACAAAACGCACAGCGACTCGCTATTAATGCAATTTGTATACTGCTTCATTTGAGTAACCAGTGAAAACACGACATGGTACATGCAACGCAGCCTCGCTTCTCGTATAACTAAACAACTTTACATGCAGATCAGGTCGCAAACTTTCTAAACCGCTGTGTCCGTATAATTTCTAATTTAATTCAAAATCGGATGAGACCAGAATACTTTTCCCTGACAAATGACGTCACTGCTCTTGTGTAAATCGTGATTCTCATCTACACGAGCATTGCCCAAGTTAATTATTGGAATTTTTTTTAAAGTTTATTGGGCGGATTTTGTTCCTGAAGGAGATGTATTGTCACTAAGCTTGGCCATGTCCTTATACCATCAGATATGATTGCGATGAAACAGCTGGTAGATATAGTTATGTAGTTGTGCCATCAGTTTCGTTTGAATCGATAGCCTCAATAGTTACCCAAGTAAAACGTTTAATACGTTTTTAAATGCAGCAGGATAAAACAAAAGTTTCAGCACCTTTGTTAGGTTTTAGATAAACAAAGTATCAGTTTTCGTTACGGTAGCGCATCTGATGACGTCTTAGCATGTGACATGGAAACGCTTTCGTTCTTCATGTTGCAGAGCACCACAAACGAAAGTTTCTGCACCTTAAGACGGGTTGCGGTGCTTGCTCCTTGCTTAAGAGACCGATGTTGGTTTTTGCCAACAGTGGGATGACGCCGTTGAGGTACTTGTTTTATTTCGTTCATTGTCGGACGCGCCAATAAACAAGGAGGGGTAATAGCGCATGACGCCCTAGATCAGCGGTTCTTAACAAGGGGTGCATGCACCCCCAAGAGGTGCGAGAACTGTTCCTAGGGGGTGCGGGGATGCTGAATCATTAAGGTTGGTTAGGTCTATTCTATATGAATACAAAACCCAGGGGGGTGCGTAAATTGGTCAGTGATTCGAAAGGGGTGCAGCAAGGAAAAAAGGTTAAGAACCACTGCCCTAGATATTATCACTTCATATATTTTGTATACATCGATGTTGCCATGGTCACGTCACCCTTCGATCATTCGGTTTTTCCCTACCCTTATCCATCGCACCTGGACATATCCAACGACCATTTTCTGGCATTTTTTATTTACTTTAGTCAGTTAATAATTAAATATCTCGATTTACCAATCATATATTTAAACACCATATCATGATATTATTTACGTTGCATTATATATTTTTTTGTTTCTGCATCAGTAATAGATATACATAGTACAATAAGGGTTAATATTCCTTTTTTTCCCATACATCAATATTTATTTTGTCATTTACTCTTATTGCTGTGTATTCATGCTGCAGTGTTTATTTTGTTTAAATAAAGATATCTCTGCGTGTATTTTCATCAGCTTAATTCGCCGCGTTGTCGCAAAAATACTGTGTTTTAGTTATTTTTTCGGTTGTGTACAATTTGTGACTTCCGTCAATAAACAAAAATGAATGACGTAATAGCAGTGTGACATCACTTATGACGCCACAGCTTTAGTGTCTGACTATTAACGCCTCTAGCGGTTCAATTTTTTTCAGTTGCAAAATAAATAAACAAATAGCTTGAATTGAAATTTTATCTGTAGATTGTAGAACAGGGGTGGGGAACCACGCGGCCCGCTTGCCTTTTTAATGTGGCCCGTCACAATTTCATTAAAGTTTAGTATACAACATAGCATACGAACAACAAAATGTTTGTGTACAAATGACTTCGACATTACTGGTAATCTCGCCATTCCACATTATGACGCCAAACTTAAAATTTGCACATTCAACCACTTGCTATATTTGTGACGTAACAGTAAATCGATTGACTCTTTTTTGCCCCCCAAATCTCGAAAAACGGAAAGCCTTAGGGTTTTTCCAAAAATCGGGTCAAAATTTTCTTGGAGATCCTCAATCGGTTTTGCTTGTTGCTCAACAGTTTGTCTCTGTTCATTTGGTGATTGTTGGAGTTTTCTACTACTAGCCGAAGAATTTTCTTTCAGTAATTGACACTGCTTTTTCTCATTTGACAAATCTTTGCTAAGTTGAGTAACTTCTTTCTTTGCTGATTGCAGTTCATGCTTGAGATTCTTAACTTCTGATTTAAGTTGATCTGACGTCAAACGTAGTGACATAATTTCGTGCTGCATTTTTTCTTCATTATTTTCTTTATCACTTGTGACAAGTTTCACTTGATTCTCAGCATTGCTAAGCTTTTCGATCTGTCTCTCCTTGTGTTTTATGCTGCACTTTGCATCTGCCACGTCACATTCAAAGCTCGATATTCTCCTCGTCATTTCATTCAACTCAGTCTTTAGTCGTTTGTTAGGCCTTAGGGTTTTTTCAAAAATCGGGTCAAAATTTTCGATTTTAGAAACTGGTTTAAACCGGTTTGGAGGTTCGGTAGGAGGCAGAAACCGGTCATAACCGGTTTGAAACTGGAACATTCCCACGAAAACCCACCGAAAACCGGATTTTTCTTCGAATTTTCGACCCCCAAAAATCGAAAAAACGGAAAGGCTATAGCCTTGGGGTTTTTTCAAAAATCGGGTCAAAATTTTCGATTTTAGAAACTGGTTTAAACCGGTTTGGAGGTTCGGTAGGAGGCAGAAACCGGTCATAACCGGTTTGAAACTGAAATATTCCCACGAAAACCCACCGAAAACCGGATTTTTCTTCGATTTTTTGACCCCCAAAAATCGAAAAAACGGAAAGGCTATAGCCTTAGGGTTTTTTCAAAAATCGGGTCAAAATTTTCGATTTTAGAAACTGGTTTAAACCGGTTTGGAGGTTCGGTAGGAGGCAGAAACCGGTCATAACCGGTTTGAAACTGGAATATTCCCACGAAAACCCACCGAAAACCGGATTTTTCTTCGATTTTTTGACCCCCAAAAATCGAAAAAACGGAAAGGCTATAGCCTTAGGGTTTTTTCAAAAATCGGGTCAAAATTTTCGATTTTAGAAACTGGTTCAAACCGGTTTGGAGGTTCGGTAGGAGGCAGAAACCGGTCATAACCGGTTTGAAACTGGAATATTCCCACGAAAACCCACCCAAACCCGGATTTTTCTTCGATTTTTCGACCCCCAAAAATCGAAAAAATTGAAACTGGAATATTCCCACGAAAACCCACCCAAAACCGGATTTTTCTTCGATTTTTTGACCCCCAAAAATCGAAAAAACGGAAAGGCTATAGCCTTAGGGTTTTTTCAAAAATCGGGTCAAAATTTTCGATTTTAGAAACTGGTTTAAACCGGTTTGGAGGTTCGGTAGGAGGCAGAAACCGGTCATAACCGGTTTGAAACTGAAATATTCCCACGAAAACCCACCGAAAACCGGATTTTTCTTCGATTTTTTGACCCCCAAAATCGAAAAAACGGATCGGGTCAAAATTTTCGATTTTAGAAACTGGTTTAAACCGGTTTGGAGGTTCGGTAGGAGGCAGAAACCGGTCATAACCGGTTTGAAACTGAAATATTCCCACGAAAACCCACCGAAAACCGGATTTTTCTTCGATTTTTTGACCCCCAAAAATCGAAAAAACGGAAAGGCTATAGCCTTAGGGTTTTTTCAAAAATCGGGTCAAAATTTTCGATTTTAGAAACTGGTTTAAACCGGTTTGGAGGTTCGGTAGGAGGCAGAAACCGGTCATAACCGGTTTGAAACTGGAATATTCCCACGAAAACCCACCGAAAACCGGATTTTTCTTCGATTTTTTGACCCCCAAAAATCGAAAAAACGGAAAGGCTATAGCCTTAGGGTTTTTTCAAAAATCGGGTCAAAATTTTCGATTTTAGAAACTGGTTTAAACCGGTTTGGAGGTTCGGTAGGAGGCAGAAACCGGTCATAACCGGTTTGAAACTGGAATATTCCCACGAAAACCCACCGAAAACCGGATTTTTCTTCGATTTTTTGACCCCCAAAAATCGAAAAAACGGAAAGGCTATAGCCTTAGGGTTTTTTCAAAAATCGGGTCAAAATTTTCGATTTTAGAAACTGGTTTAAACCGGTTTGGAGGTTCGGTAGGAGGCAGAAACCGGTAATAACCGGTTTGAAACTGGAATATTCCCACGAAAACCCACCGAAAACCGGATTTTTCTTCGATTTTTTGACCCCCAAAATCGAAAAAACGGAAAGGCTATAGCCTTAGGGTTTTTTCAAAAATCGGGTCAAAATTTTCGATTTTACAAACTGGTTTAAACCGGTTTGGAGGTTCGGTAGGAGGCAGAAACCGGTCATAACCGGTTTGAAACTGAAATATTCCCACGAAAACCCACCGAAAACCGGATTTTTCTTCGATTTTTTGACCCCCAAAAATCGAAAAAACGGATCGGGTCAAAATTTTCGATTTTAGAAACTGGTTTAAACCGGTTTGGAGGTTTGGTAGGAGGCAGAAACCGGTCATAACCGGTTTGAAACTGAAATATTCCCACGAAAACCCACCGAAAACCGGATTTTTCTTCGATTTTTTGACCCCCAAAAATCGAAAAAACGGAAAGGCTATAGCCTTAGGGTTTTTTCAAAAATCGGGTCAAAATTTTCGATTTTAGAAACTGGTTTAAACCGGTTTGGAGGTTCGGTAGGAGGCAGAAACCGGTCATAACCGGTTTGAAACTGGAATATTCCCACGAAAACCCACCGAAAACCGGATTTTTCTTCGATTTTTCGACCCCCAAAAATCGAAAAAACGGAAAGGCTATAGCCTTAGGGTTTTTTCAAAAATCGGGTCAAAATTTTCGATTTTAGAAACTGGTTTAAACCGGTTTGGAGGTTCGGTAGGAGGCAGAAACCGGTCATAACCGGTTTGAAACTGGAATATTCCCACGAAAACCCACCGAAAACCGGATTTTTCTTCGCTTTTTTGGGTCAAAAAATCGAAAAAACGGAAAGGCTATAGCCTTAGGGTTTTTTCAAAAATCGGGTCAAAATTTTCGATTTTAGAAACTGGTTCAAACCGGTTTGGAGGTTCGGTAGGAGGCAGAAACCGGTCATAACCGGTTTGAAACTGGAATATTCCCACGAAAACCCACCCAAACCCGGATTTTTCTTCGATTTTTCGACCCCCATCAATCGAAAAAATTGAAACTGGAATATTCCCACGAAAACCCACCGAAAACCGGATTTTTCTTCGATTTTTTCACCCTCAAAAATCGAAAAAACAGAAAGGCTATAGCCTTAGGGTTTTTTCAAAAATCGGGTCAAAATTTTCGATTTTACAAACTGGTTTAAACCGGTTTGGAGGTTCGGTAGGAGGCAGAAACCGGTCATAACCGGTTTGAAACTGGAATATTCCCACGAAAACCCACCGAAAACCGGATTTTTCTTCGATTTTTTGACCCCCAAAATCGAAAAAACGGAAAGGCTATAGCCTTAGGGTTTTTTCAAAAATCGGGTCAAAATTTTCGATTTTACAAACTGGTTTAAACCGGTTTGGAGGTTCGGTAGGAGGCAGAAACCGGTCATAACCGGTTTGAAACTGGAATATTCCCACGAAAACCCACCGAAAACCGGATTTTTCTTCGATTTTTGTGGGTCAAAAAATCGAAAAAACGGAAAGGCTATAGCCTTAGGGTTTTTTCAAAAATCGGGTCAAAATTTTCGAATTTAGAAACTGGTTTAAACCGGTTTGGAGGTTCGGTAGGAGGCAGAAACCGGTAATAACCGGTTTGAAACTGGAATATTCCCACGAAAACCCACCGAAAACCGGATTTTTCTTCGATTTTTTGACCCCCAAAAATCGAAAAAACGGAAAGGCTATAGCCTTAGGGTTTTTTCAAAAATCGGGTCAAAATTTTCGATTTTACAAACTGGTTTAAACCGGTTTGGAGGTTCGGTAGGAGGCAGAAACCGGTCATAACCGGTTTGAAACTGAAATATTCCCACGAAAACCCACCGAAAACCGGATTTTTCTTCGATTTTTTGACCCCCAAAATCGAAAAAACGGATCGGGTCAAAATTTTCGATTTTAGAAACTGGTTTAAACCGGTTTGGAGGTTCGGTAGGAGGCAGAAACCGGTCATAACCGGTTTGAAACTGAAATATTCCCACGAAAACCACCGAAAACCGGATTTTTCTTCGATTTTTTGACCCCCAAAAATCGAAAAAACGGAAAGGCTACAGCCTTAGGGTTTTTTCAAAAATCGGGTCAAAATTTTCGATTTTAGAAACTGGTTTAAACCGGTTTGGAGGTTCGGTAGGAGGCAGAAACCGGTCATAACCGGTTTGAAACTGGAATATTCCCACGAAAACCCACCGAAAACCGGATTTTTCTTCGATTTTTTGACCCCCAAAAATCGAAAAAACGGAAAGGCTATAGCCTTAGGTTTTTTTCAAAAATCGGGTCAAAATTTTCGATTTTAGAAACTGGTTTAAACCGGTTTGGAGGTTCGGTAGGAGGCAGAAACCAGTCATAACCGGTTTGAAACTGGAATATTCCCACGAAAACCCACCGAAAACCGGATTTTTCTTCGATTTTTTGACCCCCAAAAATCGAAAAAACGGAAAGGCTATAGCCTTAGGGTTTTTTCAAAAATCGGGTCAAAATTTTCGATTTTAGAAACTGGTTTAAACCGGTTTGGAGGTTCGGTAGGAGGCAGAAACCGGTCATAACCGGTTTGAAACTGGAATATTCCCACGAAAACCCACCGAAAACCGGATTTTTCTTCGATTTTTTGACCCCCAAAAATCGAAAAAACGGAAAGGCTATAGCCTTAGGGTTTTTTCAAAAATCGGGTCAAAATTTTCGATTTTACAAACTGGTTTAAACCGGTTTGGAGGTTCGGTAGGAGGCAGAAACCGGTCATAACCGGTTTGAAACTGGAATATTCCCACGAAAACCCACCGAAAACCGGATTTTTCTTCGATTTTTGTGGGTCAAAAAATCGAAAAAACGGAAAGGCTATAGCCTTAGGGTTTTTTCAAAAATCGGGTCAAAATTTTCGATTTTACAAACTGGTTTAAACCGGTTTGGAGGTTCGGTAGGAGGCAGAAACCGGTCATAACCGGTTTGAAACTGGAATATTCCCACGAAAACCCACCGAAAACCGGATTTTTCTTCGATTTTTGTGGGTCAAAAAATCGAAAAAACGGAAAGGCTATAGCCTTAGGGTTTTTTCAAAAATCGGGTCAAAATTTTCGAATTTAGAAACTGGTTTAAACCGGTTTGGAGGTTCGGTAGGAGGCAGAAACCGGTAATAACCGGTTTGAAACTGGAATATTCCCACGAAAACCCACCGAAAACCGGATTTTTCTTCGCTTTTTTGGGTCAAAAAATCGAAAAAACGGAAAGGCTATAGCCTTAGGGTTTTTTCAAAAATCGGGTCAAAATTTTCGATTTTACAAACTGGTTTAAACCGGTTTGGAGGTTCGGTAGGAGGCAGAAACCGGTCATAACCGGTTTGAAACTGAAATATTCCCACGAAAACCCACCGAAAACCGGATTTTTCTTCGATTTTTTGACCCCCAAAATCGAAAAAACGGATCGGGTCAAAATTTTCGATTTTAGAAACTGGTTTAAACCGGTTTGGAGGTTCGGTAGGAGGCAGAAACCGGTCATAACCGGTTTGAAACTGAAATATTCCCACGAAAACCACCGAAAACCGGATTTTTCTTCGATTTTTTGACCCCCAAAAATCGAAAAAACGGAAAGGCTATAGCCTTAGGGTTTTTTCAAAAATCGGGTCAAAATTTTCGATTTTAGAAACTGGTTTAAACCGGTTTGGAGGTTCGGTAGGAGGCAGAAACCGGTCATAACCGGTTTGAAACTGGAATATTCCCACGAAAACCCACCGAAAACCGGATTTTTCTTCGATTTTTTGACCCCCAAAAATCGAAAAAACGGAAAGGCTATAGCCTTAGGTTTTTTTCAAAAATCGGGTCAAAATTTTCGATTTTAGAAACTGGTTTAAACCGGTTTGGAGGTTCGGTAGGAGGCAGAAACCAGTCATAACCGGTTTGAAACTGGAATATTCCCACGAAAACCCACCGAAAACCGGATTTTTCTTCGATTTTTTGACCCCCAAAAATCGAAAAAACGGAAAGGCTATAGCCTTAGGGTTTTTTCAAAAATCGGGTCAAAATTTTCGATTTTAGAAACTGGTTTAAACCGGTTTGGAGGTTCGGTAGGAGGCAGAAACCGGTCATAACCGGTTTGAAACTGGAATATTCCCACGAAAACCCACCGAAAACCGGATTTTTCTTCGATTTTTTGACCCCCAAAAATCGAAAAAACGGAAAGGCTATAGCCTTAGGGTTTTTTCAAAAATCGGGTCAAAATTTTCGATTTTAGAAACTGGTTTAAACCGGTTTGGAGGTTCGGTAGGAGGCAGAAACCGGTAATAACCGGTTTGAAACTGGAATATTCCCACGAAAACCCACCGAAAACCGGATTTTTCTTCGATTTTTTGACCCCCAAAATCGAAAAAACGGAAAGGCTATAGCCTTAGGGTTTTTTCAAAAATCGGGTCAAAATTTTCGATTTTACAAACTGGTTTAAACCGGTTTGGAGGTTCGGTAGGAGGCAGAAACCGGTCATAACCGGTTTGAAACTGAAATATTCCCACGAAAACCCACCGAAAACCGGATTTTTCTTCGATTTTTTGACCCCCAAAATCGAAAAAACGGATCGGGTCAAAATTTTCGATTTTAGAAACTGGTTTAAACCGGTTTGGAGGTTCGGTAGGAGGCAGAAACCGGTCATAACCGGTTTGAAACTGAAATATTCCCACGAAAACCCACCGAAAACCGGATTTTTCTTCGATTTTTTGACCCCCAAAAATCGAAAAAACGGAAAGGCTATAGCCTTAGGGTTTTTTCAAAAATCGGGTCAAAATTTTCGATTTTAGAAACTGGTTTAAACCGGTTTGGAGGTTCGGTAGGAGGCAGAAACCGGTCATAACCGGTTTGAAACTGGAATATTCCCACGAAAACCCACCGAAAACCGGATTTTTCTTCGATTTTTTGACCCCCAAAAATCGAAAAAACGGAAAGGCTATAGCCTTAGGGTTTTTTCAAAAATCGGGTCAAAATTTTCGATTTTAGAAACTGGTTTAAACCGGTTTGGAGGTTCGGTAGGAGGCAGAAACCGGTCATAACCGGTTTGAAACTGGAATATTCCCACGAAAACCCACCGAAAACCGGATTTTTCTTCGATTTTTTGACCCCCAAAAATCGAAAAAACGGAAAGGCTATAGCCTTAGGGTTTTTTCAAAAATCGGGTCAAAATTTTCGATTTTAGAAACTGGTTTAAACCGGTTTGGAGGTTCGGTAGGAGGCAGAAACCGGTCATAACCGGTTTGAAACTGGAATATTCCCACGAAAACCCACCGAAAACCGGATTTTTCTTCGATTTTTTGACCCCCAAAATCGAAAAAACGGAAAGGCTATAGCCTTAGGGTTTTTTCAAAAATCGGGTCAAAATTTTCGATTTTAGAAACTGGTTTAAACCGGTTTGGAGGTTCGGTAGGAGGCAGAAACCGGTCATAACCGGTTTGAAACTGGAATATTCCCACGAAAACCCACCGAAAACCGGATTTTTCTTCGATTTTTTGACCCCCAAAAATCGAAAAAACGGAAAGGCTATAGCCTTAGGGTTTTTTCAAAAATCGGGTCAAAATTTTCGATTTTAGAAACTGGTTTAAACCGGTTTGGAGGTTCGGTAGGAGGCAGAAACCGGTCATAACCGGTTTGAAACTGGAATATTCCCACGAAAACCCACCGAAAACCGGATTTTTCTTCGATTTTTTGACCCCCAAAATCGAAAAAACGGAAAGGCTATAGCCTTAGGGTTTTTTCAAAAATCGGGTCAAAATTTTCGATTTTAGAAACTGGTTTAAACCGGTTTGGAGGTTCGGTAGGAGGCAGAAACCGGTCATAACCGGTTTGAAACTGGAATATTCCCACGAAAACCCACCGAAAACCGGATTTTTCTTCGATTTTTCGACCCCCAAAATCGAAAAAACGGAAAGGCTATAGCCTTAGGGTTTTTTCAAAAATCGGGTCAAAATTTTCGATTTTAGAAACTGGTTTAAACCGGTTTGGAGGTTCGGTAGGAGGCAGAAACCGGTCATAACCGGTTTGAAACTGGAATATTCCCACGAAAACCCACCGAAAACCGGATTTTTCTTCGATTTTTTGACCCCCAAAAATCGAAAAAACGGAAAGGCTATAGCCTTAGGGTTTTTTCAAAAATCGGGTCAAAATTTTCGATTTTAGAAACTGGTTTAAACCGGTTTGGAGGTTCGGTAGGAGGCAGAAACCGGTCATAACCGGTTTGAAACTGGAATATTCCCACGAAAACCCACCGAAAACCGGATTTTTCTTCGATTTTTTGACCCCCAAAATCGAAAAAACGGAAAGGCTATAGCCTTAGGGTTTTTTCAAAAATCGGGTCAAAATTTTCGATTTTACAAACTGGTTTAAACCGGTTTGGAGGTTCGGTAGGAGGCAGAAACCGGTCATAACCGGTTTGAAACTGGAATATTCCCACGAAAACCCACCGAAAACCGGATTTTTCTTCGATTTTTGTGGGTCAAAAAATCGAAAAAACGGAAAGGCTATAGCCTTAGGGTTTTTTCAAAAATCGGGTCAAAATTTTCGAATTTAGAAACTGGTTTAAACCGGTTTGGAGGTTCGGTAGGAGGCAGAAACCGGTAATAACCGGTTTGAAACTGGAATATTCCCACGAAAACCCACCGAAAACCGGATTTTTCTTCGATTTTTTGACCCCCAAAAATCGAAAAAACGGAAAGGCTATAGCCTTAGGGTTTTTTCAAAAATCGGGTCAAAATTTTCGATTTTACAAACTGGTTTAAACCGGTTTGGAGGTTCGGTAGGAGGCAGAAACCGGTCATAACCGGTTTGAAACTGAAATATTCCCACGAAAACCCACCGAAAACCGGATTTTTCTTCGATTTTTTGACCCCCAAAATCGAAAAAACGGATCGGGTCAAAATTTTCGATTTTAGAAACTGGTTTAAACCGGTTTGGAGGTTCGGTAGGAGGCAGAAACCGGTCATAACCGGTTTGAAACTGAAATATTCCCACGAAAACCACCGAAAACCGGATTTTTCTTCGATTTTTTGACCCCCAAAAATCGAAAAAACGGAAAGGCTATAGCCTTAGGGTTTTTTCAAAAATCGGGTCAAAATTTTCGATTTTAGAAACTGGTTTAAACCGGTTTGGAGGTTCGGTAGGAGGCAGAAACCGGTCATAACCGGTTTGAAACTGGAATATTCCCACGAAAACCCACCGAAAACCGGATTTTTCTTCGATTTTTTGACCCCCAAAAATCGAAAAAACGGAAAGGCTATAGCCTTAGGGTTTTTTCAAAAATCGGGTCAAAATTTTCGATTTTAGAAACTGGTTTAAACCGGTTTGGAGGTTCGGTAGGAGGCAGAAACCGGTAATAACCGGTTTGAAACTGGAATATTCCCACGAAAACCCACCGAAAACCGGATTTTTCTTCGATTTTTTGACCCCCAAAAATCGAAAAAACGGAAAGGCTATAGCCTTAGGGTTTTTTCAAAAATCGGGTCAAAATTTTCGATTTTACAAACTGGTTTAAACCGGTTTGGAGGTTCGGTAGGAGGCAGAAACCGGTCATAACCGGTTTGAAACTGGAATATTCCCACGAAAACCCACCGAAAACCGGATTTTTCTTCGATTTTTCGACCCCCAAAATCGAAAAAACGGAAAGGCTATAGCCTTAGGGTTTTTTCAAAAATCGGGTCAAAATTTTCGATTTTAGAAACTGGTTTAAACCGGTTTGGAGGTTCGGTAGGAGGCAGAAACCGGTCATAACCGGTTTGAAACTGGAATATTCCCACGAAAACCCACCGAAAACCGGATTTTTCTTCGATTTTTTGACCCCCAAAAATCGAAAAAACGGAAAGGCTATAGCCTTAGGGTTTTTTCAAAAATCGGGTCAAAATTTTCGATTTTAGAAACTGGTTTAAACCGGTTTGGAGGTTCGGTAGGAGGCAGAAACCGGTCATAACCGGTTTGAAACTGGAATATTCCCACGAAAACCCACCGAAAACCGGATTTTTCTTCGATTTTTTGACCCCCAAAATCGAAAAAACGGAAAGGCTATAGCCTTAGGGTTTTTTCAAAAATCGGGTCAAAATTTTCGATTTTAGAAACTGGTTTAAACCGGTTTGGAGGTTCGGTAGGAGGCAGAAACCGGTCATAACCGGTTTGAAACTGGAATATTCCCACGAAAACCCACCGAAAACCGGATTTTTCTTCGATTTTTGTGGGTCAAAAAATCGAAAAAACGGAAAGGCTATAGCCTTAGGGTTTTTTCAAAAATCGGGTCAAAATTTTCGAATTTAGAAACTGGTTTAAACCGGTTTGGAGGTTCGGTAGGAGGCAGAAACCGGTAATAACCGGTTTGAAACTGGAATATTCCCACGAAAACCCACCGAAAACCGGATTTTTCTTCGATTTTTTGACCCCCAAAAATCGAAAAAACGGAAAGGCTATAGCCTTAGGGTTTTTTCAAAAATCGGGTCAAAATTTTCGATTTTACAAACTGGTTTAAACCGGTTTGGAGGTTCGGTAGGAGGCAGAAACCGGTCATAACCGGTTTGAAACTGAAATATTCCCACGAAAACCCACCGAAAACCGGATTTTTCTTCGATTTTTTGACCCCCAAAATCGAAAAAACGGATCGGGTCAAAATTTTCGATTTTAGAAACTGGTTTAAACCGGTTTGGAGGTTCGGTAGGAGGCAGAAACCGGTCATAACCGGTTTGAAACTGAAATATTCCCACGAAAACCACCGAAAACCGGATTTTTCTTCGATTTTTTGACCCCCAAAAATCGAAAAAACGGAAAGGCTATAGCCTTAGGGTTTTTTCAAAAATCGGGTCAAAATTTTCGATTTTAGAAACTGGTTTAAACCGGTTTGGAGGTTCGGTAGGAGGCAGAAACCGGTCATAACCGGTTTGAAACTGGAATATTCCCACGAAAACCCACCGAAAACCGGATTTTTCTTCGATTTTTTGACCCCCAAAAATCGAAAAAACGGAAAGGCTATAGCCTTAGGTTTTTTTCAAAAATCGGGTCAAAATTTTCGATTTTAGAAACTGGTTTAAACCGGTTTGGAGGTTCGGTAGGAGGCAGAAACCAGTCATAACCGGTTTGAAACTGGAATATTCCCACGAAAACCCACCGAAAACCGGATTTTTCTTCGATTTTTTGACCCCCAAAAATCGAAAAAACGGAAAGGCTATAGCCTTAGGGTTTTTTCAAAAATCGGGTCAAAATTTTCGATTTTAGAAACTGGTTTAAACCGGTTTGGAGGTTCGGTAGGAGGCAGAAACCGGTCATAACCGGTTTGAAACTGGAATATTCCCACGAAAACCCACCGAAAACCGGATTTTTCTTCGATTTTTTGACCCCCAAAAATCGAAAAAACGGAAAGGCTATAGCCTTAGGGTTTTTTCAAAAATCGGGTCAAAATTTTCGATTTTAGAAACTGGTTTAAACCGGTTTGGAGGTTCGGTAGGAGGCAGAAACCGGTAATAACCGGTTTGAAACTGGAATATTCCCACGAAAACCCACCGAAAACCGGATTTTTCTTCGATTTTTTGACCCCCAAAATCGAAAAAACGGAAAGGCTATAGCCTTAGGGTTTTTTCAAAAATCGGGTCAAAATTTTCGATTTTACAAACTGGTTTAAACCGGTTTGGAGGTTCGGTAGGAGGCAGAAACCGGTCATAACCGGTTTGAAACTGAAATATTCCCACGAAAACCCACCGAAAACCGGATTTTTCTTCGATTTTTTGACCCCCAAAATCGAAAAAACGGATCGGGTCAAAATTTTCGATTTTAGAAACTGGTTTAAACCGGTTTGGAGGTTCGGTAGGAGGCAGAAACCGGTCATAACCGGTTTGAAACTGAAATATTCCCACGAAAACCCACCGAAAACCGGATTTTTCTTCGATTTTTTGACCCCCAAAAATCGAAAAAACGGAAAGGCTATAGCCTTAGGGTTTTTTCAAAAATCGGGTCAAAATTTTCGATTTTAGAAACTGGTTTAAACCGGTTTGGAGGTTCGGTAGGAGGCAGAAACCGGTCATAACCGGTTTGAAACTGGAATATTCCCACGAAAACCCACCGAAAACCGGATTTTTCTTCGATTTTTTGACCCCCAAAAATCGAAAAAACGGAAAGGCTATAGCCTTAGGGTTTTTTCAAAAATCGGGTCAAAATTTTCGATTTTAGAAACTGGTTTAAACCGGTTTGGAGGTTCGGTAGGAGGCAGAAACCGGTAATAACCGGTTTGAAACTGGAATATTCCCACGAAAACCCACCGAAAACCGGATTTTTCTTCGATTTTTTGACCCCCAAAATCGAAAAAACGGAAAGGCTATAGCCTTAGGGTTTTTTCAAAAATCGGGTCAAAATTTTCGATTTTACAAACTGGTTTAAACCGGTTTGGAGGTTCGGTAGGAGGCAGAAACCGGTCATAACCGGTTTGAAACTGAAATATTCCCACGAAAACCCACCGAAAACCGGATTTTTCTTCGATTTTTTGACCCCCAAAATCGAAAAAACGGATCGGGTCAAAATTTTCGATTTTAGAAACTGGTTTAAACCGGTTTGGAGGTTCGGTAGGAGGCAGAAACCGGTCATAACCGGTTTGAAACTGAAATATTCCCACGAAAACCCACCGAAAACCGGATTTTTCTTCGATTTTTTGACCCCCAAAAATCGAAAAAACGGAAAGGCTATAGCCTTAGGGTTTTTTCAAAAATCGGGTCAAAATTTTCGATTTTAGAAACTGGTTTAAACCGGTTTGGAGGTTCGGTAGGAGGCAGTAACCGGTCATAACCGGTTTGAAACTGGAATATTCCCACGAAAACCCACCGAAAACCGGATTTTTCTTCGATTTTTTGACCCCCAAAAATCGAAAAAACGGAAAGGCTATAGCCTTAGGGTTTTTTCAAAAATCGGGTCAAAATTTTCGATTTTAGAAACTGGTTTAAACCGGTTTGGAGGTTCGGTAGGAGGCAGAAACCGGTCATAACCGGTTTGAAACTGGAATATTCCCACGAAAACCCACCGAAAACCGGATTTTTCTTCGATTTTTTGACCCCCAAAAATCGAAAAAACGGAAAGGCTATAGCCTTAGGGTTTTTTCAAAAATCGGGTCAAAATTTTCGATTTTAGAAACTGGTTTAAACCGGTTTGGAGGTTCGGTAGGAGGCAGAAACCGGTCATAACCGGTTTGAAACTGGAATATTCCCACGAAAACCCACCGAAAACCGGATTTTTCTTCGATTTTTTGACCCCCAAAAATCGAAAAAACGGAAAGGCTATAGCCTTAGGGTTTTTTCAAAAATCGGGTCAAAATTTTCGATTTTAGAAACTGGTTTAAACCGGTTTGGAGGTTCGGTAGGAGGCAGAAACCGGTCATAACCGGTTTGAAACTGGAATATTCCCACGAAAACCCACCGAAAACCGGATTTTTCTTCGATTTTTTGACCCCCAAAAATCGAAAAAACGGAAAGGCTATAGCCTTAGGGTTTTTTCAAAAATCGGGTCAAAATTTTCGATTTTAGAAACTGGTTTAAACCGGTTTGGAGGTTCGGTAGGAGGCAGAAACCGGTAATAACCGGTTTGAAACTGGAATATTCCCACGAAAACCCACCGAAAACCGGATTTTTCTTCGATTTTTTGACCCCCAAAATCGAAAAAACGGAAAGGCTATAGCCTTAGGGTTTTTTCAAAAATCGGGTCAAAATTTTCGATTTTACAAACTGGTTTAAACCGGTTTGGAGGTTCGGTAGGAGGCAGAAACCGGTCATAACCGGTTTGAAACTGAAATATTCCCACGAAAACCCACCGAAAACCGGATTTTTCTTCGATTTTTTGACCCCCAAAATCGAAAAAACGGATCGGGTCAAAATTTTCGATTTTAGAAACTGGTTTAAACCGGTTTGGAGGTTCGGTAGGAGGCAGAAACCGGTCATAACCGGTTTGAAACTGAAATATTCCCACGAAAACCCACCGAAAACCGGATTTTTCTTCGATTTTTTGACCCCCAAAAATCGAAAAAACGGAAAGGCTATAGCCTTAGGGTTTTTTCAAAAATCGGGTCAAAATTTTCGATTTTAGAAACTGGTTTAAACCGGTTTGGAGGTTCGGTAGGAGGCAGAAACCGGTCATAACCGGTTTGAAACTGGAATATTCCCACGAAAACCCACCGAAAACCGGATTTTTCTTCGATTTTTTGACCCCCAAAAATCGAAAAAACGGAAAGGCTATAGCCTTAGGGTTTTTTCAAAAATCGGGTCAAAATTTTCGATTTTAGAAACTGGTTTAAACCGGTTTGGAGGTTCGGTAGGAGGCAGAAACCGGTCATAACCGGTTTGAAACTGGAATATTCCCACGAAAACCCACCGAAAACCGGATTTTTCTTCGATTTTTTGACCCCCAAAAATCGAAAAAACGGAAAGGCTATAGCCTTAGGGTTTTTTCAAAAATCGGGTCAAAATTTTCGATTTTAGAAACTGGTTTAAACCGGTTTGGAGGTTCGGTAGGAGGCAGAAACCGGTCATAACCGGTTTGAAACTGGAATATTCCCACGAAAACCCACCGAAAACCGGATTTTTCTTCGATTTTTTGACCCCCAAAATCGAAAAAACGGAAAGGCTATAGCCTTAGGGTTTTTTCAAAAATCGGGTCAAAATTTTCGATTTTAGAAACTGGTTTAAACCGGTTTGGAGGTTCGGTAGGAGGCAGAAACCGGTCATAACCGGTTTGAAACTGGAATATTCCCACGAAAACCCACCGAAAACCGGATTTTTCTTCGATTTTTTGACCCCCAAAAATCGAAAAAACGGAAAGGCTATAGCCTTAGGGTTTTTTCAAAAATCGGGTCAAAATTTTCGATTTTAGAAACTGGTTTAAACCGGTTTGGAGGTTCGGTAGGAGGCAGAAACCGGTCATAACCGGTTTGAAACTGGAATATTCCCACGAAAACCCACCGAAAACCGGATTTTTCTTCGATTTTTTGACCCCCAAAATCGAAAAAACGGAAAGGCTATAGCCTTAGGGTTTTTTCAAAAATCGGGTCAAAATTTTCGATTTTAGAAACTGGTTTAAACCGGTTTGGAGGTTCGGTAGGAGGCAGAAACCGGTCATAACCGGTTTGAAACTGGAATATTCCCACGAAAACCCACCGAAAACCGGATTTTTCTTCGATTTTTCGACCCCCAAAATCGAAAAAACGGAAAGGCTATAGCCTTAGGGTTTTTTCAAAAATCGGGTCAAAATTTTCGATTTTAGAAACTGGTTTAAACCGGTTTGGAGGTTCGGTAGGAGGCAGAAACCGGTCATAACCGGTTTGAAACTGGAATATTCCCACGAAAACCCACCGAAAACCGGATTTTTCTTCGATTTTTTGACCCCCAAAAATCGAAAAAACGGAAAGGCTATAGCCTTAGGGTTTTTTCAAAAATCGGGTCAAAATTTTCGATTTTAGAAACTGGTTTAAACCGGTTTGGAGGTTCGGTAGGAGGCAGAAACCGGTCATAACCGGTTTGAAACTGGAATATTCCCACGAAAACCCACCGAAAACCGGATTTTTCTTCGATTTTTTGACCCCCAAAATCGAAAAAACGGAAAGGCTATAGCCTTAGGGTTTTTTCAAAAATCGGGTCA
Source organism: Phallusia mammillata (assembly GCF_965637545.1). NCBI lineage: Eukaryota > Metazoa > Chordata > Ascidiacea > Phlebobranchia > Ascidiidae > Phallusia > Phallusia mammillata. Next base: position 18,135,645 of record NC_137259.1, read on the forward strand.
AAATTTTCGATTTTACAAACTGGTTTAAACCGGTTTGGAGGTTCGGTAGGAGGCAGAAACCGGTCATAACCGGTTTGAAACTGGAATATTCCCACGAAAACCCACCGAAAACCGGATTTTTCTTCGATTTTTGTGGGTCAAAAAATCGAAAAAACGGAAAGGCTATAGCCTTAGGGTTTTTTCAAAAATCGGGTCAAAATTTTCGAATTTAGAAACTGGTTTAAACCGGTTTGGAGGTTCGGTAGGAGGCAGAAACCGGTAATAACCGGTTTGAAACTGGAATATTCCCACGAAAACCCACCGAAAACCGGATTTTTCTTCGATTTTTTGACCCCCAAAAATCGAAAAAACGGAAAGGCTATAGCCTTAGGGTTTTTTCAAAAATCGGGTCAAAATTTTCGATTTTACAAACTGGTTTAAACCGGTTTGGAGGTTCGGTAGGAGGCAGAAACCGGTCATAACCGGTTTGAAACTGAAATATTCCCACGAAAACCCACCGAAAACCGGATTTTTCTTCGATTTTTTGACCCCCAAAATCGAAAAAACGGATCGGGTCAAAATTTTCGATTTTAGAAACTGGTTTAAACCGGTTTGGAGGTTCGGTAGGAGGCAGAAACCGGTCATAACCGGTTTGAAACTGAAATATTCCCACGAAAACCACCGAAAACCGGATTTTTCTTCGATTTTTTGACCCCCAAAAATCGAAAAAACGGAAAGGCTATAGCCTTAGGGTTTTTTCAAAAATCGGGTCAAAATTTTCGATTTTAGAAACTGGTTTAAACCGGTTTGGAGGTTCGGTAGGAGGCAGAAACCGGTCATAACCGGTTTGAAACTGGAATATTCCCACGAAAACCCACCGAAAACCGGATTTTTCTTCGATTTTTTGACCCCCAAAAATCGAAAAAACGGAAAGGCTATAGCCTTAGGGTTTTTTCAAAAATCGGGTCAAAATTTTCGATTTTAGAAACTGGTTTAAACCGGTTTGGAGGTTCGGTAGGAGGCAGAAACCGGTAATAACCGGTTTGAAACTGGAATATTCCCACGAAAACCCACCGAAAACCGGATTTTTCTTCGATTTTTTGACCCCCAAAAATCGAAAAAACGGAAAGGCTATAGCCTTAGGGTTTTTTCAAAAATCGGGTCAAAATTTTCGATTTTACAAACTGGTTTAAACCGGTTTGGAGGTTCGGTAGGAGGCAGAAACCGGTCATAACCGGTTTGAAACTGGAATATTCCCACGAAAACCCACCGAAAACCGGATTTTTCTTCGATTTTTCGACCCCCAAAATCGAAAAAACGGAAAGGCTATAGCCTTAGGGTTTTTTCAAAAATCGGGTCAAAATTTTCGATTTTAGAAACTGGTTTAAACCGGTTTGGAGGTTCGGTAGGAGGCAGAAACCGGTCATAACCGGTTTGAAACTGGAATATTCCCACGAAAACCCACCGAAAACCGGATTTTTCTTCGATTTTTTGACCCCCAAAAATCGAAAAAACGGAAAGGCTATAGCCTTAGGGTTTTTTCAAAAATCGGGTCAAAATTTTCGATTTTAGAAACTGGTTTAAACCGGTTTGGAGGTTCGGTAGGAGGCAGAAACCGGTCATAACCGGTTTGAAACTGGAATATTCCCACGAAAACCCACCGAAAACCGGATTTTTCTTCGATTTTTTGACCCCCAAAATCGAAAAAACGGAAAGGCTATAGCCTTAGGGTTTTTTCAAAAATCGGGTCAAAATTTTCGATTTTAGAAACTGGTTTAAACCGGTTTGGAGGTTCGGTAGGAGGCAGAAACCGGTCATAACCGGTTTGAAACTGGAATATTCCCACGAAAACCCACCGAAAACCGGATTTTTCTTCGATTTTTGTGGGTCAAAAAATCGAAAAAACGGAAAGGCTATAGCCTTAGGGTTTTTTCAAAAATCGGGTCAAAATTTTCGAATTTAGAAACTGGTTTAAACCGGTTTGGAGGTTCGGTAGGAGGCAGAAACCGGTAATAACCGGTTTGAAACTGGAATATTCCCACGAAAACCCACCGAAAACCGGATTTTTCTTCGATTTTTTGACCCCCAAAAATCGAAAAAACGGAAAGGCTATAGCCTTAGGGTTTTTTCAAAAATCGGGTCAAAATTTTCGATTTTACAAACTGGTTTAAACCGGTTTGGAGGTTCGGTAGGAGGCAGAAACCGGTCATAACCGGTTTGAAACTGAAATATTCCCACGAAAACCCACCGAAAACCGGATTTTTCTTCGATTTTTTGACCCCCAAAATCGAAAAAACGGATCGGGTCAAAATTTTCGATTTTAGAAACTGGTTTAAACCGGTTTGGAGGTTCGGTAGGAGGCAGAAACCGGTCATAACCGGTTTGAAACTGAAATATTCCCACGAAAACCACCGAAAACCGGATTTTTCTTCGATTTTTTGACCCCCAAAAATCGAAAAAACGGAAAGGCTATAGCCTTAGGGTTTTTTCAAAAATCGGGTCAAAATTTTCGATTTTAGAAACTGGTTTAAACCGGTTTGGAGGTTCGGTAGGAGGCAGAAACCGGTCATAACCGGTTTGAAACTGGAATATTCCCACGAAAACCCACCGAAAACCGGATTTTTCTTCGATTTTTTGACCCCCAAAAATCGAAAAAACGGAAAGGCTATAGCCTTAGGTTTTTTTCAAAAATCGGGTCAAAATTTTCGATTTTAGAAACTGGTTTAAACCGGTTTGGAGGTTCGGTAGGAGGCAGAAACCAGTCATAACCGGTTTGAAACTGGAATATTCCCACGAAAACCCACCGAAAACCGGATTTTTCTTCGATTTTTTGACCCCCAAAAATCGAAAAAACGGAAAGGCTATAGCCTTAGGGTTTTTTCAAAAATCGGGTCAAAATTTTCGATTTTAGAAACTGGTTTAAACCGGTTTGGAGGTTCGGTAGGAGGCAGAAACCGGTCATAACCGGTTTGAAACTGGAATATTCCCACGAAAACCCACCGAAAACCGGATTTTTCTTCGATTTTTTGACCCCCAAAAATCGAAAAAACGGAAAGGCTATAGCCTTAGGGTTTTTTCAAAAATCGGGTCAAAATTTTCGATTTTAGAAACTGGTTTAAACCGGTTTGGAGGTTCGGTAGGAGGCAGAAACCGGTAATAACCGGTTTGAAACTGGAATATTCCCACGAAAACCCACCGAAAACCGGATTTTTCTTCGATTTTTTGACCCCCAAAATCGAAAAAACGGAAAGGCTATAGCCTTAGGGTTTTTTCAAAAATCGGGTCAAAATTTTCGATTTTACAAACTGGTTTAAACCGGTTTGGAGGTTCGGTAGGAGGCAGAAACCGGTCATAACCGGTTTGAAACTGAAATATTCCCACGAAAACCCACCGAAAACCGGATTTTTCTTCGATTTTTTGACCCCCAAAATCGAAAAAACGGATCGGGTCAAAATTTTCGATTTTAGAAACTGGTTTAAACCGGTTTGGAGGTTCGGTAGGAGGCAGAAACCGGTCATAACCGGTTTGAAACTGAAATATTCCCACGAAAACCCACCGAAAACCGGATTTTTCTTCGATTTTTTGACCCCCAAAAATCGAAAAAACGGAAAGGCTATAGCCTTAGGGTTTTTTCAAAAATCGGGTCAAAATTTTCGATTTTAGAAACTGGTTTAAACCGGTTTGGAGGTTCGGTAGGAGGCAGAAACCGGTCATAACCGGTTTGAAACTGGAATATTCCCACGAAAACCCACCGAAAACCGGATTTTTCTTCGATTTTTTGACCCCCAAAAATCGAAAAAACGGAAAGGCTATAGCCTTAGGGTTTTTTCAAAAATCGGGTCAAAATTTTCGATTTTAGAAACTGGTTTAAACCGGTTTGGAGGTTCGGTAGGAGGCAGAAACCGGTAATAACCGGTTTGAAACTGGAATATTCCCACGAAAACCCACCGAAAACCGGATTTTTCTTCGATTTTTTGACCCCCAAAATCGAAAAAACGGAAAGGCTATAGCCTTAGGGTTTTTTCAAAAATCGGGTCAAAATTTTCGATTTTACAAACTGGTTTAAACCGGTTTGGAGGTTCGGTAGGAGGCAGAAACCGGTCATAACCGGTTTGAAACTGAAATATTCCCACGAAAACCCACCGAAAACCGGATTTTTCTTCGATTTTTTGACCCCCAAAATCGAAAAAACGGATCGGGTCAAAATTTTCGATTTTAGAAACTGGTTTAAACCGGTTTGGAGGTTCGGTAGGAGGCAGAAACCGGTCATAACCGGTTTGAAACTGAAATATTCCCACGAAAACCCACCGAAAACCGGATTTTTCTTCGATTTTTTGACCCCCAAAAATCGAAAAAACGGAAAGGCTATAGCCTTAGGGTTTTTTCAAAAATCGGGTCAAAATTTTCGATTTTAGAAACTGGTTTAAACCGGTTTGGAGGTTCGGTAGGAGGCAGTAACCGGTCATAACCGGTTTGAAACTGGAATATTCCCACGAAAACCCACCGAAAACCGGATTTTTCTTCGATTTTTTGACCCCCAAAAATCGAAAAAACGGAAAGGCTATAGCCTTAGGGTTTTTTCAAAAATCGGGTCAAAATTTTCGATTTTAGAAACTGGTTTAAACCGGTTTGGAGGTTCGGTAGGAGGCAGAAACCGGTCATAACCGGTTTGAAACTGGAATATTCCCACGAAAACCCACCGAAAACCGGATTTTTCTTCGATTTTTTGACCCCCAAAAATCGAAAAAACGGAAAGGCTATAGCCTTAGGGTTTTTTCAAAAATCGGGTCAAAATTTTCGATTTTAGAAACTGGTTTAAACCGGTTTGGAGGTTCGGTAGGAGGCAGAAACCGGTCATAACCGGTTTGAAACTGGAATATTCCCACGAAAACCCACCGAAAACCGGATTTTTCTTCGATTTTTCGACCCCCAAAATCGAAAAAACGGAAAGGCTACAGCCTTAGGGTTTTTTCAAAAATCGGGTCAAAATTTTCGATTTTAGAAACTGGTTTAAACCGGTTTGGAGGTTCGGTAGGAGGCAGAAACCGGTCATAACCGGTTTGAAACTGGAATATTCCCACGAAAACCCACCGAAAACCGGATTTTTCTTCGAATTTTCGACCCCCAAAAATCGAAAAAACGGAAAGGCTATAGCCTTAGGGTTTTTTCAAAAATCGGGTCAAAATTTTCGATTTTAGAAACTGGTTTAAACCGGTTTGGAGGTTCGGTAGGAGGCAGAAACCGGTCATAACCGGTTTGAAACTGGAATATTCCCACGAAAACCCACCGAAAACCGGATTTTTCTTCGAATTTTCGACCCCCAAAAATCGAAAAAACGGAAAGGCTATAGCCTTAGGGTTTTTTCAAAAATCGGTTCAAAATTTTCGATTTTAGAAACTGGTTTAAACCGGTTTGGAGGTTCGGTAGGAGGCAGAAACCGGTCATAACCGGTTTGAAACTGAATATTCCCACGAAAACCCACCGAAAACCGGATTTTTCTTCGATTTTTTGACCCCCAAAATCGAAAAAACGGAAAGGCTATAGCCTTAGGGTTTTTTCAAAAATCGGGTCAAAATTTTCGATTTTAGAAAATGGTTTAAACCGGTTTGGAGGTTCGGTAGGAGGCAGAAACCGGTCACAACTGGTTTGAAACTGGAATATTCCCACGAAAACCCACCGAAAACCGGATTTTTCTTCGATTTTTTCACCCCCCAAAAATCGAAAAAACGGAAAGGCACTAGCCTTAGGGTTTTTTCAAAAATCGGGTCAAAATTTTCGATTTTACAAACTGGTTTAAACCGGTTTGGAGGTTCGGTAGGAGGCAGAAACCGGTCATAACCGGTTTGAAACTGGAATATTCCCACGAAAACCCACCGAAACCGGATTTTTCTTCGATTTTTTGACCCCCAAAATCGAAAAAACGGAAAGGCTATAGCCTTAGGGTTTTTTCAAAAATCGGGTCAAAATTTTCGATTTTAGAAACTGGTTTAAACCGGTTTGGAGGTTCGGTAGGAGGAAGAAACCGGTCATAACCGGTTTGAAACTGGAATATTCCCACGAAAACCAACCGAAAACCGGATTTTTCTTCGATTTTTCGACCCCCAAAAATCGAAAAAATTGAAACTGGAATATTCCCACGAAAACCCACCCAAAACCGGATTTTTCTTCGATTTTTTGACCCCCAAAATCGAAAAAACGGAAAGGCTATAGCCTTAGGGTTTTTTCAAAAATCGGGTCAAAATTTTCGATTTTAGAAACTGGTTTAAACCGGTTTGGAGGTTCGGTAGGAGGCAGAAACCGGTCATAACCGGTTTGAAACTGAAATATTCCCACGAAAACCCACCGAAAACCGGATTTTTCTTCGATTTTTTGACCCCCAAAATCGAAAAAACGGATCGGGTCAAAATTTTCGATTTTAGAAACTGGTTTAAACCGGTTTGGAGGTTCGGTAGGAGGCAGAAACCGGTCATAACCGGTTTGAAACTGAAATATTCCCACGAAAACCCACCGAAAACCGGATTTTTCTTCGATTTTTTGACCCCCAAAAATCGAAAAAACGGAAAGGCTATAGCCTTAGGGTTTTTTCAAAAATCGGGTCAAAATTTTCGATTTTAGAAACTGGTTTAAACCGGTTTGGAGGTTCGGTAGGAGGCAGAAACCGGTCATAACCGGTTTGAAACTGGAATATTCCCACGAAAACCCACCGAAAACCGGATTTTTCTTCGATTTTTTGACCCCCAAAAATCGAAAAAACGCAAAGGCTATAGCCTTAGGGTTTTTTCAAAAATCGGGTCAAAATTTTCGATTTTAGAAACTGGTTTAAACCGGTTTGGAGGTTCGGTAGGAGGCAGAAACCGGTCATAACCGGTTTGAAACTGGAATATTCCCACGAAAACCCACCGAAAACCGGATTTTTCTTCCATTTTTTGACCCCCAGAAATCGAAAAAACGGAAAGGCTATAGCCTTAGGGTTTTTTCAAAAATCGGGTCAAAATTTTCGATTTTAGAAACTGGTTTAAACCGGTTTGGAGGTTCGGTAGGAGGCAGAAACCGGTCATAACCGGTTTGAAACTGGAATATTCCCACGAAAACCAACCGAAAACCGGATTATTCTTCGATTTTTCGACCCCCAAAAATCGAAAAAATTGAAACTGGAATATTCCCACGAAAACCCACCGAAAACCGGATTTTTCTTCGATTTTTTGACCCCCAAAATCGAAAAAACGGAAAGGCTATAGCCTAGGGTTTTTTCAAAAATCGGGTCAAAATTTTCGATTTTAGAAACTGGTTTAAACCGGTTTGGAGGTTCGGTAGGAGGCAGAAACCGGTCATAACCGGTTTGAAACTGGAATATTCCCACGAAAACCCACCGAAAACCGGATTTTTCTTCGATTTTTTGACCCCCAAAAATCGAAAAAACGGAAAGGCTATAGCCTTAGGGTTTTTTCAAAAATCGGGTCAAAATTTTCGATTTTAGAAACTGGTTTAAACCAGTTTGGAGGTTCGGTAGGAGGCAGAAACCGGTCATAACCGGTTTGAAACTGAAATATTCCCACGAAAACCCACCGAAAACCGGATTTTTCTTCGATTTTTCGACCCCCAAAAATCGAAAAAACGGAAAGGCTATAGCCTTAGGGTTTTTTCAAAAATCGGGTCAAAATTTTCGATTTTAGAAACTGGTTTAAACCGGTTTGGAGGTTCGGTAGGAGGCAGAAACCGGTCATAACCGGTTCGAAACTGGAATGTTCCCACGAAAACCACCGAAAACCGGATTTTTCTTCGAATTTTCGACCCCTAGAAATCGAAAAAACGGAAAGGCCTTAGGGTTTTTTCAAAAATCGGGTCAAAATTTTCGATTTTAGAAACTGGTTTAAACCGGTTTGGAGGTTCGGTAGGAGGCAGAAACCGGTCATAACCGGTTTGAAACTGAAATATTCCCACGAAAACCCACCGAAAACCGGATTTTTCTTCGATTTTTTGACCCCCAAAAATCGAAAAAACGGAAAGGCTATAGCCTTAGGGTTTTTTCAAAAATCGGGTCAAAATTTTCGATTTTACAAACTGGTTTAAACCGGTTTGGAGGTTCGGTAGGAGGCAGAAACCGGTCATAACCGGTTTGAAACTGGAATATTCCCACGAAAACCCACCGAAAACCGGATTTTTCTTCGCTTTTTTGGGTCAAAAAATCGAAAAAACGGAAAGGCTATAGCCTTAGGGTTTTTTCAAAAATCGGGTCAAAATTTTCGATTTTAGAAACTGGTTTAAACCGGTTTGGAGGTTCGGTAGGAGGCAGAAACCGGTCATAACCGGTTTGAAACTGGAATATTCCCACGAAAACCCACCGAAAACCGGATTTTTCTTCGAATTTTCGACCCCCAAAAATCGAAAAAACGGAAAGGCTACAGCCTTAGGGTTTTTTCAAAAATCGGGTCAAAATTTTCGATTTTAGAAACTGGTTTAAACCGGTTTGGAGGTTCGGTAGGAGGCAGAAACCAGTCATAACCGGTTTGAAACTGGAATATTCCCACGAAAACCCACCGAAAACCGGATTTTTCTTCGAATTTTCGACCCCCAAAAATCGAAAAAACGGAAAGGCTATAGCCTTAGGGTTTTTTCAAAAATCGGTTCAAAATTTTCGATTTTAGAAACTGGTTTAAACCGGTTTGGAGGTTCGGTAGGAGGCAGAAACCGGTCATAACCGGTTTGAAACTGAAATATTCCCACGAAAACCCACCGAAAACCGGATTTTTCTTCGATTTTTTGACCCCCAAAATCGAAAAAACGGATCGGGTCAAAATTTTCGATTTTAGAAACTGGTTTAAACCGGTTTGGAGGTTCGGTAGGAGGCAGAAACCGGTCATAACCGGTTTGAAACTGAAATATTCCCACGAAAACCCACCGAAAACCGGATTTTTCTTCGATTTTTTGACCCCCAAAAATCGAAAAAACGGAAAGGCTATAGCCTTAGGGTTTTTTCAAAAATCGGGTCAAAATTTTCGATTTTAGAAACTGGTTTAAACCGGTTTGGAGGTTCGGTAGGAGGCAGAAACCGGTCATAACCGGTTTGAAACTGGAATATTCCCACGAAAACCCACCGAAAACCGGATTTTTCTTCGATTTTTTGACCCCCAAAAATCGAAAAAACGGAAAGGCTATAGCCTTAGGGTTTTTTCAAAAATCGGGTCAAAATTTTCGATTTTACAAACTGGTTTAAACCGGTTTGGAGGTTCGGTAGGAGGCAGAAACCGGTCATAACCGGTTTGAAACTGGAATATTCCCACGAAAACCCACCGAAAACCGGATTTTTCTTCGATTTTTTGACCCCCAAAAATCGAAAAAACGGAAAGGCTATAGCCTTAGGGTTTTTTCAAAAATCGGGTCAAAATTTTCGATTTTAGAAACTGGTTTAAACCGGTTTGGAGGTTCGGTAGGAGGCAGAAACCGGTCATAACCGGTTTGAAACTGGAATATTCCCACGAAAACCCACCGAAAACCGGATTTTTCTTCCATTTTTTGACCCCCAAAAATCGAAAAAACGGAAAGGCTATAGCCTTAGGGTTTTTTCAAAAATCGGGTCAAAATTTTCGATTTTAGAAACTGGTTTAAACCGGTTTGGAGGTTCGGTAGGAGGCAGAAACCGGTCATAACCGGTTTGAAACTGGAATATTCCCACGAAAACCCACCGAAAACCGGATTTTTCTTCGATTTTTCGACCCCCAAAAATCGAAAAAATTGAAACTGGAATATTCCCACGAAAACCCACCCAAAACCGGATTTTTCTTCGATTTTTTGACCCCCAAAATCGAAAAAACGGAAAGGCTATAGCCTTAGGGTTTTTTCAAAAATCGGGTCAAAATTTTCGATTTTAGAAACTGGTTTAAACCGGTTTGGAGGTTCGGTAGGAGGCAGAAACCGGTCATAACCGGTTTGAAACTGGAATATTCCCACGAAAACCCACCGAAAACCGGATTTTTCTTCGATTTTTTGACCCCCAAAAATCGAAAAAACGGAAAGGCTATAGCCTTAGGGTTTTTTCAAAAATCGGGTCAAAATTTTCGATTTTAGAAACTGGTTTAAACCGGTTTGGAGGTTCGGTAGGAGGCAGAAACCGGTCATAACCGGTTTGAAACTGGAATATTCCCACGAAAACCCACCGAAAACCGGATTTTTCTTCGATTTTTTGACCCCCAAAAATCGAAAAAACGGAAAGGCTATAGCCTTAGGGTTTTTTCAAAAATCGGGTCAAAATTTTCGATTTTACAAACTGGTTTAAACCGGTTTGGAGGTTCGGTAGGAGGCAGAAACCGGTCATAACCGGTTTGAAACTGGAATATTCCCACGAAAACCCACCGAAAACCGGATTTTTCTTCGCTTTTTTGGGTCAAAAAATCGAAAAAACGGAAAGGCTATAGCCTTAGGGTTTTTTCAAAAATCGGGTCAAAATTTTCGATTTTAGAAACTGGTTTAAACCGGTTTGGAGGTTCGGTAGGAGGCAGAAACCGGTCATAACCGGTTTGAAACTGGAATATTCCCACGAAAACCCACCGAAAACCGGATTTTTCTTCGAATTTTCGACCCCCAAAAATCGAAAAAACGGAAAGGCTATAGCCTTAGGGTTTTTTCAAAAATCGGGTCAAAATTTTCGATTTTAGAAACTGGTTTAAACCGGTTTGGAGGTTCGGTAGGAGGCAGAAACCGGTCATAACCGGTTTGAAACTGGAATATTCCCACGAAAACCCACCGAAAACCGGATTTTTCTTCGATTTTTTGACCCCCAAAAATCGAAAAAACGGAAAGGCTATAGCCTTAGGGTTTTTTCAAAAATCGGGTCAAAATTTTCGATTTTACAAACTGGTTTAAACCGGTTTGGAGGTTCGGTAGGAGGCAGAAACCGGTCATAACCGGTTTGAAACTGGAATATTCCCACGAAAACCCACCGAAAACCGGATTTTTCTTCGCTTTTTTGGGTCAAAAAATCGAAAAAACGGAAAGGCTATAGCCTTAGGGTTTTTTCAAAAATCGGGTCAAAATTTTCGATTTTAGAAACTGGTTTAAACCGGTTTGGAGGTTCGGTAGGAGGCAGAAACCGGTCATAACCGGTTTGAAACTGGAATATTCCCACGAAAACCCACCGAAAACCGGATTTTTCTTCGAATTTTCGACCCCCAAAAATCGAAAAAACGGAAAGGCTATAGCCTTAGGGTTTTTTCAAAAATCGGGTCAAAATTTTCGATTTTAGAAACTGGTTTAAACCGGTTTGGAGGTTCGGTAGGAGGCAGAAACCGGTCATAACCGGTTTGAAACTGAAATATTCCCACGAAAACCCACCGAAAACCGGATTTTTCTTCGATTTTTCGACCCCCAAAAATCGAAAAAACGGAAAGGCTATAGCCTTAGGGTTTTTTCAAAAATCGGGTCAAAATTTTCGATTTTAGAAACTGGTTTAAACCGGTTTGGAGGTTCGGTAGGAGGCAGAAACCGGTCATAACCGGTTCGAAACTGGAATGTTCCCACGAAAACCACCGAAAACCGGATTTTTCTTCGAATTTTCGACCCCTAGAAATCGAAAAAACGGAAAGGCTATAGCCTTAGGGTTTTTTCAAAAATCGGGTCAAAATTTTCGATTTTAGAAACTGGTTTAAACCGGTTTGGAGGTTCGGTAGGAGGCAGAAACCGGTCATAACCGGTTTGAAACTGAAATATTCCCACGAAAACCCACCGAAAACCGGATTTTTCTTCGATTTTTTGACCCCCAAAAATCGAAAAAACGGAAAGGCTATAGCCTTAGGGTTTTTTCAAAAATCGGGTCAAAATTTTCGATTTTACAAACTGGTTTAAACCGGTTTGGAGGTTCGGTAGGAGGCAGAAACCGGTCATAACCGGTTTGAAACTGGAATATTCCCACGAAAACCCACCGAAAACCGGATTTTTCTTCGATTTTTTGGGTCAAAAAATCGAAAAAACGGAAAGGCTATAGCCTTAGGGTTTTTTCAAAAATCGGGTCAAAATTTTCGATTTTAGAAACTGGTTTAAACCGGTTTGGAGGTTCGGTAGGAGGCAGAAACCGGTCATAACCGGTTTGAAACTGGAATATTCCCACGAAAACCCACCGAAAACCGGATTTTTCTTCGAATTTTCGACCCCCAAAAATCGAAAAAACGGAAAGGCTACAGCCTTAGGGTTTTTTCAAAAATCGGGTCAAAATTTTCGATTTTAGAAACTGGTTTAAACCGGTTTGGAGGTTCGGTAGGAGGCAGAAACCAGTCATAACCGGTTTGAAACTGGAATATTCCCACGAAAACCCACCGAAAACCGGATTTTTCTTCGAATTTTCGACCCCCAAAAATCGAAAAAACGGAAAGGCTATAGCCTTAGGGTTTTTTCAAAAATCGGTTCAAAATTTTCGATTTTAGAAACTGGTTTAAACCGGTTTGGAGGTTCGGTAGGAGGCAGAAACCGGTCATAACCGGTTTGAAACTGAAATATTCCCACGAAAACCCACCGAAAACCGGATTTTTCTTCGATTTTTTGACCCCCAAAATCGAAAAAACGGATCGGGTCAAAATTTTCGATTTTAGAAACTGGTTTAAACCGGTTTGGAGGTTCGGTAGGAGGCAGAAACCGGTCATAACCGGTTTGAAACTGAAATATTCCCACGAAAACCCACCGAAAACCGGATTTTTCTTCGATTTTTTGACCCCCAAAAATCGAAAAAACGGAAAGGCTATAGCCTTAGGGTTTTTTCAAAAATCGGGTCAAAATTTTCGATTTTAGAAACTGGTTTAAACCGGTTTGGAGGTTCGGTAGGAGGCAGAAACCGGTCATAACCGGTTTGAAACTGGAATATTCCCACGAAAACCCACCGAAAACCGGATTTTTCTTCGATTTTTTGACCCCCAAAAATCGAAAAAACGGAAAGGCTATAGCCTTAGGGTTTTTTCAAAAATCGGGTCAAAATTTTCGATTTTACAAACTGGTTTAAACCGGTTTGGAGGTTCGGTAGGAGGCAGAAACCGGTCATAACCGGTTTGAAACTGGAATATTCCCACGAAAACCCACCGAAAACCGGATTTTTCTTCGATTTTTTGACCCCCAAAAATCGAAAAAACGGAAAGGCTATAGCCTTAGGGTTTTTTCAAAAATCGGGTCAAAATTTTCGATTTTAGAAACTGGTTTAAACCGGTTTGGAGGTTCGGTAGGAGGCAGAAACCGGTCATAACCGGTTTGAAACTGGAATATTCCCACGAAAACCCACCGAAAACCGGATTTTTCTTCCATTTTTTGACCCCCAAAAATCGAAAAAACGGAAAGGCTATAGCCTTAGGGTTTTTTCAAAAATCGGTTCAAAATTTTCGATTTTAGAAACTGGTTTAAACCGGTTTGGAGGTTCGGTAGGAGGCAGAAACCGGTCATAACCGGTTTGAAACTGGAATATTCCCACGAAAACCCACCGAAAACCGGATTTTTCTTCGATTTTTCGACCCCCAAAAATCGAAAAAATTGAAACTGGAATATTCCCACGAAAACCCACCCAAAACCGGATTTTTCTTCGATTTTTTGACCCCCAAAATCGAAAAAACGGAAAGGCTATAGCCTTAGGTTTTTTTCAAAAATCGGGTCAAAATTTTCGATTTTAGAAACTGGTTTAAACCGGTTTGGAGGTTCGGTAGGAGGCAGAAACCGGTCATAACCGGTTTGAAACTGGAATATTCCCACGAAAACCCACCGAAAACCGGATTTTTCTTCGATTTTTTGACCCCCAAAAATCGAAAAAACGGAAAGGCTATAGCCTTAGGGTTTTTTCAAAAATCGGGTCAAAATTTTCGATTTTAGAAACTGGTTTAAACCGGTTTGGAGGTTCGGTAGGAGGCAGAAACCGGTCATAACCGGTTTGAAACTGAAATATTCCCACGAAAACCCACCGAAAACCGGATTTTTCTTCGATTTTTCGACCCCCAAAAATCGAAAAAACGGAAAGGCTATAGCCTTAGGGTTTTTTCAAAAATCGGGTCAAAATTTTCGATTTTAGAAACTGGTTTAAACCGGTTTGGAGGTTCGGTAGGAGGCAGAAACCGGTCATAACCGGTTCGAAACTGGAATGTTCCCACGAAAACCACCGAAAACCGGATTTTTCTTCGAATTTTCGACCCCTAGAAATCGAAAAAACGGAGAGGCTATAGCCTTAGGGTTTTTTCAAAAATCGGGTCAAAATTTTCGATTTTAGAAACTGGTTTAAACCGGTTTGGAGGTTCGGTAGGAGGCAGAAACCGGTCACAACCGGTTTGAAACTGGAATATTCCCACGAAAACCCACCGAAAACCGGATTTTTCTTCGATTTTTTGACCCCCAAAAATCGAAAAAACGGAAAGGCTATAGCCTTAGGGTTTTTTCAAAAATCGGGTCAAAATTTTCGATTTTACAAACTGGTTTAAACCGGTTTGGAGGTTCGGTAGGAGGCAGAAACCGGTCATAACCGGTTTGAAACTGGAATATTCCCACGAAAACCCACCGAAAACCGGATTTTTCTTCGATTTTTTGACCCCCAAAAATCGAAAAAACGGAAAGGCTACAGCCTTAGGGTTTTTTCAAAAATCGGGTCAAAATTTTCGATTTTAGAAACTGGTTTAAACCGGTTTGGAGGTTCGGTAGGAGGCAGAAACCGGTCATAACCGGTTTGAAACTGAAATATTCCCACGAAAACCCACCGAAAACCGGATTTTTCTTCGATTTTTCGACCCCCAAAAATCGAAAAAACGGAAAGGCTATAGCCTTAGGGTTTTTTCAAAAATCGGGTCAAAATTTTCGATTTTAGAAACTGGTTTAAACCGGTTTGGAGGTTCGGTAGGAGGCAGAAACCGGTCATAACCGGTTCGAAACTGGAATGTTCCCACGAAAACCACCGAAAACCGGATTTTTCTTCGAATTTTCGACCCCTAGAAATCGAAAAAACGGAAAGGCTATAGCCTTAGGGTTTTTTCAAAAATCGGGTCAAAATTTTCGATTTTAGAAACTGGTTTAAACCGGTTTGGAGGTTCGGTAGGAGGCAGAAACCGGTCATAACCGGTTTGAAACTGGAATATTCCCACGAAAACCGGATTTTTCTTCGATTTTTTGACCCCCAAAAATCGAAAAAACGGAAAGGCTATAGCCTTAGGGTTTTTTCAAAAATCGGGTCAAAATTTTCGATTTTAGAAACTGGTTTAAACCGGTTTGGAGGTTCGGTAGGAGGCAGAAACCGGTCATAACCGGTTTGAAACTGGAATATTCCCACGAAAACCCACCGAAAACCGGATTTTTCTTCGATTTTTTGACCCCTAGAAATCGAAAAAACGGAAAGGCTATAGCCTTAGGGTTTTTTCAAAAATCGGTTCAAAATTTTCGATTTTAGAAACTGGTTTAAACCGGTTTGGAGGTTCGGTAGGAGGCAGAAACCGGTCATAACCGGTTTGAAACTGGAATATTCCCACGAAAACCCACCGAAAACCGGATTTTTCTTCGATTTTTTCACCCCCCAAAAATCGAAAAAACGGAAAGGCACTAGCCTTAGGGTTTTTTCAAAAATCGGGTCAAAATTTTCGATTTTAGAAACTGGTTTAAACCGGTTTGGAGGTTCGGTAGGAGGCAGAAACCGGTCATAACCGGTTTGAAACTGGAATATTCCCACGAAAACCCACCGAAAACCGGATTTTTCTTCGATTTTTTGACCCCCAAAAATCGAAAAAACGGAAAGGCTATAGCCTTAGGGTTTTTTCAAAAATCGGGTCAAAATTTTCGATTTTAGAAACTGGTTTAAACCGGTTTGGAGGTTCGGTAGGAGGCAGAAACCGGTCATAACCGGTTTGAAACTGGAATATTCCCACGAAAACCCACCGAAAACCGGATTTTTCTTCGATTTTTTGACCCCCAAAAATCGAAAAAACGGAAAGGCTATAGCCTTAGGGTTTTTTCAAAAATCGGGTCAAAATTTTCGATTTTAGAAACTGGTTTAAACCGGTTTGGAGGTTCGGTAGGAGGCAGAAACCGGTCATAACCGGTTTGAAACTGGAATATTCCCACGAAAACCCACCGAAAACCGGATTTTTCTTCGATTTTTTGACCCCCAAAAATCGAAAAAACGGAAAGGCTATAGCCTTAGGGTTTTTTCAAAAATCGGGTCAAAATTTTCGATTTTAGAAACTGGTTTAAACCGGTTTGGAGGTTCGGTAGGAGGCAGAAACCGGTCATAACCGGTTTGAAACTGGAATATTCCCACGAAAACCCACCGAAAACCGGATTTTTCTTCGATTTTTTGACCCCCAAAAATCGAAAAAACGGAAAGGCTATAGCCTTAGGGTTTTTTCAAAAATCGGGTCAAAATTTTCGATTTTAGAAACTGGTTTAAACCGGTTTGGAGGTTCGGTAGGAGGCAGAAACCGGTCATAACCGGTTTGAAACTGGAATATTCCCACGAAAACCCACCGAAAACCGGATTTTTCTTCGATTTTTCGACCCCCAAAAATCGAAAAAATTGAAACTGGAATATTCCCACGAAAACTCACCCAAAACCGGATTTTTCTTCGATTTTTTGACCCCCAAAATCGAAAAAACGGAAAGGCTATAGCCTTAGGGTTTTTTCAAAAATCGGGTCAAAATTTTCGATTTTAGAAACTGGTTTAAACCGGTTTGGAGGTTCGGTAGGAGGCAGAAACCGGTCATAACCGGTTTGAAACTGGAATATTCCCACGAAAACCCACCGAAAACCGGATTTTTCTTCGATTTTTTGACCCCCAAAAATCGAAAAAACGGAAAGGCTACAGCCTTAGGGTTTTTTCAAAAATCGGGTCAAAATTTTCGATTTTAGAAACTGGTTTAAACCGGTTTGGAGGTTCGGTAGGAGGCAGAAACCGGTCATAACCGGTTCGAAACTGGAATGTTCCCACGAAAACCACCGAAAACCGGATTTTTCTTCGATTTTTTGACCCCCAAAAATCGAAAAAACGGAAAGGCTATAGCCTTAGGGTTTTTTCAAAAATCGGGTCAAAATTTTCGATTTTAGAAACTGGTTTAAACCGGTTTGGAGGTTCGGTAGGAGGCAGAAACCGGTCATAACCGGTTTGAAACTGGAATATTCCCACGAAAACCCACCGAAAACCGGATTTTTCTTCGATTTTTTGACCCCCAAAAATCGAAAAAACGGAAAGGCTATAGCCTTAGGGTTTTTTCAAAAATCGGGTCAAAATTTTCGATTTTAGAAACTGGTTTAAACCGGTTTGGAGGTTCGGTAGGAGGCAGAAACCGGTCATAACCGGTTTGAAACTGGAATATTCCCACGAAAACCCACCGAAAACCGGATTTTTCTTCGATTTTTTCACCCCCCAAAAATCGAAAAAACGGAAAGGCACTAGCCTTAGGGTTTTTTCAAAAATCGGGTCAAAATTTTCGATTTTAGAAACTGGTTTAAACCGGTTTGGAGGTTCGGTAGGAGGCAGAAACCGGTCATAACCGGTTTGAAACTGGAATATTCCCACGAAAACCCACCGAAAACCGGATTTTTCTTCGATTTTTTGACCCCAAAAATCGAAAAAACGGAAAGGCTATAGCCTTAGGTTTTTTTCAAAAATCGGGTCAAAATTTTCGATTTTAGAAACTGGTTTAAACCGGTTTGGAGGTTCGGTAGGAGGCAGAAACCGGTCATAACCGGTTTGAAACTGGAATATTCCAACGAAAACCCACCGAAAACCGGATTTTTCTTCGATTTTTTGACCCCCAAAATCGAAAAAACGGGAAGGCACTAGCCTTAGGGTTTTTTCAAAAATCGGGTCAAAATTTTCGATTTTACAAACTGGTTTAAACCGGTTTGGAGGTTCGGTAGGAGGCAGAAACCGGTCATGACCGGTTTGAAACTGGAATATTCCCACGAAAACCCACCGAAAACCGGATTTTCTTCGATTTTTGCTCCCTAAGAATCGAAGAAACGGAAAGGCCTTAGGGTTTTTTCAAAAATCGGGTCAAAATTTTCAATTTTAGAAACTGGTTTAAACCGGTTTGGAGGTTCGGTAGGAGGCAGAAACCGGTCATGACCGGTTTGAAACTGGAATATTCCCACGAAAACCGGATTTTCTTCGATTTTTGCCCCCTAAGAATCGAAGAAACGGAAAGGCCTTAGGTTTTTTTTTTAAAATCGGGTTAAAATTTTCGATTTTGAAAACCGGTTTAAATCGGTTTGGAGGTTCGGTAGGAGGCAGAAACCGGTTTGAAACTGGAATATTCCCGCGAAAACCCACCGAAAACCGTATTTTCTTCGATTCCGTCCAAATCCGGATTGGCTATAATTTGTTGACCTCTAAAAATCGACCTTAAATAAGCGATTAAAAATGGTATATTGTTTCGCAGCAGATCAATTGGACCAGTGCTTTTTTTGATTGACAACTGTTAACTTATTACATGCGGTTTGTCACGAAAGAAAATAGGAACAACTTGTGTTATATAAAGGCGTGGTCTGTGATACTGTGACCTGTTTGTGGTCTTTACTGCTTAGGTTGCACAGCCCTGAATTAAGTAGAAAAAATTTGAAACCGATTAAAAAACAACAACAGAATAAAAAGATGTTTTGCTTTCCAATATCTTCAGCCACAACTTTTTCAAAACAACGACTTTACTGGACTTGACAGCAATAAACGAAAAACTGATTCAGATTTACCTTTACCGAAAATGGCATTAATTATTTGAATAATTGTACATTGTTGTTTTTAAATCGGTTTTAGTCAATCAACTTCTGAACGCACTAAAGTTAAAACGAGGCTGACTAACATAAACACAATTTCATTGCAAAACAGGTAGACGAAAGAAACAACACCTTTTATGTAAACTGTAAAAAACAAAACAGTCAGGCAATAAAATAAAGGTTTACAACTTTTTCCGCAAGTGCGTGTTTAAGTAAAGATAAAAAAGTTGTTCAAAACAGTGGTTCCCAACTTGGCCGAAGGGAAGTATAATTTGTTCATGCTGTTTGTAAATAGAAGTTCTCAGGGATTATAACTTGTGAAGTTAATAAAGGGCCCAATTGTAAATAATCTTTGTATAGTTTAGCATTTACTATTTAGTCTATTAGGGAGGAATGAAAATGTTTTGAATTTTTAAGAAAGGAATTCGTAGATAAAAAGTGGGAACCACTGGTTAAAAAGTTTAGGCGATACAGGAAAAAAGAGGATTGAATAAATATGTTGTATTCGGAGATAAGTGGATTGGGACACAACACAAAATTGTGCAATAAAATTAGTAAAAAAAGTAAATTGCAAGAAGAAGTTTAGCTAACGTCTTCTCTACAATTCTCGCAAAGGGAAATACAAAACATGTACCAAAAAATGTGTTAAGTGATATTGCGTTTCTGATGAAGTATTTTTTTGAAAAAACAACAGTGACTCTCAAGATTTTTTGAAGAAATTGTAAAAAACAACAACAATATGCATAAAAAATATTTTTGTACATAGTAAGGTGACTGATTCACTAAAACTGTTTACCGATTTGGGGTGATAAAAAACTGTTTTAAAACATTGTACATTTGAGCAAATTATTGTAAAGTGCACTTCAAACAAGAAAATGCCCCGGTTATGACTTATCGTGCAACAATGGGTAAAAAATCAATAAAAAACTGCCTATTGCAAAAACATAACCTTGTAAATCTGCAAATCAAAAAATGCCACTGAGATACAAATTTAACAAAAATGACAAAGTTTTTTGTCGAAAACATGAAAAAATCCAACTTTGGGAAACAGAAAGACAGAAAATCGACAAACATTTGTACACGAAATTTCACACAACATATACAACGACAAGGGTTGTAAGGCAGGTTTGGCAGGTTTGCGAGTCGGGTTCGGGCTTAGATTTGATAAAAACGGCTTGATTCGGGCTTAGCGCAAAGAAGCGTTCAATAACAACAAGTGTACATGAAGTGGCTTCAGATTCGTCAGCCGAAATAGTTGGATGAATTATAATAACTAGGGCAAATATTTTTTGACTTGTCAAAAAAAGTCAAAATTTTGTCAAATTTTTTAGAATAGGTCAAAAATTGTCAAAATTGTTTACAAAGTCAACATTTTTGCAAAGTTAAAATTGTTTACAAACTGCATTGTCGTGGTGTTGTAGAGGTTGCACTGCCAGCAAACTATTCGTTTTACACCTTGTAGCCTACTTTATACTGTTGTAATTGGCCCATTGCCCCAATTATTGCGAATCATAAACCATCAAGTGAGTGAAACAATTAGGTTGATATGGCGTGATGCTCAACACACCTCAAAACGTGCAAAATTTTGGCAGTGATTTTTAATCAGCTCATTCCCTTTTCAGAATAGGTTAGGTCTATGTTCAGATTTTTGCCCTTCTCTTAGACTTTTGTACATTCTTTCGCTCTAGTTAGATTAGCCTAGCCATATTTTAACTTTTTGAACGATAATGCGTAATTTAACTACTTGAATTCTTCATAGGTCAAAATTTTGTCAAAAAAAAGTTTTTTAAGGTCAAAATTTGTCAAAATTTTCAATTTGTAGGTCAAAATTTTTCGTTTTTTAGGTCAAAAAAATAATTGCCCTAATAATAACTTATTGTTCTAAGGTCGATGTTGAAATATTGGGATTCATTTTGAACTTCCTCATATGGCGGATCCCGCGGTGGAAGGGGAGGTCCCTGATGACATGGCAACAGACCATCCTGTCCAACGTTAAAGTAAGCGGTACTTTCGGCCTCCTCGTTCCGCGAATCGTCGGATATTTTACCAAGGTCCGACTCCGGTTGCTCCACGTCGCCCAAAGAGCTGGATTCCTCGGCACTTTGGCTCTCAGAAGCCGGTCGTTTGCGCTGCTTTCGCCGACGCGCGAAGGCGTAGAAAAACGCAAATATTATGAAGCAGAGTCCAATGGGTAATAACAAGGAATACATGGCTCGGTGGTTCTGTGGGGCAATTCTGGGTTTTACCAACTCTTCGTATGTTGCGCAATCACTCAAATTCACATCCATAAGGTTTTTGCCACGTAAGCTAACAGGAGTATAACAGGAGATGTTGATTACTTCCCGCAACGGCACGTCACTCTGAGCCCACACGCCTGTGCTGGTCTTCTTCAGATAACTCTGATCATAAAAAACAAGTGTTTGCAGTAATCGGGGGTAAAAGCAAAGTTATAATATTGTTTACACATGAGAAATACAATATGGCATTGTAGCAGGACTTTAGCTGACACTTGAGTATATTCTAGCTGTTTTTTAGCCTTAACACTTAGTACACAACATTGTATGTTAAATGCTTGCGGCAGTGTATTATTGTAATACCAGTGTGTATAAAGGGCACAAAAAATTGTGATCCAAGAACTTCTCAAAAATATTGGGTTAAGTTGATATGGTCGAACTGGCGATCCTCTACTATAAAGCTGACATGTTCAGCATACAAGGCTGGCAACAGTGCTTGTGATTCGACTTTTGACGGGCGAATCACTTTATCCTATTTTGGTCAGTTGGTAAAGCGCGAGTCCCGGAAAGACTCCTGTCGTGCGTTCGAATCCCACGACCTGTGCCTTGCCATATGGGACTGATTGGGAGACCGGCTTTTTCAAAATGTCGCCTTGAACATGCCTGGCGTACTGTGACTATGCAATTAAACAGATTATGTTAGAAACCGAAATCGTCTTGTCATCTTTGTATTTTCCTGTTTTAAGTTTCTTTGGTAATTTACAAATCAAATGTCATATACATGGGTGCTTACCTGCATGACGCAGTTGGACTGATCATCACATTTCCAACGGTTCAAATTGTAATATGTGTTTTTCACAGGGTGTACTTTGTTGTTTGTAACAATGTATTTAAACCACTGCGGATGCGCTACTGTGAATCGGTTGTTTTTTAAGGCAAGCTTTTGCAAAAACCTGGAACAACAAAACACACGAATATATAAAAAGGGATATAAAAGAGCTTAATGTTTCAATATATGCTATTAACTATCTAGTCTTCCACTTTGTAAAGAAAAACTTTGAGGAATTCAAATTTTAAGGTTGCCATTCAAGATGATTTAAATTGTGATTATGCGTAAGTCCTAAAAAATCTGATTACTATTTAAATCAGGTGACGCAAATCCCTATTACACACAATAATGTTGGTACGCAAAGCCATTATTAGTTGTGCCTTACATGTAAATTGACACGCGATGTTTAAAAAGTTGCTGAACCCTAAACTAGACAAACAATTTCGGTTCCTGTTTAAGGCAAAACTTACTTTAAATTCGCGTATATAACTCTTTGCAGTTTTGCAAAAGCAAAATGTAGCCAAGTTCGTTTTCACCTTAATATTTGACACTAACTTTTTTCCTTCCTTTTTTTTACCCCAAAAACATGTCAACTTTCACCCCGGGTTGTGAACCCCTAAACCAAAAAAATAGTTTCAATTCTGGTTTAATGTGAAACTTGCCTTAAATCTTCAAACAGTTCAGGATCCAGCCAAGTGATCAAATTTTCACTTAAGTTTATATCTCGAAGGTTGTGATTGGGAAAAGCGCCTTTCGAAATTGAAGAAATTTGATTTCCGCTCAAATCAAGGGACCTAAAAATTGACTTTTTTAGTATCTTAGTTGAAATTTGGTATTTATCTGAAAGAAAGTAAAATTGTCATAAAATATTACATCAGCATATTTTACTGTGTGGTGACCGGTAGATGTGCACTGACTTGAAATGTACTAACTTTTACTTTGACCTTCATTTACCATATATTTAAATGACGAATATTACGGCCCAAAAATACGTAAGAAGCGGCATGCTTTATTGTTCAAACGTTTCGGCAAATGCTCATGCCATCATTAGTGATATGAAGGGCCACATCAGTTACACCCGTTTATATCTACTTGAGTCACGTAAACGATTCGTTGTATTATTGAGCCATTACATTCGTCAGTAAACCTATGAACAGATCCGTGTATAGCGTTACAAGCCATATATTTTGCGTATTAATTTTAGCGGAACGAGTTTCAAGACTTTAAACACACCTCAAATCTTGTAGTTGTGGTCGAGCATCCCACGTGGTTAGCTTATTTCCGGTCAAATCCAGTATTTCAACACTTTTCAACACGCCTGGGTCACCTACTATGTTTGAGATTTGGTTGTGACTTAAACTTAAACATTGAACCCGAAGTCCGACTTTGGAAGTGAACCATCCGATATCAAACACTTGGAACAAGTTTCTGTCCAGATGTAAAGTTCTCAAACTTGTTAAACTGGCAAAAACTCCGCGAGGTAATGTCTCCAGCTGATTGCGCATCAAGTTCAGAGTTTCAAGTTTGTGGAGACCTGTAAAGAAAATGGAATAATAAGAAATCACTTCTAATCACTGTTGGAAGTGGGCCTGAAATAAGGGACTTAAACGATTTATTAAACAACGCCTGAAAGCTAGAGTTACCAATGTGAATTGAAGACGCAAATGTAGCCGAGTGTAAAGTCAGGCCTGTTTTGGTGAAACTTAAGCTCAAACCCAACCGAAAAGCCAGGTTTTAATAAAACAAAAGTGACACAGCAAAGCAAATTTTTTGGAATCCCTTTTGTACGGTATATGTTGTTTACTTATGCCTTTATAGTACATTATTTCATAGCGATAAGGTGACCCAATGGCTAGATTGCTTAAAACCAAAATATTGTTAACATCAGAGGTATAAAAAAAGCTTAAGAAACACAGGTTAAAGCAGTTATTGTTGTAAAATAAAACATAAAGTTTTCACAAATTTTCGTCCGTTGTTGTAGTGCGACAAAGGTCTGGTTTCGGGCTTAAATTGAATGGAAATTTTTTGGCCCAACTTTACACACGACCGCATTTATATCGTACTTTCACGTTGATCCAACTCAACCTCCAGGACTAATACTGGGTTTAATCTGAAAAGAATTCAGGTTCGGACCCGCTTGCAACTTTCATCGCTCTGTGTCGGTAATGGGTAAAATCCGTACCAGTTAATCTCACCATGAAATGCCTGAGCATCGATGGAAGTCAAGCGGTTGTTGGACAAATTGATTGAAGTGAGATCGGAATTGTTAGCGAATACATTTGCTGTAAGGGTGGAGATGAAGTTGCAGGTTAGAACCAGGGAATTCAGCTCTCTGTAACGGGACAACTTTTCTGCAAAACAAGAAATATTTCGTTTTTGTCGGAAAATATAATTTGAGTGGCATAGTTTAATGTTAAATATGGATTGAGTGGCAAAAATAAAAATGCAGTAATTGACGTTTTTAATGGTGCGTTATTTTGCGAAACGTTTAGTTTGCTTGGCGAAAGAAAGCAAGTTTTAACTTTAGAATGGGTTATTTGGCGTCGTTTGAGGCAACGAAGGAGTTATTAGCGTTTTAATGCAACTTATCTTGAGTGGAACAAGTTAGATTTTTATTGTCAAAAATTGGCGGTATTTTAAAATGTTCAAGGGTGCGAAATAAAAAGTGTTGTTTGTAAAATATAAGTGCAGGCGGGATTCGTTTTTTTTCAGCTGCAAAGGGGGGAGGGTGTTTTGCTCAGTGCAAGCAGCAAAACACACAGGGTTCGTTCCGTGGTTCCTAGGTTTAGCTGCAGCGTGACACAGCGATTGCGAGGAGTTGATAAACAACTGTGAAGTGAAGTGAGTAACATATTGTAGAAAGGCACAAAGTTTTCTTTTGGATTAATATGCACATAAAAAAATATGAGAAAAAATAATCCTTTCAGATTGACATTGTTTTCAAAGTTAAAAATAGACCGTTTTTGCTGCCAATGATTGTGTCTATTTTTACCATGCTACATTTGTTTGTGAATGTATTAGTCGAACATATTGTCAATTAACTGGCCAATTAACTTCTCAAAACACGAGTAAATACAAAACCTTTGCACAGTTGCAACTGATGTATGGAAAATTACATACATGTTTGGCCTCAGATGCAGAGGCAAATCAAATTTTTGTACGGGTATGGATATATGAAGGCTTTAAGCTAGCAAAAGTTTGTTTCTGAAATGCCGTCTTACGAAGTAGAAAACGCCTAGACCACTTTAATAGCAATTTACTTTGACCCAATTACGCTAAAATCAAATACAGTAACCTATGAGTCTGAAAGTTTCGCCCTTAACGCCAAAAAGTCTGCTGTCAACCGCCAGTCAGGCAAAGAACAATCTAAAGCAGATGATGTCAGTGTGCGGCTTACTCAACTTGGGAAACTTGATATGGTTGAGCGGTGGATAAAGCCTGATTAAGTGACAGACGAGCGCGGTTTAGGGAAGTAAATGGGGATTGTAGCGGATTATTAGGGTTTGGTGTATTTGCCACGCGCAAATCTGTTTTCAAAAGTCGCCTGTAATGAATGCTTTGAAATTATGACCACTGACAAACGTGGATTTAACCTATAGTACCTTTGGCGTGATTTTAATTATGCACAAAAAACAAATACAAGCATGTTTGAGGTGTTAAACACGTAATTTTTACGTACAATTTTGTTGAATTTAATACCTGCAATTTATATAGCTGAAAACTATTAAATTCAGAAAACGACCAAGGTTGGCCCCTACACTAAGAAAATGTAGTGACCTTTGCTTTGGTTTTACGCGAAACGAACAAAGTTGCACAATCATGCACAAATAACGTAATTCTTTCAGAACATTTGCTTGTATTTTGGAATCAAAGTGAATTTGTATTTTTAAAGAGGATGACCGAAGCGTGTCGAAGGGCTTAATGGATGAGCGGTAGCTTTGCGAAAACAAGTAAGTTTTGCGTGGGCGGAAGGCGCTTGCTAGTCGCGGGAAATTTCGGTAAAACAAACTTTCCCGATTACAGGGGACAATAAGCACACAGCGTATCAAAAATAAACTTATTCCATACAGCAGTGCAATGGTTTTAAAAGTTGTGTCCGCACTATACATTTTGAAGTTACATTAACTTATATTTTATCGTGAACTTTTGCGTTTAAACTAAACCGCAATGACAAAATTAACTTGACAGATTGAATGCCGCATCCAAGGCCAGAACAATACGTAAATGCAAAATATAATGCTCCATTGGCCCAACACACCCGTTCAAATTTATGCAAAAAAATCAAAATCATGCAAAATCATGCACACTGGCCACATTAGTCAATACAGCCAATGTTTTGTTACCAGTTGCAATGATGAGATGACCGTATATGTCGAAACAGTGTACACTGTCTGCAGCGTACTGATCAATTACATGTGTAAATAAATTTTGAACACGTAAATGGTATGGTTAAAAGTTCATATTCTGCAGTTTGTTATGTTGTTTGACAAAAGCCGGAAGAAAACCCGAGCTACTCAAATAAGCATCAGGAAGTCGAGCGACAATTGAAGGGTTATTACCGGGCGTATCAAGTCGCAACGTTTGCCTTGTGGTGTCGTAAACCCGATTGTGAGAAACACTTGTACATCACGTCATCGGTTTATCTGGGTGATGTAGTTTATGTTTGCGATGTAAACTTGATTTGTTGGTCCAACGCAAGGTTAGGAACAGAGAGGGCTACTTTTTAAACCAAATACTGTAAAACTAGGTCACTAGTTATGTACTTAGCTTACGTGGGCTTGTTTTTTCAAAGTTTTTCAGCAGGTAAACGACCAAGGAGTAAACAGGGTTAAAAAGGAGAAAAAACTTTCATGGACTTTGTCGCTAGTTGCTTTTGCTCTACTTAAATATATCGTTAAACTAGGCGAAACTGAAGCACAAATTTACGATAATTTACTTGAGCAGACGTTTTTACGGCAAATTAGTGTTTATGGACTTTGATCCTTGAACTCATAAGAGGTCAAACGCGGTCGTTGTTTTTGCTAGAAATCTATCAAGGCGCTGTTTGTGATTCACATTTAAATCTATTTTACACACTAACGATCGAAGGGCGATTAAAGTGATTTAATTAACTGATTAACTGGTCGGCGCTTTAATTAAACAAAACCCGCTAAATGTTCCTATAGAATGATATCAAGTTCCATTTCGACCAAACAGAAACGGAACCAAAACGAGTAGGGCTAGAAACGACGGTGCGTATTGAACAGGGGGAAACCCATTACGTTTCAGTCACGTGATCAGGTGCTAAACAGTGTCAAGAACCCGACATTAGGGATTTGTTCTGCTTCACAACCGTACTATAAAGGTGCCGACAGAGTTCAAAAACCTAACTAACTTACCATATTTTGCACTAAAGGTTTAGAAATGCAAAAGCATCATACCAAAAAATGATACGCTGCAGAAAGTGAACATTGTCTCAGACCTTATATGTCGAAACACTGTCTGCAGCTTAGGTTTAGAAATGATTTTCAACCCAAAATCTATTAAATATGTTTTCTGGCTTTCGACACACATTTCAATGTATCGTAAATAATGTCATTGTTTCAGGTTATGTTTGTTTGTGAAAAGCCACAATGAAACGACTACCGTGCAATGTAAATACATACACACTATTTACCTACTATTATCTAGTCCAGGGGTGGGGAACCTTTTTGTTTGTGAAGGCCGCCAAACGGTTTATCGACACTCGTTTAGGCCGCACGGACTATTTCTCAGGCCAAGTTCAGTGGCATTCAAACTTTTTGACTTACAGAATGCTTGATGTGCTATTGTACTTACGGTCCACGCTAAATAAAATTCCTCACTACAGTTTCACCCTCACTACAACAATCAGGATTTTATTAACGTAGAAACTCGCTTGTTTATCAATATTAATCTAAGAGCAGCTTGTGACATCACAGACGAGTTTAAGACATTCGATTATGCGCAAACAATTGTTCTATTGCAACACAAGTAAAATTGTAGAACCTTGGTCTCTTGGTAGTACTACGGAAATCGCTTGTGTACCAGTACGCAACCATTTGTATTATCAACATCCTAAATTGTATTCTGACATCGAAGGCCGCACTTAGTGCCCTAAAAGGCCGCATGCGGCCTTTAGGCCGCAGATTCCCCACCCCTGATCTAGTCAGTACTATATTCACACAAAAAAGTAACGCTAACCTGGTTCAATGGTTTCAACGCAGCAAGCTTCTACGTGAATAGATGTCGAGTCCTTCGGACAATCTTTCGGAATATTTCGAATCGAGTGACACCAGAAAGAACATATTTCGACTTCCTCGGGTAAAATGACTTCACAATTTCTCGATGGGCACCCGTCAGTCGTCCGTTCCAAACAAAGCTTGTTGCCAAATAAAGTGTCCACATAACCGAGCAGGCAGGCATAAAATACGATTCGTCGCGTTATCATAGCTTGTCAGAGCGATCATGCTTTATAGTCTTGATGATACAGAACCCGTTATGACCTCTATTATACGTTGTCTAAATCTAATAGAACCTAAACCTGCAAAACTTGGTATGAAGTGAAATCAAGTCACATTCTTTATCATACGGAATCTGTTACGACCTGCAGACGTTGTCAAAATCTAATACACAGAAAACCTCGATTAAACCGGATTCGGGTAATTATCTTCGCCTAATTCGGCCAAAACTCGAGTTACACATGATTTGTAATGTGGTAAGGCTTGAACTAATCGACATCGGTTAATCCGGATCTTCGCCTAATCTGGACAATTTTTTGGTCTAAACGGGTCCGGATGAGGTTTGCTGTGTAACCTAACAAACCTGCAAAAAATCAGGTGTTAAGTGAAATCAAGCCATAAGTTCCGCAAACACCCTGTCATACTGGCGCTGAGAGGAACACATCACAGACCGAAAGTTCCCTTTTTCCTATTGGTTTTAATTGGTGACGTATAGTCTGCAAATATTGAAGTAAGGAAATTTTGTTCTGCAATAACCCGTCTCAGATAATCTATTTGGGACAGCCGCTTTTAACCATTCAAATCAAAACAAGCTTTGTTACGTCATAGCCTGTGCATTATTACAAGGTACACTTTATTAGGTACAACTGTGAAATGCAAAGCGTGAATATCTTTAAGATCTGTCCTCAAGCGTTCGTGCAAACCACTGCAAACCCCTACTAACACAAAAACTACAACCCAAGAGAAGTCGGAAAACAATCGTAACAACTCTAAAACTAAAAGCGGTTTAAGATTGTTACACGATATGTTAACCTTTCAAGCATTGTAGCGCACAACCTGTTTCCCTCAAAAATATGGTGCACTAGTCATTTAATCTTGGTCCAATGGCTTCTAACATACTGTGCAAAGCACCGTAAAACCTCAGGTGCTATAGGTAAACATACGACTCGTTCCTCTTGAATGACAACGACAAATACACAACAAGTACTTTATCTGTGGCAAGCTAAAGCCGCTTAGAAACTTAAAACTCAGCAGTTACAGTAGCCGCATAATTATCATTTTAACAAAGCTATTAAACACCTTTTAAACTGTATGCTTATGCCAATGCTATTGTATTCGAAAAGGAACCAAGTATAAGCTTACATTTGAGTTTGATTGCTTGCGCGGGGGCAAAAGTTCCACCATTTACATGTAAATAAACAAGTTTGTACAGTTTAAACGTGATATTAGCAGCATAAAAAGTGTAAAATTACTTTTGTCAGTGGCAATGAAGTCACATTCTTTTCGTTAGTCAACAAGACTAATTACTCCTACATTAGAAATCCTATCTCTAAAATATTTTGTGTATGATACCTTTCTTGTAATGGTTCCTGTTTTGAATACCTTGGCATATGTTCCTCAACGGCCGAAACTGTAGTACTGTCAACTAAAACTTCTTGCCTAAACCTGAAACTTGCTCGTTGCATTGAAACGGCGCTTTTTGATACGCATGAACAATCATGCAACCATGCGAAACGGCAACAACATCTTGATCATAGAAATTCAAAGAGTCCAAAGACCGATATGTACGGTAAATCTCGCGTATTTGCATGAGAGAAAAACGTTGTTTACAGTTAAAGTTGTAAATGAAGGTTTATTTGCACTTGCGTGGGTGGATAGATTTCCAGGAACTGCTCTGAAACAAAAGAATATTTTTACACAACGGTCGCACCCCGTTGGATGACAACAGCGATTGTTCAAACGTCTGCATGATGTATTCTACATACACAAGTTATCTGGCAGTTATGTTTTTAACATTGCGCAACAATTTTCAATTTTTTAGTGTTATAAAAGTCTACATGCTTTACATAGATCTTGAGAGCGTTTGTGTTTTCGTTTACCAAGCTAAAGCCCAATTGTTATGTATTGTGATGTCAAAATTATGTGTTGTCATTCAAATATTACTTACCTAGGTATTTCAGTTTGCAGTAACGACTTTCTATTGAACAACTAGTCACAAGCGAGCTTATGAGGTAAAAACTTGATGAGCATTGGTTCAACATAAAGTATTGACAACAATTCCCGATTGGAATTGTTAACAATATGCAAGCCCACTACAAAGGCAACAAAAAATATGAATGTGCTTTTTATAGTCACCAAAACTTTCCCGTTTCATTAAACAGAAGCTTTAAAGAACTCAATATGTCCTGGAACAAAGCGACCGCATAGCTTTATTGTGATGTCACAAAAGAACAAAGGCATTGTGCACAATATAGAAGTTCTCAAGTTAGAATATACGTTACAATGAATTCGGAATATAAAGTTGAAGAAAGAAAGAAATAAATGTGACCCATTTAAGTTGGGGATTGTTTAAAAGCTTCGAGTGCAGAATATCATTCAATATTGTGGTATTACAACCAGTTTGTACTACATTCAAACCATCGAAGACAAAAATGATTCGAAACATAAATTTAGAAGCTTCTATCTTCACGTTGAAATGTACGGAAATATAAAGTTTCTTGATCGATTGCAACCTTGGCAGAAATATTTATTATTTCTTTCACATATATTGCAGATCAATAGCTTACTTTTATGGCCTATAAGCACTTTTGCAGTTAAACACACTAGCAAGAAAATGTATGTACGTATAAGAACGGCAATGACAGGAAATAAACATGTGGTGCAAAAGTAGAAATAGATAAAGCCCATTTGTACAACCAATCAGTGTATGCACATCAGCTATACAGAACCAAATAACAAATATATAGTCAATATATCTCAATTTTGTTAAGCAATGATAATTTTAAGCACTGTCTGCAGCTTATCATTTATTGGCTTAATGCTTTTACATACTATAATGATTTTAAATGGAAAACTATTTTCATGCACATTTGCCATTTCAATACAGTTTACGCATTTGGCTAAAGGGTCTTAAAATTTGCACTTGGAAACTAAATGAACTGGTTGAAACAAAACAAGTAACAATGTGGAGATTATGGTTTCGCTTTCGGTGGTTTCCCTGGAGGCGTATTCGGACAAAGGGATCTATTACGTCATCGTCAAAACCAAATTCACTTTCGTCTCTGAAAAGTTGACGGATTGTTAAATTTATGATGAAGTATTTTCTACTTAAACCCGAAAAATCTACTGTTTTGTGTGGTACGTTAAAAAAGCCAGTTTAAGAGAATATAGGTAAATAAATCTTGTAACTTGCACATAGCCCCTTGCTGTATATCGCAATAACGAATTAAGCAATTCTAAGCATCTATTCAAAGCCACTTTCCCATAAAGGCGAGGCACAGTAAAGGGGTTTAAAATCATAATTCTTGATATTTTGGTCTAGCCAACATGTTTTTGGGGTGTTATTTAAGAAGTAGGCAAGACAATATTTAGGGGTTGTGAGGAATTATGTTACTTTGTCTGAGAGAATTTTCCACATACAACCACTTTTTTTTACAAGAGTAAGGCCGGGGGACTTCCCCCTTCAGCGGAGTTTGGTTTGTGCTGAAACTTTCGGCTCCATTTCGGTGTTGAGCACATTTGTATAAACTGTACAGGCCTGTAACTGTACAGAACTGCTATTGATAGGACATAGTACTGTTTGAAAAGTTGCCTTTCAATTAAACCACGGTTAATCCGGACCAGTTTCCGTTGTCGATTAGTTCAAGTTTTACCACATTACGAATCATTTGTAGGCTACCTCAAGTTTTGTCTTAATTATGAGAAGTTTTGAATTAACCGAACCCGGTTTAAACTTAAATACACAACTATACTGGAGATGGTATGAAATATTTAAGGTTCATCACTTTATGATAACAAAGACAAGAATGAATGGTGTGTAAAAAAATGGATGTCATGTAACAAAAGATAAATGGTTTGCCACATGCTTGTAAAAAAACATTTAAAGAGTTTGAAATATAGTAACTGTAGGCAAGATTGCTACACGCCGAGACGCAAGTAAATGTATACAAGATACATTTAGTGGCCCTGGTGTAATACTTTGAAACGTGATAGAACTGCCTGATAATAGAGGTTAGAGTAGCGTTTCTCAACCGGGGCCCATGTAACTGTTTTTCGGTAGGTTACCATAAATATAGTGAAACCTATCTATAGCCAACAACAGAAAACCCGAACTTTAACAACTTTGTCAAAATGACATTTTTTAGGCATTCTTGTGTTAAACAAGACAACATCCTCTGTGATACAGCCCTTGACTTCAAGTTTCACAAGTTACTATTCACTTTTTTGATGAGCAGAAGGCCACGTGCTCTAACGATTAATTTATGAAGGACACTAACTCAAAAGATTGGGAAACATTGGGTTAAAGATTCAGGATAAAAATGGTTTCCTTATCAAACTGCTAATATTAATGTTAGTATAATTAAACACATATGTATACGCTTGGAAGTTGCAAATCACAGAACCTGGAGCATTCTTATGTCACACTTAATGTTTCCATAATGCTCTTTGGCACTTCCAGCGGTTGCTAAGCCAAACGCAACTTCCTACGTAATAGCAACAATTACATCACACCGCGATGACGTAAGCCAAGCGCAAACACGACTAATTAAAGCTTGAGCCAAAAATACCAACCATATGTGAAGAACGAAGGGTCGCCTCTTGGAGGAATCATCTGAAGAGGTTTCCCTTTCCTATGCGTTACAAATTTCGAGTTACTGAACACTTGAGGTGATAGAGAGGTGTCGGTCGGGCCTTAAGCGTGATTGTGACGTCATCAAATCGATGATGTCATCACTACAAACCGTGCAACGGGCAAGGCAGCGAATGAAAAACAGTAGTTGCTAGCGAACGTGCATAGTAACAACATGCGTTTAAGCAAAGAGAAGCTTTCGCCTTATTTGGTTATTTATGGCAGATTTAGACATCACTTTGTAGGCGTAATATCATGGACTTGCTATTTTGGCGAAGTTATTTTGTTGACGTTTTGCAGTCTAATTTAAAGAATCAAATGGTTTAAAGTGGTGCTTTACTACATTGCCGTTTTACGTTTAAAACATGATAAAATGTATTGACATGATACATTTCGCGAAAGGGCTGATAACATTCTTTTTATTGTAGCATTATTTCAAAGTCATAACAAAAGGTTTTTACACAGTATAAGTTAATCCAGTGTGAACCACGCGGGAATTTGTGTCACAATATTAATCTCTTACTGGTTGTCTGTGCTATGTGTTATTGCTGCATTTGCCATACATGAGCTTAGAAAAAGAAAGTTCTCGTTAGCATAAAGGTTAATTTCTGTTCTAACAATTACATTAAAATGTTAATCTAAACGATATTTTAGCAAACTAATTTGTAGGGGAAATTAGATTTGAATATCGACTAAAAGGGTGAGTTAATCGGTCTTTTTTTGTGCCACACACATTCCTTTATTAATATGTTACAAAACTGGTAGATCAGGTGTGACGCAACCCCTGATTCGAGAAGAAATGAAACAAACCAGCAGTAGTAAAATGATGAAACCCCTCGGTCCGGTTATGTTCTGTCTATTTCTCCCAAATTTAAGCAATATAGAAAATAAAACTAAAAATAAATAAATGATGAACTATATGGACTGTGACGTCATAGTGGCATGCAAAAAAAGCAAACAGTCGCGTGATGAGACATGCCAGAGGTGAAATGATGCAAAGCGATTGTGGAAGATGTGATTGTGATCGCACAATCAAGAGTGTTTGTGACGTCATACCTGGAAGGTGATCTGTCCTTTTTGATCAGGAGTTGACGTCATCACCATTCTGCCTCCCCTCATCGTGATTGACCCCCTAACCGGGTCGTTACGCTCCAGTGGGCTCAACTCGCGGAGAGGCTTGTTGACCTGAGGGAGAATTTTATTTCAAGTAAATTAGTTTTCTCTTTCAAAAACACAACTATTAGATATCTTCAGTGGTGGGATTCAAATTTTTTTGTCAGCAGGTTCTATCACAAACGTCATATTTTTCAGCCGATTCTGTTACAAAAAGTCAATTGACTGTAACCAGTAATGCTAACCGGTTCGCTGATCTCATAAAATTTCGTGAAACGGTTCTATAGAACCGGTGCGAACTGGCTGAATCCCACCACTGGATATCTTGTATATCGCTAACACGTTTTATTAAAGATGTTTTGTTTTTTTCCTATTGTTAGCATTAGTGCTAAAAACTATTACAATAACGTACGTACACTTTTAGCAAGTAGACATAGAGTTGTATGTCTGGCCGGGCTTTTTGGGTCGGGTATACGGTCTTAAGTTTGATTAGAATAGGCTTGAATCGGGCCTGACTTCACACTGGGCCTTTTTGTGTCATAATACTACCAACTTTCCGGCCGAATTCGGGCTCTGTTTTTTAATCGGACCGGGTTTTGGGCTAGTACTAGGTTGCACTCATGTCAGGTCCTCTTACAGCTCTACGCCATTAAAAGCAATTTCGAGTAAACTTGTTTCTAGCATTCACTTTAACATGCAGAATACAAAAGTCGAAACTCAAGGCAACCAAAAAGCCTGGTATTTTACGTTGATGAACTTAAACATGAAATATTTGCAAATATTTGCAATGAAAAAATATGGAATTACCGGGGAACTTTTCAACGGTGAAGTCATTTCCTTTTTGAGGATGAGTTTTTCCACATTCACTAAATCCGGTAGCGATGTCTTCGAGTCACGTGCCTCCGATGAAGTAATCGACCTGCTTTCGTCATCGGCGTCTATAGAAATCAAAAACCCAAACATAGAAATCAAACCCAAACAACGAAATCAATTTAGGCAAACTTAAGGGATTTTATTTTATCGCTTTCACGACCTGAAGCCATGGTAGAAGTATCTGCGTCATAACCAGCTGGTCGGTCGGTTGATGACGACATCATGGAGCTGACGTCAGAGTCCGAATCATCGTTGATCTTCGGTGACGTCATAGCCCTTCTACCCTTGTTGCCGTTGAGTTTCGGTGATGGGGATTCCCCAGCGAAAAGGGAACGACGTTGTACGACGGACGGAAGTGACGTAAGAGGTTCGTCGCCGGAAGTTTTTATCGCGCCAGGTCCGCTAGGGGTCGCTACAACCGATGTTCTGAAATCGAAATGCATCCTTAAGGTTAGATCTACGGCATATCTATCTTGGATATTTTACTCTGTAACTAATATTATCTGTGCCCAGAGTTGTAAACGGGCCCGAACCCGATTCGTTTTTGAAAAGCCCGTTTTGGCCCGAAAGTTTGATGGGCAAGCCCAGACATTAAAGCCTCAGGAAAGACCAAGACAACAAACACAATAGACAACTGGTCTTGAACAAGGCGTTTTAGGCTGTTTGACATTAGGTCAAGTCCAACAACTGGCTACTTAGCTAGTTAAATTTATTCAAAGAATACAGACACAGAGTGTGAAGTCAGGCCCGAATCAGGCCCCGTTGTTTTTAGAAACTAAAGCCCGAAACCGGCCCGACTTACACCTCTGTGTTGGCTTATTACCTTAGTGGGGTTGACGTGTCGCTATCACGTGGTGACAAATCGTCCGCTGATTGGCTGGCGCTTCTATCTGTATAACAACCAGCAAGATTAAATTCTAAGGCTTATAGCTTGTTGTATTTGATTTACATATAACGACTAAGATCAACAAATAGTTCACTAAGACAAGTTTAACTGATAAGAGTTCCACTTTACCTGCTTCCAACAGCTCAGTAAGAGAAACTTGTTTTACTTGGGTTTTCTGTTTCTTGTAATTTGCTGCAAAAAATACAATTTTATGACTAAACTCTGAAAATTGACTTTTTGTAATCTTAGCTTTTGGAAAAGAATGTGAAAAAAAATTATCAAAGAACTTAACAGAATAATTTGGAACACTACATACGGATCTGTTAATAAGTTTAATGGTGAATAGAACGACTTAAATCAGTGGTTCTCAAACTTTTTTGGGTTGCGACGCCTCTGGGAAAGTTTTGTGGGCTTGCGACGCACCAGCGAATAAAAGTTAACGAGGAAACTTATTATTGAAGTTGTGTTTATTGATACAGCAACATAAAGCCACGAAACGGAACTATTGTGCGACGACCCTGGAAAATGGAAACGACGCACCAGGGCGTCGCGACGCACGGTTTGAGAACACCGGGCTTAGATAGACGTAACTGATGATGGCATAAGCATTTCCGGAAACGTTTAAAAACAGTATTTTCAACCATAAAAATTTCATTTTTTAACAAAGCCGTTATTTTCACTATTAAACGTATTAACATAATAAAAAGTAGAATAAAACACGAAGTTAAATAAAGATATTTTACGATAGTGTAAGTTATTATAATACATCTTATAAGGGGTCACTCACCTGGGTCAACTGTGAACCCCACCCTACTCCAATCCTTCTTAGCTGGGTCTGGTCTAGGGGTTACCTTGGGTGAGGGGGTGGACTGTGACTTCCACTGGCGTTCCTGAAAATTCAAGAAAACCTTGCAATCCTTGACGCTAAAATAATGAATTTTGCAATACCAGGCGATTTTGCAAGCGACAAACATTTGCAAAAACATGCAAGTACTTATTTGATCATTGCTTTATACAGTTATGGATTATAGTTCCACAAGTCGAAACAGTGTGTACTGTCTGCAGCTAACTTAATATTGAATCGGCGCGCAAAAAGTTAACCATCTAAAGAGGCCGAAAACGTTTACTATACTTAAGCTAACATTGTAAAGGCACGAAGCCATAAATGATGAGCTGTGTGCACTGTCTGTAGCGTATGCTTAACATGTTACATGAAAGGCGTTTCGGGCAACGTGGTGTTAAATAAACTTTAGGTTAATTGAAACAAAAAATTTCCACCTACCACAACTTGGGGAGCAGATACTGGGGAAATATGAAGCGATGATCTGTAAACTCGACATTTTTCTCCGGATAATCCAGCGCTCTTTAAATGTGCGATAATTCCGTCAATAGACTTGACCTGCGCAGAAACACTTAGGTTTGTAAAAACTTTATGAAACCTATAAGAAGAACAATTTCTCTACTTTGCCATTTGATGTTTCAGTTTTAAACAGCATTTTATTAAAGTGTATAAACGAGTGTAACTGATGTGGCTCCTCATATCACTGATGAGGGCATAAGCATTTGCCGAAACGTTTGAACATAAAAGTATGTCGCTTTTTACGCCTACGTACTTTAAATATATTACTGTCTGTCGCGTTTTCATAAGAGGAAAACAATCGCTCGCCATCATACAGTAAATATGGTAAAGCATTCGGTCAGATACAAAAACATATTTGGTAACTTCTGAGATACATCAACATTCTGCTATAAAACAAACCGGTAAAATATCCGGAGACTTTAAAATGTTTGTCTTGTTTCCAGTTTTAACAGCGTTGGGGCACAAACAGTGGACAATATAACAGCGCTTTTGCTCTCCAACAGACATTGCCATAAGACCAGATAATTTACCGCCTATTTTACTTGTTTATTTAATTTTTGCCCGAAATTTAACATTTTCAAGCAGCAAAAACATAGTTTCCCTATTTACAAGTGCAAAAGTGATAAAAAAACCCATTTTTTAAACAAAAACAAACATCTATATAAATTTATTTTATAATACTGAAGTAACTGCATTAGTTCAAACTCAATTGTTCTAGCATATGTCATGTGGGAATGCTTGAAAGACCAGGTCGGCTTGATTTAGTACAACACTTCTAATAGGCCTGCTGATGTACTGTGATTTCACATAGTTTAAATCTACCGTATTCTGTAAAAAACTGACATTTTCTTTCTAGCATCAGCTTTAGCGACTTAATACCTTTGCATCAAAACATAACTTAGAACCTCTAAACCTTTACAAGCAAGGGCCCTTACAAGTGAAACCGATCTTAATTACGACACGATGAAGTAACTAGTGTGTAAACAGTCTGTCTAAGTAAAACAAGTAACATCCACGTTATGCAAGCTATACCGGCTTCTGATAGCTCTACAAATTCCTTGAGCATGATCGCTAAACAAGCTTGACACAGCCATGATACTCTAACTGCGACAAAATCAAGTTTAAACTATTTGCCAATGAATATGACATGTTAATGTTGTCTGTCGTTTTGACCGAATTCTAGCGCTAAAGCGAGATATTCTATGTCGAATATCGTGTAAATATAAACTGCTATGTTTTCATGTTGTGTTAGTGTATAGAATAAACAGTGATAACATGCTAAGGGGCGTTGCTCTATTGAACTGCAAGGTATTTGTGTATCGTTAGGAGGATAACCCTGATTTTTATGAATCTGATATTATATCTGACGTTACTGTATGCAATCTGCCTGATAAGATATAATCTGACGTCAGCTTTACTGCTCCCAATGTGCAGTCAATGAATGCAAATGGTTATAAGGGGGCTTTTGCATGAAACTGATCGATCTCGGAATATTAAAAGATCAATATTAAATCGCTAACTCGGATATATATAGTACTTTTACTTCAAGCAAATATAGATTTAGTTGGTTTGTTCATCAGCAAAAAGTTTTAACTACGATGTTAGAAAGGATCTAAAACGGATTTTGCTTTACACTATCATGGCTATTTCATAACATAACAGGATAACAATCGTGGTTGTTAACGTGTGCTAGGATCCACAAGTAAAACAGTAGATCAACAATGACAAAACAAACAAGTTTGAATAACCGTTCTAATAAAGCTTATATTTGAACGATAAAAATATTTTTGTCATTTTAAAGCTTATTAGGTCGACATAAACACATTTTATTGACAATTGGAAAAAGTAATATGCCAAATCGTTCAATAACTTATTTGTCCGAGTAAGATAAGGCAACTTTAACGTTAATAAACTATTCCTCAATATTTTTTGAAAAAATTACGAAAACCTATACCAAAAAAACGAAGAAAATCTCACTTTAAAAAGCAAAATAAAGGTACAAATGATTAGTAATGTGGTAAGTCTTAACCTAATCGACGTCGATTAATCTGGATCTTCACCTAATTTGGACAAGTTTTTTGGGCCAAACTGGTCCGGATCAACCGAGGTATTTTAATATTTCACCTGCATATCTTCTTCATTGTCAGTACTTATATATTTTTCTTCCCTTCCGTCAGCTTCCTCCTGATTGGTCCACGACGAAGTGATTTGATTGGTCGGTTTATCGTCCAATGAGCTTCCGCTGCTTGAGCTCGAAGTTTCACTTTCATTTCCCGACATCGAATCGGAATCACTCAGCTCCTGCAAGACAAGACCTAATTTTGATCCAGTATAGCTTTATATTGACTTCTTTGCTGGCATTTTTCGTAGACAAATCATGTTAGGACTGTACACTAACTGCTTTGCAAAGTAATTAAAAACTTTAGCTATTATGTAATAGGCAAACTAAGTAAAATGCCTTTCAGGGTTCGGGTTTGGGCTTGAGTTTAAAAAAACAAACTTTGGGTTTTGCCCCAATTTCAGGCCCAATTAGAACTCTGTTTTAGGATATAGTTTAAAATTGCAATTTGGTACAGAATATGCTGAGTCACCTCTGCATGTTTTATTTCCGCTGACTCATCAGCCGCTGTTCGTTTCTGTTCCGCTATGATGATGTCATAATCATTTTCCGTCGTTGACGAATCAGTGGCCGTTAGGTCATCTCCTTGAAAAACTTGGTTATTTTCCGAAGCAAATCGAACCCGCTTCTGAAAATAACCAACATTTTTTTCTGATGTAATTTTTTATATTTTTCATTTTTTTGTTACCTCCGACCCTGGTGACTGAATCCGATTTTCGAATTCTTCTTCGTTTATCTGCTGAATTCATAAATGGAAGTTGTTTTTGAAAGATACTAATATTATGGTAATAAAGCGAAACATACACCTTCAAAACTCAGGGATAGTTGGCTTATATATTTTTTATAAGTAAATCCATTGCCATAAAATTCATCATAATCTTTAGTTCATCAACTTAAATCTATGGACATAAGATCCATTATAGCGTTTAGCAAGGAGAAAGATTGACAGGGGTGGGATTCGAACCCACGCCATCGAAAAAAAATGACTGCTGCCTTAACCCAGCGCCTCAGACCACTAGGTCCATTATAGCTTCCAATAACCTAACACTGGATTATTCTAGTGTTAAATTTTGGTCTAAACTAAGTGCATCCCTAGTAATTTAAAAACACCCTTACTGAGGTAGTTAATTTACCTCAATTTCGAGACTCTCGTCTTTGTGTTCGTCCTGCCGCTCGATAGCGTCCGAGAGTACTTGGTCGAACGCCTTGTTTTCTGTGAGAATCACGTGATTAGATTTTAGCCTCGGCGCAGGCGTCGGTGACGCGGATCGGGTTACGTCTCTTTCGGGAACGAGAATCGTCGAACTGAAAAACAGTCAGGAATTATTAGCTTCAAAACATGAAATTGAACATAACACGCCAGACCCAATGAAGACGCCAGACCCATTGAAGGCGCCATACCGAATCAGCCGGTCACCAAGCATTCACCACCATATAGCAAGGCACTGACTAGAAAAATCTACCCTGTGGTGGGATTAGAACCCACGACAGGAGCCTTTGCGGGACTCACTGTGCGCCAATGAGCTACACAGGCTTAGCGCGTAAAATTAATTGAATTATGCCCATATATTCATCTTCTGTTTCGTCTTTACACCATGTGTCCCATATTTCGTGTTATGTCTTATATGTATTTTTTGTGTTTTTGTGTATGATTGAATTGTGATATGGTACAGCCTAATGATAACCCTTAGACTCCTGCGTCCAACAGCGCAAAACAGGTCAAAGTATTTGGCGCACACTTATTGGTTAAGTATTTGGGAAAAGCAAACTTATTAATACTCCATTGACCACAGTAAGTTAAGGGATGATTCAAAATCAAGTCCAAGTTTTGTGTTTTACATCAACTAATAACGACAGCACAATACATATTCTTATGCTAAAACGAATTTTTTATTTAAAAGTTTAACAACGGAATGCTTCTCTCAAATGCCTGATGAAAAATACTGTTGCAAAATTCATTAAATCGCATGATTATCTAATTAACTAATTAACTATTCTAATTAACTATCAACCCAGTCTTACAGAACGAAAAAAAGAAAGTTCACAACCAACCGCTTCTTGGGTGAAATTCGTTGGCTCCCGTCCAATGAAGAGTTGCTTGAAAAAGTGTCTGACTCCTCTCCTCCATTTATCCTTCTCCCTCTTGCTCCTTCTCCCACTCCCCCTTGCCAGCTCTGCACCGAAACATCCGACTGATAAGCGGAATCGTCGCTAGGTCGTTTCGACAACGTCTGGAAAGCAGCAACCGTTGACGTAAGGGGAAGCACCGACTGGTACAGGACCTTGACATCACGTGACTGTGGAACAATGGCTTCTTCTTCGATCGGAGGAAGTAATAGGGATTCCTGGGTAAATGAAATAAACAACTGAAGATAGGTGACTTGCTTGTATAAACGGTTGTAGGCATAAAAATAAACGCTTTTTAACTTACAATAGCTTAAAGCAGTGGTTTCCAACTTTTATCGACGAATTTTACACTTAACAAATCAAAACATTTTCATTCCTCCATATTATACTACATAGTAGATGCAAAACCATACAAAGATTATTTAAAATTGGGTGTTTTGTCAATTTACAGGTTATATTCCCAGGGCTGAAGTGCGTCTATTTAACAGACCGCATATGCAAATGAAAATAAATTCCTCCCCTCAAGTTTTGAAAATCCTCCCTTGGTAAGAATTTCTCCCCGGTTGGGAACCACTGACTTAACGTTTTGCATGCAGTATGCAATTAAACGAAATTTGCGCTCAAACAGAATCATATACAATTCTCTTTTATAACATAACGTATTAAAAACGCTTTTAGCCGAAGCAAAAAGACTTTTTAAACTCACAGCTTTGTAAGTTTTTTCCACAACCAACTCCTGGTTCAATTCCTGCAAGATGTCATCATCAACTACGTCACAAACTGATCGTTGTTTCGTCACAACCGGTTCTGGTTCGGCGATTTCGCGTTGTTCCTCGCCCAGACTTCGCGCTGAAATTTCGCTGAACTCTTTCCTAAAACAAATTATGACGTCACAATGAAGTAATTGTGACGAAACAGGTCGTAACTAGCGTTTTGAT
The DNA here is from genome assembly GCF_965637545.1 of Phallusia mammillata. Taxonomy (NCBI): domain Eukaryota; kingdom Metazoa; phylum Chordata; class Ascidiacea; order Phlebobranchia; family Ascidiidae; genus Phallusia; species Phallusia mammillata. Next base: position 18,177,894 of record NC_137259.1, read on the forward strand.
AAAAAAAATATAAAATTTCAAAGGTTTGCTTACGTCACTTTGACTGGCTGCACCACTTCTTCGATTTTGATGTCATCAGAGTCTGATTGTGACGCAGAAAGGTCGTATGCAGATGGGGCGTCGGTGGTGGGAAAATAGGAAGGTTTCGACGATGTCTGGGTAATTGGTATGAAAGTAGGATTACAAACGATATACTCCAGACTAAAAATAAAGCTTTATAACTGCCAAAGAGTTGTACATAGTAAATACATTCTACTGCAGACCTTAGCAATCGCTGTTGTTGACAGAAAGTGATTTGCCGTGGGTTCGAATCCCACCGCAGGCTAGATTTTTTTGCCTGCGCTTTGCTACATGTTGGAATGCTTGGTGACCGGCTGTTGAATGTATGTCCATGTTAGCTGATTAGAACTGGCGATTTACGAAACTGACATGTGCAGCATACAAGGCAGGCAACTGCGCTTGTGATTCGACTTTTGTCGGGGTCACCGCTGAGCGCAGTTCAGTTGGTAGAGCGCGAGTCCCGGAAAGACTCCGTCGTATCCCACCGCAGGCTAGATTTTTTTTGCCTTGCCATATGGGAATGCTTGGTGACCGGGTGATTCGGTATGGTGCCTTCAATGGGCCTGGCGTACTATGATTTGTTTTAAAATACTCTCACATTGACTGTTTTTAAACCTTAAAAAATCCATTTTGTTTCGCTTCTTTTCCCGGCACGATCCAATTCTCCCCACCAACGTCATCACTCTCACTCGTATCCGAGCCGCTATGGGAAGATTTTCTCCCGAACGACTGCTGATCGACACCAACCGCTGTGAATTTAATCTCTGTGCTGAATTCTTGTGGTTGATCAACCTCATCTTGATCTACAATGTAATCGTTGTTGTTTGTGATTATTTTGTTGAAGACACGGTATTTTGCAGTTGGGCAATTAATCTTTAGAAAATGGATAGACAAAAAAATCACTTTTTCAAGCCTTTAAATGAGGGGTTCCCAACCTTTTTGCGATCTCGTACCACTTGGACGCTCTTTACTGCCACGCGTACCACTTCTTGCAGAACAACGAATTTCATCGAATCTTTATTCCGAAGAATAGTATTGGCCTACTTAAGTAACACTAAAGCACCACAACTCAATTGAATTTTTTTGTTTACTGTCCACCAATTGGTCAACAAAACCAGATAAATATATGATAAAGATGTGAATCTAGGTTGTTGTGAAAAACACGAAAGCTACTCGCGTACCACCTGAAAAACCTTTGCGTACCACTAGTGGTACGCTTACCGGAGGTTGGGAACCCCTGCTTTAAATGGTTCATTTCAAATATCAAAGAATTGCGATTTTACATGACATTTTTAGCGTAAAATCGGCCACATTTGTGTCGCAATTTCACCTTGCTAAATCTGTTTCAGCAGAATACAGGCTTTATCAGAAAACAATCTGAACTCTGGTTTCGCTTACAACTCTGGTTGTGACTAAAATTATCGATTAAACGGATTTATTGTGATCTAAGTTGCAATTAACTGACCCATGATTTGAGCGATTGCTGAATCGACTTCTGCTCTTGCAATCATTTGATCTTTCTTCAAAACTGTTCCCTGCACAACAGTACGATGGTCGTCCTTTGAAAGCTGAAACAAATAACCAGATATGCTTTGTTAAATTTAAGTAAAAGTCATGACAGGAAGAAAAAAAGTTGCAACTGTCGTTTATCACAATAGCGGTACAAAAAACGCTTGAGCGATGAAACTTGTTTTGAAATTACTTTACAAACCTTTAAAAAATAGTTACTAAAATTTAACATTTAAATCTTAACATTAGCGTAAGGCCCAAGTCAATTTTTTGCAGAAACACTGTATCAAAATATTTTTATGACTGTCCTTTTAAATGCCGATAACAGTATGCACTGTGGTTTACCTGGTTTGTGTTGAGAAGATTTCGAAGTGATTCAGGACTTAGATTTCGCATTCTCTCTGACAGCGGAGTTTTCACACTGGACCGAGATCGCAAAGAACCTTTATGGAAGAAACTGTGAGAGCGCAGATCATCGAGTAGAAAATCAGCCAAACACGATCTCGCATAATTAGAAGTGACGGGTTTTTGCTTTTTGTACGATGAATTCATAAGTAGGCTACTGAGCATAGAAAAAACTACAACAGCATGATAAGCTATTGCATACACTTTAATCGACTGAAATAATAATTTAAAACCCTTATATGTTAAATCCTTATAACTTTCTGTTGGACAAACAATATATAGACCACGTTTTGTTTGTAGTTTTTTTACTTACCGCCCTTGTTGCTTTATAACAACTTTGTGTTTTCAATTTATGTCATTACCTTGATGAAGGTGTCTCGTATGGGACATCGAAACGTCGGCATATTATAATAAAAACTGCTGGATGAGCTTGTTGATTCGTTATGCCCGGCAGCAACGGTTTACTCAAACAATATATAGATGTATAAAATAGCTATTGCTGCCAGGCATAATATATAAACTAATATTGCTCATCCAGCAGTTTTTATTACAATTAGTCGATGTTTTCAATACGCGACGCCTTTATTACAATAATGGCATAAATTTCACATACATAGACGAATTGCCAAAACCGCCTAAAATTCAATCTGTCGTTCTTACAAACATATTATTCACCAAGCAAGTAAATATTTTCTTGCTATAATTTCCAACTGTTCTTCAAAAACACTTATTACTGCAAACTGTTTATTTTTTCTTGATGTTTGTACATTGATGCTGTAACACTGAGCCGACAACTTTTTTTCTTATTAAACGTACTATATAGACGAATTACGGTAAGTAAAAAGGTCTTGAGCGTTTTAATTTTCTGTAGAACTTACAAATACATTTGCTAGCTATCAGCCAGTTTGGTTTGTAGCGTTTATGAGTCACAATGTGTGGGACTTTCCCTTATTTCACACGAAGTTCATTAGTCAGTCACAATTTTCCCGTCCAAAGTACAAACACCGTGCACTGACGCATTTCTGACCAAAATTGAAACAACTTTGTCCAAGCTCTTTTCAACCACAGGTACAGGGTTTTTTTAAGGTTTGGTTTGGGTGACCGCTAAGTAGTTTTAAGAGACCGCAACTGTTTCATTTAAATACCAAAAAATAGCCACATTTCAAATTTTGGGAAACCGCTGGAGAAATTACCGCTGGAGAAATTCCACTATTTTGCAACTACTATGTATTGGTGATTTGCCAATGGCCTGTGTTTTGACAGTTTACTTTACTCGGCCATGGACACCACAAATACAAAGTGAGTATGGCACGAGAAATATTTCTCTCTCGGCTGAGAGACGTTTCTCCCGGTTGAAATAGGCTTTGTCAGCAAAAAAAACTTCTAAAAAACCTCATAATGGACACCTTTTTGGCACAAACTAAATCATTTCTCGCAGCATACGGAGATGCATACTACTTTTTGACATCATTTTATAAAAAACGTTCTTTATGCCACAATTCCATTCATTTTTACTGCAGAATTTCAGAACTTTAAAAATACGTTTTTTTTGTGATGCAATTCTTACATCTGCCTCATTACAAGTTTTATGTCACAAGCACTAACCTTCGAAAGGCAAACATTTGTAATCCACTACATCTAAAAACTTGTAATGTGAAGCAAACTTTGCTAAACTCTCAATTATTCCGACATGAACAAAGACGCTCATATTCTACAACACCACACATACTACATCCCAACACGCTGGGGTTCGAACCTATGACTTTCAGATCTTATATCGTTCACACCTACTAACACTTGCACAAAATTGCTGCATCTTAAACAACCTGAGCGTGAAAATTCGTTAATACTTCCGTGTGCTATCCATCACGTGATCGGTGAAATACGTACCAGACTGAATCGATTCGCTATCTGAAGCGTCTGTCATGGTTTCGGCGTCTCTTAGTGGAGATCGACTGTTTGTCATAATTCCGCTAGGCGGCGCATCCTGTGAAAAATATTTGTTCACATTGGGGATAAAATAAAACAAAACAGCCCTAAAAGCATTTCAAACAATACATAGCAAGATGTGGCCCCTTTATATCACTGATAATGGCACGAGCATTTGCCGAAACGTTTGAATAATAAAGCATGTCGCCTTTTCCGTCTATTTGGGCCGTTGTACTGTTTATTAAACATTAAGCAAGATTTAAAAAGGAACTATTTCCAACAGTATATAGTTTTTCAGATGAAAATAAGCATTTATTATAAGTATCAAGGTATATTATAAGTGACAGTATTCGGCGTTCAAACCAAACTATTACCGGTTTTAAAACGCATAAAAAAACATTCAATTTGAACCCCAGTATTTGCTTGTTTTTTTTTCTTTTTTCTTTAAGGCTTTGTTCACGGGATTCGAACCCAGAACGCTCCCAATTACGCACCACGGCCAGGTTTTCTATCTGCCTGTAAGTTAAGCGCCCCAAACCATTCGGGCATACTTCTCGTTAAAGGGTTAAGGTTAAAAGTTGGAAACAAATATGGAGTAGCATTAAGTAAAAGCTCATGCAGCATTTTTGAACCTGTTCTCCAACTTTGATAAGAACAGCCCTTAGAATGCTTTGTTTGTGGTCTCGCAAGTATCTCCGCATGAGGGCGTTGTCGTCAGTTTCATCGTCAAAGTATTGATTCCCGTCAGAAGACTGCAAGCGCAGGAATACATGCAAGAATAGTGGCATGCAGAATAAATAAGTAAACAAAAACGCGTGTGAAATATGTGATAACTTACTGCTGCCTCATGCGGTCAGTGTGGAAAGCGATAAAGCAGAACCCAAGCGATATTAATTGTGTCATAAAAAGGGTACAATAAAAACGCTATATTTTTCGAAAGTAGTTAGCGTATGTAGCAATATACGCACATAAAATTGTATTTAAACTTCACTCCAAAAAATGACTTGAATATCCCGTCGCCAGAGTTTAAAACCGCAGTTCTCAGCACCGAAATTTACAGGCAAATGCTCAATTATGAAGACAGTGCACACTGTTATGACCAGGCCATTGAACAGATTTAGTCGTGGCATAGGTTTTCAGCATGTTACTCCAAGAAAACTGAAGACCCGTTAGATGGCTACATTGCCAATACGGCCGATCTCTCGTCACCAGCTGCACCGATGAGACCTTATAGGTCGAAACAGGGTGCACTGCCTGTAGCTTACTTATTATTGTAATGGCTGAATGCTTTTGCAAATACCATGTTCAATTTAAAAAAGACATAAAAGTTAGCGTGGGTTAATAGCAAAACGCTTGGTGTTATGACTGAGTTAATTTTCTCACCAACATATTTCCCAATGCATCTTGAATTTTTACGCTCATCTGTGTATATCACGTACATTGTGACGTCATTATAGTTCCAAATTATCACGTGACTAAAACAACCAATCATATTCACTCACCGTGTCCAGGAGACGCTCGATTATTTCTTGAGCAAGTTTCGACGAATCAGGAGGCTCCCTTTGATCACGTGCCTGGGTGGCTTTTACTGAAAGCAAAATGGAAATGTTACAAGGAAAATGTAAAAGTAGTATATAGTTTGTTGGTCATTTCTGATGTTCACATAAATTGGTGGTTCTCAACTCGTTTCAGGCCATGGACCACCAGCCTATTTGAAACCATTGTGAACCATTCTATTTTTTTAGGAAGTTAGCATCCAAAACAAGTATTTTGGGCAAAAATAAATATCCTAAAAAACCAAATTTTGAGAAGTGAAAATAGTCGACAGTTAACATTATCACTAAACAGATCATCACGAAATGTATTGGACGTCCTGTGGACCAACCCCAAAAATGTTGAGAATCACAGGATTAATATTGAAAAATTAGCGTCAATTTTTTTTATCAATTTGCCTGACTTTACAGTTCACACAATAGCATGTATTGCTTTTCTTCTCAATACTTCACATTTGTTTGGAATAGTTTTATTTAATGAAGTGCCAAAGTATATCAAAATACAGTGTATTACTGTATTAAAAGTAGGGTTGGCAAGCCGGTCAATTGACCGGTCAAATACTATTTTTAATTTCAAAAATAAAATGTGGTAAATTTTCTTGGACTTGCTTTTTGGTTGTTGAAAAGGGTAATTTATTTCTAATACCCCTCAGGTAGAACGGTTTAAGGCATACTCTTGTATTAATAAGTGCTTTTTAAGCTAATGTAGATGTGCTTTGTTCATTTGAAAAAAATCCCATAACAATTAGGAGATACTTTTCATTTGAAATTAAGATCTGATTTACGTTATGGCAAACTTTGCAAGGTTTCCAGTGCAATTAAAAAACATGGATCACTTCTAGCACCGTTTTATCTTAATAAATTTGAGTGTGATAGGTCCATGAGGGGAAGTTAGTTCATTGGTATTTACTTAGGCATTTTGCAAATGTTGCACATTTTTACTGACAGATAAAAAATCTAAGTAATTTAAACCATCTGTGTAAACTTGTAGGTCTACAGTCCTTTTTTCTATAGTTGATCCAAAAATTGTTTGTAGCTATATATTTAGCTTATAATTGCCCAGAATAGATTTTTGTAGATAAGTTACTGTTCAGTACTTATTGGGATAAAGTACGTACATATCAAGCTTTTGTATATTCCTTTTTTGTCATGAATGGACAACAGCTTAACAGCATAAATTACGATTTTAAGCAGGATAAGCGAGTTTTGCAGTTAAATCTCAGTCAAAATTAGACTTTAATCTGATGTATATAGAATATTATAAGAATCCAGTTTACAAATGTGATTACTGAATGAAAATTACAGACACACAGGTGGGGCCATTGATGAAATGAAGCATGCAATGCTGTTGGAAAAGTCTGTAATATAATATAAACTGAACATTTCCTATTTCACAAACAAATTTACATAAGTTGAAACCTTCATTTCCATTACTTATGGTTTAGAAGAAGATTTAACTTCAACTTTAAACTAAAATTGCAATTTAATAATGTGAATAGTATTTGACCGATATTTGACCTATTTGACAAGTATTTGACCGGTCAATTGACCAGATTTTATTTGACCGGTCAAATGCCCAACCCTAATTAAAAGTGCTTCTTAATCCCTGTGTCACGACCCAAAATTGGGTCTCAATACGATTCGTTGAGTCGTTGAGTCGTAGAGTATGGTCGTTCGCATGTTAAGTCTAGGACGAAACAGTTAGAAAGCGACGCACTTGCTCGCGCGTTTTGACTTAGGGAATAACTTGCAGATAAAACGTGCTACACAGAGCCAAGCAAAAAGCCCCCGTCGACCGAAAGTGCGCTTTAAATAGCTATGCGGGAATTCTGTATGTTGGTGGTGAAGCATATCGCGAGATAAAATAACAGTAACCAGACGACGTTTGGTTAACCTGAACTATGCCACGTTTTCTGCCATACAACGATGCTTAACTGTTAAAATCGAAACCCAACTCATGCTTCTAGCCATTCGATTACAGCAAACTTCGGTTAATTCGGACCCGTTTGGATCAAAAAAGTTGTCCGGATTAGGCGCAGATCCGCATTAACCGATGTCGATCAGTTCAAGCCTTAGCACATTACAAATCGTCGGTACCTCGAGGTTTGTCTAAATTAGGCAAAGCTCCGGATTAATCCGCTTAACCAAGGCTTACTGTATTTATGTTTCTTTACCCCAAACCTGTTTCATAACCATTAGTATTTGAGCGCTTGGCGAACCCGTTAATCCAGCTAGTAAGGCACAAAGTTTGGGGTGAAAAACGTATTATATTTAAGATGGTAGGGTACGACAAATGTACTGCGCATAAATTTCTGGGGCTGCTTGGGTTTATTTTTGAAACTCGTTGACCCAGACCTAAACCCACTATACGTCAGAATGCTGGGTAAGACGCTCGGGGCGTTTCCCTTATTTCACGCACCATGAACTTTGCGCGAGAGGAATGCAAAATACGCCACAGACACCTCAGAGAGGGGAAGTTAGCGAACAGAAAGGATTTCAACCTTTCGTAACTTAACCTTGTGAGAACTGAGATCACCTTTTGAACTTTTGCGGTTAGAAAATATGCTAAAATGAACGCAAACAGTTAAGAGGGGAAATTGTGTACGGGCTACCTCTGGCACAGTACAGTAAGCCTCGGTTAATCCGGATCTTCGCCTAAAGCGGACAAATGTTTTGGTCCAAAAAACATAGTCTTGATTTAACTCACATTCTTCAAACTTGGGTAGAATCGTTGAAGCGACGACGTCTTCGATTTCCTTCCTCATCTGTGATTGGTCGATGATCACGTGATGTTGGTCAGCTGAGTATGTCTCTGACAAAAAAAGCAGAACTTGCAAAAATAACAGAAAACAATTAACAAATGTTCACCAACCCTACGGAGACCACTAAGGATAAATTATGTCTTTACAAATCCAGGGCAAAAGTATAAAAGAGCTTTTATTATACAAATATAACAATTAAACGCAAATTAGAGAATTTTTGTTTTAATCTGACGCAAATTTACTTAAACACGATACCACTAAAGGGACTTTTTATTGGCAATTTTGCATAGCCGACCCGAAAAACCTTTATCATTACAGCATTTCTTTGCCCTAAGTTTGCCCAGTTGAACCGCCATGTTATTTTGCCTATAGTGTATGTATAATCACAACAGCATGTTACCTGTAGTTTGAACTTGTGAATGTTTCGATTCTTCCTGTAACACGTCATCAACTTCATCCTGTCAATCAAAACAACCTCATGAGTAAAACGAATTTGCTGAGTGTGCAAAAGTTCAACAAGCGGACTTCCAACATACCGATAATTACCAACATCATGCTGCAATGTGGCAGACATAATTAATCCGTTACCAGCTTTGAAAGTTGGACAACTTCAAAAAATTTTATACAACAGGTTTTAGACTGGCTGTAGGTCAACTTTTTAACTAGTACAGTACCAACTTAATTACATAATACACCAAGTTATTTTTATTGGTGAAAATATACAAAATGCTTCTTATTTAAAAAATTGTAAAAATTGGCTTTTGGGCGACTGGTACCATATCTCTTAAAAACCGGTCAAATTCTACTGCACGATTGCCAACGAATATTGCCTTAACTAATAATGGGAACCAATACAGTACACCGTATATAATGTTATATCATGTGGAAAATTACAAGTACTTACAATGGTATCCAAGTCCCGTGTTAAGGAAATTCGGATTTCTGCAAAATACCAACATATTTTAATTTAACAAAAACAAAACAAGGTTGCTTGAGGTATGTATAATGTTGTGACAGCATTTGCACTTGTTGCATGAAAGTAGTTGGGTATAGTTCGTTGTAGCAACTATTGCATATTAAACTGTGCTAGAGGGCATTTCAAGGTTACAAACCCTGTCAAAGGCAACACAAACATGACGTCAAAATTCCGCTACGCAAAACACATTTGCCAGAATAGCTATAATGTTTTTAATTTACATTTCATGTTATGTCTGCCAGCAAACAGTTTATTTGTATTTTAACATTGAACAAAGTATGGGCTATTTTACCGTAAAAGTCGATAGCTGACTTTTAATTCATAGTAATTATTTTCTTTCAATGTAAAACTTAAATACTTCACCTTCGGTTCTGACATCATCGTTGTCATGGAGACGAGGTGGTTTCGGTGGCGGGGTGTCACCTGGAAATTCGGGCATATTAGATATTAGCGTGCTGTGTAATTCAATTGGCTTCAGCCGAAACGAGATTCATGTAATTCAATACTAATGGTTATGTGATTTTGATAAGCACCATATGTGACTTGCGTTCGATATTTTCGGAAAAATATTTTGCTGTTAAATGAGTTACTAACGATCTAAGCGGCTAAAACTGAACATTTTCGCATGTTGAAAACATTTGTCAGAGGCCGAAAGCATGACATTTAGAACTAGCAATCATTCTTGCAAAAAAATTCATCACTAATTGGTTAAGATAAGATGTATTACCTCCTTTCTTTGTCTTGTAAAACTCGCGAACAATCTTTGCCCCTCCGTGCCTTCTAAACTTGTTTCTAAGTCGTGCATAAAACCAGTCCAGCGATTTCCATTCAACATCCCTGCAAGACAATGCATGCGTTCTGAATTACAAATGAACTCTATGACGTCACAATCACTTACTTTTGCTTGTGGCAGAGCAAGCAGGCGTAGCCCTCAACCAGTTTGTCGCAAACTCCGCAAGTGCTTTTGTTCTTGCAAAAGTAAGACTTACAAACCGTACATTCAACCTGCAATGAGATAAAGATAAAACTGAGATAAAAGAGGTGTGAATTTAAACACAATAACGTTAACAATGCCTAGATTATGCAATTGGAATTGACGAGGTAGTGTTTTAGCTAGTGTCCGGAAAATAGGGCATACAAAAATGGCAACAATGTGAAGAAAAAAACATATCCTTGTTTAAATCGATCTGGATAAAGTGGCCAGAACCGGATTATGGTTAGATTCAAGTTTTAGCTTAAGTTGGAGCCTTAATTTTGGGTCTATACCAAACAACTTTTTATCAAGCAGAAAGAGGTCTAAATTCCTTTTCATATGATTTACCTTTGGGTTGAAAAGCCAAATAAACGAACTTCCGCAGATGACACAAACTGTTTCGGGGACAGCCTGTTTTTCCGGGTCTATGTGATGTTTAACGTCAATCTCCTGATTCAGCTTTCTGAACAAAAACAGGAAATGTCGTAAATTAAGCGTCAGTGACAAATGTATAAACTTTTTAATCGAGTCACCCCACAAAAACGCAGTGCATTCTATCAATCCGCTCAAAATAGGTCGAAAAACATCGTTATGGCACGTCAGGCCTATATGAAGGCGTTATACCGAATCAGAAATATCTAGCCTGCGGTGGAATTCGAAACCATGACAGGAGTCTTTCCGGGCTAAAACATCGTTATGGCTAATAAAATTACCTTTTTTTGCAAATCCTATAGTTCGTAAGTACAGCAAATGTAACAAATGTAGGTGAGGGTGTAGGTATTGAATTATTGCTGGCTGTGTTTGGACATGGGAAAAATCGTTTAAAATTGCATTTATAATACAATGACACAAACACGCAGTTGAAATTTATTAAAAAAGGCATTCCACACAGAACAGCTAGCCTTTTGTCGTTCTGTAGCATGTTGAAACAAATTCAACCACCCAACGGTTTAAGATGCGCTGAGGCGTTAACACCACAAACACACGGAAATACGTTGTGTCTATTTTCAGCTCTGCACCTCAAACAATTCGTTGTAGGACAGCAAATAAGCATAGTGGAAAAATATACTACTGTGTGCCGAAACGGCTAAAAATGTTTCGTTACAGCGCTTTTAAAAGTTCACCTTTCTCCTGAAAAGACATAAATCTCGAACACCGCGAGGCGATCGCGGGCTAAAGTCTTTGTGACGTCACAATCACATTAAAGCTCGGGTAAAATTTGCTTTTAGGGCTGGGTCGGGACTTGGTGTGCTCACACTGTTGTTTGCGAAGACGACGATTTTACATTCCTTTACCGTGGAACTATGCGATGCTTTACTGTGCTAACGGGGCAAAGACACGAACCCCGAATTCGAAAACTCAAGCCACATTACACGAGATTTATCCATTAAATTTTACGTTCCAAGTTGGGGGTCTAAGTGGTATTTGTCTTTTGCTAGCTGGGATGCCAATTCGTTGACGAACAACGTTGGTTGAACAACAATGACGCATAATTCTTTAACTTTGCGTAAAAGGAATTCGGTAAACTTATCAGACCGTCGCACAACACTTCTTTGAGTGGGAACATAATAATATATCTGTTTATTACATTTAACATTGTGAAATAAAGATATTGGGTCAACTGCTATTTGCTAATACTGCCCTCCTCTTTATTAGCACCGACAGTAGCACTAACTTTGACAAACTGTTCGTTCTGCGGGCAAAACGTTATCTAAGTACGCTTTTTTGACATAAAAAAGACAGTGTAAGTTTACACCGGTAAAACGAAAGCATGTTATAAATGTGCAATCGAATGGACAAAACATTTATTGACTAAGTTACATGGCATCAACTGTTGTCTAACTCTAACGAAATATTTTTTTGTTACCTTGTCTTTTTTGGAGGGTAGAAAATGTATTTTGCTTTGGTGTTTAACTACACAAGCATATAGCGAAAAAACTCTTACCCGATTCTCTCATTTTCCTTCTTTCTTAGGTCAAAATCTCTTTGAATTACTTCCAAAATGACTTTTTGTTCCTCGGGTGATAATTCACTAACGTCTACTTTACGTCCCATGTTCAACTACAAGGCGACTTGTGACAAACTGAATAACTTTGCCGATTTCCTGGGTTATATTTCGCAGTCACAAGATTCTAATCAGATTATACATGGCGCCGTCGTTACGATACCAGCTTTGCCCCTACTTTACCCTGTGTATAGACCTAGTAAAAATGTAGGATTACTAAACTGACAACCAACAAGCAACTGCAATTGCCAACTTGTCTGGATTTTCAGCAAAAAAGTAAAAAAGTTCTACACAAAATTAAGTGTAAAATATCATTTCGCAAAAACGGCAATTACAGAAACAAAGGGCTTTAATCAGTGACTGTTTAAATGTCACTAGGATGAGAATAAATACAAAAAATCAACTTCCAAAATCCCACACTACAGCCACGCCATATCTTGACAATTAACCATAGCGTTATGAGTTTTTTGTACAAGGCTTGCTTCAAAGGCTCCAAGAAAGGAAACATTAAGTGGTAACCTTTTTAAAAACATACATTTCTTCCGTTCATTCGCATGTTTAATTCCTTTTTAAAGCTAAATCCATCTCTTTCAAACCACAATCGACTGGTTAACTGCGGTCCCTCTAGAAAATCATGCCAGAATACAATCTTATCTACAGGATTTTGCTGCACAATTTGGCTATTTCTCCCTCTTTACAACCTAGCATCAGTCACAAGTAACTTTAGGCTTGCCTTGTTACGGGTTATCACAACAAATATCTGTGCTTAACTGATACCACTCTAAAAAAAGTTTTTTTTTTAGAAAAAAAAATTCCTTCACAGAAAACAACTTCATCCAGTCACGCACAGAATAGTGTTACGTCATAATAACCACAATTGTTACAAATTGCAGAGTAGAAGCGGTTGTTTATGACTAAACTTTGAACTATTTTCAACCCTATGTATGACAAAACTATATACAGCACAGGTTTAATGGCTGATACAATCAAAAGTTTGGTCGTAAACTGATGAGCACTTAAAAGCGGTGCACACAGGTGTTTAACAACCCTTCAATCGCACCTGGAACCAATTAAGCTTAATGACAGTATCAGCAGTTTGTGCTTGCAGAATTAAGACAAGGCATTCAACCCTTCAGGCATCCTTATGTTTTGGCTGTAAACTGTTAACGTGATGGTGTGGCTTTCCACGCCTTGCGCAAAACCTGACCACAAACTTGAGGGTTTATAAAGCTCTATTGGTGTTAACGTTACTACTGGCTCGGGTAATGTAAAAGTACTTGGTTTCTGACGTGACTTTTTCCCTGGTTCATGAAAAAGTACTTGGTTTCTTTGCTGGAAAACATTCACCTGTCGTTTGTGCTTACTAACAAGTTTACCGCACACGTCGACTTAAGATGCCTTCAGCAAATACACACAGCCACTAATGCAAACACTTAAAGTGCTGAAAAAGGCAGCCACCCGTTTAAGTAAGCAGCGTTTTAAGCTCAATATAAACGTGTCTGTTGTTTGAAAAATTCCTCTCCTCAAATGCACGTTTTTCTTGGGAAACATCAAAACGGAAATGCATTCGTTACGTGCTTGTGTCGTTGATTGGGAAACCGCCTAATGTAAGGCTAAACGTGGTGATGAAATTAATCATAACGTGCTGGTTATTGTAAGCCAGTTTATGAACAAAAACAATGTCAAGGCATTTGTGTAGTAACTGTAGTTGGTAGGCTACAGTTGACAATTTTTTGCGCAGTTACGTATGATTTCAAATGTAACATAACTATTTCTTTAATTTGCACACTGTAGGCTATTTGTTTCATAATATTTTAGGCAAAGTGAGACGTGTTCTAAAGGCACGTACAATTCAACACGACACTTTCATTTTCAACTTTTTTGGCTCAAATCGTCGGTAAAGCCATTGTAAATCCGCAAAACAGCCGACTATCAGCCCTACATATTTTTGCTCACTTTTTAACGCTCTTACCGCGTTTGGCTCAGTTTGTACGCTTGGTAAAAGAAATCGTAGAAACGCCCAAAAAAAGCAATAAAGTGGGAAACAGTTGAGCTAAAGAAAAACTTAACGACTGTAGACCTCTGTAACTTAACTACCATTTTCTGTCCTAAACTGTTCCTTGAAAGCTTTCACTGGGCGAATCTTGAGTTCTAGGTATAGCGCCAAAAGCTAGAATGAACGGTGTAAATTTTTTTAACCTGTATCACAGCCCGGCACTTTGCCTTTCAACATCTACAGTGAAACAGTTTGGTCGAGTTGGCGTGAACAGCTCTGGCCCGTGGCCGCCTTTTTAACAAACACGGCGCAAGGCATTTAAATTGGACACGCCTTTAGCCATCAATGCCTTCAAGGGCGAAGAAACGTGCGATAAAATCTTGTACTCGCCAAGAACATCAATGTCAGTTGTTTTTATGTCAAATAATCGAGTATATAGCGGTTGGTTCATTGAAGTGCAGAGCTAGAGGTTCATAGGTTGTGATTGAAATGAATAGAAATAATGTAGGAAATCCTGTTCAAATAGGCGAACCCGCAAACTTTCAACTGACAGGAAATTATTGTTCACTTTTACATGATGCTGTCATTGCGTTGTGTTAATGAACAGTGAAAATATGGCAACCTGTTCGCATAAAAGTCGTTTTTTATTCTATCAGTTTCATGGTATAGTTCGTGCTCTTGTGTATATTTCGTCGAAATGTTTTTTTTTTTTTTTTTTACGGGGTTCGAACCCAGGACTATCACGGGGACGAATCTCGATCAGGGTTTTTTATGTCTGTATATGGGTCAGGCGCGCCGGACAATTCGGCCAAGTTCCTGCCCTCGTCAAAATGGTTGCAGTTACAGTACATAGGTTATGTGCTTACGAGGCCCTTTAGTGGTCGTTTGAAACTAACGCTTTTGCCACAAAGTGTCGCTGTAACACACAGTAGTTGCACGTGATTGTGCACAATACGTAACACACAAACAAACATGACTTTTTTTTCTTTTCTTTTTTATAAGCATCAGTTTGCAAAGATTGATTCCAAACAAGGCACAGTTGCATAATTATTTATCTCTAGTTTGGCACACAAAATTGTAAAAATACATAAGTTGCTTTTGTCAGTAAGGCAATGTTTTGAAATGATTTTAATGCCATGAATTTCCAGTGCAATAAAGGTCTTAAATAAAGAAAAACATTGGAAAAAACCTTAAGTTGTACTAAAAACAACAATAAACTTTCTCATTGCAAACCTTATTCACGGAGCAAAAAACAAAAAAACAATACAAATTTAAAATTATTCAATTGTTTAAATACACAGTTAAAAAACAACAGGTTTAATTTGTTTGTATGGACCAGCCATTCTCAGCCACATATGGAATAATCAAGCATATAGAAATGATCATGGTGATTTTGCAAGCTTTTGCAAATTGCATACTCAGGTTACAGATACTTTTCCCTCCTCCCAAATATGCCAGGATTTCTTTAGCAATTACCCAAAATATGGTATGAACATAACGTTTTTGTAATAATGCTAGGATTCGGTTTCACAGTCTAAATCCAAAGTTATGACCTATATATATTTTACTTTTAGTAGCTTAGCTATGTTTAGCAAAGCAGCTTAAACCGAAACGTATAAAAGTTGTGTAACTTAAACACTTTTGACTGACACTTCAATAGTCAGCATTCTTTTAAAATGTAAAGGAAAAATTTGCTTAACCATAAAACAATTAAAGGTGCAAAAGCAAGCATAAAGCATAATATGCATGAAATGAATATGTGATTTATAACACTAGAAATAGTCAATGGAGTCCTGTTCAGATTTGTTTTGCTGTACACCAGTTAGCTTGGGGTTCGCCTTTTCATGTGGTAATGGCTGGTAAACTTTAATATGAATCCAATTTTCTTCACCAACATTCACCTAAATTAAAAGTTAGTGAGAACTTAGTCACTTACAAGCAATTGTCATAAATTAGTTGCATCCAAATAACAGCAGTTACAATGCAAAGTAGCTCTAATTTGCCATTGTTTAGTGATGAAACTGCAATTAACTGGAAAGGGGCATTTAACTCATGATTGACACTGACAGCAGTTTGGTATTCATTATGCAATAAAACAGAATTTGTGATTATTTACATTGTAGCTATCCAAAATATGGCAAATTTTATTTTACACACCTTTATAAAATAGTTGACTCCTGCAACAAGCTGACTTCTATATTGACTTGCAAGAAAAGTGCTGAATGTTTGACTGAGTTCTTTTTCAACATCAGCTTTTACCTAAAAAAGTATGAGACAATTTTATCACCAAAGCAATCTAAAGTGCAAAAAGAAAGGTGCAACAATTTCCAGAAATTGTCAAGACAGACATACCTTGTCGCAAATAAGTTGAATTTCCTTATCTGCGGGATTTGAACTTCCAACACCACCAGTCATTGCCATGATATACCAAAAGTTTTCTCGCTTTAATAATTTGTAAAAAATATATCCTACACAACAACAAGTGGAGATGCACTTTAGCTTTTACAGATGATTAAAAATATTGGGAATGGGTAAAAGGTTTAAGCGAGACCATTATAATTCACAAGACCCTGTTAAGTGTGAGTGTATACATAAACCATCTGACTTTACTTGTCTCCATGCAGTACGTAACTACAAAAACAAAACTACAAAAACAACAGCCAAGCACTTAACACTAACATGTTAATTTTGTTAAACGTGGAAATTAGTAAACAGAACCACTGATCACGTGAAACCATAGAAATCAAATTTATTTTGAAATCAAAACGCAAATTTGCTAAAAGAATTGTAAAAAGTAAAGCTTGTTTCTGTTCTTTAACGCAGTATCATGATGTGTTGTTAGCATTAATGTTGCAACCTGAAAATGCATTTTATCAAAGTCTATTTTTTCTGTATATATATTTTGCCGTTTGATGCTTCTTGAATAGGCCTACTAAATAACGAAAGAAAGCAAACCACCCAAAGTGATAAGTACAAACGATAAACAACCGACAACGCAATGGATTAAAACCCAAATTCAAAGTTAAACACTAAGGAATTCATTGCGAAAGCCTGAAGTATATAATAAATGATTAACCATTCTCAAAATTTCCCAAGCCAAGTTGGAGATTGCCGCTCTTTGCCCGTAGTGTAGTGCACAGTCAACTTTACGAACTGTTCCATCAAATTCACAGTTTTTACCGCTTTTCAGCAAGTAGAAAGTGATATTAGCTGGATATTCAAAGACTGGAACCAAAACAATGTGCGAAGCTTTCAACTTGCTAGGCTACAACACATGGTAGAGCTACTAACACTGAGCTTCAGCTTTGGCCGGGCTGACAACTTCTGGTAGGTGGCGCAACAGAGCATAGGCGTTTATGGTGCTGTTACAGCAGTTTGGGTTTATGGTAAGAATAATTGCTGAGTCAGCACCATAAACGCCTATGCTCTGTTGCGCCACCTACCAGAAGTTCTCAGCCCGGCCAAAGCTGAAGCTCAGTGTTAGTAGTTCTACCACAACAACACATACGATGTGGCGGAAAATATGTTTTATCTTCATAACGAGTGGGTTAAGATGATAACAGTTGGTGGAACGACTGAAGATTTCCGTCGAATGTACGAAGGAGTCGACGCTGTTAGTGACTTGCCCTGCTATATTTTCTGGGAGCAACTTCACGAGGCTTTTCCAGATGCAAAGGTAAATACAAACATATCAGACAAAGTTTAAAGAGTGGTCTGTCCTTCACTAAAGTTTCAAAACAAGTTGCATAGTGATTTCATTTTTAAACTTGCAAGTTCGCATCGAACGCTTGAAACTAATTAATGATTAAGAACTAAGCTTGTTGAGGCCTTTGCAAACTGGTCATTGTAAAACTGCTGGGTCCGTGACATGTTGATTGTCTTGTTTAAGAAAACGATGTTAACCGAGGTGCAATTCGACAAGAAGATGTATGAAACACAATTAAGAAAGAATGTGAGTTCAGGCCTGCCTTAGCCTATTTTGCACATTTGTTCGGTCGTTCATGTTAACTGCAACGGGCAAAAATTCTCGAGCCGAGATTAGAACCAGGAACTTTGTAACCACATAAAGGCCGCACCAACCATCTTTATTCTTTCATGGCTTTAGATCAAGTTTAACAACTCGTGATGAAGATTCCTGGTACCTGGCTTATGAGAAGCAGGTAAAGCAAGCGAGTGAAAATTACTGGGCTTGGTTCATCAACATCTTCTCTCCATCGGCCTGGAGATGCCGAGCTCACCGATATCACTCGCGTAAGTCACAAGCTATATTACCAACTTGCGTTGATTTAATTTATCCTTTGAAAAGGGGTAATTAGAAAATATGAAATCTCTAAAATGTTTATTAAATTTTTGATAAATTATTTGCCTAAATCACACCAACTCAAAAATATACATTTCCGTTTATTACATATTGTATTGCAGGCCTTGCAAAATGTAAAAATGCAGGCTTTTTGGGGTTGTGGATAAAATAGTGAAAGCTACACTGTTCAACTAAGCTTTAATTGATGCCCAATAATAAAAGTTACAAACAGTGGTAAAATCAAAACAAAACAGTGGGAGTGGTCAAAACTTAGAAAGCTGTCAAAAAAAGATGTCTATTCAAAAAATTGCCTCCTGCTATTTCAAGGGTTCTGTAAGCAGTGATGAGATTCAGCCGGTTCGCACGGGTTCTATAGAACCGTCTCACGAAATTTTATGAGATCAGCGAACCGGTTAGCATTACTGGTTACTATCAATGGAATTTTTGTAACAGAAACGGTTGAAAAATATGACTTTTGTGATAGAACCGGCTGACAAAAAAATTGAATCCCACCACTGATTGTAAGTGTAGTTTGATTCTTAACAGAAAGCGCCTAAAGACAAGTTGCTGGTGTACAAAGTATCAGTGCCGGATCAACCATTAGGCAAAGTAGGCACGTGCCTACAGGCCACTCAAAAATCCAGGCCACTTTACAACAACGATCTTTGTGACAATGATTTGGCAACACTGATAATTCTAATTTTTTAGTTGGCAACCCTGATTTTCGGGCGACTTATAAAATGTGCCTACAGGCCAGCAGCCCCTTAATCCGGCACTGCAAAGTATCTGAAGGCTGGGAACCCTTGTGTGAATTTCTGGGAGAGAAAACTCCAAATAAACCGTTCCCCCACAAGAATAAGGGCGCGACACTGGGTAAAGAAATGTCAAAACAGAGTGAAATCATTAAGCGTTGCATTAAAGAAGCACTGACAACATCCGGCTTGATGCTTGCACTTGGCGTCGCTGTGGGGTACAAACTCTATCGGGCCGGACATTTCGGAAATGTTATGTTTGGGACCTTGTTTCAAGTCATGTTACCATAGTGACAAGTTATTGGCTTAGATAATTTGCAAAGTTAGAAGCAAAGTTTTGTTTTTAAACGGCAGCAAATAATTTGTACATAACAACATCTGACAGATAGTATTAAATTACCGCCTTCTTAATAACTTGGCTATTTATTTTGAAAACGTTTTTGAAAAAGATAATCCGGGTAATCGCATAATCCAGATAATTGCCTAAAAATATTGTCAAATTGTTTTTGGAGATGTTTAATAACATTGTTTCTCGATGTTTTGCAAACTTGTACGTTTAATCACGTTGTATATTTTCTTTACTACGTTTAATCGAGATTCGATTATCTTATTTTTTGACGAGTTAATGCGGCTGAAACGAAAATCTTGTCTGTGTGCTATCATTATTACCAAATCCCTCGCCTAGGCCGGGTGTCGGCAACCTTTTAGGCGACAGGTGCCAATTTACTTGTTGTTTCCATGTGTTAATGACCTCGCGTGCCAACTTTTTCCAAATAATTGTGGTTCGTGCCAGCAGATATCAACAACAAAGAGAAACAGAGTGTTTTGTGCATGTAAGGCTGCATTTTAAGACAATGGCATGATAAAAACTATAAACAAGCAGTGTAACAGGTTAAATTGTTACCTCAATATAAACACGCAAATCGGTTGGCGTGAAAAACCACCTCGCGTGCCAGGGGTTGCCGACCCCCGGCCTAGGCGTTTTGTTTATCATTCTTTTCGCATTAAAAGCGTAGCCTATATACTGGGCTGAGCTTATGGTTACTTAGCCTATCCAGAGATGTAGGTTTATTATTAACCAACTCATGTCAAAACAGCAAAAAGTTATGATTTATCATCAGATTATGGAGGTGCCAGACATATGGAAACATTTACTACCGAACCGGCGTTCAAACTTATTGATCCCAAGACCAAGAATAAATATTACACAAATTCACGGGAGTTTGCGATTGGTTAAATATTAATCAGCAATGAACCACTGCTGTAATATTACAGATCAAACTTAGTCTGCAAAGAAGTAGATATTTTGTTACTGGTGCAGCGACTAAATAAAGAACTTTAAGATGAGGGTGATATTAGCTGGATATTCTAAGACTGGAACCAAAACAATGTGTGAGGCATTTCGGATTCTTGGCTACAACACCTATGATGCAATTGAAAATGGATATTATCTTCATAACGAGTGGGTTAAGATGATAACAGTTGGTGGAACGGCTGAAGATTTCCGTCGAATGTACGAAGGAGTCGACGCTGTTAGTGACTTGCCCTGCTATATTTTCTGGGAGCAACTTCACGAGGCTTTTCCAGATGCAAAGGTAAGTGCTTAAGCAATGGTGCCATCCACTGTTTTGCGCCTCATAACGATTCAACGTTGCGAAGCTATTTCCGACTGATAGTGATTGCTCTAGTGCAGTGGTTCTCAAATGGTGGTCCACCATGATGTTTTTTGGGTGGTCCCTGCACAGGACTGTAAATAGATGCATATAAAAACTTAAAAGCGCATAAAGTTATTGGGTATTTATTTTTAGCTGTCAGTTGTTTGATATCACTTCTCGAAATTTTGTATTGAAGGAATATATATTTCATGTTGTGGATGCTTTCTTTATCCTTACTTAACAATGAACTGGTCCACGATATTTGTTAAATTGAACAAGTTGAGATGCACTGATCTAGTGTTCAAACTCCAGGGGCGGGTCGGGGTTACATTAACTTGGAAAGATACATTGTCCAAATTTACACAAATAAAACTGTCATTAATTGGGCGTAAACCCTACAACTTAAGAATTGGGAACCATTATTAGCTGTAGCCCAGACAGGGACCCCCTTTTAATTCATCACTATTCAACACAACTTAGATAATCTTAACTCTTCGTGATGAAGACGAATGGTACCAAAGTCTAGTGAAGCAGTTTGTTGAATTGAACAGGAATTATCTGTCTTGGTTCGTGGATATTTTTTCGCTTGGCTCATGGGTGCTTCGTCCCTACACTTACCACACATGTAAGTACTGGTGTTGTTTAACACTGGGTTTTCAACCAAGTGGTGAATTGGTCATCAAAGGGGAATTTGTTTTGTGTAAAATGGACTCTTCATGATCATTAAACAAATCATAGTACGCCAGGCCCATTGAAGGTGTCATATATACCGAATCAGCTGGTCTCCCAAAGAATCACATATGGCAAAGCACAGGCTAGAAAAATCTAGCATGCGGTGGGATTCGGAACCACAACAGTCTTTGCGGGACTCGCACTCTGCTAACTGAGCTACACAGGCTCAGTGGTGAACCCGTCGAAACTTGAATCACAAGCTGCCTCGTATGCTGCACATGTCAGCTTCGTAGTAGGGGATCGCCAGTTCGACCATTGATCAGCTAAGACGCTTCAGCGCTGATTCCAATATGAAATTATTCATCTTAAATCATTAAATAAAGTATAGCTCACTCTGTGGTTGTTTCAAAAAATATTTTCTTATTTTTCGCAACTAAACATGAATATTGATCAAGAAAGTTTATCGTTGTAATACTGAGGTTCTCTTATAAGACTCAACTCAACTCAACCCAACTCGATCTTTTACACTTTTAGTAAAGTTGCTGTCTGACGTCAGTCGTTACCCTAGCAACAGGATAACGCTGTTCGGTGAAACTTTGCTGAAAAAAAATTCAGGCAACACAACTTCTACGTTCAACAGGTGATAGCTGTTTGTTATACATTCGTTTAAAAAAAGGAAATAACAGAAAAGACAATCCTAGCTTGCTAACACGTGCATTTAGTGGTCAACGGCCAACGCACATAGAGAATTAAGAAAAAATTAACACTGTTTTAAAGTTCATTTTTATTGCCAAATTAACAAAATTAATTCGAGCGTTTTGGCGCGCTGGTAACTATGTTCGTACGGTTAGTGGTTCGAACCCCAGTTTATTACTGTAATCCACTGAATCGCTTCTGGTGCGTTTACTTACAAAAATTATAGTAACTTAAACGCGCCAGTCTAATTTAGCTCAAACGTTATTGATAATGGTCTTGTCAACACACACAAAGCATTGAAAAAAAAACTGAAATTGTTGTGAAGCCTAATTTCACATGGCAAATTAATATATTGCAATCGGACAAAATTGTTTTCTTATCAGAAAGCGCCGAAAGACAAGCTCCTGGTGTACAAAGTATCTGAAGGCTGGGAACCTTTGTGTGAATTTCTGGGAGAGGAAATTCCAAATAAACCGTTCCCTCACAAGAACAAAGGCGCATGTGTATTCGAAGAAGCAAAACGGGAAAATAAAATTGTTCAAAAGATTATTGTGCAGGGAATGGTAACAGCCGGGTTACTAGCTGCAGTTAGCGGTGTCGCGATTTATAAACTTTATCGCGCCGGAAGTTTCAATACATTATGGAACGCCGCGACACGCCATTATGATGTCATAAGAAGTTTTTGGATTTAAACGTAAATTTGTTCTGTGACGTATTTATGAAACACTGAAATATTATTGTATTGTTGTTGTTTTTTTCACGGGTGTTATCAAAATGTGAAGACTAATTCACAGCATTTTTTTAAATGACCAAGGGAAGAAAGTTTGGCTCGGTTCTTATAGTTTCAGTAAGAATAAAACGTTCCTATTTTCTATTCCACCACATCTGTGTCAATATTTACAAAAATGTTTATCTCGTTGCAAAAAGTTGATTGCGTTTTAAGTCTTAGTCCAACTTCAAAACCTCCTTAATTGTCTAGCAGCCCTTCTAAAAAAACTCGCATACATTGCAGCGTTTTCCAGAAATAACTTCTATATTGAAAATTGTCGTGATTGCCAAAGTCCAAAAACATACGATGATTGACTGCTGGATTCATCACCATAGCAACATACACCAATGTGTTTTAAAATCACCAAGCTGCGTAGTGTGCCCCAAGGCATGTGAAATCATTATGATTTGTGTACACTAACGGCGTTTTCAACTTTAACGTATACCGCAGTCATATTGTAGTTAAATATTAACTGATATTCGCAGCACAAGAAAGAACATAATACAACTACACAAGTCACTTAGATTGCTAGATAAAGTTGTCTATAGGACCTAGGTTACAAAAACAACATCCGCAAGATGAGGGTGATATTAGCTGGATATTCAAAGACTGGAACCAAAACAATGTGTGAGGCATTTCGGATTCTTGGCTACAACACCTATGATGAGATTGAAAGTGGATATTATCTTCATAACGAGTGGGCTAAGATGATAACAGTTGGTGGAACGGCTGAAGACTTCCGTCGAATGTACGAAGGAGTCGACGCTGTTACTGACTTGCCCTGCTATATTTTCTGGGAGCAACTTCACGAGGCTTTTCCAGATGCAAAGGTAAGGGCTTGCGGCCAAGCATAAGGCAGGGGTGCAAAAGTACCCCCAACTTTTTTCAGCAAATGTTTAATTGCTACTGGTTTTGTACAGATCTTTGTGTGAGGCAAAACTCGAAATCCATACAGTCGCGTGCATAGATAAACTCATAGGAAAAGATATTAGAATTGCTGCAAAAGCTATTTGTAGTCTAGCCCTTTGCAAAAAGAACGCACAAGTAGTATCAAAGACCTGCGGTAAATTACGTTGAAGGCCGCTGACCTATACACAATTTATAAAAGAGGTCCGTGACCGTGACTACAAAATGTTAGGAAACCACTGGTTTAGGTGGTGCACAGCAATAGAAGAAGTTTGTCCGGTGGTACGCGATCCGTAGACTGAGAACCAGAGGTGGGATTCATCCGGTTCGCACCAGTTCTGTAGAACTGTCTCACGAATTTTTATGAGATCAGCGAACCGGTTAGCATTACTGGTTACTGTCAATGGACTTTTTGTAACAGAACCGACAGAAAAATATGACTTTTGTGATAGAACCGGCGAACAAAAGATTTGAAGAATCCCACCACTGCTTTAAGAGATTTAGTTATAGTTAAGATTGCCATGTAAATATGTTTGCAGATCATCCTAATACTACGTGATGAAGACCAGTGGTACAGAAGCTTTGTAAAACAAATAGATGAACTCAATGGAAGTTTGCTGGTTTGGTTAATGAATATGTTTTCCCCTTTGGAATGGAGAATGCAATCGTTCCACTATCACATCTGTAAGTAGAGAAACGAAAAGAATATATTTTTCGAACCAGTAGGAAACTTTCTTCTTAAATTCGTATAGATAGGCAAAGAATCAATATTGGAATTCGTGTATTAAACCAAACTTAAGCTTATCTTCTTCAGGTAAACAATTATTTTGAATTTTACACTGCTTTTCTGCACATAAAACTCGTTTAATATGGTACGATATAGAATGTTTTTATGGCAATGAATAGAAAATTGTAACGTGTGGCATACAGTATGGGATTTCGCAGTTTGATTTTACGACATTGTCAGCAAATCATATAGGCCTAACTGTTTGTCGGAAATCCTTTGAATAACGGTTGAATTAGTTTTAAAAGCACGGTATTAGGTAAAAAGATGAAAAAATGAGTTTTATCATCAGCAACAAGCCATTTGTTTTGTGGTTTTAGTGAAGATGAGTTGTGATGTTCAGCAATTTCCAACGTTTAGAAAGAGGATTTTTGGTGAAACTTTGATGAAGAAACTATACAGAGAACACAATTACTATGTTCAGCAGGTAACCAGGAGTTTGGTAACTTCAAAAGGGGTTTTACAGCATGTTTTCTTCGAAGTCGTGATAGGTTGTTGTGAGCCCAAGACCCCTCAACCTAGAAAAATATTTTGCAACGACAGACTTTTATATATTCAACATTTTTGAGTACTATAGCACTGTTACGCTCAGGTAAATAATATTTCTAAACCAAAAAAGGACTGAACTTTAGTTTTAAGGGTCATTTTTCCTATACAGATAATGTCTATCGATGAAGGTAACTTGTTTTCCTGTATCAGAAAGCGCCGAAAGACAAGCTGCTGGTGTACAAAGTATCTGAAGGCTGGGAACCCTTGTGCAAATTTCTGGGAGAGAAAATTCCAAATAAACTGTTCCCTCACAAGAACAAAGGCGCCAGTATTACGGCTGAAATGTGGCGAGAGAACAAAATTGCAAGGAAAATACTTTTCCAGGGCTGTGTTACTTTAGGTGTGTTGACCACGCTTGGTGTCGCTGTGGGTTACAAACTTTATCAAGGCGGCCATTTTGAAAAAGTTTGGAACCTAGTTCCAAGTCATGTTACCATGGTGAGAAGTTACTACCTTCCAGCGTGAATTTAAAACGTGAAAATATTTACTGACAAAAAAAAGTGGCGTCAAATCAAACTGACTTTCCAACCAGGCCAGTGGTTATCAAATCATTTCAGGACATGGGCTACCAGACCCCAAAAAAGTGTTACGGCCTACTTCATTTTCGAGTTTTTTTAGTAAAGTAAGCATACGCAACATACATTTGTGACATAACACATTGAAAACTAATATTTTGGCCATCTTTTAGTGTGTGACATGAAGCTATCTCCAGTTTATCAACAATTATAGTGGACGCCCTGTAGACCAACCAAAAAGTCATCATGTACCAGTTGAACAACACGTTATGATGTCACAATCTTTAGCAAGTCACACTCCATTCCAGATTGAAGGACATCTCGTTGTCTGCAAAAAAACAAAGTTATTGAAAAAGTGCAAATTCATATCTGACAAAGAAATGCTTACCTTTTAAATAAGTTGTAACATATAGGTGCAGCTGCGGCGGTTCACGACCTAAGCCGTTCCGGGTACTTTTTTATATCTTTCAACAGTCTTATGCTACACTTGGGTTAGACTTGGAAACAAACTTTTTAAACTTTATGGACAACAATATACTTCTTATCTTTGCGCTTAATTAAAACGTTAAAAAAATAATAAAAAATGCTGTTTTCGGGCAAGCCAATCTGCAGTCTCAATTTATAACGAAGTTTTGAACTCGCTGTGCCACAATTAGCAGCAATCAGTTTTCATTCCACATTGCAGAACCTGCAAAGTAACAACAATATTGAAAAAGTGCAAACTTATATCTGAGAAGGAAGAAATTCTTACCTTTTCAAAGAATTTGTTTTATGTTGGTGGTGGAGCCGCAGCGGTTTATACCTTGATAAAAAAGTTGTACGACGTCCTTTTATCGCATAGCCTACCAAAGGTACACTATAGTTTCAAGCTTAGTGACAGTTTTCTAACAACGTTCATGCTCAACAAAAATATACCTTAACTTTACGGTTTACTAAAAAGCTGACAAAAAAACTTAAAATGCTGTTTTTAAGCATCTTATGGTCTCAATTTCAAATGCTGTCTTATTACGGAGTTTTATTCCGGAATATAAAATCAACCAAATTAATCACATCGCTACGTTCACGACTAAATGTACACGAAAGTCGAAACAAGGGTAAAATCGGATTTTAAAACCAAACTAAAACGGTAAAAGTGAAATGAAACCAGTCACCATGTCACACAGTGGAGCAAACTTTGCAGAATATTCGACTTGTTTTTAATCCATATTCAGTGGGGCTAGCTTGAATGCCAATGGGTTATTTGAGGTCTTTGGGGCTCATTTAAATCAAACAAAAACGTCTTATAGGCGAAAACAGAGATAAAATGCCAAATTAAAATGTGTCAGAATTTTAGACAAACATAAAATACGTTGTTTTGTAGGGTTGCAAATGTACCCACAATGCCCACTTGACAAATACCCACAATGCCCCAGTTTCACGTATATCGGGATTGGATTAAATCAAATTGGAAACACGTTTGAAGACGTTTAAATCCGGCATGGTTGAAAAGTTGTTGTAAAAACACAAAAATCATAAACACGATTAAAAGCGGCTTTAAAATGACACAATGCCCCAAAAACGCAAAACGTGTGCAAACCAGCTTCACATGTTAAGCCATTTTTCACGACATGATCGTGACACAAAATATGAGATGATGTCGTGAAACTGTTCACATGAGCAAGTTTAAAGTGTGGTAATCTTCGATACAAGCTTCACATGTGACAATAATTCACGGCGTGATCGTGACACAAAATATGAGATGCTGTCGTGAAACTGTTCACATGAGCAAGTTTAAAGTGTGGTAATCTTCGATACAAGCTTCACATGTGACAATAATTCACGACATGATCGTGACACAAAATATGAGATGGTGTCGTGAAACTGTTTACATGAGCAAGTTTGAAGTGTGGTAATCTTCGATACAAGCTTCACATGTGACAATAATTCACGACATGATCGTGACACAAAATATGAGATGGTGTCGTGAAACTGTTTACATGAGCAAGTTTGAAGTGTGGTAATCTTCGATACAAGCTTCACATGTGACAATAATTCATGGCGTGATCGTGACACAAAATATGAGATGATGTCGTGAAACTGTTCACATGAGCAAGTTTGAAGTGTGGTAATCTTCGATACAAGCTTCACATGTGACAATAATTCATGGCGTGATCGTGACACAAAATATGAGATGATGTCGTGAAACTGTTCACATGAGCACGTTTAAAGTGTAGTAATGTTCGATACAAGCTTCACATGTGACAATAATTCACGGCGTGATCGTAACACAAAATATGAGATGATGTCGTGAAACTATTCACATGAGCGAGTCGAAAACACAGGTCAACTTCATTAACGAGCTTCACATAATACAAAAATTTTCACGACATGATCGCGACACGAAATATGAGATGATATGGGGTTAAACATTTCAACACGAAATTTGTATTTATTTTGTGTTTCTATCAACGCAATTGGGCATCGTTAATTGATTCGCGCCAATTTCAATTCCTTTTGATTATGTTGTTTTTATCATACGCTACGCGAGGCAATACAATTGCTAATTTTCAACAAAACTTTTGCAACCAAGTTTACCGACACCTGCTGTCAGATGACAAACTAATGTACAACAACGTGTAAAATGTTCAAAAAGACAAAGTCGTATTTTCTCTATCAGTAGCACAAAGTACAAGTTGAGTACTTAAGTTTGGGGAAGACTTTATAAAACCAAACGGAACATTCGCATTATTTACTCAAATGTGGACGAAAAAAATCGCGCACATAGTTTTAAATTAAGCTGTATACAACTTATAGCAATCCAAAAAGCATAATTTGTAGTATTTTGAAACTGTAAGACAGGAGTTTTAATTTTTGTTTTTTTTTGTTTAACTTTTTCTGATTTTCAAAACTAAATCAGCCCGTAAGTTTGAATATCATACCTTTACCCCCAAAACAACTTACTAATTTCTTTAAAAATGTACTCCAAAGCATCTCAAATTTGTCCATTAAAAGCATTAATTTAACACAAAACCTTTTGCAGATAAAGACAACAAAAAAGTTTGGGTGACAAATACGACCTCTTACTTATGCAAAATTAACGTCTTACGAAAGTAAACTGTTAAAAACATACCAAACCAAACCTACTAAAAACTAAAAAATTCAATGTTTCAATGTTCAAACCAACCAACGAACTATTTTACTGTAATCCGTTCCTCTGTGCTTGGATTAACTGAACTCTTTTCGACACAGGGCGTTTTGCATCCGGTTCACCGTCATCACCAAACGCTAGGTGGCGTTTTCCGTTTATGGACGGACTTCTGTGTTTCTGCATCATGGAGTTGATTTCACGAAGCTGCTTGGCCGGGCTTCGTTGGAAGTTGTACTCAAGGGTGCCGCCGTGCGGTAAATGTGATCCTACATGATTTAAATATGTGGTTAAGATAAATACTGAGTGGATAAAATACTAATGTTCAAATATTATAACCAAAAATGAGAGTACTAGGTCCAGAGCATTGCTGTTTTTTATGTTCGGTGCTCAGCCAAGCAGTTGCACAAACTGACCCGAGCGTTAAATTTGCACATTCATGCTCTGCTAACATTCAAAACTGGTGTTCGTAAGATATCCAAGAACGAAAATGACTGTTTTTAATGTGTTAGATGGGGCCTGTACAGCTGAGTACACCGCTAGTGACGTACGAGACCTTGAAAAGGTTCAAAACTAGCATGGAATTGCTAAGGTTTGTGACGTCACAACGCAGCGAGCATTATCGTGAGAAGCTCGGTGTTCGACCAAACAGAACATTTGTAGTTTTTTTCCCTTGCCTCATAGTGCGGCTACACTAGCGTATATGGCCAATGACTGTTATTAAAACGTGTGCCGGTATCAAATATATCTCACTTGCTCTTAGCGGAGAGATGTAAATATTTCCAGCCACTTTACGTGGAGATTGAATCATCTTTCTTGTCAGAGGCATCGGAGAAATAGGAACCTCAAGCTAAAAACAAAACGAAAGTTTCAAATCGAACATATCACTTGAAAAGTTGACCTGTTAAATGATTAACCAACTGCTGAACAAAAAGGCGTTTGAAAAAATTTGTTGTTAATGGAAAGAAAGTGAGCACGATGCGGTTTTGTGAAAAAAACCTTAACCTGGTCACCAAACATTCCCATGCGGCAAGGCATGGGCTAGAGCAGTGA
Source organism: Phallusia mammillata (assembly GCF_965637545.1). Classification (NCBI taxonomy): domain Eukaryota; kingdom Metazoa; phylum Chordata; class Ascidiacea; order Phlebobranchia; family Ascidiidae; genus Phallusia; species Phallusia mammillata. The sequence goes on from NC_137259.1 coordinate 18,207,837, forward strand.
TTGTCAACCGCGGCTCCCAACTACTTAGTTTGCCGCCCTCGCCAGACACAATCTAGCCTGCGGTGGGATTCGAACCCACGACAGGAGTCTTTCCGGGACTTGCCTGCCTTGTATGCTGCACATGTCAGCTTCGTAGTACGCAAAAGTAAAATTTAGTTGGCAATTTGAACATAACACAATAAATAGGCCTTGTGTACGATACAGATAACTTAAATTTGAACATTGTTTATATTTTACCTGGGAAGCATCACCGGACGAACTGAATTGTTTCACAAATTCTCTCATCATCGGAACATAAACTTTGTTGTAAAACTGGATGAGGTCGTCTCGCTCTTCATGCTGCTCATCTTGTGGGTTATCGGACCCCGGGAGTTGGGGTAAAGCTGGAGAGGGCGGATCCGAAGAGGGGGTTGGCACGGGTAATGTGCTGTTTGAACGGATACCCGAGGTTTGGGGGGCAGGTGTGAGAGCAGGGCTGCTTGCTCGGTGGATCAGTACACTCCGATAAACCTGCAAGGATAGAAAGTTTATTTAATGGTTGCTGTTACATTTGACCACGTTTGCTTTAAATCAGTGGTTCTAAAAGTGGCTACCAGTGCTTCCAGTGGTTGTTAGGCATTAGATGAGAGACACTCAAAAAATTGTTGCATTTAATCTAAGGAAATTTGTTTATATACATGTTTTTGACCTATGTAATAATTTGGTAAAAACTTTCCATATTTCTGTTATATATTGACATTTTTCAACCTGAGAGTGCATTAGATTTTTTGAACAATGGTAATTTAAAACTTGAAAAATGTTTATTCTTACGAATATTTTTTTGTTTCACCAAAACTGTACATAATTTTAACGCTCAGATAAAGTTACTCACGTTACTGTTGGCTTGTGGCTGATTTCGGTAACATCTCATTATTTCCTGGAACGACTGGTCGTGCTGAGTAATCTGGCAAACAACAACAAAATATTTTGCTATTCAATGATCCAATGTTTAATTCATCTGAGTATATTTTGCTTGAAGAAAGAAATCATAGTGACACAATTTTACTAAAATAATCATCAAGCTGAAAATGATGCACAACATGAGACATCACGGAAGGCAAAACAGTGGATAGCACAATTGATTGGTGCAGCTAAATGACAGTAAGACGAGAGATGTCATCAACCAAACCATACATTAGTATTACCTATGGATTTTTAAAACCCTTTAACTAGACAGCATATAATGAAGCAGAATGTTATCCATAATTGCAAGAAAAACAGCTCTAAGATGATTTTTAAAATCTATGTTTTACTTTACACAATTTTTGTAGCCCAAATGCAAAACCTAACTGCTTCAAATGAAAGAAAAATACTCCAATCAGTACCAAACATGTTACTGAAATAATTTAAAAAAAATGTTGGTTTGTTTGTTGAAAAAACAAAAGCAGAAATAACGGACTGGTGATAAAAGCTAAAAAATGTCAAAAGTAGACGAACCTTGGCCATGACATATACAGCACACATCAGCAATTGGTCGATGTGTCGATCTCTCATCAGTTCAAAACCTTTCTTGGAAATTGAGTACTCGAAACAAGTCCAAATCTTGCTTCGTAGGTCTGCACTGATCACAAGATTCTCACACAAATGTCGTAGTCTCACACCAGACATATGGTACACCTGAAATACAGTTTGTCTATAAAACTAGGCTCATATAGAAAATGTTCTTTGCCATGTGTGTTAAATACAGCTTATTCCAGTGGCGGATAATCATACTAAACTGGAGCTATTATTACACTTAAATCAGTCAGTTTGTTTTAGTTCTTGCTTCCATTATACAGCAAATTTTATTTCCACTTTAATATAATTTTAATTTGTAAGGCTTACTAATGCAGTTACCCAACAAATTTCTGAACGAATGCCTATGGTCAGAATTTACGATTCTGATGCAATTAAATGGTTTGTGTGATTAACTAGATTACCCTATACTGAAAAAGCTGTCATAAGGTTCAGTAATCTTTTTCGAAGTTTTAGTTTTAGGCAGGTTGCGATTTTTGTAGAAAAAAATCACTTTCACAATTAATAAGCTTGATTTGTATTACAAAATTGTGAATTCACAATCGAAGTTCACTGCCCAAGAGTAGAAAAGTTTGACTTTACCTTTCTGAAGAACAAGGCAAGAGAGCCAGCTTTCTTTGGTTTCGAACTCTCGGGCGTCTTTTTAATTGGAACCAGTGTAATCTTGCCTCCTGTGAAAAAAACATTTGACTTTAATTTTTGATTTTATCCACAGTGAGTTGGCAATGCCTGTGGTCGAGCTGCTTGCCTTGTAGAAAGTCTGTGAGAGTATTTTTATGTGAAATTGATGACTAGAGCAGTTGGTGAAAATGGTGAATACAATTCAGGTAAACCACTAAGTTGGTTGGAGCAATGCTACTAAAGTTTATTAGTCTGGGGAGCAAGAGCCTGAAACAGGATTAGAACTAACAACATAGTGAGCACAAGGGTAATTTTTAAGTGACTGTTTTTAAGCAATGATGAAAATGGAAACAACACCTTTAATGTTCGTCCTAAACCCATTCTGGTATCTTGTAACCAGCAGAACTTGCTGCTTACACAAGTTCAAATACTAGCAAGGATTTTTGATTTAAACTGTAGTGTCATAACTTATTCTTTGTGGAAAGATTTATTAGATTATTGTTTATCCAAGAAAGATAAACTGAACAACAACTTACTGGGAGATCCAGGAGTAAATGTGATTGTCTTTGCAGCGCTGGATGGGCTGGATGGGGCAGCCTGAAATAAATAAATAAATTTTTACAATAAAAAAATCTGCAAAAAATCGACCAATTTGAGTTATTAAGAATCAAGTAAAACTAGTTAAGAAATGCTTTTGCAACAACTGGGTAAAGGTCTAGACTCTAGAGTTATTTTGTTCTCCATAGCCTGTTTTGAAACAATTAAAACTTCTACCAGAAAACCCACATGACAATTTTATTTTATTTCCCAAAAATAGTACATACCTGAGGCAAGCCAGCAGCTATTGGTGAATTCCTATCAGCAGAAAACAATCGCCGCTTAGCTGATCCAGGAGACGGAGAACTGAATCGATCCTGAGCTGAACTGGTTTCGGTTTTCCTCAAGGTCGTTGCCATGTCCCCCTTAGCAACGGCTTTAAGTCTAGGATGAGCTAAAGGAGACGACTGCGATCCGACAGGGTTAGTCGCACCTGCAGGAGTTGCCATCATGCCTTCCATGTGCTGGGAGTGATTGACCTACAAAAGGTGTAAGTTATTTAACATTTCAATTACATATAATACTGTTTCTGAGCACAATATGAAAATTGTTTAAATCATGTCATGAGTTACCAATACTCAGTGTGAGAAATGAAGACAATAGTGGCTAATAATAAGTAGTCATATATCATGAAATTTTTTAAGTATTATACCATGTTTAATCAGTTTCAATTATACATACATTTTTCTGTGCACAAAGAATGAAAAATTCATCATTTTTTAGTCAACAAAACGAAGTATTGAAGAATGGAGATAGTAGTTGTGTACTATGAAGTAGTTTGAACACTCTTAAATACTATCTTTGGTAACAAATATATACTGATTTTAGACTCATCAGAAATAGAAGTTTCCTAATATAAAGACAAGATCGCCAGCCATACACACCAGGACGTAATTTAAAAAATTGTAAAACCATGCTAAACTCAAATGGTTTTGGGAGCAAATACATATAATGTCATGATTTACATCAGGAGTGACAAACTCCAACAACTTTGAGGGCCAAAAACAAACTTTTAAGTAAGTGGAGGGCCGCACTATCGAAACATTTGTTACAGTGTAACATGACAACAACAAAGTTGCATGATTTAAAAGTAAAATATTGATTAATGTCGTTAACTACATTAAAACAATCCTGGTATGCATGATATATACATGGAAGTTTTTTAAAAAACTGTCAAGTTGTAGTAAATCTGACCTCTTCACATTGTGGTCCGGCTCCACCAGACTCATCCAACGCATTCCACAATGGTGAATCAGATTTCCAAGCGAGACTTTCCAGGATTTGCTCCTCGATGTGATTTAAATGTTTCACACACTGGTTGGGAAGGTTTTCTTCAGCTCTCATTACAAGTTCAATCACCTGAATCAAAACATCAACATTTATAAATTAGTTTAAGTAATACTCGAAATTTGAGAGGACTGTCTCAACTGCCAACAGAATCAGTCAGTAAATTAGAAAGTAGGAATATATATTTCGCCTAATAATGGCATCATCAGTTCCTGAAAAACGCAATAGATCAACACCAATATATCAAGAATGTAAAACAAACACAATGTTCTAAGCAACTCAACAACGCGAGTGTCGCCAAACACAAAATCGTTAAAAACCTTGCAAACCCAGCAACGCCTGGAAAACCTAAAGGTAACACCTGTGAAAACCTGACAAGACCTACACCGTGGACAAAGTTTAAGTAATAGTTATAGTGATAAGCAAATTAATTCTGAAAAGACCAAAACAGAATAATGTGGTGTAATCTGGGTAGAAAAATTGCAAAATATATATAATTCAGTATTTTATTTCACTATTAATATTTTCAATGGTTTTAACCTAACTTTTTACGATTTATAACAGCATTTTGTGTTTTATTTTATTTTAACAACAGTTTGTTTCGATAAGGCAGTTTCTGTCATATTTTCTTTCGGCATGTTGTTTTGTTTTGGAAAGAAGCACTGCATGTAAGAATATGCCGGTTCACGTAAATCAAGTTAAAAATTGAATTTGTGTACCTTGTAGAAATAATATGGATTCATATCCATGGCAACCACAATCCATGGAAATATTCTTCGTGATTGGTTGCAATCGAGAACGATCTCGACACAACAAGCAAATAAGAGTGAGTGGAAGTCGTCACGTTTCAGCAAAGCCTGAATAAAAAATGAACAATTGTTATACAACGCACATTAACAGTTAGAACAGTTACAAGATATTCAAGGAGCAATAAAATGCTAAACAACAAAAAGTTTGTGAATTTTATTTTTTGGGACTGAAGTGCATTTTCTTAGCAATAAAGATTGCTCGTGGGTGTATCTAAATAATTTTCTTGTGCTAATAAGCATAACAAGGCTCACATGGGCATACATTAGCCTGCAGCTAAGGACTTGTCACCAGCTGCACTGATGATACCATACATGATAATGGCGTGTACTGTAGGCAACTAACATGTTAACAAGTGTAATTTAGCTACTTACAGTTAGATCTCCTTTTCCACTAAGTCTGACTTTTTCCTGCAGCATCGTTCCTTCCAGCATGTGGTAGTAGAGAGTTCGTGAAGATACGGCTCGAGATTCCGCAATACCTTTACAAAATATCAAAAAGCTTTAGTCACACACCATAATATCTGCACAAGTAGGTACTATTTCTTGCATAATAAATTCAAAAAAATATTAAGAACATTTTTAAGAAGTACAGATGACTCCGTTAAAATGCTAATTCTTTCCTTCTGCACATTGAATGCCAAATTGCAATTTATTAATAGTTCTGGAAATGCTCCGGCTAATTGCATCTTTGGCTTAATCACATAAACAGGCTTGAAATACTAAATGTGTGATTTACAAAAGTTGTGTATAAAATCAAATATATATATGTGATTATTTTCATAGGTTTACTTACTTTCTTGTGAAGCAGGAATATCTCCATAAGGCTTCACATATTCTGCCTTCAAACGCTCACACAAAGTGACAAGCCTGGTTTCAATTTCTTCAGCAGGATTTTCAGAACATTCACTGCAAAGATTGAATCATTATTAACATAAGATAATTTTTTTTTAAATGCCAAAAACAACATTCAGGAGTATATGGAATATATCATGCAGACGTTTCAACAATCTCTGTTGTCATCATCAGTGTATGTGTTGTTTAAACGTCTGCACCAAGATGTATTCTGTATACATCAGTTCTTTGGCAGTTATGTTTATGATTAAATTACTCTTCAAGTCCGTGTATAGTGTCCCTAAACATTTAGGAGAAGAAAAACTGCTAAGGCATATGTAGCAAGAAAATCTAGAAACCTGAAAATAGCCAAGAGTTTTTCTGACGGTTTGTCCTTTTTAGCTCTAAGGATTTTTCTCAATTTCACAGATGATTGTACGGCACTTGAGACAGGAGTGAGCGAACCAGTGTTCGATATTTCACTACGATCCAAATATTCCCGATTGGTGAGTGGTGTCCGAGGCATCGTAGGTTGAGCCTGCAAAAACATTTTGATATGTCATACTCATACAATAGCTTCAGTGATTGATAGGGGTGCTTATAAATTCAAAATTGGGTGACATTATTGGGGCATCTAGGTTTTAGCCTTAATTTCTTTTAGAAAAATAGTTGTTACTATTATTTTCTCGCTTGATTATTGTGTCAGCCTAAAATTAGTTGTCAAAACTAGTGTCCCAATATCAGCAGCACAAAACCTAAATTGCCTAAATAACCAACAAAGTAGCATACAACTAGTTGTCTTTTAGCCCAACCATCTAATTTATCGGCAATTTTGTTTATACTCATATTCGTGACTTACAGATGAAAGATGATCGGCCATTTCTCTTCTGCGCCCCGGAAGACTGGGTGGTGGGGATTTTATGGGAGTTCCTAGTTCTTTATCAACTTCGTCACATAAAAACACTCTTTCGTCAAAATCTCCCTCAGTAAGAACATATTCTTCATACAATCTGCTGATAGCTTTACTGGATAAAACATATTCGGGGTTTAAAATTGTTTGTATGTAAGTGATTAGACTTAAAACAAAAGTTACTTACACATTTGCATCAAAGTGTTGGGGCATCAAAAGGGTTTTCTCTGTCCCAGATAACACCTTAAGTACAAAAAAAAATGATTAAGCTGTTATGAAACAGTTTTCAGGGGCACACCACCAACTAATAGCTGTGAGTGTAAGTTAATATCTCAATGCCAGTTTGAGCCTAAACCAAACTGTAACATTTACTTGGCCTGTCATATAAAAATCATGCATCTTTCTGGTTCAAAAATGTCTTTTAAAACTTGGTAACACACTAAAAAATATTTTATTGAGTGGCCAGATCATACTAAGGTGTAAATATGTATTTGTAACTGCAGGTTGTGCATTTCTGAATAATGCCAATTTAACTTTGCCACAATTTAACTTACTACGATCTATAATTGCCCCAAAAGATGGCTTTCAATACGATTTGCACAATTTGGGGGGTATCTATCCTGACCATTTGTGACAAATAGTACTGAATACTTCAACTTATCATGGGTAATTGCATCAAACTGCTCAAAAATTTACCCCAGAGCTTGGTTCAAGCAGAGACTGGACAAACTTGTTCCATTTGTGGATATTAACAACTTTGGTTTGAAGAAGAAACTGCTCAGTATCTTCCTTCGAAAGTCCGAGCGCTGCTTTCTGTTCTACGAGTAATCCGATAATTTCACAGTCACCAACTTCTGCAGGGTTGAATTCTGGTTTGTCCCACCCTTTGGGCAAACCTGTGGGAAAAATCAAACTTATACATATAATTAAATGTGGGGTAACAAGTTCAGGGTTCCGGCACAATTTTCGTTTATAAATTCCATGACTTTTCCAAAACTTTTTAAGAAAAAAACAAATTTCCATACCCTTAATCGAAAAAATCAAGCAATTCCCATAGTAAAACTACAAAAGAGGCTTTGGTATATGCAGCCAATTTACCATACTTGCAACGAATATACAGACGTACGCAATTTGAAATTCTATCTGGCATTTTCAGGGTAAAACAGGCGCCAAATTCCATACTTTTTCAAGGACTTTTGCAAAAGTTGGCTTTTTTCAAAACTTTTCCAGGCCTTAAAAATACAAAATTAAATTCCATAACCTTTCCAGGTTTTCCATAATCGCGGGAACCCTGCAAGTTACTAATGTTTTATCCACAATTTTTCATTATTGTTGTCATATGCACTGAAAACATGTGAACTATCATGGAATCACCAACAAAAAGTAAAAGTCACATGTTACTCAGCATAAATAAGTGACAATAAACTTGTTCTAATGATAATAATAAAGTTTTAAACCTTAGAAATCTCATTTTTGTCGGATTAAAAGCTGTACAAATAATTTAACAATTACTATTCATTTTCAACGGCACATTTCAAATATACCTGGAAATTCAGGGTTTAGTAGCGATGTTCGGTGTTCACATGTCAGTGCATTAATGTAACACTGGTTGATGACGCTCAGCAACAGTTGGAAGGAACTGACGAGCTCATCACTCATGTCATGATACTGGGTACCTGAGCAAAAGGTAAAAAAACAAATCTGGTTAGCGACAACTCAAATACACCGAGCTTTAACAAAACTTCTGCATGTTTTTCTGAACCATGTGCGCTGAATACAGACAACTTTAATTGCGGATAATCATACAAAACTAAAGCAATCACTAAAATTTAATCAGTCTGTGTTTTTCATTGGGAAATAATAAATGTAAACAAACACGTTGTTCCTGATGAACACAGTTGTTTGTTTGTCTGATCGAGCAGCCATGTAATAATACATGTTTATCATTTCTACAGTGTTTTAAAACCCTTTAATTTGGTAACAACCCAACTTACTTACCTTTGGCATGGATAAAAATCGTCCAACAGAAGTTGAAAATATCGCGTGGGGTGCATGTCGTTCTTCTGAAACAGTTTAGATGTTACACCAGCTTACACATTAGTATGCCATGTTTGTACAGAAATTTTTTATGTTTTTTATATTATATTAACAAAGTGTTTATAAACAGGTGTAACTGATGCAGCCTCATATCACTGATGATGGTATGGGGATTTTAAAAACATTTTCTACATGGTACTCGAACACAGTATCGGTAATCGCTTCAAAACCTGGTATTGTCCCGTCACTACTATTTGGCCCATATTCCATATTTATGAACAGATCCATGTATTTCACAAGTTTTAGTAACAGTAACATATCAGATTGTACGGTAAAAACTATTATCGTCCATTCAACCCTGCTAGTCTTAACTTGGCTTGAAGTTCGGCCAAGGTTGCTCACCCTTGCTATAAATATATATATATATTTCTATATATATGTACACATGTACATGTGCATATGTACACATACATTGTTTTTACATCTTTAAACCAACCTGTGTCTTCTGCTCCTGTGAGGACGGGATGGATTGTTTGAGTTGGATTTGACATTTTGCAAATACTTTGGGTCATCGGGGTCGAGGAACACATAACAAAATATTCCCATGTATTTCTTGAAAACATTTGTAGAAACCTCAAAGCTTCGTCCCAGCGACGTAACATGATCGGCCAACGCCTCATTTTTTCCATTCATTTGCATCCATTTGTCCATTTTCTTCAGAAAGCTAATAAAGCTGGAAAAACAATTTTAATACAAGTTGAAAAAATTATATTATCTTTGTAACGAAAAACGGTTCTCAATCCAGAAGATTGTACCCACAATAAAAAAAGTTGACATGCTTTGTGGTAAATATGGGTAAGCATAAGTTTTGGCATTCTCTTAAGAGACAAAAAATCTAATTAAATCCACAATGACAAGCAAACAACATATTGTTGAAAATGTCAGTGTCACTGACAAGAAACTATTAAAAAATGTCAGTGTCACTGACAAGAATTAGCAACAGTTTCCATGTAAAAAATATGGGGGTATTTTTGCTTGACAAACTGTAATCAAAAAGAGTAAGAGCATCCGCTCACAATTGAATTTTAAACTCATTTTAAAATTGTGTGTTTGGCCTAAATGATAACGACACTTATGACACAGCATGACACAAACTTACCTGAACTTGGCTTCATGGAGTAATTTAGTAAGTGACACACAGTTACTTGACATTGCTTGTCCAGCAACCGATTGGATTGAAGGAAGATTACGACGACAAGCAGCGTAAAGAGAACACACCAACCAGTGAAGGGAATCACCCTGAAACATAAACAGCTAAGGTAAACATACAAACATACTGGTATCAGTCATGAAGTGTTCATGCAGACCAGCGATCATGACATACTTATTTATAAATCACAACCTTCCAGGGCCATTGGAGGCGTTTTTGTTGTATGCATTTTATCTAAGTTTTTAGGCAACAACAGCATCTAAAAAGAAGCATCAGTAAAGGCATAACAAAAAGTAATAAAACAACAGGGACTTTGCAAAATAAATCAACAATAAAAACAGAAAGGCAAATCAATCTTCAGTTGGTTAGCATGAGACACAGGAAAAAATTTTGGTGCAACAAGAAATGCAAGGAAAATGCAAACCCATGGTAGTAAATATAAACACTTAACACAGACTATTCCAAGTGTGCAGAATATGGCAGTTCCTGATGAGATCTCGGGCGTGCAGGACTAACTTGTCCCACTTGCGCACATGCACAACCCATAAGTTCGCGTGCTACACCAATTTCAGCACACAAAAAGCAAGTAAAAGAGAACCAATTAAATGCCATTACTGCAAATTTTCTGTGTGCAAACCCAAGAAATTGGCATCCAAAATATGTTTTTCAAAACAAAATTGTGCATGCAGCTGAGACATTCAGCAGACTGGGATCATTCTGGGCTTTATTGTTAGAAAATATATCTCATAACCATTCTACCTCTAAGGTGTAGTGATTTCTTGTTTCCTCATACCATTCCCATGCCAATTCCATGGTTGGTTTGTCCATGTTTACAGTGAGACATAATTCGTGAAATCGTTTCAGCACTTCATCGCTTTCATCATCACCATTTACCATTTCTTAAAGTAAACAGGGTTTTAAACATTATTGGGGATAGATGCTTTTTTAATTTTTTCATACAATTATTCATTCACGTTTTTGTGTTTTCAAAAATCAGTAATTTTGAAGCAGCTTTATTTGGATTTTATCTGTAGTACTGTTTTTTATACAAGTCTACAGGTTTTTACAACGAAACTTTGCAGTAAAGACACAAGCAAACTAAAATTAAATATGGGATGAACCGATGAAACAAAAGTATTTTAAAAAGCAATTATCGAACGTTTTTACCCAAAAAAGTTTAAGCAAAAAACTTTTTACCTGATTGCGACATCGTTAATCCGTGAATTGAAGCCGATAACTTGATATTTTTGCTTGTTGTTTTTGCATAAAACGCACGTTGCGCTTTTACAGTTGTTTCAGTTACTTCAGCATTTTCCCTCCAACCTCGTCGGGGTGAACAATCAGCTGATCGATTTGGCGCGAAACACTGATCACGTGACGCCCAACATGTAAGGGCTATTGCTCAATAAAAGAAATAATAAACAACCTTTTCTAATATCGTTCGCTATGATAAAAATATTTTAAAGTTCTGTCTTAAACAATTTGGTAAAAGTTTGTTAAATGGTGATTTCTATTGCGAGACAAACGATGGGTAAAGAATTTTTTGACGTCAAACAGCGATTTGCTTTGAAACCAAATTTCTCCCGCCAGTGGGCAGCAATGAGTCGGTAACTACGTCATAAGATTGAAGCTTCCTGTCGATGGCAACTAGACAATTGAATACATTTAGAATTTAAATGGCGAGAAATGCATCTTACTGGACGTGCAGGTGTTTGCATGTAGTTTTGTAGAAAGCTTAAACCACAAACTGATAGTTAGATACGAAACAGCTAAGGTTTTTGGAGACAATCTTTATTGGTTTTGCTGTTAAAATTGTTCGTTGCAAAAAACACGAACGACCTTTTTACCGTGACACGCGTCAGTGTTTTGTACACAAGTGTTTTGGGTGTGTTGTGGTACATAATGACTTGCGTGTATCCGATCTTGAAATTCTCGTTTAAAACGAAATCTTTGTCAACGAATGTTTTTGTGTGTTCAATACAAAGAGTTGTTTTTAACCAAATAAATAGGAAATAACGTATTGCAGTGTGTTATGTAGCATTTAACTATAAAACTTGCTTTTGGATTTTTAGTTTTTACGTGTGTGTGTAGTTTTTTGCAGTGTTTTAAACTTGATTATGAGTGAAACAAATCAAACTGCAGGAGAAGAACCAGGTAAACAAATGATTGTTAGTTTTTTTTTTCCATTGTGATGAATTATTTTGGTTTAGTTGTATTTTGCATGTCACTATAGTTTCTTGATTATTCTGATCATACACACAACATGGTTATTTACGAATTCAAAAATGGAATATATTCTGATTGGTATAAAATGCATCTTTTTTTGACATTTGTGACATTGTTATTTAACAAGCATATTAAACACAAAGCATGTTTGATTTTGTACTAATATTATTTCACTTAACCTACTAACCATTGTTCACATATTTTATCAAAGTTTGTCACATAACAATCTCATGTCAGACTTTCACATTTACGTTACAATGCACAACAAAAACTTTTAACTAAAATTGCATGAAAAATTCTCAATGCTTTCTATAGTTTCTGCTTAGTAAGTTTAAACGCTGCATGAAACAATGTCTTGGAGTCCAAGTCCTCAAGATTATGATGATTTTGATATCAGAGGTATATTTTGCATGAAATTGGTGCATTTGTGTTTTGTATGGCATGATAAGCTGTGTATAATGTCCTTGGCAAGATATTTTAAATGTAAATAGATTTAAAGATAGAATAAATTAAAAAATATTACTACAGCACTGTTTTCTTTCACAACAAAAACAAGTTTTTTTCAAATTGTAGCAGTACATATTTGTCAAATAAAAACTAAGTTGTTTAAATTTAAAGTGCAAAAAAATAAACAAGTAAATTTTTTTAACAATTTTTTAGGTTTATACTTGCAAGTCGTCGGTCATCACTAACCATTTTTTGTGAACTTAACAATTCATTTAAAGTTCATTTCAATGTTAAAACTCTTAAGCTTTGCTTGCAAACAACAAGAACTAATTTTCATGTTCATTTCAAACCTTTGCATGAAAACTGGAATTAACAAAAACTTTCTGCTGCTACAGACTACTCTTCTGGAAGAAATTATGGCGGCCAAACACAGGCACAAATATTAACTGCACAGCTACCAAGGTATATCACTAAGCATGCAACAAAAATCTTACTATGTCTTAAATCAACTACAGCTTATGAAACTTGTAAATAAGTCAATTTGGGCATTGTTATTAACACAATCTGTATCAGTTGTCGGTGCAGAAAAAAACACAAAACATAATATCTGGCAGATGGCAATAATAATAATGCTTGTCTAAGTATTAGTGTGCTTCATAATTGCATGCAAATTCCAAATACTATTAAATATGCCTCAAAACAGCCAAAGAGCTCATCACAGCATCGCGGGAACAACTTTAACTCGGCGAAAAATGGCTGAGAGGAAGAAGTCTGCAAAGAAGCGTGTCGGAAGTGGCAATGAAGTGATTAACATGGAGCCTATCCTCGGCTCTCAAGTAACTTCCTAATTACAGTTTAAAGTCTGACAAATAGTGGCTAATAGAGGCCTTTCATCAGTAAAACTGTTGCTTTTAATGTTGTATATATCCTGTTGGCAGTTTTTGGTAACAGAAATAAACAAAACTAAATTGTAAGTATCAAAAAGTAAGTATTTAGATAAAACACCTTTTTGCTTTAATGTGCAAGCTTTAAGCCGAAAAATGATAAGCTGCAGACAGTGAACACTGTTTCGACCTTTAAGTTTATGCCTAGTTGTGGCATCAAACAGAATAGGTAAGGAATGGCTTTTTAGCCCATTGTTCACAGCAAACTGGAGTGCTGTTAGATGGCTACACTAGCTAACACGTTTTATCTCTTATCACCAGCTGCACTAATGAGACCTTATAGGTTGAAACAGTTTGCACCCTTTAAGTTTTTAGAAATTTTATGTGTGTGTTGCAAGTTAATACTTCTGTGTATTTTAATCTTTTTTCAATATCTGATGTAAATTACAGCAAGAGCTTCCAGAAGCATCTGCAGGCGCTAAAACTGTCCCAGTTGTACAAAGTCAAACTGATGCTCTCCTCGGTGAACTCACATATAAAGATATGGACACTCTGAAGGAGCTGACTTGCCCAATGGCACAAAAACGAGACATAAGGTCATTTATTTTTAACCTCTTTTTGGCACAAAGCAGTTTTTTTTCCTAATTTATAACAAATACAATGACAAACCTGACATCATTTAATTCAGTGGTTTTTAACCTTTTTTGATTTCTGTCTTAACACTTCAAAACATTTTCATTCCTTCCTAATATAATTCATAGTAGATGTTAAACCGTACAAAAGTGGTTTAAAATAGAGTCATTTCAACTTTACAAGTCACAGAGCTCAAGTTTCTATTTACAAACCACTCGTACAAATTAAAGTAAATTCATCCCCTCATGTTTTAAAATAACTGCTTGGTTTGGAGTCACTGACTTTGTTACTGATTTCTTCTATTTCTCACTAAAAGCAGCTCTCAAAACCAATTTGGCAAGCAATTCAACTGTTGCAAAATTGTCCAAACAAATGGATGAAACTTTTTTCCCTGTTTTCTAACATCTAAAAACTGTTCGCTCAAAAGCGTGTATTCATTTTCAAGTGTGCATATCTTTTAGAGACACAACAATGACACCGCCCAAAATTAAACCCATTTTACAGCTAGTAACAGAGCATAAGGCAGCATTTGTAGTTTTGTTAAAATGCCGAAATATTCTCAAAATCGTCATCTGAGAATTCAACATAGGTTGAAAGTTATTCAGCAGATTAGACCATGGGCAAAATTTTATTCCAGGTATTAAAAAAATTGTAAACATAAAAAGTAGCATGCTATCGTCTAACATAGCATTTTAGTTGTGTGTTTTTTCTTCATAAATTAGCATGTGAATGTGTATTTTAATTGTGCAAAATTTTGTTCTTAAAAACTAAACTAAAAAAAAAACTTAACTTTCAAAATGGCAAAACTTTTAGGTTTAACAGTTTCTGTAAATAATACTTAATTTACCTGGGTACTTACCATATTGAGTGTGTAAAAAAAAGTTTTTGCTGGTATTTATATGTGGAAAAATTTTGGTTTAAACTGTTGGCAAGTATAAATTTGCATAGCGCTGGTTGAAGGGTTTCTGAAGCTTTGTTAACCATTTACAGCCATTAGGAACTCCCTCGTAACCATGCGTTGATTTAAGCATCTGTTCAATCTACCACAGTCTGAGTGTCATTTCTATTAAATCAGGTTCAACAAGTGCAAAACAAACTGTTTAAACTGTGAAGACGTATTTTGTTGATACAGCAATGACATGTGGTTTGTCACTGCCTAAAGTGCTTTTTGTTTTGATTTTTGAGGGTTGAAAACCTATTTATAGTATATAATTCCA
This sequence comes from Phallusia mammillata, assembly GCF_965637545.1. Classification (NCBI taxonomy): domain Eukaryota; kingdom Metazoa; phylum Chordata; class Ascidiacea; order Phlebobranchia; family Ascidiidae; genus Phallusia; species Phallusia mammillata. Next base: position 18,223,100 of record NC_137259.1, read on the forward strand.
CTTTTCTGGGCTGTACTTATAACCAGTGGTGGAAATCAGCCGGTTCGCACCGGTTCTATAGAACCGTCTCACGAAATTTTATGAGATCAGCGAACTGGTTAGCATTACTGGTTACTGTCAATGAACTTTTTGTAACAGAACCGGCTTAAAAATATGACTTTTGTGATAGAACCATCTGACAAAAAATTTGATTCCAACCACTACTTATATCTGTAAAAAAGATGATTTAAGATTTGTTTGTTGTGTGATTAGTGACAATTGGCACAAAAAAGTCTCGACCCCCGCCCTCCCAAGAGGCATTGTCCTGAGGAAATGTTATGGATGTTGTTTTGACCACGATTGTCGTGGAACGATGCCTCAGCCTGTTCAAACAATACCTTTGTGATGTCACACTAGTGTTCTATTATCCTGAGTCATTTATAAAAATAGGCCAGACGTCAAGCAATGCTTGTGGTCACTTGAAATCCTTTATCCTAATTGTTGATGCGATTTTCTTGTTAAAGCATAAAAATTAAAAAAAATAAACATACACATCACATTAAAAAGCCTATTGTTTGCAAACAATCCATGTTGCCAGTTGTCAGACTTGAAGTTATCACATTTTTGGGATTTTTGTTGTGTTGTATTGTGGTACGCTATAAAAAGCAATTCAGAACACTGTACAAAAACAATACTATTTTTAAGATAAAGTGTACATTAACAATACCTAGTTCGGCAATGAATGTCACAATCCTTATATCTATATAGAAGTACAGTGACCAAAATGAGCACCTTTTAATATGATTGTTTTGCTTTCCAGAAAGTTGTTGATCGAGGAACAAGGACAGCAGAGAACAAACAGGTTTTATCAAACTGAAAATGTGGTAAGCACAAATTTTACTTCACATAACTGTTTATATCCTGCAATGTTATTTGATGGGAAGCTATTGTTTGTACACTGTGTCAAGACTGCATTTCTGTTTTCTAGCATCAATTGGAAGTAAAAATTCCATTTTCATTCCAGTCATACTGTCTTAATAATATGGCTTGTGTAGGTGGTTCATTTAAACACATTGTGCAAGTATTTTTAACAGTGAGTCACTATGACTAACAATGTAGTAATATGTAATACAAATTAGTGTAAGATGTAGTATTGTGTATTTGCATTGCCAAAATTTTGTTTTAATTTCTTAACAAATATGTAATTTAGTGTTGTACGTTTGGAATGACACCACATTTTATGTTCACACAGTTAAACTTAAAAATTATTAATGGGTCATTAGCCAACCCAAATACATTACAAGCTATTTAACTAAATTTAAAATTTCAGAGATTGAAGCAATTTCGACAAAACTGGAATGAAGTTATTCGACAGTCGACATTGTGGCGATCGTCCATCCATGAAATTGAAGGTTGGCTTATTTGTTGCAGTGTAATCTTAATACAGGAGTGTGCAATGTTTTTCGTTAGTGGGCCTAACCAATTTCAGACATCAAGCGAGGGCCATACAATTTTTTTCATGTACACAATAAATTTGAAATTCTTCCAAAGCATCAATACATTTATATTCTAAAACATACAGAGTTTAGCCGCAACACTGGCTTTCACAACAAAATAATTGTTTACTAGACTAGACAAAGGGAATATTATGTCACATTCGGTGAAGTACTTGCAAACTGCTGTACAACCCACAAGTTTAAAACTGCTGGTGTAGCTTATACTTGTTACATATAGTATAGCAACTTGGGAGATTTACCAATAACTGGAAAATTTTGCTGAAATGTTGGTGAGGGTCACACTAAATAGCTTGGCGGGTCGTGATCTGGCCTGCGGGCCGCCTGTTGCACACCCCTGCCTTAAGGCGAAGGGAATGCATATTGTGTTTAACCTGGTTGTTAGGCAATGAAACAGACTGGTCGTGGAAAATCTTGTTACAAAAACGTTTATAGAGCTCTTCTGGTAAGTACTTTTATACGTTTCGACGTCTTTAACAGGTTGTCTTCATCAGGGTAAATAACACTGACTGCGAGTAGTAAAGGTTTTGTGTGATTACCAGTCACCACAAACTCAGTATGTAGAATGGGGACATTTTGATAATAACAGACTGGGAAATTATCTGAAGTCGAAGTCATTCACCATTTATTACCTTTTTTGTGGTTTCATGTTGAATTTAATATTTTTTTATACCCTGTGCAAGTTTCAACAGGATTTTGGTGACCAACTTTCTAGGAATTGTCCTTTGTTGTCACAATGGTTAAATTTTAACCAGGGTCGTGTGCGTAGTGTAAACACACTCAAAATGGAAAGTAAATTTCCCATCACCAGGTGTATGAAAAGCAATTTAAACATAATCCAAAAATGTACACTTGAATGAAATGAAAGCACGTTTATAATTTTGCTGTATTTGTCTGTTCTGTTCGATATATGATTTTTGTATTAAAAGCAGAAGCACTTAAAGATAATAAAAAAAACATATCCAAGCAAAACTAAATCCACATAAATAACAAAGTAATTCTTTTTTTGACACTTGTTGATTTGTGCACTTTCAGGATTTGATATGAATTTTCTGTTTTGAAAGCATTTTAAAGATAATAAAATATACAAATTGAAGGAAAAACATCTCCAAAAAAGACATAACCAAGTTTTAATTTACACTTTATAATTGTGGTTGTATTAATACTGCAAATTTTTGTTACAGGTCGTTTCGGTAACGGGGTGCGATCATATTTCTCTTTCCTCCGGTGGCTTTTCATCCTTAACCTCTACATTTTCACTTTAATTTTTGTTTTCATCACCGTTCCTATGATCATTTTCGACAGTGTAGGAGCCAGCTCCAACAGTACTGGTAAGTATCAATGAAATTTGTCTATAATTGCTTTGGGCTGAAACTTTAAACCAAGATGGCTGAGTGGTTGGTGCAACTGCATTGTGTTTAAAAGGTTGTGGGTTCGAATCCTATATCAGGTGCTTGTGTTTTCTAAACAAGTAACTTGAGCGACATTGCTCCAACCCAGTGGTTTCCATTCATTAAACTTGAAGTCACTAACTGCTTAAGTTAAAAAATGGAATAAAAAAAGATTCAATGGACTTACAATAAAACAGGCAGCTCAAAGGCGGACTCATTGTGAGCATAACACATTCAGGTGTTGCCAGCCCACCAGGGATAAAAAAAGTGTTTTTTGATATTTGCGATTTTTCTTTAATGCAAATTTAACATTTTATTCTCACAAAACAGCTACATTGGTAACGTTTTTTGATATGTTGTTTTAGTGCCAACGGAGTGCCAGTACAATCCCTACGATCCAAACACTGTCAGTGAATTCCAACAATACATTATATGGTGGTTCACAGGCCAGGTAAGAGGATTAAAACTTTGCCTTGGTTGACCACAAATCCAAGCTACACGGCTGTAAAAACAAAATATACTGGTTCATAAATGAGAAACTGCTTTTTGTGTGAGAAGGAAAAATGTAAAAGGGTTTTATAAGTAGAAAAGTAAATTTGCTTGCTTTTGTGTAAAAACTCCAAAGCATTACAAGTTCTGTTTTTAAATGGTGACTTAGATATTGCATTACAGATAAAACTGCCAAACCGATATATTATTCATGCCAATTTAAGTAGCATTGTAAAATTTGCAACGGAAACTGAATAACTTTGATGAATAATTCTCAAATATTATTAAAAACACTTTTTCCGTTATCCTTTAATTTATTTGTATTTATTAAAGCTGATCAACAACAACAACAACAACAACAAAAAAACAAGTTTTTTTTGCTTTTTAGGGTTTTATGGAAAACACTTTGCTGTTTTATGGATATTATGAAAGTGAGCATGTTTCCATCGCAAACTTCAATTATGAGATCCAACTTGCTTACATCTGTGTTGCATTCTTTTATTTTCTCCTCAGTCTCATTCTGATTGTCAGGAGGTACATGGTTTTATTGTTGCTTATTAAGAAAACAGCATTTGTCCAGGATTTCTAGCACAAACACAGGCATATGTCTTTATTACCCTTGTGGTTAGAAAATACAAGCTAAATTCTATGGCAGGATTTGATTTGTCTGAACTTTTAAGTAATAAATTATCATGGTACACAGGTACAGATGTGGTTCTTTGTACTGTCTTGACTTATACTATTGTGTTTGTATGTTACCATATGCCAGAGCTAACACAATTTATTCTGGAGAACAATAAAGCAAAAAAATGTAACACTAACAATAGACTATATGTAACTCTTAAGGCAGTGGTTTCCAACCTTTTTTGACTAATTCCTCCCTTAACAATTCAAACGTTTTCATTTCTTCCAAATAGACTACAAAGTAGAAGCCAAAGCATACAAAGATTATTTAAAATTGGGTTTAGGAAATTTGCATGTTAAATTCTCAGAGCTTAAGTGTCTGTTTGCAAACCACATGTAAAAATTAAAGTAGATAGCCTTAAATATGTCTTTAAGAACACTTTACACAGACTTAAAAGTAATTTAATCATAAACGTAACTGCCAAAGTACTGGTGTATATAGAATTCAACAATCTCTGTCAACAACCTGCACTGATGATGACAACAGAGATTGTTGAAACGTCTGCAAGATGTATATATTCTATATACACCAGTGCTGAACAAATATGTCCTGCTTTCAGAATTTGATTATTTTTGTGATGCCATCGGTAATCGAATTAATTATTTTATGAATCCAGGGCTGCAACTGGTTTAAAGGAGTCGTTGGTCGGTGACGAAGACCGTTTTTACACTTACTGCAACAAAGTATTTGCAGGGTGGGATTTTTGCATCACAGATGATCGGGCGGCAACACTCAAGCACAGCAGTTTAAAATATGAACTACAGGTAAAACATACAGTTGTTTTTATTTATCTGTTTATGCATGCAAAATTAAAAAGTATTTCAGTTCTTAAAATCAAATTCATGAAAAGGGTAGCAATGACAAGAATGAGACCATTAGAAAGGCGGTATAAATGGTGTGTAAGCCTATAAAATATAGCAAACCACAAAATCGTTTTGTTAGTGTGGTTACGTGTTTGTTTTTTAAGAATGGAGGACATTTTCAATTAGCTAATCATAACCTGATGTTATGATTAGCTAATGTTTTTTAATGCCTGTTTTGCACTGGTTGTTCTGGCAATAGGCCAAACATGAGTTTAGCATTACAATTTATTAGTCATTGATGTTATAAATACACATTTCACCTGGTTAACCATGTAATGTGGAAATGTCAATCACTAAATTCTCAGGAAACTCACTCATCAGGCTGGTCTGTTTCTTATCATCTGATACTGTGCTGCAAGTGGCAGACTTTATAACTGTGTATGTTTGGATAAACGTTGTTTGTCAAACTATCAATGTTGTGCATCTATTTCCAGATTGGCGATTGTTTAAGGGCAATTATGTCGCTACGTTTTCTTTCACCAAGTGAAAAAAAAATACCCATACAAGTGGTTTATTTTCTAATTTACTTTTTTAGGCCCCAGTGAAAAACAAAAACTTTGAAAATTTCTTTTTCTGTGATGCTCATTGCCTTTTTTGTGTTAAAATACTTCTTTTTTTATCAAAACTTCCGACACAGTGGCACTATTGTAAGGCATAAACATTTTAATCTAACATTCAGTGGTGGGATTCAATTTTTTTTTCAGCCGGTTCTGTTGCAAAAAGTCCATTGACAGTAACCAGTAATGCTTACCGGTTCGCTGATTTCATAAAATTCCGTGAGACGGTTCTATAGAATTGATGCAAACCGGCTGAATCCCACCACTGGTAACATTGAAATGTTTTGTTGCAGACTGACCTGGAGGAAGAGAGAATCCGTGAAAGACAAAGAAATCGAACGACGAAACAAAAAGCGGTTCTCTATGCCAAAAGATTTTTCATCAATTGTCTTGTGATCTGTATTCTTGTGGCTTCTCTCGTCGGAATTTACTTTGCAGCAGATTTTGCGCTAAAAAACAGCTCTACATATGACCAGGAGTTTTTTGTTGATCTCATCGTCACATATCTTGTGTCGATTGTTATCACCGTGGCAAACTTCATCGCTCCTGTTTTGTTCGAAATTTTGATCCGATTCGAAGATTACTCCCCTGGTTTTACAATAAAGTTCACCCTTATCAGGTAATTTATAAAAATAAAGTGAAAAAATAGGCTTAGTTTAAAAAAACTGACAGACAGCTTGTATGCTGGAATACATTATATTGTAGACGTATAAACCAGGGGTGTGCAACCTTTGTTACTGTTGGGCCAAATACGATTGCCAAAATTAGATCGCGGGCCGCACCTGTGTATAACACAAGGTGATTTTACTTTGTAGCATACCAAATATTCTTAACTACAAGTATAATTCGCATTTGATTCTAGTCACATATTGCCAGGTCGCAGAAAAATAGCATCAGGTGCATTAATCTGCTCAAAAATACATAATATTTGGACTCGTTTGGCAGTACATTTGAAATCCAAGGGTCTCTGCCGGCTGCACAACCTTTATTCAAGGGCCGCAGGTTGCACACCCCTGGTATAAACAATTACTTTTGTCATTATCAGTGTAAGCATGAACTATTTTTACACTAATTTCCAATTTGATCTAATCTCAGATTCAAGTTAAGCTTGACACTCAATATATACTCAACCAAAATTTGGTGGGGCTGGCTATCACAAAACCAGAAAGTTGAATTAAGAAAAATTAATCTTTTAACCACTTTCTTGTCTTGAAATGTCATGTGTATTATTAGGGGTACGCTCTTATTCTTGCAAAACCAATTTGCGTCAAATTGATATAAAAAATTATGTGTTAACCGTTTGGATGACAATGTTATGTATTTTTACAGGACAGTTTTTCTACGTCTTGCATCAGTTGTGTTCCTGTATGTGGTCGTTTACCTGCAGATTAACTGTGAAAGATACAACTTTGGCATTGACCCTTACCTTCAATGTAACTTCTGTGAAGGAATGCAGGTAGGATTCATGTTAACTTTTAGTTTTGCTTGATGAATTTTGTGTTATTATCATGATAAGTCAACCGGAATAGGACGATGAAATGTCAGGACAAATAACACATTTGTTAGAAAAGCGTTTTTGAGTTTGTAACTTTGTCGTCTCTCTGACTCACTGCTCTAAACCACACACTGCCCACTTGTAAGGAAATGACTGTAATGAAAAAACTAGAAATTGTGTTAACTTTGCATGGGCCTACCTGTTATCATGTTTTGTTAACCTGTAGTAGGCGTATTGTAATATCAATCACCTCAATAAGAGATACATAGTCCAGAACTATATGATAAGTGCTGTACAACTTTGCACTATAGTAGTAAACAATTGCCAGTTAAAATATTCATGTATGTGGGCAACTCATTGTAGCCCAATTTCCACATTAATTTGTGTTGTTTAAAGTATTGGTGATTATAAATGTTGTATGAATGCAAAAAATTATTTGATTGCCAAATAATATAAATTTATGGGTCTCCTTCCCTGTTAACTTGTCGTTTGTAACTTTAATAAATTGTACTTCAATATTTTTTTGGTATCTTTTATTCACATGTTGTACAACTTAATGTGATATGTTGCCAAATATTTCAAATTTCCCATATGTGTTACAATTTTTTGTGTAACATTGTTGTTTTTGTTCAACAGTGTTGGGAAACCTATCTTGGGCAAGAGATGTACAAACTGACAATTCTTGATTTTTTCATTGTGATTGCAGTCACTTTGTTTGTGGAGTTCCCAAGAAAGTAAGTAAACGTCACTAAAACACTTTCAAAATACAACAAATCTGCATGCAGTGCACAGTGTTTCGACCTATAAAGTCTCATCAGTGCAGCTGGTAACAAGAGATCGGCAGTATTGGCTTTTGTAGCCATCAAACGACACTCCAGTTTGTTGGGAGCAACAGGGTAAGCACCATCATAGGTCAAACCTTACAGGTTGAAACAGTGTGCACTGCCTGCAGCTTATCATTTATTGGCTCAATGCTTTTACATAACAGATCTATTTTGTAATTTCCTATTTTCAAATGTTTTTAAAAAATAATTTGAACATTACAATTTTGTAAAGTCATGAAAAGATAGAATATATTTTTCAATATAAACCATGTAAAGATGGAGTTTTATATCTTTAAACGGTATTAAAATAAACATACTTGCAAGCATAACATGTTATCAAGCAACCAGCTATCTTAAAACTGTCGTATAGTAAACATACCTGCAAAGTAACAAGTTTTGAATGTCAAACTTTGTCATATGTTACCATGTTGAAAATTGTATCAGATTGATAGTGGAACATTGTCAGTGTGGCTTAGCAAAATGGTGGGGTCACCAAGAATTCTCTATTCCTGAGAACGTACTTGATATTGTTTATGCTCAAACAATAGGGTGGTAAGTAAATACGAGTCATGCATCATCACATTTGCATGCAAGACGACATACGTCTGTGAGGCAATCCATTCACCGGTGTTGTATTTTTGGTGTTGGGCACGTCATTAACATTTCATACAAATGTGGGAAAGGTGGTACTTTGGTTGTTTTTTTCACAAGCATAAAGTATTACCAAATCAGTCTGAACTGTTTTTGTTTGTACAATGATTGCCCCAAATTGAACATTTTTGCATGTATGTTTCCCTTCCCTTTAAAGTTAGCTCAGTTGCAATAATATACCTTCCCAAAATATCAGAAAAAAATATGTTTTTTGCTTGTTGAGATTTCAAAAAACCATAAAACCAAAGTACCACCTAGTACCATTGTCATGTTATGTTGTAGTAATTCCACAGCATGTTTCGCAATCATTGTTGTGGTAAAAAATGCATGTGGTCAACAGATTGCTAGTCCAGCATACTAGTATCAAGGTGTTCCAGTGGTGGGGACTACAGGAATTTCATATCCCAACCAATGTTCTAAGTATCACGTACACACAGACTGTAGCATGGTAAGTAGAGAGCAGGTTTTGACCGGATAGCTGCTGCGACCTTGTACAAGGTTATTGCGGTACAATAGACAAGTGTGATGTCACAATAACACCTGTGATATGGTGTGTTCAAACCAGAGGTGGCAGATTATTCTTTCAAACCAAATTATTAATGTAAATTCTGAATTTTAACTATTGTAAGTTCATTGTGTAGCCTGTACAACAAATAATTTGTTTAAACTGTTATACAAATGTTTTATAAGTATGCCATGTATATACTATAACAGATAGCAATAATAGTTTACAAACAACATACAAACTGGCCTATATTTCTGCAATTTCAAAGTTAAAATAAGATTAAATTTTTTTACTACAGTCTAAACCAAGAATGAAAAAAATTAACAAAATTTCAAGAAGCGCAAAATTTCAGCCACCTCTGGTTTAGATAAAAAAAACCTGTCTGGTCAAAACTGTTTTTGCCAGTGTTAGAAAAACCAACTAAATTAGTTTCTCATTAGATTGCTGTGAGTATCGAGCTTCTAGCTTCTTTCCATTCAAACTTTAACCCTTCTAAGAAATTTTAGGCTGTTATGTTTCCAAAATCTCTAGCAGCATTTTCTCTGTATTTCAACCAGTGGTTAGACTAACTTAAACAGCACGTAGCATTTTATGTTGGCCTGTAGTGTCTTTATGTCTGTTGCATGTAGATTTATGCATGTTTGCTTTGCATGTATTTTGTGATTATTGGTGGATTTGATATGCGCAAATTTAAATAATTTGTAAAAATTGTACCCATTAATCTTTTCTTGACCATTAAACTTTTGCACTAATTTTCACTGCTTAAAATTACAAATAAAATGCGTAAATGTTAAAAAATGCATTTTCATCATAAAATTTAGCAGCAATTTGTGACATGATAATTTCAAATACACTAAAATAAAGTTAATTTAAATAGTTTTACAAGCTTAATTATAGCGAACAGATATTATGTAGTTCAGATTTTACCCCAACTACTGGTATGTGACCACACCCATTTTAAAATCACAGGATCGGTGCCTTTTACGCTCCGTTGCTTCCAGTAATGGTGGTACTTAAGTTCTTCATTTTCTTCTACCTGAAAAAGCTCACTTTATTATACAACTGTCGGCCAGCCACTCGACCGTATCGCGCCTCAAGATCGGGTACTTTCTTCTTCATAATTCTTCTCGTGGGTTTTACAGTGGCTGCACTACCTGTTGCTGTTGGCATTGCCATGTAAGTTGTTCTTGCAAAACCTAGCTGAATTTGCATTGAAACTTTACTGATGTGTCAATACTAAAGTCAAATTTGCCCTTATTCCCTATTTTCCTGTACATTAAAGCAGTTTTCCTCAAACTTTAATCTTTTAAGGGCATAGATAGAAATATGAAAAGAGCATTCATTTTACATTAAGATCATAACATATACATTTTTATTCTTCATTCTTGGAGCGCACTGTTTAAGAAGCACTGCGTAAAATAATGAAATCCACCTTGAAACAAATACCAGCATATTTGTTTTATAAGACAAAACAACATTTTGTCACTCCTTAGTAAACCCAGGGTTGTACAATTAAGTAATGCCAACCTTTTCATCCTTATTACATGCCTAAAACACACTTTTAGTAAACTGAAGGTGTAAAAAACAGAGTCAATTTGTTCATTTTCAAGTCAGAATATACCCACGACCTACTCCGATTTTATTGTTAAATCTAAAAATTCATTTTAAAACCACCAATTTTCTTTTAGAATTCAACCAAGTCAGGATTGTGGTCCGTTCCGTGGACTTACAACAATGTTCTCATCAATAACAGCAGCAATATTAAATTTCCCGGACTGGCTACGAGATATTTTCTGGTTCATTGGTTCAGCTGGATTCTCAGTGATCATTGGCGTCATCTTGTGGTGAGACTTGAAACCGTTAGCAAAAGCATTTTGGTTCAACTATTTGGTAACATATGCCAAAAAACTTATTTATGGCTAACCAGTATACAAGTGCTTTGACAGTCTTTGATCAAGCTAGCCTGTGTCTAGTATTCACAAGTGTAGCTTAATTACCAGTTTCTGCAAGTTTTCCACATTGTGCAAATGTATCAGGCCTGATCATGCATAACCAAGCTCTTTGTGTGTTTTTTTATCTTCGTATATTACTTTTTTGACAGTAACATTTTAATGATGCAAATTGGCATCATGTAGCACAAAATGAGTATTGCTGTTCCAGCAGTTTTTATGGGTCCCCTTCCCTGAAGGGGACACATCTTGATTTCACTCTGTTTTTTTTTCTTTTTTCCGCCGAAGTTTGTCCATGCACTTTTGGCATGAAATGTTTGGTGAATTTGGATGAAACTTTCACAGATGGTAGATATAGTAATGCAGATGTGCCATTTGCTTTGTTTGACTTGATAACCCCAGTATTTACCCTGCTAGCCCCAAAAATGTAAAACGTTTTTGTATGTTGCTGCGCACCACAAACGAAAGATTTCTGTGGTGTAATGGTATAATAAAGGCACCAGTGCATATGGTACTTGTGTTTGTGCAACATTTGGTGGGTGGTTTTGCACATGCCAACAGAGGGGTATTAACAGCCTTATGACTTCAGAAGCGTTAACAAATGTTGCTAATAGCACCTCTAGTGGTCAGAAGTTTAAACATTGTTTGATTTGGATAAAATTTTACATGACTCTTAATTGGGTCATCGTGGTTTCATATTTTATACTTTTGGGTGTTAAACCCCATCAGTTACCCCACTGACCCACTAAAATGGGTGAGTTTTTTAAACAGTGTCAGAATTGAGTGAAATTTGAAAAGCTTGCAGAATTTGTCATTTATTGGTGTCAATTGTTGTGTTTACCTTTAACTCCAATATTTACCCCTCTAGCCCCATAAAAAGGGTGAATTTTTAAAACAGTGTCTGAATTTGATGAAATGTAGACAGCTTATAGTGTGCTATTTATAGTTGTTGTTTGCTATGTTCAACCCTGTTGCCCCAACATTTACCCCACTAGCCCCCCAAAATGGGTCCATTTTGTAAACAAAGTCAGAATTGAATGAAATTTACATAGCTTGTAGAGTGTGCCATTCATAGGTGTATAATGTTGTGTGTAACCCTGTTGCCCCAACATTTACCCCACTATCCCCCCAAAATGGTTCAATTTTTTTTGACAATGTATGAATCAAATTGAATTTGGACAGTTTGTAGAGTGTACCATTTGTAGGTGTTGGTTGTTGTGTTAAACTCTGTAGTACCTATCATTTACTCCACTAGACCCCTACACAGTGTTTTTTTAAGGTGTTTTGGGGGACCGAAACGTTCCCCCAAATTTCTCCAGCGGTTTCCCAAAATTTAATTTAACTAATAAATAATTCGTTTAAGCAAATATGGCTATTTTTTGGTATTTAAATGAAACACTTGCGGTCTCTTAAAACTACTTTGCGGTCACCCAAACCAAACCTTAAAAAAAACCTGCCCCTACAGTCAAGTGCAATTCACCATTAATAGGAGCTGATTGTTTTAGCCTATTTTCTCACTATTTAACACTTTTTTCTCAGATAGTCATACAATAGAAAAACCCTCATAAATGTATGAATGGAATGAATTTGAATAGTCTACTCCATACAGCGTATTTATTTAAGCACAGTACCGATCACTGTGTTTGACGTTACAATGCGAAACTTTCTCATTGTTATCTCTTGAAATGTGTTATTTACAACTTTGCATGTGTGGGGACCCATGAGTTTCTGCTTGCAGAAACAACTAACTTTATAAAAGATGGTGGATGATATGGGACCCAAATTAAAATAAGTGTCGGATGTAAATATATGTTAAGAAATAGGTCACAGTGTATGTGCAATGGCAATATGTGCTAAGCCACCCTTCTAGTTTATATTAACTGTTGGAAGAGCAATACTCATTTATACATTATTCCTGGCAGCGATATCTTTTTTATGTAGCACAAAAGTCTAGTTTTATCTTTTTAATCAAGTTATAGCACTGTGTAAAATCAATTTAGCTTTCACTTCAATGATTGTAACTGAAATCACATTTAAATTTGCAGCCTTGTTCTTTACTACTACGTTGCACTGAGTTCAGCTCATAAGAAGATGATTTTCCTTCTCAAAGACCAACTTGCTCTTGTAAGTAACCTTGAGACTGGAAGAATGTTTTTAAACATTTTTGGGTTTTAAACCATTACACTACTGGCATAGGTTTTTACGGAACATGTGATCCAAAAAAATTTTAAACAACAAAACTGACATAAAAGGCTTGTGATTCAACTTTTGGCGCATTCTCCACTGAGCCTGCGCAGCTCAGTTAGTAAAGTGCGAGTCACGGAAAAACTCCTGTCGTGGGTTCGAATCCCAACACAGTCTAGATTTATCTTGCAATATGGAAATGCTGGTTGATTTCGGATAACAACTAATATCCCTGACATACTGTAATGACAATATGCACAAGTGCTGATACTTACCAAATATTGAGTCTCAGGACTTTGGATGGAAAATGCCGCTTTTCATACACATCAATTTGTTAACAAACAAATAATATTTCAACAGGAAGGAAAAGACAAACAATTCCTGCTCAACCGAGTGAACAAACTTTCTGCCAAATTACAAAATTCGGATGCATGGTAAGTAGACACTAGGGGGGTTGTCTGTCAGTAAAATCCCAAAACTTTTCTGAGAAAAAAATGATCATATTTGCTTACACAAAATGTTCGAATTTTTTTTCTTAAGATAAACATTGCATAGCAGGGAATATTACAGAATTTTTTTAGTATTATTTTCTTTTATCTAGTTATTTTATAAACACTGTTGGACAAAAAATATATTTACATTAAACTGATCAAATCAGGATTTTGCAGTTTAATAAATAAATGTTGTTTGGTGTGAAAGGGTTAAGCAAAAACCATATCAGATTGATCCACATTTGCTCATACAAAAAGTTTGAATTTTTTTTAAAACTTCAATTACATCTACAGAAAAAAATGTTCCATTTCATCTTGATAAGAATGGCCAACAAAGTTAATTTACAAACCCTGTCACGTGAACAATATTTGTATGAAATCGCAGCCGTATTGAGTTGCTGGAACCAATATTCTGCAAATAAATTTCAACACATTGTTTGTGTACAGGGTCGAGCAAAAACCATTCAAGCAAGCTGTAGTGCCAAGCAGTGGCAGAGACAGTGGCGTCGACAACCAGGGCTACGTTCGCGGGTCAACCGCAAGTTCTCTGCCCGGACAGACTGACCGAGAATCAAACCATGGGGCATCAATCCACAGTGAATCAGACGGCCAACAATAATCACAAAAATGTAAATTTACCTTTTTTACCAGCAGTTCAAATGTCAGGTTGAAATGGACAGAATTCTTCAATGTTTTTTACTACACCACCAATTTTTATGTCATAATTTTTTATGTAGTTTTACCGGGTGGTGGGATTCAAAATTTTTGTCAGTCGTTTTATCACAAAAGTGATATTTTTTAGCCGGTCTGTTACAAAAAGCCCATTGACAGTAACCAGTAATGCTAACCGGTTCGCTGATGTCATAAAATTTTGTGAGTATCGGTGCGAACTGGCTGAATCCCACCACTGGTTTTACCCCCAAACATATTCTGATGTATTCCCGCCTAAATGTACTTTTACAAACCGTCCGTAGATGGGAACATAACACAGTTAGAAACCCTGTTTTATGTGCTTTCTGTTTCAGTATTGCAGGGCTGTATTACTTATACTGGTGCAGTCATTTTTCACTGTTAGTTGGTTTACTTGTGTGTTTAGATGCGCTTATAATTGGAAACTGATTGGCTAGTTATGCTGGCTAAATGTTGTTTTTACTGAGGATATTTGTAACGAGTTCAATGGGGTTAATGAGTTTTAAAAGCACTTTTATCTGCAATGTAAATATTTGGTATATCCTGCCGATTTTAAAGTGTGCCTTTTAACGTAGATATTCACTGTATTACCGTGCTCAAAAAGTATTTGTTTACACTGCGTAGTGCCTTTTAACCCAGAAAAATCAGTTGTATTGCCATGACAGAAAAATGCCACATGAAAATTCACATGTCATTTCGTATTTCCGTAGTAAATTGTGATTTAACGGCGTTTCTCTTGACACTTGGGGTGTAGGCTTACTTGAACTTTTGTTGTTGTTTTTTATTTAGCAAATGCAAGTTATAATTCCATTGTTTTACATTTTTACAATTTATTATTGTTGCGTTATTGTTTGTTTGGTAGTTCATCAACGAGATGAGTACCAATGTTATGGTACTAAATTGTAATCAACTTTAAATTGTAAAAAAATGTGTCATTTTGTGTTTATGTCAGTTTAACAGCTTTGTCCCAACTATACTGAGGCGGAGACCTCTTAAAAATCATTAAGATTGTTGAAAGCCTTGTTCGCAAGGTTATTGGTTCTAACCCTGTCTCAGCTGAGCGAAAAAATTTGAGCAGCATTGCTCCAACCCAGTGGAACCTGATGGGTTGAAAAGTTAAATTGAAGTCACCAACTTCATAAAACCAAATAGAAAATCCAATGGACTTGCAATGAGATGAACTGTAGACTCATTGTAAGTATATTGCCCTTAGATGTTGCCTCATGCACCGCAGATAAAAATGTAATGAACAAGCAATAGCTACTAACTGTAAACAGATGTAAATGTATTTTGGACAAGACAACTGTGTCAAAAGTAGTACAATCATGTCTTGGTTGCTTCTGTTTTCCTGAGCAAGAAACTTGAGTGATATTGCTCCAACCAAGTAAAAACCCTGACCAGCTGAACTAAATAGAAGTCTTGAAATTCATAAACATCACACAAAAAAGATTCGATAAGATGGGGAGCTCTATCAGTGTACACAAATTATCCTCAGTGAGCATAATTCATTCAGGCTTGGCCGGCCACAGGGCAAAAACTAAAACAAATCAACCTTAAATATATTTTAGCTTGCATCGTATGATCCAATTATGATCAGTAACTGGATTTCATAGATAGTCAAAGGATGGGCCTCATCTGAACTTTGGGGACTGAAGGTAAAAAATATAACCAAATTATTTGCATCATTTTGTGTAGGTTGAACAAAAGGCTATGAAAACCTTATTTTAGATAAAAAGTTGAACAACATTGCAAATTTCTGATAAGTTTATGTGGCATTCAAAATTTCAGCTGAATTTGGATTTAAAGTTGTTTTTTATCCTTGTTTGAAACGGAAGTTTTTTGCCCAAAACATCACTGTCCTGGAGACGGATGAGATCAGCGTAAAAACCCTGTTTCTTTTTTAACTCTTCATGATTGCCAACCTGAAAAAGTATTAAATTTAATATGTATTGAAAAATAAACCAAGAACTATCTATAAACTTCATATTATGCCTGGCAACAATAGCTTATGTATTGATTTGAGCCATAGGTTTGATCAAATGGTTTAAATATCCTAATTTATGGGCAGCATTGTCAATTCCCTGTAGCATTTTTATTTGGAAACTTCACATGTTTAAATATTAGCTTTTTGACAATAATAACAAATGTATTCTGACATTTTATAATCCAACACCACCCACCTCAACTACAGACCCATGTTTCATGACAGCGATGACGTCAGCATTTCTGATTGTGCTGAGTCGGTGTGCAATGATAAGAACTGTCCTGTTTGTCATAACATGATCCAATGCATTCTGTACCAATCTTTCGGACTCTGCATCTAGAGCACTGGTGGCTTCATCTAGGATCAAAATACCTGAGAAATTATAGAAGAGTGGTTACTTTATGAAAACACCTGATGTTTTAATACAGTGGTTTCCGAACGTTTTTTGAACAAACCCAAATGTATAACTGAGTATTGCTCATCCAGCAGTTTTATTGTAAACAATCGACGTTTCGACGTCCTATACAAGACGTCTTCATCAGGATAATGACATAACTTGCAGGACAAACCCAAATGTGTTTAAAATGTGCTTCTGCCTTTGCCTGCAACCCATGGATATGCCTAGTTGATGAGTGCGTTATGCTCACAATGAGTCCGCCGTCGAGCTGCCTGTTTTTATTTCAAGTCCGTTGATCATATTTTATTGGATTTTTTCGGTTTTAGGCAGTGGGTGACTTCAATTTAGTTCCACCCATCGGGAACCACTGAGTTGGAGCAATGCTGCTAGCTCAGGGAAACACAAGCGACCGAGATAGGATTAGAACCAATGACCTTGTGACCACAAGGCGTTTGCGCTAACCACTCGGCCAACTTAGTTACAATTTTAGTTACATGTTATTCAAACGAGAAAAAAAATCTTTGTCTTTTCTAGGTTTAAGTATCAAACAATAAGTATCAACATTATTTTGTGCTAAAAATTGTCATCAACAAATTGCCTCTTTAAATTGTAGATAAACAATATGATCTAGCATTACTTGGATTTTTAAGCAGAGCTCGGGCAATTGCAATTCTCTGTTTCTGTCCACCAGATAGCGCTGTCCCTCTCTCGCCAACCACTGTGTTGTAACCATCGGGAAATTTTTCAATGAAAGAATCTGCGTTTGCTAATTTTGCAGCTTCTTTCACTTCAGTAAGGGTTGCCTCAGGTTTTCCATACAAAATATTTTCCTCAATTGTTCCCGAAAATAGAACTGGTTCCTGGTATGTAAAAACCCAGTATATTGTATGTACTCAAGCTATATTGAGTAGAACTTTAAAAAAATGTCACATGAAAGAAAAATATTGTACGATTATTAGAGTTAACAAAAAAGATTACAATTTTATAGGCACAGTAAACAGTAATTTTGCTTTCAGGGTGGTAAAACTGTTTCTACTTTATGCCAATAAAAATGAATGTACATATTTAACAAAAGCTGGGGGTTTACAAACAGAGGTTGACAAGATAAGATTATTCAAAACAAAACCGCATGGGAAACTAACTTGGGCATACAAGCAAATGTCTTTGCATTTATCACCAATATACATGCCACTGTTGAAAAATACCAAAAGCCAGAGCGTAAACAGTTGTGCTTGCCTGGTTAATGTAGCCAATCACTTTTCCTCTGAGCCACGATGGATCTAATTCTCTGATATCGATGCCATCCAAGGTCACCTGACCTGATGTGGGTTCATAAAATCGTTCGGCAATACTTGCAAGAGTTGATTTACCTGCAGATTAACAAGTGACTATATTCAAAGATTTGTGTGCCACATGACCTATTTAAAATAATAAACAGGCACATTAAGCACAAGATTTTATAAACAGCAAACTTAGTCAATATATTTCACCTGAAAAATGTTAAAGGCTATGCCCAAAACTGTTTGCTTGCCCAATTTGCAAGTTTACTAGTTACTTATCAGATGTCCAATTCTACTTCAGTATAGTTTTATTAATTTACCAATGTACGTTAGTTAAAAATCGAGGTGCATCATCATATTTCAATTTGTTGCTTACTAAAACACGAAACTGGGATTAGAACCACCAATCTAGCAAGTTGACAAACTGAAACAACTTTATCCAAGTAAAAATTTTGTCAATATTATTTCAAACCTAATTTAACATCTGAAACTGATGTACCTGCCCCAGATAATCCACAGAGGGCAACTTTTTGGCAAGGTTTAATGTCAAGATTTACTCCTTGCAAAACGTCCTGCTCTGGTCGTTGGGGATATTGAAAGCAAACGTCTTGAAACTTTAAGTGGCCAAATAAGCAATGGTAGGGAATTTTTCTTCCCCCTTTAATGGAAATTCTGCAAAAACCAAGTTTGCAAATGATAAATAAAGTTTCATGGTACACCAAGCCCATAGAAGGTGTCATGCTAAAATTGGTCATATAGTTTTATAATATGTCAAGCCTATTAAAGGTGTTTTACCAAAATAGGGTGGTCTCCCAAGCATTCTCATACGACATATAACACCTTCAATGGTACTGGTGTACAATGATTTAAGAGTAGGCTGCATTGCTGTATATGGAAGATTCATTGCTAATACCAGTAATGAATATATGTTCATCTTTGAATGATTAAGAAGTTATGTTGGTTGGTTTGGGATTAAACTAAGACAACCTACTACCCCAGTGCAAATGATTCTAGTTAACTGCAATTTCTTTTCACCTACTCTGGTTTTGAGCTGATGTATTCGAAAACCCTTGAACCAGCGCTGACCCCACGAACTGCTGATCCGGATAAAACTGACAGCGAGGCGAGAGATCGTTGGATCATTTGCGATGAGACAAGAAAAGACATCAACTGACCTGAGAGTAGTACATAGCTTAAAGCCACCAACAAGACATTGTCATGACCAAACATGCCATAGTGGCAGGAAAAAAGAATTTTAAATAAACCATGTGGTATACTGATAATGCTTTTACATAGTGTTGTAACGTCGTAGAGCATGGGTGGGCAACCTTTATTACTGTGGGGCCAATTACAAATGTAAAAATTGGATTGCGGACTGCACCTGTGTATAACACAAGGTGATTTTACTTTGTTGCTTACCAAATACGCTTAACTACAAGTATAATTCGCATTTGATTCAAGCCACATTTAGCCAGGTCGCAGAAAACTAGCACCAGGCGCATTAATCAGCTCAAAAATATGTAATAGTTGGACTCGTGTGCCAGTACTTTTGAAATCCAAGCGTCTCTGCGGGCCACAGGTTGCCCACCCCTGTCTTAGAGTGTAGCTGAACTATCCAGTGAAAACCAGTAAACAGGGAGCTAGAAAGAATTTAACAAGAAAATAAGCTGTTGCGTTTTACAAACCAGGATTTAGTTCATTTGTTGTGACCAGAAATCCTCCAGCAAATATAACACCTAGCACCATTCCATTAAGAGCAATGTTTGTTGCAGCTTGAAAAACACCAATTCCAAGTCCAAGGTACTGGATAAAAAAAACGAAGAAGGTTATAGGCATATATGGTGTGTTATAGTGTGTAAACAGTACGGTAACTTTTCCCACCAACCCTCCACACAACTGTGAACACAATGCAGTTAACACCATGTTCTGAAATATAAAAGGCCGTTGCCGCAGCATATCTAACCTTGACTATTTTCAGCTTTATAATTGCTCTAGTATAAATGCATCACTGTTCTTTCTTTAGCCAACATCTTAAATCTCTACTGTAGCTATAGGAAAATTGTCAAAATGGCGATGCAAATAAAAAGATTTGTCTGCATATGCCACATTTGAGTTTTTGGTATCATGCTGTTACTTAACATTACCATTACTGTACCTGTACCCTAGCATTAATATTGACAACTTTAACACACTCCTAGTTATATACAGAAGCTCCCTTACAACGGCAGATAGCTTACCTGACTAACTTGACAAGACTTCTGAGCAAGTTTATTGTAATGATCCTCTTCAAGGGGTTCGTTGGCAAAAGCTCGAACCGTTCGGAAATTTGAAATCACTTCATTTGCTTTGGCAGTTGCATCTGCTGTGTGTTTCTGAGAAAGTCTGTGAGAATGTAATTATGTGACAATGTAGAAAAAACAAATTAGTATTAGAGTATTGCCTATCTTAGCAGAATTTTCATCAAAAATGCAACAGTTTTAACACTTCTGACGGTGGTTTAACATAAAAGGTACAGTGCCACAAAAACATAATATTTTAATAAAAATCTAAAATTTATTTATTTTAATTTTTTGGTGTAACAAAATGATAATAATTTAACTATGCATGTTGTGTTTATCTGCTAAAATTGCTTAAAATTTGTTTCCAACTACAACCATGAAATAGTGCCATTCACTGTGCATTGTAACTAAAACATTTGTTCATGATACCTGTGTTTGTTTTGTACTTACACAGATAAAACTCTTAGAGAGGCCCCAAAAGCAGCTCCACATGCAACAAGAAATGGAATGGACACACCAAGTACAATTGTCAGAGTAGGAGAGGTAGCATAGAGAGAAAATATGCACCCAGATGTTTGAGCAACACAACGGATTCCTTGTGAGATGCACAGCTTAAAGGAACTTTTAAAATCCTGAAAAACAATTTCAACAAATTTTTGCTGCACATATTTTTTGTTTAAACATGTGGTGCAATAAAATCTGATTAATAGCATACCAGTTAGTAGCATAATCCATTTATTTGCATAGGGACTCAAAACTGTGTCCCCTTTTAGCCAGGAGATCAGGGGTGGCAACCTTTTGAACAGCGCATGCCAAATTTCGCCTTATTTACATTGGCAATGACTTAGCATGCCAACAGTTTTGTGTAAAATAAAGCTCCAGCCAATTTTAAAGTCAATAACAAAGGAGGCAGAATAAGGTGTATACATTACAACAGCAAGAAACCAACAATGTATTAGTTTTAACTCTATCAAAATGTAGGTAAACATGAATTAGTAAATGTTGGCATGCCATAAAAAATTAACGCTTGCAGTAGGTGATTTGAACACTGCTTGATTTTATCCAACATACAATACCTGAACATCAGACGTCAGACGATCAATTAGTTCTCCAGTTTTGTGTTCATCGTAAAATGAAACATCCTGATGGAGAAAACTGCTGAAAAGATTCTGTCTCAATTTGCAAGCAACATTTTCACCGACATGACTCAGAAGAGAAATGTACGCAAATGTGGTCACACCCTAAATATATAAAAATATAAGTTTACCTACCTAACAAGTAGACTATAACCAATTGAACTTAAATACAGGCATTGCAGAGTCAGATGGTATAAGCTTTGACTTTGATTTTAGTATATGTACAAAGATGAATGTCTTGTGGCCAGTTAAGCTTATTCCAAAATATAAATTTTTATAGCATTCTTAAAAATTCAGGACACAAAGAAGCCAGATTTTAAATATGACTCTACAAGCCTGATTGCAGTGTAAAGCAATTATGGCAAATCACAAGACTCTTAATTTTAAGGGTTTTAATATAGACATGTAACTGCTCATATAACAAAATTTCGGTTATTTTACCTGGCTCAAGTACAGCATGATTAGGTTTCTAACAGGGACTTTCAGAGCTTCCATGTATGCCTGAAAGTTTCCCACACCACCTTGAATGTTTTCGTTGAGTATGTTAACCAGATCACCAAGTGTTACCGGGATACGCATGTTCATCATGGCTCCAAGCAAAGCTGCCTGCAAACATGTTTTTTAAGAAGCATAAAATTTATAAAAATTTACTTGATATTGCATTAGGTGTTAAAAGCGTACCCTTAAAACTAACAAAAAGTGGAACTCTTGTGATTAGGTATAGGCCTGTTGCCAAACATTTATTCTACTGCCAAATCTATCAGATTTTTAAGCCTTAACTGTAAATTATACACAATATCCAATTACAACCTTCTAATTATAAATATCTTGCCCCAAATAGTCTCTGTAAATATTTTGGCAACAGTATATGCCATCATCTGTTGACAAGAATTTCCTCAATAAAGTGAGTGTTTTTTGTTAAAGACTTCCCATTTATTTGTAGAGATCCATGCTCAGAATCTGTTACCTTACTTTATTTGTAGATAATCACATTGTATATAAATCAGTTTATTAGACAGTAATTTATCGCCAGTTGCTTTACACTAAACTCATAGGAGGGTGTTACAAGCTTTTTTGCGCATTGTAAAAAGGACATGTAGTTATAACCAAATGTCCATACTGGTAAATATATGCTTTATAATATGCTTGCAAACATGAAAACTTACAACAACTGCCAATGTGAGAGGAAGAAGTTCTGGAACCAAATAATTCCAAAAAAATTCAGACCACGGAAATTTTGTTTCTTCCACACTTTCTGAAAATATTTCAGTTTCTTCTTGTAGACAGTAAACATGGGTGCCTGTAAACATAAAGGTTGATATGAGATATTGCATACAATCAATCTATTATTACATGTTTCTGAAACTGAATTCAGATTAAAATCAACTTTTAATAAAAGAAATTTGCAACACACAACTTTAACTTTACATAAATTTCAAAATTGAACAAATGACTTTGGAACAATCTTTTTATGATTATGGCAGAATAATGCAGAAAGTTAAATAACTTGTTTTGCATAACATACATTTCAAGGCCGTATAAATAGCTGGATTTCTTTACAACATTACAGGTGTTTAATTTTTTTCATGCATTACATGTTTAGGTATTTGGGAAAATAATTTATTTGTTTTCCTATTTTTAGTATATTTTTCAGTAACCACTAACTCTTGCACACACAAAAATTAGTATAAGTACTGATGTTTGGGAATATTCACATTCTTAAAACACAATAAAATACCTTTGTTTGCTGACAATGCAAGTGCTAATGACGATACTGAAAATCCGCCAACAAAATTTCGTCTTAAGACCTTCAACAAAGACTTTCTAGTCACCAACTTGGAATTCTTTAAATATTTGAGACATTGCCGTACAGGCCTTCGTGGAAGGAACTTAATCGACTGACGAAATAAATTGATATGACTTGATATGTTTCCACAAGTAAACGTTCTTTGCAACTCTCTGCTTTTTAGTAACAAGAAAAAGTTGGCTTGCAAAGCCATTTTTTATTTACTTTTAAATTTTGACATTGAATTCCCACGCTAGGTTAAGTTCTGGGACTTTACCCACAAAAATTTCCCCAACCTGATAAGAAATTTTATCAAAAATAATTATTGGCAGTGGAAAAAAGTCAAACCCCCAAAAATTTAAGTTAGGTCATTCGTTGTTATAATTCTATGATTTATTTGTATTGTGTTTTATTAGCATCGTCATGTTCCTATTTTAAAAATTCATACATTGCAAAAACTTCCAAAAATAATCTCTACTTTTCATTTACTAACCAACTTGCTTGAAGGTTTTATACCTAAGTTTGAATTACGAATAGCCTATTAAAAATAAATCCTAAAAATGCAAAGTAGATAGATGTAAAAAACATTTTTGGTGTTTTGTTTTTGTTAACTATGTGTGTATGTAAGTTATCTATGGTGATAAACATTTTTAGTCAGCAAAAGTGGGTTATTAAGTTAAGTTGATTTATTTGGATCGGTTAAACAGATCGTACCAATACAATGCAGCTATTAAAATTAATACGTATTATATTCAAGTCGTAAATGTTGAAGAGAAAGGACACAGTTGGTGAAAATATTTTAAACTCGCCACAGCTACACTGTTATGCGATAAAGGGAACCCTCATTAGAGGCTGAAAAAAATACCAAATCAGTGAAAAAATTCCAATCATAAACCATATGTTATGTAAGAACTTCACATAACAACACATGTGACCTTTGAATCAACCTATGTGTCAACGACATTAAGTCCCGTAAGTGCATGTCATTGTGCTTCGACGGATTATTATCAGTAATGTTTAAATGTTTGCTCAGGGGGAAAACCTTTCCATGCAAGTGTTTGCGGTGTTTCGGTGTGACGTACAATGCTTGTGAGTTTGCAGTACTTGTTTCCGACGAATTACAGGGCTGGCAAACACATACGAATCGCCGCACTTCGCAAACAAACAGGAACAAAGAATTTTGGTCTGTTCGAAGGAAAACGGTTTACGTAAATGTGCATACAGCAGAGTTTTTTAGTGTCGAAAGTTAACGGATTCTGGAACACTATACACGCATCTGTTCATAAGTTTAATGGTGCAAATAACGGCCCAAATAGAGGAAAAAGCGACATGCTTTATTGTTCAAACGTTTCGGACTTGTATCGGGACCAACTTTACTATCGGACGCATTTATTTTGAAATTTCATTTTAGTCGAGCTAATTTCTGGCTCAAATGGGGTTTAAAAATAGGATTCATTTAAATTTAAACCATAACGTTTTAACGTTGCGCAGCTATTTCCAGCTTGGTGATTGTTTTAGTGCAATTGTGTCGCTATGTGTTCTTTCAACAAGTGAAATAAACTCAACTCAACACAACTCAATGTTCACATTATATAACACAACAAAATAGGTTGGTCAGGGCATTGTTGTAAGTCGGGCCGGGCTTTAAGTTGGAACAAAACAGATTTGATTCGGTCCTGACACTCGGTCTCATTTTTTCCACATAGGGCTATTAAGAAATAAAAACAGGTTCGGATCGGGTTTTTCAGGATTGTACTTTCGGGTTTGGGCCTCAATTTCAGGACCGCTTATAACCAATGTCCAGGGGTTAAAAGCTTTTATATGTAAGCGCACTTTACCGCACAACTGGCCTTTCAAGGAGCTACAAAAAGCAATGAAAGACTGCAAAAGCCTAACGTTTACCCTCACCAGAGTAAACGTTACGCAGAACGACCTGGAAAGTGCATTGATTGGCATTGTGTAAACAAATCCTTACTGAGCTATTGTTGGGTTCGTTTATCTTCCACAAAAGAAAGACGTTTGCAAGAAAAGGACTTCAAAAAATCTTTCTTCAAAGTTTATTCATTGCGAATAGCGGTCGGCGTTTTGCAAACGTAATTTTCTTCAAATATTTGCCTTCGTGATCTGAGTTTTCTTGTTTTTGTGTGAATTCCAAACCCTCACCGAATCAGCGCTTACAAAAACTGTGTTTGAATTGAAAGTAGTTTAAGGTTGTAAAAGTGCTCGTAAAATGGGACTTTAAACCTTTCAATCTTTTAATCCTGAAAGATTTAAAATCTTTAAATTTTGTGGGTCTATTTCGAAAGGTTTACAGTGATAATTAAAAGTAAAAACGGGGCCAAAACAGCTATTAAGGAGATTTTAATTAGGAAAAGCGAGACTACTGAAATTTGAAAATAAAATAAAAATCATTTTTTGAATATACATTTAAATAATCTGTATTTTTCGAAAATATACATCTATTTGGAACATATATTTCGCCTAAAAGAGCCGTTTCCTTATTCAAATAGTTTAATAGAATACCATAAATAAGTGAAACGATAAAAACTGAAAAGAACGAAGTCAAACGACATGCAGAAAACCTGAAAAACAATGAAAGTAAATCAAGAGTTTTGCGCAACCAACCAATGCCATAAAGTTGGTATTTTATCACGTGCTGCAAATGTTTGCCGAAACGTCAATTTATTTGTTTTATTGCTTTAAATGTCGAATACCTTTAATCGGGAAAGAAGGTTCCAATTATTACGCAATCATGCACGGATAAAAGCCAGGTTTTGGGCTGGGCTCGTTTGTTTGGTTGAAGTCATTATGCAGGGTTTCAGTATTTTTACTTTGCGCACAAAAGAACTTATTTGGTTCGAACTTAGATCATTGTTCATTATTTTTTACCATTTTTTCTTTTCAACAGGCAATGTTAGAACGAAAATATTCACTTTTTTAATTCTGCTATATTATCTTTATAACTGCACCATATTATTTTCAGATTTAAAATTTCATTTTTTTCGATGAATGCTTTTTGGTTAAAACTGCCAGTATATTTTAGGTAAAACTATCAGTACTCTAATTTGTGTGATATTTACCGTATAATTTAATGGTGAAAATAACGGTCCAAATAGACGTAAAAAGCGACATGCTTACACTACACTTATGAACAGTACCGTATTATTCATTTGAAATAATTTTTGTCAAAGAAATGCAAATGCCACTGAATCGTAGATCTTGTGACAGTAAGATGAACTAGTTAGTCGCATTTGTTTCATTTGATTTAAATTTTGTAATGTTTAAAATTTTTGCAAACAATGCAAAGTAAGGAAAAATGCACTTAAAACTTCAGTTTTGTTAAAAAATATGAGGTACATTTTTTTCGTAATCTGTAAAACGGCATACAAGCAAACAACATTAAAGAGAAAGCCTAATGTTTTAACATGGACGATTGTTTAATAAATTGCGCACAGAAAACAACAGCTGTCAGTGACCGATGTAACTAATTATGTTGTGGAGTCCTTCTATCTTGTAGATCAAGCTATTTGTGTCCTGGGCTTGTGTACACAATTCCCAATGGACCCACCATCAGCCTCACACATTCGGCCTAATCTAATTTGCCAAGTACCTCGTCTCCACGCATGTTGTAGCCTACATTCATGTCGTAAGGTAACCACTGGGCCGCGACTGTTTACTATTTGCTATACATGACTAAGCAAGTTTAAAACGCGACAGACTAAAGACTGGAATTGCAAAAAACGTTCCTTGTTGCAAAGACGAAACTACCAAAAAACCTGTATTGTGTGAATATAATTTAATGTAAACGTTTTTCTGTCGGTAATATTATTGAAAGTGGTTTAATTTTTTACCAGTTTTGTTATTGGTCAAACTATTTTTAGGTCCGTATCTAGTCTTTCCTGTAAATGCGTTGTTATTATTTGAACGAAAAAAAAAACACTAAAGCAATTAAGACTGGAGCGTGTTTCAATCGCAAAATTTAAAATTACCTCAAAACTAGTTACCTCAAAACGTTTAGATGCTGCTTCATAAAATTACACTGCATGGCTAGCCTATTTGTTATCAGAATTTAGCTTTATTCATGTGTCAAACAGAATTGTTTATGTAGAAACACAAGGCATAAACTTGAAAATGAACTTGATTAAGACTTCAAAAATCTTGTACATGTGAATGCATTGAATTACAAACAAACAATCGCTATAGTTCTAATTATCACTGGAAAAGTTGTACAGTTGTAAAAATTAGAAGTTATATACCCAGATACGGTAATATGCAGGTTTGACTAAGTGTTGACATAAGTGCCTTTTTCATGCACAAATTTGTTTGCACTATATAGAGGCAACGTGCAGTCGACCCGACAGATAAAAAGAGTCACTTTTAGTCAACACTTTTTATCGAAGCAATTGTTTGTTAGTGGGGTTAATTTTTAGGTGATGATTTAGGATAAAAGCATTTTGTGTCGTAAAAAAACTAGCTTGCAGGCTTGTAGTGTAGACAAAAATCTATAAACGAATGAGTGTTATTCAGTAAGTTTACGTTTTGTGGCTTTAATGCGTCGAAATTGTAATGTTCGCGTAATCTTTTGGAATGCAACTTGGCAAAAAATGAACGAAGTAATTTGGAAATACCTTTGTGTTCAGGTCTTTTAAATATAAAGTTTTACTGGTGTACGGATGTGTGTTTATGTAAGTTTTCAAACGATGTTGTTTGTGGTTTGTTGCAGTTGTATATTTTGTATTTCTGCTGTCTGTGTGTGTGTGTATGTTTTACAGTACAAGGTACAGTTGTTTGTAGATTTTTGTAGTTGTAAATATGATTGTTTATTCAATTATTCAATTCAACATAAACTTTTGTTTGTTTGTTTTTTGTTGTAAAGTAACATTTGTTTTCAGGTTCAGTT
This sequence comes from Phallusia mammillata, assembly GCF_965637545.1. Lineage (NCBI taxonomy): Eukaryota > Metazoa > Chordata > Ascidiacea > Phlebobranchia > Ascidiidae > Phallusia > Phallusia mammillata. Next base: position 18,251,129 of record NC_137259.1, read on the forward strand.
GTTTGTAGATTATTGTAGTTGTACAAAAACAGAAACATGGGCTCAGATACGATGAGTTTGGACCGAAAATCGATGAAAGGCAAATTCCTAATTAGCAAAACCGCCGCTGCCGTCTACGTCGTTGTAACGCTTCTAATCATACGTAAGTCATGACGTCAACTGAATGACGTCACATTTTAAATGTTACACGCATTCAGTGTTATTTACCCTGATGAAGGCGACCTGTATAGGACGTCAAAAGTTGAAATAAACATCATTTTCCAGAAGAGCTCTATAAACTTGATATTATGCCTGGCAGCAATAACTCATACAAACTTAAATAACTTACAATCAAATTTTTTTAGTTGCGGTTGGGCTGCTTGTGGGTCTAGTCGGGAGACCCAAGGCCCCAGTTTGCGAAGTGGTAACCACGGAGAAGGTTACCACGACGACCATGGCAGTTGTGACGTCAACAACGGCCCCCCAGACCACCCAGGAGCCGACGGGTCCCTGGGACAACATCCGGTTGCCCGAAGACCTGGTTCCAATCAACTACGTGGTTGATCTGAGGCCGGACCTGGAACCGGACGCAAATGGGAAGAACTGGTTTACTGGTACCAGTGAGGTCTTCATGGATGTCAACACAGCCACCAATCATATTTACATCCACAGCAACAAACTTAACTATAGCAGAGTTGAACCGAGAGGTCCTGGTGTAAGTATCACGACATGTCAGACGAGTTTTGTGATTTGCGAAGACTTTCAGCAATACTAATGCTGAAGTAAAAATAAGTAATTACCAATTGTCAGTATAAGATGCCCACAATCGAAGCGTATAACATCATGTAAAAAATAGTCAATTTCACCGTTAGATGAAGTGATTTTGAATAAATCGTGGCAAACTTATGATTGAGAACAATCAAACGAAATTCATTAAGTTGCTAAGTATGCCCTCACGGAAATGAAAAGTGACTAATGAAAAAAAAAACACAAATGCTTCTTTCGCATCTTTTTATCAATCCTTCACGTGACTTAAGTAAATATAAACGGTTGTAACTGATGCGGCCTCTCATATCACTAATAATGGCATAAGCATTTGCCCAACGTTTTAATAATACAGCATGTCGCTTTTTGCGCCAATTTAGGACGTTACTCTCATCATTAAACTTATGAAAAGATCCGTTTATGGTGGTTGTTACATCTTATTTGCCAGTAATTGCAGATTTCTATAGATTCCCGCATTTCCTCAGTACAACTTGTGTTGTAATCTATTGCGTTGTGTGACGTAACAATGGACTGCCAGTTTTGTGTGATAACGCAACGTGGTTTAGTTCTTTTCGTTGCTGACTTCCGTGGAGCACGGTGCTGCGTCGGTTGAATTAGAAAAGGCTATTTATTGTCGTGTTGACGATTATTGGTGAGTCACTTTGTACATATGTGTTTAATGACTCTAAAATGTGAATTATGGTAATGAATGTGAACTTAACCGCAATGACTTAATATGTCATTCGCTTTGTAATAGTTGTACTGTACGTGTAGTTGGGTTTAGACAAGATGCTTAAGTTGCATTTTGTTTACGCAGTATTTCTGTTTTATCTTCACGTGAAGCGTGACTTATTCTGTACTGTCGCCAAACATAGCTTGGTAAGAACTGTGTGTGACGTCATAAAGGCGCAGTGTGGTGACATATGTTATTGTATGTTTAGGTGTGTACCAGTAATTGATGCGAGTTGAATACCCGTGCTATTTACTCTCTCCGGTTACCACAACAGTTGGTAAGATTTGTGCTATATTTCTGCATTTAAAGCGCAGTGTGTTAATGTCATGCTTTATGCAGAAACCGTTTCCTATACGTTTCCAATTCGTTTTCATCGTCCTACATTCAAAGAATTCGCCTAATAAGATCAGCTAAACATCTATCTGTGTGGACTGGTTGTTGGAGGCTATTAGGAATCGCGTTTCAATTCTCTCCTCGTGTGATGTTCCGCGCTATAACCGGGGCGCGTTCACGGGACGTTACATGAAAGTTTCAACTGGCTGTTGAAGACAATCTGCAGTTGAAATCAAGTTTCAACTGCTTCCTGCAAGAAAGTTTCAACTGTTGTTGAACACAACTCTGCAGTTGAAATCAAGTTTCAACTGTTCGTTGAACAGAACAATACAGTTGAAATCAAGTTTCAACTGCTTCTTGAAATAAGCTTCAACTGTGTGTTGAAGATCAGTTTAACCGTTTGTTAAATATTTAAGCGGTCGAAGATGAGCCAATCAAACGTTACAACTCCTGAAGCGATCGCTGACTGTCGTCGACGTCTAGATGATCAATATCTAGCCGCCGAGTGTCTGATGAAGGACCACCGCAACAAACAGGTGCTCGAGACGATCTTGGTTGCGCTTGAACACCTTTTTGTGGATGCTGTTGCTGTCTACGAGGCGCATCCCGATCTTGCCGCCGAACTAGCTAGCGTGAGGAAAAACAAGGCCGAATTTGATGACCGAGTTTCTCACTGGATTCGTGAGGTAAATTCTCCATCTAGCATTGCTTTACCTGTTAACATAGCTAGTCCGGGTGGAAGTGGTGATAAGAGTCCAAGGGACAACGACTCCTTCTGCGGACGAAGTAGGCGATCTAGTTCTTCCACTAACAGTAGAACTAGAGTTAAAGTTACTACGCAGCTTGCGCGTCTTGCTATTCAACAGACAGCGCAGAAGCAGGAGCTAGCCAGACAGCACGAAGTAATGAAACGGCAAACCGATATACTACGCGCAGAAGAGAACATGCGACGCGCAGAAGAAGACAGACGTCGCGCCGAAGAAGAAATTCGTCGTGCTGAAGAAGAACAGCGTCAAAGGGACAAAATGGAAATGCTGGAACTGCAGCACCAGCTCCAAGCCGCAGAGGTTGAAGAGAAAGTTTGGGACGAGATGTCAGGAAACACGGAGTACGTGACGGTGAAGGAAGGTTCTGGTAAATCGACCACGCCTCCCCCGGAGGAGCCGCTCGGGGATCAACGTCGCGTATTGTTCACGTCACCGCCTGTCACGTCGCAGCGAAGCCCTCCTGACCAGCGGTATGTGGTTGACTATGTTGCTCCTTCGAAGTCCCCATCCCAATATGCGCCTAAAATTAAATCTTCGTTTGACGAAAGAGGTTCCTTTACCGCAGCAAACCCAATTGTAAATAATATTTGTACATACGATTCAGTCAAGCCAACTGGCGTGCATGACAATGAGATTGCATCACTTGTAAAGCACATAAACAGACCGAAGCCTAAGGTTCTCGTTTTTGATGGCAATCCAATGGACTATTGGAAGTTTGTGCGCAATTTCGATTCTCGTATCGACGACAAGGTCGACGACGATGGTGCCAAATTGTCGTATTTGGCGCAGCATTGTGATGGCAAGGCCCGTAAACTGATTGAACACTGCTTTAGACTAAAGGTAAACGGGTACCAACAAGCGAGACAGTTACTGTACGACCACTTTGGCAAGTCACACATAATCGCTCATGCATGTGTAAGGTGTGTGGTCAACGGTCCAGAATTGCGACCGAACGATGCTGCTGGTTTGAGCGAGCTTGCGCAGTCGCTGCGCGATTGTTTACTTACACTTTCAGACATTGACGAGCATTCCGAGATGAATAATTACCCCACGTTGATTGCTGTTGTGAATCGTCTACCGTTCAAGATGCAAGAGGCTTGGAAACGGCGTGTTGAGAAAATTCTCAGAGATACTGGCCGTGAACCTTTGTTTGAGCATCTTGTGGACTTTGTGGAAACGGAGGATCGGATTGCAAATTCACTGTTCAGCCGCATGCTCGATGAGCATCGCAACGAAGCTAAGAAGGCGAAAGGTAAAAGTAGTCATGTAAAGGCTTCCAGTCATGTCGTTGTAAGCGAACAAGAATCTAGGCCGAAGGTTCGTGCCGGACCTTCCCATTTTCCCACTACCCCGTTGTGCCAGTGCTGTTCGGGAAACCACGTGCTTGCTAAGTGCGAGGAATTTAAATCCCTACCTTACCGCGATCGTCTGCGCGTCACCCGGCGCCGTAGACTCTGTGATAATTGTTTCAGATTTGGGCACTTTGCCACTAAGTGCAACAGCCCCAAAGCGTGTACCGTCAGGGACTGCAATGAAGCCCATCACACCTTATTGCATCCGCCAGAGAAGAGAGAGGGCGAGTCTCCTGTCAAAGGACCTGCGCCGGAACGGACAGTTTGTTCGGTTGTGTCGGCGATTGGAAAGAACTGTCATGCTTCCTCCGGTAGACAGAGCGTCAACTTGATGATGGTTGCGGTCAAAGTCAGTGCTAACGGTAGGACTGTTGATACTTACGCTCTTTTAGATACTGGCTCGGGCATTACCTTGTGCGACAAGAAACTGACAGATAAGCTTGGGCTGCAAGGTGAACCTAGCAACGTGACGCTTAAAACGATCAACGGGAACAGTCGCAAGCGCGAGGGCGAAAGAGTGAATTTATCTGTTGCTTCGCTCGATGGCTCTACAACAGTGGAACTTCCTGAGGTTTTCGCTGTTGATTGTTTGCCTATCACCGCCAACAAGTTTCCGAGAAACGCGGAATTGGATGCACTGCCACATATTAGAGACCTGTCATTCCCACAGGTAGATTGCAGTGAAGCTTTGTTGCTCATCGGGCTAGACGTTCCAGAGGCCTTTCTCGTGCAAGAGGTACGGAAGGGAAAATCGAAGCAACCTATTGCATTCAGGGTTCCACTTGGATGGGCATTGGCAGGACCTGTCTCTAACAAGTCAACTGATTTGTTTTCCGTCAACTTTACTCAAGTTGCCAATGATTCGCTGCACGAGAAGTTAGAGCGAATGTGGAAGACCGACTTTCAAGATACCAACGCCGACGCGATGCCTATGTCGCGTGAAGACCGTTACGTATTGGATAAAATGAAAACTAGTGTGCAATTCAAGCAAGGTCATTATGAGTTGCCGTTGCCATGGCGCCCGAACGCACAACCGCTTCGGTGCAACCAGGACATGGCGCTAAACCGTTTGGGTTCTTTAGAACGTCGCCTGAGACGCGACGCCGTGCTACGTGATGCGTATACAAAGACGGTACAGGGTTACATAGCTAAAGGCTATGCCGAAGAAGTTCCAAATGAGGAACAGTCTGCAGAGGTAGTATGGTACCTGCCGCATCACCCTGTCACAAATCCACACAAGCCCGGAAAGGTGCGGGTAGTTTTTGACTGTGCTGCCAAATACCGCGACCAGTCGTTGAATGATGCTTTACTCCAGGGTCCGGATCTGACCAATTCCTTAGTAGGAGTTCTATCAAGGTTTCGGATGGAAAGGGTAGCTCTTGTGGCCGACGTGGAGGCCATGTTTCATCAGATCCGTGTGAAGCTGACAGATTGTGATGCACTTCGGTTCTTGTGGTGGCCCGATGGCGATGTGTCGAAGAAGCCCACCGCACACAGGATGCTTGTTCATTTGTTTGGAGCAACTTCTTCCCCTTCCTGTGCGAGTTTTTGTCTTAAACAAGCCGCTGATGATTTGCGAAGCGAATTTCCAAAGGAAGTCGTCGAGACGGTAGAAAAGAATTTCTACGTTGACGACTGTTTAAAATCCGTGTCGACTGAAGCAGAAGCAGTTCAGTTGGTCAAAGGTATCTGTGCACTTCTCAAGAAGAAGGGATTTCGGCTAACCAAGTGGCTTAGCAACAGCGAGCGAGTTCTCGCGTCTATTGATGAAGAGGAACGGGCTAAATCGGTGAAGGAGCTGGACGTGGATGGTTCCTCCTGCGAGAGGGTACTTGGTGTTCGATGGAACGTTTCGTCGGACGAGTTCGGTTTCAATGTCGATGTAAAGCAGCCTACAGCCTACACCAGAAGGTCAATCCTGTCGGTGGTAAGTTCCTTATACGATCCTCTTGGCTTTGCAGCGCCCGTGATCGTGGTGGCCAAGACGATGCAAAGAGATCTCTGCAGAAAGCAGCTGGGATGGGATGACGTTCTTTCCGATGAAGACTCCGAATCGTGGGCAAAATGGTTGCAGCAACTACCGCGGTTAGGAGGCGTCGTTCTGCCTAGATGCGTGAAGCCCCACGATTTTGGTAAGGTGCGAAAAACGGAATTGCACCATTTTGCAGATGCGTCATCCACAGCTTACGGCGCGGTGACCTATCTGAGGCTGGTAGACGAGCAAGGACGCATTCACTGCTCGTTTTTAATAGGCAAGGCACGCGTTGCCCCCCTGAAGACATGTTCGATTCCCCGCCTGGAGCTGACGGCGGCCGTTGTTGCAGCCAAGTTGGATCGACTTGTGAGAAAGGAGCTGCAACTGGACGAATGCCAATCCGTGTTCTGGACGGATTCGACTGCGGTTCTTCAAAGTATTCGCAACTGCAATAAGCGCTTCCCAGTGTTCGTTGCAAATCGCTTGGCCAAAATCGAGGATGTTTCCCGGCCTAGTCAATGGAGACACGTCAGCACCAAGGTAAATCCAGCGGACGAGGCGTCTCGTGGACTCAGTGTGAATAAATTCCTTAGGTCCAGCCGATGGCTTACTGGACCCCAGTTTCTTTGGGAACAAGAAGATACATGGCCTTCATGCCCAGACTTGTCGTCATTGCCAATCGAATTTCTTTTGATAAAGAAAGAAACTCAAACCGTTTGTCTGGTCACCAGCGAGTCCGCTACGGATCGACTCATTGCGAGATACTCATCACTCAATCGGCTGAAAAGGGCTGTAAGCTGGTTGCTCAGATTCAAATCGATGTTGATGTCAAGGAGGTTTCCTGCCAAGTATAAAGTACCTACTGGGCAACTGACCGTTGTTGAACTCAAGGCTGCCGAGCTTGAGATTGTAAAGTATGTACAGAGACGAAGTTTCCCGGACGTTATCGCTGCGATGTCAAAGGCCAAAGGAGAAGACGTTCGTTTACCAAAGAAAAAGAGGGCTCTTGGAAAGCTCAACCCAATTCTAGTCGATGGAGTTATGAGAGTTGGTGGAAGGATCGAGCGTGCGTGTGTCGAGTTCGATGTTAAACATCCTATGATTCTTCCATACGACCATCGGTTTACCGACCTGGTGATTATGCAACAGCATGACGAGGTTGGCCATTCTGGAATGGGACACACGTGGTCGTCTCTCAGGCAACGCTACTGGATCATCAAAGGAGGGGTAGCAGTTCGGCGTGTTCTTGGACAGTGTGTTTCCTGTCGCCGAAGAAATGGCCCCCTGGGCAAACAGATGATGGCAGACCTTCCTGCTGCGAGACTGCAGGCCAATAAGCCGCCGTTCTCGGTGGTCGGTGTCGACTACTTTGGACCTTTCCTTGTGAAGCAAGGACGAAGTGAGGTAAAGAGGTACGGGTGCATCTTTACTTGTTTTTCCACCAGGGCCGCGCACATTGAGATTGCGCATTCACTGTCTACGGACTCCTTTATTGGAGCTCTCCGACGTTTTATCGGTCGTCGAGGACGGCCAGACCAGATCTACAGCGACAACGGCACAAACTTCGTTGGAGCTGAGCGCATCCTGCGCGAAGAGCTGAACAGGTGGAATCAAAAGCAGATCTACAAATATCTGCAACAACGTGATATTGCGTGGAGCTTCAATCCTCCCACTGCCAGCCACATGGGTGGGGTTTGGGAGCGAATGATACGCTCTGTGCGCAAAATTCTCAACGCTCTGCTTTCGGAGCAGACATTGTCCGATGAGAAACTGATGACGCTGATGGTGGAGGTCGAGGCCATCCTGAACTCTCGTCCCTTGGTTCCGGTGACGTTCGATTCGAAGGATGAGGAGCCCCTTACACCAAATCACCTACTGCTGCAACGTGCAGCGCCGAATATGCCCCCTGGACTGTTTACGGGGAAGGACTGTTTCCATCGTAACCGTTGGCGCCAAGTACAATACTTGGCCGACCAATTTTGGCGGCGATGGTCGCGCGAGTACCTGCCGACGCTAATGCCCAGATCGAAGTGGGCAAATGGACATTCTAATTTCACGGTCGGCGACATTGTGCTTGTAGCGGATGATAATCAGCCTAGGAGCAAATGGCTTCTGGGACGCGTGACCGATGTGCTTCCTGATCGGAAGGGAGTAGTGCGTCAGGTGATCGTCAAGACTCACACTGGAGCACTCAGACGCCCAATTGCAAAATTGTGCTTGCTATGCCGCGATGCGTGATTAGTTGTTTATTTTTTGTGTTCGCAATTACTGCCGATGTTTGTGTGTTGTGTTGTAAATGTACTCCTTGGATTCGTACATTGTGGGGGGGTATGTTACATCTTATTTGCCAGTAATTGCAGATTTCTATAGATTCCCGCATTTCCTCAGTACAACTTGTGTTGTAATCTATTGCGTTGTGTGACGTAACAATGGACTGCCAGTTTTGTGTGATAACGCAACGTGGTTTAGTTCTTTTCGTTGCTGACTTCCGTGGAGCACGGTGCTGCGTCGGTTGAATTAGAAAAGGCTATTTATTGTCGTGTTGACGATTATTGGTGAGTCACTTTGTACATATGTGTTTAATGACTCTAAAATGTGAATTATGGTAATGAATGTGAACTTAACCGCAATGACTTAATATGTCATTCGCTTTGTAATAGTTGTACTGTACGTGTAGTTGGGTTTAGACAAGATGCTTAAGTTGCATTTTGTTTACGCAGTATTTCTGTTTTATCTTCACGTGAAGCGTGACTTATTCTGTACTGTCGCCAAACATAGCTTGGTAAGAACTGTGTGTGACGTCATAAAGGCGCAGTGTGGTGACATATGTTATTGTATGTTTAGGTGTGTACCAGTAATTGATGCGAGTTGAATACCCGTGCTATTTACTCTCTCCGGTTACCACAACAGTTGGTAAGATTTGTGCTATATTTCTGCATTTAAAGCGCAGTGTGTTAATGTCATGCTTTATGCAGAAACCGTTTCCTATACGTTTCCAATTCGTTTTCATCGTCCTACATTCAAAGAATTCGCCTAATAAGATCAGCTAAACATCTATCTGTGTGGACTGGTTGTTGGAGGCTATTAGGAATCGCGTTTCAATTCTCTCCTCGTGTGATGTTCCGCGCTATAACCGGGGCGCGTTCACGGGACGTTACAGTGGTCCAAAATACAAGCGCTTCAACAATCGCTGTTATCATCATTAGTGCAATTTAAGTTTGATTGCAGTTTAAAAATCAAGCATATATTGCAGGGTGTAGCGTTAGCTATGAATGGAGACTGGTGGCTTCATTCAGGCTATCAATACCTGATCATACCTCTAATGACCGATCTAACCCCGGGTACAAGAGTTTCACTTTACACCGAGTTTGAAGGCGAATTGTCAGACGACTTGGGGGGACTTTACAGAAGCAAATACACAGATGCCAGCGGTAACCAAGTGTAAGTGTTGCCGTGTTTTTAAATTGTACAATATTTATTTGTTTGTTTTTATTATTGGTGGGCGGGCAACGTCTGAACGCGTTATGCTCACAATGAGTTTGCCGTCGAGCTGCCTGTTTTATTGCAAGTTTGTTGAATCATTACGTTCGATTTTATTAAACTTGAAGAGTTGGTGATTTTTTCACTGTACTTTATAACCAAAAAGATTAGAAAACTAAAAAATGGTCTCCTGTCATTTTTTAATTGTAATTAGCTTACTTTCTGTCCTAAAAATGCCGCATGCATAAAGGAAATTATGAGAAGTTAAACTTTACAAAGTAAAATTGGATAGTTGCAATTCTTTCAAAAAAAAGTATTAGCATCAATAACGTCAAAATATTGAAATAAACCATGGGCCTATTTTGTACCAGACGAATTTGTCTTACCAGACGAAATCTTAACGTACTGTTGGTATAATACGGGTATCGTACTTTCGACTTATTTTTCAACTATTCAATGTTCTTGCAGAACTATAGCTACGACTCAAATGCAACCCACAGACGCACGAAAAGCATTTCCCTGTTTCGACGAGCCAGCTTTAAAAGCAACATTCGACATTTCACTTTGGCACAAACCTCCCAACTTCGCAATCTCCAACATGCCCGTAATGGCAAACGAGGTAGGATACTGTAAAAATATGCCCAAAATAAAACGTGTACAAGTTTTTGGATCGATATAAAAGCTTTTCGGGTCGGGTTAGGGATTCAGTTTAAAAAAAGCGGATCTAATTCGGGCCTGACATGCGGCCACTTTCCTGTCCATATTTCCTCCTGGTAAACAAAACTTTTGGGCCCAATTTGGGTTTCATTTTCACACAATTGTGGCTTCGGGCCGCAGTTTCACCCATGCAGCTTACAGCTCTGTGGTGCTAGGTGATTTCAAACTACTGTGCCATAAACAAGTTGATCAGGACAAACGCTTAGCCCAGCAATAAAAAACGCATTCGTGATCGTAAAATCCACCACTAAAACTGCATTATCACGCAATAATGCACGATTACTTCCCAGCCACGTGATAAAGCGGGGGTTAAAGGTCAAAATAACGGTAGTGGAAACTTAATTTTTTTATCTTGTTTGCCAAATATTTTTGCAGGTGGTACAAAGCGCGCTTAACGCGAAAAACAATGAGTCATTGTTACGTAGAACATGCAATACGCTTTTAGAAGTGATGAATGTGTTTGCATTACGCTTAAAACCAACTTTAACTGATAACGGACGACCCCACGTGCAAAGACGATACACAGGACAGGAATTTACGAAAAATTTTACGTGTAATGCACACATTGTTTAACGATCACGAAAACATTCCGAAGCAAGTTTTAAGTTTCAACGTTGCGCAGCTATCTTGATTATTATTATAGTGCAGGAGTCGGCAACCCTAGGGCAAGTGTACCAAAGTCGGTACCACAAAAGATTTGTTCATATTCAAACATATTTGATTGTAATTTATTTAACCCATTGTTTAACTATTTAAACTGCTAAGAGTCTTTCAAATAAGTACGCTTCTGTCCTCTTTTTTTGTTAGATAATACGGTGCAGGTGCAGCGGGTTTGGTCATGATCCACTAATTGTGCTCTTTACTACTGTTTTGGGCGCCATAATGTTGAACGTTGTGCAGCTATTTCAAGCATGGTGATTGTTTAGTGTCATTGTGACGCTACATGTTCTTTTACCGAGCGAAATAAACTCAACTCACCTCAACATTTAGGTTACCTGATACAAACCACTATTATCACAAAAATATTAGCACGCAAAACCACCACCGTTTTGACATGAGAAGTAATTTGCCACGGAAGATTTTAAAGGTTGCCTATCCCTGTGTGGATTTTTTCTTCCACCCACACATCGCTCACTGTAGAGACTAAGTTGAGCCCGAACCCGAAACTAGCCCAAAGTAAAACTGTCCCCACAACAAAGGTTAACATTTATCAATGTTTGATGTATTTATTTTTCAGTCTATGACTGGAGGCTGGGTCAAATCAACGTTTGAACAAACCCCAAAAATGAGCACCTACCTGCTAGCGTTCGTTGTGTGCGATTTTGATTGGGTGGAAAACACAACGATTGGTGAAATACAGGTGAGTGTTACGTAAAAGCATTTTTGAGTGTTTGTCATGTCAACAGTAAATGTTCTCTCACCTATTCCTAGCACATGAAAATCGATGTTGCGCATAAACTGGTGTGTGAGCACAGCGTGCACATCTAATGTTGCTTACAGTGGTCATCAGTGTACCCAGGGAGCTTGTGTGTATGCCCAGACACGTGAAAATATATGCGCCTCATTGCAGAATTTTTCTGCACTTGTTACAAGTGTTTGTAAACTATTTTGATTTTAATAAGATTAACATAAATTCATAACTGGGATTAGCACTGAAGCGTTCACACAGACCAGCGATCACGGCACACTCATATATAAATCACAGTACGCCCGGCCCATTAAAGGCGCCATCCCGAATCAGGCGGTCACCAAGCTAATATTTCCAATCATTTCATCTTCTTTGCAGACTCGAATTTACGCAAGGCCCGATCAAGTTCTACAAGGCAATGCAGACTACGCCAGTGACATCACACCAGAAATTCTCAAACATTTCGAACAGTACTTTAACGTATCATATCCACTTCCAAAGTCGGGTAAGATTTTTCTTGAGTTTATTTCGTTTGGTTACACAAACTGTACCAAGACCAGGCGTCTGCAACCTTTTTTTGCACTGCGGGCCGGTTTAAAACTGAATGTTTTATTACGGACCGGCCTTTAAAAACCACAAATGTTTAACACTGAAAACTAATTACAGTTATTACAACTTTGATTCAATGTGAATCTTGAGCAAGTTTTAACGATAAGTCCCTCTCAGACCTGCACTGGACCGCTATAAAAAGTTCACCAAGCCGGCAACAACTGCAAAGGGCAAATTTTTAAGAACAATTGATCGAAAAACCTTAAACACTGCACCTGCACAACTTTTTTATGGGGAACTTTTATTTCTTTTAAAAATTTAAAGAGCAAACGTGACAAGTGGTAAAGATTAAGTAGACCTAAGGGTTTGACTATGAATCACAACGATATCATTTTTTCTTTTAAGTAAGAACACCAATCTTTTAAATACCAGTCTCCAAACGTATAGCCATGCTATTGATGGTTTTAATCTATTACTAAAATTGTCTTTTTAAATAAACGTACATAGTAAACGTTTTCTTAATAATTAAACCTTCTTGCCACAAAAAGCCAAGGAATGCGACGATTCAGGCTCATTAACTTACAATTACAGAAAAAAATTATAATCACAGAAAAAATTATAGTTTTGTTTTTTCACAAAAAACAAATGCATGTAAAGATACAGCGACTGAATTTAGTGTTTTCACCCGTCTTTAAATTTCGAATTTAATTTCAAACAAAGTGATACAGACCTGCGTTGAGCGTGTAACCAAAAATGCTATAATAACGCTGCTATTGTTGTTGTTGCACAAATATGGGATATAAAACAGCAAATCTTGGCAGTTGGTTTTGCTTGCCGATGCTGGAATTTATGAGCAGAGCAATAAAAGGGAGCAATGTCATTAAATTTATCAGCGGAAAAACAGCATTAAGGCTGTTTACTTGTCTCTGTGTTGGAACAAGCAAGAACCTTTCCAAAACGTTGCACCTCACAGCACCAGGCTATTTACGACCGCACCGACGTAAAACATGCTCGGACACGTAATTTTCCACTAGTTTGCAAAAGTTTAACTCGCTTACGTAACAAGCGACTCAATTGTGCTTAGTCATGTGTTTAAAGTTGTCTTGTTCGAAAATGAAATTGAACTTATTTTATCTAATAGGCCATAAACCACACAAAACTGTTACAATAATGGGGTAGGTGTTAAATTCCAATTGGCCTAGTATAAAACATTTTAATAACCTCTGCCAAAATACATAAACAAACAAGTTTCAATAATGCGAAAAAATGTGGGTCTAAAAGGCCATTTTTTAACAGACCTTAGTTTGATTTAGCCTATGATACGTTACCCTTGAGATGAAACTGCTCGAACTGGTCAAACGAAAACCCAGGATTTTGTGGAATAAAATGTCAGAAAAGCCTTGAATAAGTAAGCAGCAGACATTATACACTGCTTCGACCTAGAATGTCTCATTAATGCAGCTAGGGTGACAAGACATTGGCCGTATTAGCCAATATAGCTACATTACTGCACTCTAGTATGTTACGAGGACCAGGCTAAAAGCCGGAAAAGTATGCGGTTAATAGACCACATCTTATATTTTTTATTCTTTTTTTCGCAGATCAAATCGCGGTTCCCGATTTCGCGGCAGGAGCGATGGAAAACTGGGGATTAGTGATTTACAGGGAAACCGCATTACTCTACAACCCCGATATCAACTCTGCTTCGAACAAACAGAGGGTTGCGGCAGTTGTGGCTCATGAACTTGCTCATCAGGTTTGCTATAACGTAATCTTGATTCATAAAATCCATAACTGGCAATAAAGCCTTAGATTTACAAGAAGTAAAAATACTAAACAAGCATTTCGTCCACCAGGTTACATATTTAACAAATTGGTCGTTCAACTTGTGTGATGTTAGACAAAATACCCGTTGCTTTAAAGAACTTGTAGTTTTGCTGACGTTTCGCCCACTAAAACGGTAGGACTTCGTTAGAGCAAAAAAATGTGAAATTACGTGGTTCTGGTGGGCCAAACGTCAGCAAAATTACAAGTTCTTAACAACGAGGTTTTGGGCAATGGCGTTCTGGACGGTTTTGAAAGCTGGCATAAAAAGTATGGAAAACAATGCTCATTAATTTTATCTAAAAATAATAGGGGATGGGGGAGTAGTACCTTCAATTTTCCTCCTCTGAGTGCACTAATTATGGTGGATTTAAAACTTATTTTTCGAGAATTATTGAAAAATAATAATACAAAGAGATTACTCAGAATTTGTTTGTTTTTTGAATGAAAGAAGCAAATAGTTTTTTTTCATTTCTTGCTTACGTGGTTCGACAAGACGACAGATCAACTTCTAAAATAAAATGAACTTTAAAATTTGAAATGGATTACAAATAAATTCATTTTTTTTCTTATTTTAGTGGTTTGGCAACTTGATCAGCCCGTTATGGTGGGACGAACTGTGGTTGAACGAAGGTTTTGCGAGTTACGTGGAATATCTTGGGACTGACCACGTTGAACCAACATGGAGAATGGTAAGAATGGATAAAGTTTAGTTTAATGGTTGAATTAAACTTAAAATTGCCACCCTGGGTTACCCAAACCTCTCAAGTGGTCCGAGAAAAAGTCCCAGGAGGTCAATGAGTATACAAAATTGAAATATTTCCAAGCCTACAAAATAGATTAATCGTTTAGGGTGCTGCTAAGGCAAATTATATATTTCTCAAAAGGACAAGTGACTTTATGTTTTTCTTTAACTTAAATCTATGGATATAAGGTTCATTATAGTCTTCATCCATCAAGCAACGAGCTGAAAGAATATAGTTTGAAGTTTGAAGTACACGTATTAATTTAAGCCAAACTGTGAAAATTATCAACCATTTTATCAATAGCTTGCGCTTCAGGTATTTATACGACTGACTTCAACCTTATATATCAGCCGTGCACGTTTGCCCAAACCTTTAAATAACATGTCGTATTTCACTACTATATGGCCCCGCATATTTCACATAAGAATCAGAAACATTTGCGAGCAATAACGATCAACGTTTCTGAACAGTTTTTAACCATTCGACCAGCAAGTGATGGTTCTGATTAAATTTTTGATAATTTATTTTAGAACGACCAGTTTATCGTTAGCGACCTCCAGCGGGCGTTTGGGGTGGACGGATTGACAACATCTCGACCAATTGTAGCCGAGAACGTCAACACCCCGGATGAAATCAATGCACTGTTTGACACGATCTCATACAGCAAGGGAGCTTGCATTATTCGAATGATTAACGAGTTTGTAGGAGAAGAAGCATTCAAACTTGGCCTCAAGGTTTGTTTTATGAAAGTTCAAGCTATTAAACTTAGTTAAAATCGTACTAAACTATGATTACCTTGAATTGCCTTGTTTTAATCCAATATCAAACTTAAATGGACTGTTTCTGCACCTACATGTAACTTTGAATATATTTTTTGTACTTGAATTGAATTGATCCTATATTACCCCTGAATAATCTTGTTTTAACCAATATCAATCTCTTTTTTGCCACTAAATGTAACTTTAAGTAGGGTTTTTTAAATACAAAATATTTTTTGAACTGATATTAACCCCAGGAAATTAATAAAACGTTTTTACGGTGTTTTTGTGTTCGAAATAATGTCTGTAATAAAGTTTGTAGGCAACGCGTACAAAGTTTGTCTTCTTACATTAAAAACTACGAATTTCTAGGTTCAACTTTAAACTGGTTTGAATTTTTTAGAACTACTTGGACGCCTTCGCTTACGGTCCGGTCAATCATAATCAGTTGTTTGAGTATTGGGAACAGGTAACATTTTCTTGTTTTGTGTTTTTTAATACCCTTTGTTACTTGAAAATTATAACATCCATGTTGTGCTTTAAGTCTTAAATTTAAAAGATAAGTCGCAGGCACTGCATACTGTTTCGACCTATATTATAGGTCCTATAAGGTCTCATCAGTGCAGCTGCTGACGAGAAATCGGCCGTGTTGCCTAATGTAGTCATGTCATGGCACTCCAGTTTGTTGGGAGTAACAGGGTAAAAACCCATGCTTCACCAAACCTGTTCGATGCCACAACTAGGCATAAACCACAGATGAAACTGGCTCACAATGGCCAAGCAACTGCTTGGGAACCAAAGTGAAGTCGGCTCAATGTCACAGTATCAATGTAAAAGCATTGAGCCAATAAATGATAATTAAATTTAGGTCATTACTTATAGGGGTTGTAAATAAATATCCGGTAACAGCTGAAGTCACGCATAATGTGCCACGCTGCACTTTTACCACATGAATAACAAAAACGAAACATTTGTCTGACTTTGCAGACTAATATGTAATACAGTAAAAAGACGACAAGCATCTTTGTTTGAAATTTGAGCACATTTACTTAAAAAAGCCCGCGCATGTTTGCAAATTGCTGAGAATATCGATTTTTGCGAAACATGGCATCGTCAGTCCTTATTCAAATAGAATTTTGTTTGACAATCTTATTTAATGGTGAAAATAACGGCGACAATAGACGTAAAAAGCGACATGCTTTATTATTCAAACGTGTCGGCGAATGCTCATGCCATCATCAGTGATATGAAGGCCACATCAGTTACACTCGTTTATACACACTTGAGTCACGTGGCCGTTATTTTCACCATTAAACTTATGAACAGATCCGTATATAGTGTTCTAAGTCTGATTTAGTTATAACAGTATTTTTATTTATTTTAAGGCGCAAATTGATGTTGGGACAGCTCCGCCACCAAATGGCTTCAGGGCGGACATGGACACCTGGATGTTGCAGATGGGATTTCCCACTGTTAACATGAAAAGACAAAGTCCCACCTCAACAAGTGTTCTTATCAGCCAAGAAAGGTTTCTGCTCGATGCAACCGCCAACCCATTAGAACCCACCAGTCCCTATGCGTAAGTTGGATCAAACCCAAGCTCCAATATAGGTCCATAATAGTAAACAATTATCGATGCGCAAAATAACATATGCATTCACCCTTCCGAGATAAAACTCCAACGGTTACCAGATGAGAAGTAAATGACAACTTTTTCGAGCTCTTCTTCCAACTGTATAAATAGGTATAAAAATACAATTGCCAGAAGAGCTCTATATAGTGGATATTATGCCTGGCAACGATAGCTACAAATCAACAAGTTTGCTGAGAAAACAAGCTGGCAAATAATCAAGTATTTGTGAGAAACAAAAGACAAACCTAACATTTTTCTAAAAACAATTTTCTAAAATGTTCCATATGGTACTTCATGTGTAAGTGAAAATACAGTAACAGCGGCGTAAAGCACTTTGTAATGACTACTTAACTTTAAGATATAAGTGGACAATTCCTCTGTGGTGGAAAACACAAAACGACGCTGCAAAAACATTGGATTGGGTTGAACTTACAGGAACACCAGGTGTGTAGAAGGGTTTACTTAAGTCAATATAAGTTAATGATGCTTGGTTGGTTACTGAAGTCAAGTTAATTTTTGATGGTTGGTTACTCAATTTAAGTTGGTTAGTGATGGTTACTTACTCAATTAAAGTTGGTTATTGATGGTGACTTACTTAATTTAATTTTTGATGGTTGGTTACTGAAGTCAAAGTATTCTCTACTTCTAATTTAAACTGGAATGTTTAGCTCCAGTGACTGTCCCAACAACCGAATATTTCTTGGGCAACTACGAAGCTTTTGGATACTACAGAGTGAATTATGACGATGACAATTGGAACAAGATAATCCAACAACTTCTTACAGATTTTAGCGTGAGTTGAAACGCTTTAGTTTGTTCGGTGAAATAATTAAAAAATAAATTAATAAATAAATAGGTAAAACAAAGGTTAAGAAAATCTGATCATATATGACGTACTATAGTACGCCAGGCCTATTGAAGGCGTTGTACCGAATCAGCTGGTCTCCCAAGCGTTCCCATATGGCAAGGCACAGACTAGGTTTGCGAGGGGATTCGAACTCATGAGAGGAGTCTTTCCAGGACTCGCGCTCTACAAACTGAGCTACACAGGCTCAGTGGAGAAACCGCCAAAAGTCGAATAACAAGCACCGTTGCCTGCCGTGTATGCTGCACATGTCATGTCGTGTTTGCTAGTCTGCGTCGACGCTTTAGGGCTGTTACCAGTATGAATATGTTTCATCTTAGTTAAGACCAACTGGTTTGTGAAAAAAACGTTGTCCGTTGTTTCTGTCAAATTTCACTGTTTTATTTTACTGTTATTGGGGCAGGTTTAAACTTACACACTTTGACGCAGTTTTCTTTTCTTTTTTTAGGTAATTGACGTCAGAACACGTGGTCAACTGCTTAACGACGCCTTCAACCTCGCAAGGTAATGTATGTGGTGGCTGAAATAAAATGTGATTTTATTATGTGTTTTTACTCTTGCACGGGCCTCTTATATTTCAACCTGTATAGGGTGATTCAGAAATATTAAACAAAGATTTCGTGCTAACAACGTCTTATTTATAGATAATCGTCAGTTGTGTGTGAACATATTATACTGCTGAAATAGTAGTCTAGTCGAACATTAGCAACCCCTTTTTTCTGGGATTCTAAAAATTCCCCTAACAAGTCTTTCGAATAACGAGAAAATTGGCTTGATACAAACAAGGTTTACAAATTTAAGACCTGAGCCTTGTTGTAAAGAAACTGCGAAAAATTTAATTTGAGAATGGGATATTAAAAAAAAACTAAATTAATTTTTGATTTCTATGGCGTTTGTTTGATTTCTATAGAGCTGGAAAACTGAATTACAACATTGCACTGGACCTGACCGAGTTTCTTCAGTACGACTACGATTACATTACATGGGAAAGTGCCTTGGACGAGCTTTCCTACTTTGACCTCGTATTGGGAAGGTCGAAAGTTTATGGGCCGTATTCGGTGAGTTATTTCATACGTTGCAAAATGCAGTAGAGCAAAGAATGTATAATGCCTATATTTAGAGTGTACTATAGTAGACGATCATTCCATGTAGATTGGTAATAAGCGATGTAAAAATATCAAAATTAGATATGTTTCAACTTTAAACTGTTTGACAAACCTTTATACCTTGGTTAAAGTACAAAAATACCAAAACCAAACACATACCCATACCAACCAAAATTATATAATCCGAAAATATTAAAATCATGAAATATTGAAATCATGGCGAATCCCTTTGAAGAAGTTTACGCGTGTTTTTTTTTACATTCCAGGACTACCTCGCTTATTTGGTGACGAATGTTTACAACAATTTGACTTGGGTTGACGATGGAGAGCATCTTGAACAGTAAGTGGCGACCAGTCTAAGGTCTAATTTTTTTTTATTAAATTTTTTTTTTTTTTTTTTTTAATTTATTACTAATTATTAAACGGCATATTAGGCTAGATTTGGACGTGAATTCACAGTCATATTTATATGAAATCAAGCCGGTCTCGGAAGCATTTTCATTCACGGCAAGGCATGGAATGAAAATTATGGAAATGCTTGGAAGTACGGCTTGGTTTAACTATTCAATATACCTGACGTACATGGCTCTAGTCTATACTATGATGACCCCTTAGATACAAGCTTCCAAAGGCTTCATATGCATTGTAACATATCATCTTATATTTGTTCTTTAAATATTTTATAGATATCAGCGCATCAACGCTATCGGAGCTGCATGTACTTATGGCGTCCCTGGTTGTGTTGAAAACGCCACCCAGCAGTTTACGGAATGGTACACAACAGGAACAAACTCGTAAGTGTGATTTGGTTTGTCGGTGGTAACATCTCTATTAATAAGTCAAGTCAAGTCAAGTCAAAATTTTATTTGCATAGTCACTTTATCCAATTGTCATTGATGAACAGTCTCATAAAAACAACACAGAAAAAAACCATTGGTTATCGAGTCAAGTGTCCCGTTAATTGAATGATGCTAACGGATTGCATATGCTTTGTGAAAAAACGTACAAAGTACTGGCGATTTTTGTTAAAGATTTGTTTACAAAATGTTTGATAAAAGAGAAATATTTGTCACAAAGTTGTCATTAGTAAGCAAAAAGATAAATGGTTTATATTGGGTAAATGTCCCAAAGAGAGTCAATTTTTCCATGTTTTAGTGGCAAATACCGAGTACAGCAATTTTTAAGGAGTCCAAATATATTGTTGTAAAAAAATCTTTTCAGGCAATTTACATTTTCTAAACCTGTCGTTACCGAAAGGGTTACCGAAAAATTTTCACATTTAACTTCATTTGTGCAACAGAATCACGCCAAATCTGAGAACCACCGTGTATTGCCACACACTAGCCAACTCCGGATCAGAGGAATGGGACTTCGTGTGGGAAATGTATCAAAACGAAAGTAACTCACAAGAGAAGGCCAAGCTCCAGTACGCCCTCACGTGTACACAAACACCGTGGATCGTCAGAAGGTAACCCGCATGTCAAGTACAATCTTTATGCAGTTTTTACTACATTGTAAACAATTTGTAACACCAAGCTCAACTTCAACATTTCAATTTCAAATTTTTCGGTGAAGCTAGGATGAGAAAAAAAAAAGGAAAGTCTTTTCTTCAAAGAAAAACACGTGGTAAAGGCAGAATTAGAACTCACAAATTTGTACGCATATAGCGGTAGCTTGACCTGTCGGTTATTTCGGCGACAAGAATCAAAACATTTTCCCCACAGAAAGGAAAATTATTGGGGGAAGCTACAGCTCATTTAACTTTCATACAGCAAATATGCACTTTGTGGCGCTCAATGTGGTTTTAACGTTGCGCAGCTATTTCCAGTTTGGTGATTGTTGTCGCTATGATTTCAACATTGTTTTGTTGTATCAGGTTCTTGGATTACGTACTTGACGAAACCTACGTCAGAAGTCAGGATGCGTCATCAATTCTCGAAGATCTTTGCTACAACGAATACGCGCGTGACATCACATGGGATTATATACGTCAGGAGTGGAGCAATATCTACAACATGTGAGTTAAGTGAAACAGACTTCCGTACACTAAAATTCGAATTGAGCTATATAGTGTGTTGTTACCGTGATATACAAGTCTCGAACTAATCGTTGGGTTTGGCTGTAATTTGCTACTTATAGTGTAATCGTCCCAACACAAAGCGATATTTTCGAAAAGAACTCCTTAAAAAAACGTTTCTTTTTGTTTAACCGGCAAATATAAACAAGTCATCCGACGTTTCGACGTCCCAAATAAGGCGTTTTCATCAGGGTAATGTCAGCTACCCAACACAGTCGTTCTTATAACACTAAAAGAATGAACACGAAACAGACATTTTATCAAATATTCCTGGCAACAACATTGTATTCATTGAAGTCGTTTAATGTCTGTGTTTTAAACTCTACTTGCAAAAAAGTGGGTTAGACGCCTGTACGTCACGTAAAGAGTTAAGAGTTTGCATCTTGCTAACCACTACCTTTGTTTGGGACAATATATAGTAGAGAAATAAACCACTGAATGTCAATGTTTAAAATTTTCCTGGTGCGTTGTGATACTTGAGTAAAAACTTTAAATTGTTTTTTTTTGTGATTTTAGATACGGGACAACGTTCTTTTCGTTCAGTGGAATCATCTCCAGTTGTACTTCTCACTTTTCTACCGAGTTCGAGTTGCAAGAAGTAAGACTTTGAAAACTTTACAAATAAAAATCTTGTCTTTTAAGTTTTGACTGTGAGCATGTTTTACATCTGGTAGAATTTTAATGGCAACCATTACATGACATTTATCCGATTTTTTAATCTGCTGTAAGACCTGGTATAGGTTTAATTTTAAAGTATCAGTTCGGTACGATTAAAGCATAAAACGTAAAGCCTTCAAAAAGTGAATACAGAGTTAAAAACATTACAAAAAACGTCCCTTAAGAATTGTAACAATTTAGCAATGTGGCATTCTTTTTATCAAAGTTTTAAAATGCCTTAAAAAAAGTTATTTTATTTTGATTTGAAAGCACCATACAGACACGTAAGCATTGCTGTCAAATATAAATTGCCATTATAAAAAGAAAAAAAAAGTTAATTTCAACGATTTTAGAAATAATAAATCATAAACTTGCTGCATGTTAACCAAGACTTTATTTTAAAATTTTGTTTTAGTTGCAAGAATTCAAGCAGGATAACATAGACCAGCTTGGATCTGGCCTGAGAGCAACCGACCAAGCTATAGAATCCACAAGAACCAACATTCAATGGCGAGCAGCCAATGAGGAGAGCGTTTACACTTGGCTGACCAACAAAATGGCAGAAATTAATGCTCCTTAAATAACTTTGCCAGTTTTTTTCTTTAATTATGACTGGTGCACAAAAAACGACGACACATTTTCACAAATTTTTCGTTGTGTAGATGCTTTTTTATACATTTTATTAAAAAAGGTATTTAAAACACTTACAGTAATTTGTGTTTTATTGATTAAACAACTGTTTGTGTAAACCTTAGTGCATTTGCTGATCAATAAACAACTTTTAGAGGAAAATATGGCAGTTTTAATTATTGTGTTTTTTGGACAATTGTGTGTTTCAATTTGATCATTTTGTGTATTTTCTTGCACTGTAGCCTTTAAATTAAGTAGTTCCCAATATGTTTGTTTGTTTTTGAACAGTTCCAAAAGTTTTTTCATTTCTTTGTACATCCACACCGTTTCGTACGCCTCAATTAAAGTGATAATTTGGGAAATGTTTGATTGTTTTGAGACAGTTCCATTTTAAGTCAGTCGGAAAATAAAAGCGTGAGAATAGAAATTGATTGAATTTAAAAGAACTTTTACAACGCAGTTTTTTACGAAATCCATATTTGTATAAATTATAAATACAAATTTCACTAACCGTTGAGATAAAGCTAAACTTTTTGGTTTCCAAATACGAACATGAAATGAGACTTCAATAAATTCCACTTTCAAAATGAACTGGTGGAACCGAAGAATATAAAAACTAAAGAAAATAAAACTTACTTTGGCAACTTAAAGATTATTTGGCTGACAACAATCTATTTTCCTACCATGAAACCCTGTTTCTATAAAATTCCCTCTTTTCTTCAACTGTCAATTCAATTCGCTCTTTTGATATTGTTTGTTTCAAAAATAACCGATTGTCTGTTATTTACTGCGTAACAGGTCGCCCTTTGACAAGAAAACAAATTCATTTGCATTCAGTCCAGTAAGTCAACACAATTAATCTCATGCAGTGAAATCAAGATCACAACTGGAATAGGTAAAATAGGTAAAAACTAAGTGCTTGATTCTTGACGAAAAGCTGCAAACATATACGGACGGTGAAAGTATGTCTGCAAATCTGCTACAGCTTAAAGGTTAGTTTTGCAAACAGTTTTATAGATGTAATCCTTGACATGCAAAGTTTATTTTTAACAGCTTACCTTAAACATACGCTGCTACAGTGCACACTGTTTCGGCCTGTAAGGTCTCATTGGTGCAGCTGGTGACGAGACACAAGCTGTGCTGGTGAGAACTTATAGAAACAGTGTGTACTCTCTGCAGGTTATCATTTATTGACTTGATGCTTTACCTGAAACAAGTTTCTAAATTACTAGTTAAGATCTACACATGTGGTTTTTTTCCAGTTCTAAACATACCGCGGTCGCCAGAATTGTTTGCAAGTACTGCATGTAAACGCGCTGTTTTAAAATAACTTACCTCAAATTAATTCGGCAATTTTAAACATACTGTTGCAATTCTTTCAGTACAAACAAAAAACCCGCGACTTGCGAACCAGTTACTTCTTGTGCAAAACGAATGCGCTTGCGGCAATACTTGCTGTATCCTTTTTCAGTTGTTTTTTTCACGGGGTTCGAACCCGGGACTCTCCCGGGGACGAATCCCGATCAGGTTTTTTTTGTCTGTATATGGGTCAGGCGCGCCGGACCATTCGGCCAAGCCGGTTGTGCGTATTGCGCCTTCCAGCGGAACTAAAATGTAAAACGTTTGGCCACTGTGTGAAAACATTTGTATTTGTACCATGTACTTCATGTAGGTCTTAGATTTTTTGTCATTTTTTCCACATTTAAAGAAACTTAACAATAGAATGGTACCATGATTGCTAATGTATAGTTTTTTACAATTAAAAAAAACTTTGCAATGGAAAAGAACCATACTTCATTGCGTGTCTGTTTGCCCAAACCTATTTTGTCACTGCCATGCGGTATGGTGTATTGCAAACAAATTATAATTTAAACTGTCAGGTATAACCCTGGTTTGTTGGCCCAATTACGTCAATTATGCGCTCATAAATGAACAACGTCGTTACAAAGTCAACCACCAACTTTTACCTCAGTTTGAATTATAGTCTTTGTAACCAGACTGCGAAATTTTAACAGTAATTTTGCTACGTTTTGACAAGTAATTTTGGTTTTGTCTTAGGTAAATGTAAAACAATAACTGTTAGGAATTTAGAAGGTTAGAAAATGTATTTTCTTTATAAAGACTGTCCTGCTTTAGATTTAGTTTGCGTTTAGTTAATTTCGCTTGGTGAAAGAAAACATAGCGACACAATTGCCATAAAATAATCACCAATCTGGAAATTTCTGCGCAATGTTGAAACGTTAAGGAGTGTCAAAAACGAATAGCACAATTGATGGATCAAATTTAAAGCGCTGCAGCGACTGTGCTCTGGCAAACTGCGTTGGGTTCTGTTTGCAAAAGCAGGCTTTGCTTTGATGCTTAATCTTAACAATAGACCGTATTTGCGCAGAAGTCACGCATAAATAGAAAAGAAAACAAAGCGTGCAGGCTATCTTAGCTGGATAAGTAAGTCACGAACGCCCTTTGCAAACTGAAAGCTGTTAGTAAAACGAATTGATTGCATTTATCGCTTTAGCATTGCTATAGTGTTTATTTTTACTTAACAAATCCACTTTAAAACCCACACTTTTGCGTTCGCGGTGCATAATCCGGCATATAGTGATTAACGCATATGCCAGTGCGATTTAATGGGCAAGTTTTAATACAGTTAATAGGGTCGTACACTTTATAACTTGGCACGCTAAGAGCCTAAAGCAGTTCAGTTTCAGAAGAGACTATAGAGGGTAAGGCTTGTTTAAAACGTTTTTAAAATTATTTTCAACAATCGAAACTAATTTGAGGTAAATATATTTTCTGTTTTCACACATAAAAACTTGTTTTTAACATGCACATTATTGACCTATCTGCATGACCTTATAGAACAGGTGTAAGTTATAGCGAAAATCTTTAAATTAATTAACACTTAGATAAATTCCGTTTCTGAATTATAGCCTTGTCGGCAATTGCGCAATTACTGCAAGAGGGAAAGAATTATTTTATGGTGACAGGTATATGTTTGCCAGTTAAGGTTTGTAACCGCTATAATGGGGCGTTACCGCTTTGTTAATGAATAATAATTTGTTCCATAAAAATGATTTGCAAAATTGATTTTTATTGTAAAGTTTTGATTGGCAGTCGTGAAATATAGGTTACATACCTACATGAGTGCTTCGTTGGTTTAAAAAATTGTTTAGTTTTTCTAACTTTAACACAGTTCTTTGTGGGCCGGGTTTAGGCTTGAGGTTGTATAAAACCGGCCTTAATTCAATCTTTGCCTAATTTGCGGACAAATTTGGATATGTGTTTTTTTTAAAGTACAGGTTTAAGCCTTAGTTTTTGCCCGCTAACATCTTTGATTGAAATCATATTTAGTCTAAACTCGGGCGCATGTAATTGTTGTAGCCAGGTACTATGCTATGGGCCCGGAACCGAAACAACTATTTGAAGCTCTATATAGTTCTAAAAGTAAAATTTTCCAAAATAACCGGTTTGGTAGACAGGCACTCGTAAAATGTCCGGAATGTCCGAATGTCCGACTGTCTGAAGTAAATCAATACACGCCCCGTGCTTATGTACATTTATGTAAAAGAAAGTGAAATTGCGACGCAACTGTTGCAGATTTGGAAGTCGGATTCGTATCTGGCCAGTTTTTTCAAAAATCTAATCCCAAACCCGAGCAAAATACCCAGCCCGATTTACAACTGTGACCCTGCATGTGTTTAGGGATACTACGGGGCAAAAATTTACCACTTAATGTGGCAGAGTTTGAATTTGAGCCGGTTCTACAGCCCAGTATATGTGCAGGAATGGACTTTATTTGATTCATAGACTCGGTTTAATTTAACTTTATGCTTTGTCATTTATAGTAAAAAACCTTCATATACACACAAGCGTAACCAAATACTGAACGCTGTTAGCCCTTAACTTAATCAACCTCGAGGCATTCAAATGAGTCTTATAGCGGTGAAAACCCCTGGTCGTGACCGCGATCGCTTTTTATGTTATGTTGGAACAATAGTATGTCTGTTATTACATTGTGACATCACAAACATGGCACGTAATACTGTCAGTGCGACCCCACAGCGGGTTTGTAATTGATTGTCGGTTTAATAGATTTCAAGAGCGGGTGCTTGTTTGTTTAAACAAACCTTTCCTCGTGACCTTGTTAGTTTTGTCAATGACATACTCCATGTAGACAAGGACATATACGTCTATTTGCTGTCTGACGAGTTAATTTGTTACTACACTTGTTTGCATGTTCTTACGAGTTACTGGTATATCGGTGTGAATTATAGAATCATGAAGATATTTGTGTTACATAAGTCTCATGAGGAACATACTTGCCAATGGAGGTATTAGCTGTCTATTACGTTATTTTCAGACCTTTAAGTTAGTGCTCATGCTAATATAAATGGTATATAAGTCTGAAATCTCATTTTCGATATTAAGTTATCTATTTTCCGCTATATTTTATATTTGACTTATAGACGTATCGGTGTATAGTGTTCTACGTAACATGGACTCACGAAAAACGCAAAAAAAAGTTTTGTCCAGCACCAAAATTTTGGACAGGAGTTTGAATTTGAGTTAATATTCGCCGCAGGGTAAAGTTATTTTTCGTGAATTTTGATGTCGGTACATATCTCATCCGCGTATCGCCCAAATTTTGTGTAAATTGGCTTTCCGTCGTGTGTTGAAAAGAGGCTGTCGCTGGAACTCAGCCGCAGGTATTCAATTAAACCGATTGTCGTTAAGCTAAATCGGGCAGTTTTGTAGTTACATAGTAAAGTAGTAGAGTAATAATTTCAACAGTAATAATTTTTATAGTAAAGTAATAATTTCAACAGAAAGTGTGGTTTGTTATGTTTTAGTTAATATAAATGTGCAGAAAGTATTGGAAAGAAAAAACAGAAATATTAAGTATGCCAGAATAGACGATTTTTCTTTTTGTTCAGTTATGGACAGAAACTTGTCAGGAAACGCGTAAAAACAGGAAATAAATTTGCACCGTGGGGCTTTTCATATCCCCAACCGCGTTTATTTAATCGCAGTTACCGAAGAAAACCAATCAACTTAGTCGCTCGAGTTAATATAATAGCCAAAAAAGAATATAGTAACAAAGCTGACAGTTTAAGTGTGTGTGCAAACTTTTTAAGAATGTGTTTGTTTCTTTCCTGTTAAACTTTAAAACTGTTTTAGGACTTAAACAATTAGAAATTAAAATGTCGACAAACGTAATAATTTTTTTGTTACTAGTTTTGGTTACACATATATTCAAATTTAAATATTTGTAAAACGTGTTATCAATTGTTGAACAATTTCAAATTTGATTTCGCCTTGCAGGACATCCGCTATTTGATATGTAAACAAGCTTTCGAAGATTTGAAAATTTGATATTGTCTGTGTTTATATTTCTGTCTGGCACAAACCTACACTTTGCTGGATGCAAATTTGGTTTTCAGATTAAACACACGACAAAAAATCCCACAATTTGTTTACGTTAATCTAAATACGACCTGGTGTAATGCGATTACTAATACCACAGCACACAGGCGTTGGTAACACGGCCAGGTATTGACTTTCGCCAAATTCCACATGCGGTTTGTTGTCCGTACAAATGACGTGCGCTGATTGGATGTTGACACAACAGCGCCTGGTAGCGGTTAAGCCGAGAGCTCTTGACATGGGCTGACAAGTGGCAGTCAAATAAATCTTCTGCACAATGCCGCAACTGTCCGACTAGTGTCAACATGCGGTGGCTCGGGCGGCTTTGAACACTAAAGTCGCAGGCCAAGCTAAATGCTGCCTGTAGTAATTGACTCGTCCCAGAGTTGTACGGCTCTGGGCTTGGACCGTTCGGGTCGGGTTAGGGTTTAGGTGTCAATAAATTGGCTTTGATTCAGGCCTGACTTTACACTTGGCATCTTTTGTGACGTAATTTCACTTTAGGTAACCAACTTTCTGGGCTTAGCATTGGATAAAACAGACTTGATTTTAAATGAAACGTGCTTGATTCGAGCCTGACTTTACAATCGACATCATCTGTGCTGCAACTTTACCAACTTACGGGCATAATTTGGGCTTTTTGAGAAAAATACTTTACCTTGGACCTCCTTACAATTTGTTCATCTAAAAAGACGTTGCGTGTTAAGTTATTTTAGAAGGGCAATTCTCGCATCTATTCACGATGTTTCCAAACACAGAAGTAGCCCTGCGGCTTTTCACTGCATAATTGGTTCGTCTCGCCAATTAATTGTTAACGCGCGGCAACCTTTATTCTTTAGTGATTAATTTTCGGGTTTAAGTTGACGAAAAGTGTAAATTTTGCGATAATTGCACGGTTAGTTGATTTGCAAACATATTTCCAATGCTTGTTTTAAGTTTCTGAACCTGGCGTGGCTTGTAGAGCACAAATGTGAGTTTTGACACGCCGTATAAACCATTGGTTTGCGCAAAATAATACGTTAGTACATTGCTTTTACAATGCGGCTTAATATGATTACTTTATCGGGCCCGTATTTATCACAAAACCACAGATGTATATATATTTATACTTTTATGGTTTGTGGCGACATTTTGCTTTCTCATCATGACAAATTCGTACAATGTCTTGCAAAGGGTTTTCGCGAGAAGTCTTCTTAGGAACATTATAGAATTAAGTTTTCACTCCACAAGCATGATGTGGTCGCACTACAATCAATTTTACAAAATATGCCGTCATTTTTGTTTGAATTCATAAATGAATTGAGTTTATTACGTACATAAACGTACTGGCTTTAGAGTTGTTACGGTTGGGCCGAGCATTTTAGGTCGGGTTCGGGCCTGACTTAAGGCTCGGTCATATTTGTGTCGTAATTTTACCTTGGTTATTCCGATTTTGAGTCCCAATTCGGGTTTTAATTTAATACATTTTTGGATTCGTGCTTAGGTTTGAATATAGCGGGCCTCATTCAAACCTGACTTTGACGTAATTTCAACGATGTAAATCTCATTTTCAGGCCTAATCCGGGTTTTATTGTTTAAAAAAATGGGTTTAGCCCGGTTTTTGAGCTTGTACTTACAGGTTCAAACCAGCTTATAGTTCTTGTTCTTTTTTACCTTAGAAGAGTTGATAAAATACCACAAGAGTCATTTGGCCAGCATGTAACGTCCAGTGTTTAATGCCAGCATTTCATTGAAGCAATTCTTGGTTTTGCAGCGCAGTTTTAGCAGATGTAGCGTTGGTAGAACTTGTGCGATTGCTGTCATCTCAAATAAGCTGGGGCGACTGCTTTAACATAGCCACGTGGGTGTTCGTATGTATGTCCTTTGCAAACACAACATGTCGATTTGTTAAGAATGATTGATTGATCTTCTGGCCGTTAGTGAAGGTCAGTTCTTGCAATAAAGCGACTCGTCAAGGTGAAAACCGTCACTCTAATCCCGCAAGTATTTTAATTATTCGAACTTTTTTTTGGAAATTGTTAGTTTTTGAGCATTTTAGAATGTAGCAGACGTTCAAAGATGAATTATTACCAATTTGTGTGATGTAATATTGTCAAAAGTGTGTTTTTAACGATTTGTTTAGTGTGTTTTAATTTAACAAATTTACTTAACTAACGATGTAAGTTTAGTACGATTATCGCAGACTTTCAAAGATTATTAATTACCGATTTTTGTCATTAAACCCCGCAAAAAATGTGTTTTTTACGATCTTACTGTTTTTTTACGTAAAAAACTTACATAACTGCCAAAGTTAGAAACACCAGACGAGCCAAGTCAACTACAAACTTGCCAGGGATGTTGTATACAGTGAATACATTCTACAAACTGACGTTGCAACAATTGAATCGATTGTACTGCACAACAACAGCGATTGTTGAAACGTCTGAATGTGATGCATTCACTAAACACGTTCTTCGACAGTTTTGTCTTTGATCAATGAATAGTTGACCTTTTGAACTTTTACCAATTAAAATTCTGAAAGGTTTACGTTTCCCTTCAATCAAGTACTCCAGCATAAACCAACCGCGCTTTACCCCAAACATCAGCAGCAAGGTGCCTGGCTTGTAGGGGAGGTTTCCAGTTCTGGTCATATGAACACCTTAATCCAATATAATGGGGCAGATCAGTTCTAACGGTGTAACCCAAAGCGAGACGTTGAATCTGTGCCAACTGACGCGCCAACGGAAGTTCATATAAGTAGTTCAGCACACATGTGGTCGGCGCATGAAGGTCTGCTTTACTGGGAAGAAGTGTTTGAATTTAGATAACTTTATTTGAAGTAACTCTTTTCAGATTCGGGAACCCGACAGTGATTTTAGGCTTTTCAGTATGTTTTGTTATAGCTTTGATAAAAACTGACAGTTTAAAAAGATTTTAAGTGTCTAATCTCTGAAAACTAATATTTTTTCAATCAGATTATAGTCCCCGGGCAGTTTAGGGATGTTAGGTTATTTTTTGGCACATAAGCCATTAAAATATCAAGTATGTTTCGTTATAGCTTTGATAAAAACTGACAGTTTAAGAAGATTTTAAGTGTCCGTAATCTCTGAATGCTAATATTGCCTCTTTTAGATTACGTTTCCCGGGCCGTCCAGGGATTTCAGGATATTTTTACGCATCATCAAAATTTCAAGTGGTTTTCGCCAGAGCTTTCGTAAAACTTACATTCTAAGAAGAATGTAACTGTCTTATCTCAATGCAAATATTTAAGTTTTCTATAAAATCGCTTGTCTGGCTCCGATAGAAAAAATTCTAAATGCGGTTTTCAATATTTTCCTTGAGGCTTTGATAAAAACGGACACTCCAGCAAGAATATTTTAAGTGTCTAACCTCTAAATGCAAATATTTTCCTTTTCTATAAAATTGCGTGTTTGGTTCCGAATGGATATGGTAGAAATTCGATGTTTTGATAAAAACGGATAGTCCACGAAGATTTTAGGTTTTCTAACCTCTAAAAGCAAAAATTTCCTTATTTATTTTCAAAATTTCCGATGAGAAAAAATCTCAGTGCGGTCGGTGTGTAGCTTGTTGGCCCCATTTTACGCGGGCGTGACCTCTATTAACCCCGTGCATGTGGTTATGAACTCTAGTTACCCCGTACACAGCGGTCACGGCATGCAACAAACCGGAAGCAATTGATAATGTTTCTAAGTCTCAAGGCTGCCTTGTACCGGTGTCGAGTCAGTTTGACTACAAGAAACGTGTAATTCATGTTGCCCATTCAGACACGCTACGAAGTTTTCAGTTCCAGGTCCACCGGTGGTATTGGCAAAGAACCAGGCACTTACAAGTCAAACGCCGGTGCCAGGATTACTGGCCAGAGCGAAGGCTTAGACATTTTTTCGGTAAAACTTGGGTGGGCGCCAAAGCATTTAGCTAGAGGTAGAAACCGACAATGATGACTGATTGAAGTTTCTGCGCATGCGCAGTATACATGCGCTTACTTCAAACAGAACCACGCCAGAAAAACGCTGTCAGGACGGATAAATTTCTGGCATAAAGTATAAATTATCGCCTCAATGCCACTTTTCTACTTTCGGTTGAATTGAGGGGTACAGTATAGAAGCTGTTGCTGCCAGGCATAATATCAAGCAATTGTACAATTGCCAGAAGAGCTCTATAAACTTAAGATACAGTATGAAGTTGTATTTTATTCGTACGGTTATTAAACTTAGACAAGCTTTTATAGTGATCATAAAAATGTCCTTTGTAAATAAACGTATTGCGTGTATTTACCCTGATGAAGGCGACCTGTAAAGGACGTCGAAACGTAGGAATAAAAATACAATTGCCAGAAGAGCTCTTTAAAGTTGATATTAGCTGATGTAAGTTTTGCGTATATATGTTTTTAAAGAGTCGTAAAAACAAGGCGTTTAAATCAGAACGTAGCCATTGGAAAGTCGAACTGTTGAAACTTAACTATACGTTGCGTAAATCTGAACTATAGTGTTATACGAGTTGTAATTCGTGTTCGCACGAAAACCGTGATTTAATAATGCTAGGCAAATCAAGACCATGCCAGTTGTAGCAAAAACGTTACAAGAAACTGAAACACGTAACTACCTCATGTATTTGCTCGACTCGTATTGCAATTAAATTCGATTATGGTCAGTCATTGTCTGGCTCTAACATTGAAATTTATAATTCATATTTTTGTGATGGTTTTATCAGAGTACAAACAAGTTTGTGAAACTGTCGGTTGTTTAATAGCTGTTGGTTGTTGTTAGTGAGTGACATTGTCATAAAGCATATGATGTAGTTTTGAATGTGTTATGTCACTTTTTGAAACTTACAAAAATTACGTTAAAAAACGGAAATATATCTAGAAGTTAGTTTGCAACGGATGAAATTTTTTTATCTTTAAGCAACAAAATGTACGTATATATATAGATAGCCTACATAAGAATGTCAATTTAAGATGCTGCTGTAGCTGTCAGCTCTAAAACGCAGCACAAAATCCGGTCAGTGACCCGGAATAAGACCTCTGCTCGTCCAGTTGTATCTCTATTTTGTTTACACACACTTGTTTGTGGCGATTGAAGGGCACTACAAGCGTTTCGGCCGCTATCGTAGAGAATGTCGATGGCCAGTGTGTTTAGTGTTATGTTTTAAACTGGCAACACAATTCTTGTACGCTCGCACCGAATTGGTCCCCGCCTCTTGAGGGTTTTAAGGAGTTGCTTTTGTAAAGCAACAAGTTTCGTAAGTTTTTTGTGAACATTTATTTGTAAATATTTACATTCTATTCTTAACAACATTATCGGGTTTTGATGATGGAGTTTTCGCAAGATTTGAGTTCAGTCAAAAACTGTAGTCTGTTGTCTCATCGGCAATATGGTACCGTTTTATATACTGCTTACCAAATTAAAGCACAGTTTAAAAAATGTTCATCAGTCAAGGATAGTTATTTATTGGCAAATCAGTTTTTCAAACACGGATTTGTTCATAATATTTGACCCATTTAGTCGCTATGCTAAATCTTAAAAGCCTGAGTTTAACTTGCGGATAAATGTGTCATTAGATAATACTATTCAGCACCCCAAGGGAATTTAATTAATTGACTGCGTATGCCACAAGGGAAAATGAGATACCAGACGGATCTGTTACCACTTTATTTCCTGCGTATCTCCTAATAATTGACTGAAAATGATTGACATAGATATTTTCTGCCGATGTACTTTTAAAAAGTGGTCGGCAACCGCCGGTCCGCGAGGAGTTCGTTACCGCGCCGTATACTTTTTCAGGTTAAATGCTTTAAACATTTTGCCACTGTATCCGGGGGATAATAAACTTTTTTTTCGTTTTCATTGCTGAATATTTGTAGTTTTTTGAACGCTGGTCCGCGATAAATTTTTCGTTTCAAAAACGGTCTGCAATTCAAAAAAGTTTGCCGGGCTCCGCTTTGAAATACATGTGACCATCTGCTAAACTTTGAGTAGTAAGTTCTGCTTGAGTGGAAAGTTTAGAATAATCGTAGCAGCATGATTGTGCTGATCGCCTGCCGGGAAAAAAACAGTATTTAGCAATGATTGAAAAGGAACAACGACCCAATCAGCGTTGACATTAAAGTAATCTGGCATGTTGAGTGAAATTGAGACAAGGAAGTGCGTAAGAGAATTTTCAAACCTAGTAGTATGTCGGTGACAACTTTAGGTCATTCGTAGCAAACTTTGAATGACCCACTTCCAGAAAGTGTAGACCCAATTTTGACGCAAGGTGTTCAAAGTCTGATTTCAGTTAAGAGAATTTACAGGGCCGGTGGAGGAATTTTACCACAGACGATTACGGTCAATCGCATATGTAATATACAAATTTTTGATTCATAAGATTATTTGACTAGGTTTAATTAGGAATATAACGGCCCAAATAGACGTAAAAAGCGGCATGCTTTGTTGTTCAAACGTTTCGGCAAATACTCATGCCATTATTAGTGATATGAAGACCACATCAGTTACACCCGTTTATAACCACTTGAGTTACATAAAACAATAGCAATATTCGACTAAGCTTTTAAGTTTTGTTAACAAATGATGGGGCCAGAGATCCACAATCCTTTTGCAATAAAACGAAGTTTCAGGCAATTTTGATTGGTATGCGATTAAACAGATTCGTCTGAATTCCAAATCTGTTTGTTGGTTTTAATTTAGATTAATGTCAAAAACCTTGACTGTTCTCTGAAATCGAAAGAGCTAGTTTCGTTTTCGTTTATTTTGACACGGTTGTTTAAAATACCACATCTGTCTTCACGTTAACCCGATCTTAACGTTCGGCGTAAAGTCTCGACTCCTGATATTTTGAGTTCACCTTAGAACTCCATCAATCAGTTTTGCCTTTACGGTTTTATGACTAACGTAACCTTTTAAATCGCGCAGTTATTTCATGATATACTACCTTTGGTGTAAACTTTCATTTTAACAGCAAATTACTTTGACCGCCAAAATTTTATCCAGTGAAATCAACAACCCCTAAAAGGAGAAAAATAGGCAGATATATCAGTCCATTTAGATTGCCCTTTCAGTGGCTCTTGTAGTGAGAAGTAAATGGGTTATGTCGTCAACAACAAAAAGTTGTAATTGTAAAGTCCATTTACCGCATCTTCCAACTATAAAAATCCGAATGTCTATACTGCTGTTTTAATAACATGGCGCCTTTATGAAATTTATGGCACAAATAGCGATGCTTGGTACCTAGAATTCGAGATACATTCCATTGGAAATGATTATCTCACAAAGCTGTGACATTTTCCACAAAATCTTAATAGCAGAAATATAAAAGAATTTGAAATTTTTAGGCAATAAAAAAAATCAAAATCTGAATATTCAAATTAAACGAGGTCACGATTCGCATTAACCGTGAAACAAGTTCCGCTTAAAAGATATCATAAAATGCACTGACCTGTGCCATATGATGGAAAATTTCAAACCTAATAAAACGAAACAAATCAGAAAATCGTGAGCAATGTAAGAAATGTAAAATCTGGAGTTAAAATATTCAATTTAAATTAGGTCACAAGTCGCATGCATAAACCCTGACCCAACTGGAAACTAATAATGGCTTGACACGACTTGACCCGTTAAGTGGTATTTGCAACAGCAATTATTGTGATGATTAAATTATTTAAATAAGCTGGTGGTCCATGCATTAAACGAGTTGTCACAACTGCTAGAAGGTTTTGCAATGTCTCCTAATCGATTCTTCTGATAACATTCTAGATTTTAAGAAAGCCGCAATTGTTAAACGCGTTTACTGAGATTACACACATTCGAAACAAGGCTTGACACGACTTGACCCCTTAAGCGGTATTTACAACAACAATTATTGTTCGCATGACACGTCGGTGTGCTAGAACACGTGTTCAAAACTTTTTTGGCGTCTCCGACACGAAATGATTTATAACTTGGCCCCTGCGCAACTGGCCCGTCTGCTGGACTTGTTTGCGTGTTAGTTCAACCGTCCATGCATTGGCGGCAAACCCTGGGGCTTATTTACATACAAGAACGCTATAAGCCGAAGCAATGGACCATTAGTGGGTTTGAAATTGCTCGCGCGGAATGGGGCATGGCGTTTCGGCGCCGTTTTCTTGTCCTCGCAAACGTTCTAAACCCACGAAAGTAATTTGCCGTGTGTGTTCAAAATATATTCAAGTTTGAAAACAAATAAGTCATTCGTTGTAAAGGTTTTATGTTATACGTGTTGACAATATACCAGTTAGTATCTTAATGAAAATTAAAATATTTTGAATAAAGTGTAATGCATTTTATAATACAGGCTTATATAAGGCGCAAAATATACAAACCACCAACTAATATAAAGCAAAACCTTTCTAAAAAAATTGTCACTGATGAGGTTCGATCCAATAACCTCAGCATTTCCCGGGCTTGTGTTAAATCCGAATAAAACATTACCAGTTACGCATGGAGTACTTCAAATTATTAATGTTTGTAAATTACATTATATCACGTTTGACCACAAGAGGCGATATACACGAGCTGACAAATTAAACTTTTACTCGAATAAGTTCAGTACACGGATGAACGCATTTTAGCGTTTTTTCCTCAAAATGAAAAAAATATTTTGTTTCTGCGATTCTGTCAAGCCTAAACACGCGGATGCTTTGAAATATAGATGGAAAAGCAACGCTAAAAAACCAATAAGGGTTTCCCTCGGCTAAACTTCTGAAGTCTTGTTGTGGGAAACAATAAAAACAATGAAGCCTTTAAAAGCAATGAGAATACGCTACCGAAACCTTAGGATACCACGATGCCTTAACACCGTACAGGAGTTGTTTACCAGCTGCCTTGACGTGATTGCGAAGTTATGTACGTGGAACAAACGAAACAAAAAACTTAAAATTGCGCCTCAAAGAACAGAAATTGGCAGTCAAAAACATGAAACATAAAATTGCGCCTTATGCGAACATATTCTGGATGTTATTACGCATTATTGTAATAGCGCCAAAATTTTGAAACAATAACCTACTTTAATCATAAAGATAACTGCCAAAGAACTTGTGTATATAGAATACAGGCGTTATTGATTATGACAACAGTGATTGTTGAAACGTTTGTATAGAGTATTCTACATACACAAGTTCTTTGGCAGTTATGTTTATGATTAAATTACTTTTCAAGTCCGTGAATAGTGTTCCTAAGAACCTACTTGGTCAGTGAAAGCAGTTGGATACAAAAGTTTCAATATTTATTTCTATTCAAATACCCTCAATCGCAATGATAACAAGCTTTCAAGCCCAGGATATAACGGCCAACATCACCGACAAAACAACCATCTGTTAGTACGTTATGAACCGTCACTTTTTGCACCCTATAGTTTCCCACGTAGCTTTTGTTCTTTATTATCAATTTTGTGTCCCGCTGTTATTGTAATACAATGTTTTTTCCTCACACGGGTTTGATTTATTGCTTTGTCATTCCCATGGGCAAAATATCGGCAAAGTTTTTAAAATAACCAGTATTTTTGTCTAGCACTAGACCGGTTGAACGGTAGCTTGATTGAATAAGTTGTGTCCGTCAAACAGTGGTTCCCAAACCATTTTTAATGTACTTTTTCAGAGCCCACTTGTAGCCTAAAAACACAAAAAGTTGTCAGAAGAAACTGATGTCGCATTTTAGTGCAATGGATGAGAATGCGTGTAGTAATAACTAAAATTAACATAAGAGCTCTTGAGTTGTCGTATTTTGTTCTAAGTCGCAAAACGCTTCGCAATAAGATGTAGCTGCAGAGCGTTGAGTCATGATTCACCAATTGTGTCCTCATTTTTCGTTGCAACGTTGCGTAACTATTTCCATCTTGGTGATTGAACAGTGTCATATGTTTTCACCAAGCGAAATAAACTCAACTCAACTCTGACCCTGGGAGTCACAATAAGCGTAACATTATATTTCGCGGTACCATTGGACATCACACACGGCGCATAGTTTTAGGTTCTTCTGTTTCAAAGGAAACATTTTAGCGACAGCGATGAAATACAGGTTTACGAATGCCAACGTGTCGAGCAATTGTTTAACTGTCACCGAACCGATTCAAACCGCCCATTGTTTATAATTTTACAAGCGCGACGACGCGACGCGAGACGTTCTAAAACTATTCACCGATTTGTCGGAGCGAAGAGCCGCCCTTTCCCGACCTTCCACACCAAAGAGGTAGGACCAGATTGACGACTTTTGATTGGTCGTTTCCAACCACGTGACGCGTGAACCTGAATGTCGTTTATGACGCCGATTTTTTCATCAGTAGTTTGAGCGTGGAACCGACCTGGAACTATAAGCGTGTGTGGGTTGCGCCGGAAGACAGTAGTTATGCAGAGAACCTCCGATTTGCATGGAATCAATACTACTTTGGCAAGGCAAAGGCGGTCCTGTAGTGTAAACTGCTATTGTGTGGTCTCTACCTAAACTTATTGTATGCAAAGATGTATTTCCCAGTTGGTTTGCCAAGTCGCCAGACACAACGTAGATTAAGAAGCAAAGCACAGCAGAAATCATATATTTGATTACTGGTTTATAGCAACTTAGCGTGAAAGAAATCCGGTAGAACAAACTTTTACGTAATTGATATTTCGAATCTAATATAACTAAGTGGCAAATAAACAAGAAAGCCAGTAATTGGGACAAAAAATATGCGGCAATTATCGTGGCAAAGTCGCCTTGCATTAAATTTCAAGTGCTAAAGACGAAAATACGCCATCGTCGTACGGTTGTCGAAAAACTTTAATCAGTTGCATTTTTGTATTCGCCACACCTACAACCGGTAGCTTGGACATTACGGTGACAAACTGTTGTGACAGTAACATTATCCTGTTGTCCCAATTCGCACCGTTTGCTGTGAAAGAATCAGTCTGGTCAGATAAGGTGTTCAGTTTCAGGCCATCGTCTGATTTTCATTGAAACCCAACGTCCAAGCAGGATTTGTCTTTGTGGGCAATCGTGTCATTTAGGTTAAGTTACTAGGAAGTTATTTTAAGACAACTGTATAAGAATCCAATGCTAGAGGGTCTTAAAGGTCGGTTTATGTGTAGGTGTGGTGTTGCCCAAGCAACCTGCAGCATGCAAGGAGCGCATTTTTGAGCAATTAGGTATTTAACATGGGGCTGGCCAAGTTGTGCTATAGCCTGTGGGTTCGAATCTCACCACAGGCGAGACTAGGTATTGTTACATGCGATTGCTTCAAAGGCCTTTTCTGACGGTGCAAAAGGCTTTTTGCAAGTCTGTCGTGCAAAAATCTTTTGACGAACGGTTTAATTTATATTTCTTTGCTACCCAATTAGAATGCTGCAACATAATTCAATAACAAACTATAGTTGTACTAATGTGTGTGAGGAAACGTTTAGCTTTTGAATATCAGGTATTGTGTATTATTTGACTTCCTGGAACGCTGGTAGATTAAATTGAAACCTACACAGTGTATTATATTACAGGTAACAATCACATGAAAATCATTAATTTAGTATTTTACGGTCAATCGTATGGAAGCAATAATTCGTTATTTCACGGTCAATCACATGAAAAGCAATATTTTTTTATTTCACGGTCAATTCACGGTGAAAAGTATTCATTCGTTATTTCACGGTCAATCAAATGAAAAGCATTAAGTTTCACGGTCAATCACATGAAAAGCAATATTTTTTTATTTCACGGTCAATTCACGGTGAAAAGTATTCATTCGTTATTTCACGGTCAATCAAATGAAAAGCATTAAGTTTCACGGTCAATCACATGAAAAAGTATTCATTCGTTATTTCACGGTCAATCAAATGAAAAGTATAAATTTGTTATTCGTACGTTCAAGCGTTTTGATCCACCGCCTAAATATTTAGGGCGTTGGTAATTGAAGCTTATTGTTTCCTGAAAATTGTGAATTTCGTAGTAAACGGAAAAGCCTTGTTTGCAAATTAGGTTTCGGAAATGCGTTTGGTCGGCAGTTGTGCAATGAAGGTTTTAATGCAGCAAATTTGTGTAGGTTAAGTTTGTAGTTTATCGTTACATTTTCGTGATGAGGTTTCCATTTCAAGCAAGCAAAGTTGTGTATTAATGTTACTCGAGTAGAAAAAACTAGAACAGTTAGTCATATTGATGTGATTTTGCGCATAGCATAAATCGCTAACTCGCTGTTAAAAGTCGTTACATTTTCGTAATAGACTAATAAAAACTGCAATAGCCAGTCATATTGATCAAGTTTGTCGTACAACATCAAACTTCTGACAAAATGCGATTTTAGTGCTGTGGGCCTAGTCTTCACATTTACCTTTCACCGCGACAAAAATACACTTGACACCGAAAATTTTAAGTGCATTAATTTGTCGTCTTGCAACTCTTAAATGTTTTAGATTCCTTTTTTACCCAGCACAAGCGGATTTAAAGCGGAAAATGTTATTAGTGGTGAATGCTTGGTGACCGTCTGATTCGGTACAACGCCTTCAATGGGCCTGGTGTACTGTGATTTACAAAATTGCAGAGGCATTGGTTGTTATAATATAAAAAAAGAAGAGAAAAAATTGCTGTAGAGAAGAGGTCAAGGGTGAACTGAGTTAAGCATTGTTTTTAAAACCTAGTGTTTTGCATTTGTTTGAAAGCTCATTTTTCAACAATATGTAGAAAAACGGTTTACGCGACTCACTTAACGCCCGATTAGGGGTTTAACTTAACAAGCAAAGCGATACCCCCACGCTAGTTCGGAAAGAGGGCTGATAGCGCCTGCACTAAATCTGCAGCTTTCTTATCTCCTGCGTAAATCCATGGGCTTTGTTTAAGCAGATTGACTTCTGAGGGTAATTAGTCAGGGTTAAAGAAGGTATATGGAATGCTGGGCAAGCAAAATTTCAACCTGTTTGCTTTATCATTGTTGGTTTAGCGCGCGTTGTTTAGATTCTATAGTGATTGATGTGGCTCATTTGCATGTGAGATTTGCAAACGAGTTTAAACTTATTTTTCGGCCTTATTGGTAAACACGCATGTTTAGTTATAACCTATCGAGGACAAAATTTCGATTATATAAATCAGGTACAACAATAAATTTAACCAAAACCGAAATTGCCATAAAGTAACATAAAACGTAGACATTCTATTACTTTTTGTTTTTAGTTAAGCAACTGTTTAAGTTCATATCTTGTGAACAACAATTTTATTTGTAAGAAAAAGGTGGTTTTTGTTGGATGAAATGTATTTGCTGTGAGAAAATAATACAACTATATTAATTTATTTTTACTTCCCTTTCAAAACAGCAAGTCCCAACCAAGCGAAGCTGCAAACTTGCCTGAACTCAAGACGAGTTCGTCTCCAAACGTTTTTCCCGTCTACCATTGTTTGAATGTGGTCGAACTTACTATTTTGACACGATTGTTTGAAATGCCACATCTGTCTTCACGTTAACCCGACCTTAACGTTCGGCGAAAAGTCTCGACTCCTGATATTTTGAGATCCATCAATCAGTTTTGCCTTTACGGTTTTATGACTAACGTAACCTTTTAAATCGCGCAGTTATTTCATGATTCACTACCTTTGGTGTAAACTTTCATTTCAACAGCAAATTACTTTGACCGCCAAAATTTTATCCAGTGAAATCAACAACCCCTAAAAGGAGAAAAATAGGCAGATATATCGGTCCATTTAGATTGCCCTTTCAGTGGCTCTTGTAATGAGAAGCAAATGGGTTATGTCGTCAACAACAAAAAGTTGTAATTGTAAAGTCAGTTTACCGCATCTTCCAACTATAAAAATCCGAATGTCTATACAGCTGTTTTAATAACATGGCGCCTTTATGAAATTTATGGCACAAATAGCGATGCTTGGTACCGAGATACATTCCATTGAAAATGATTATCTCACAAAGCTGTGACATTTTCCATAAAATCTTAATAGCAGAAATATAAAAGAATTTGAAATTTTTAGGCAATAAAAAAAATCAAAATCTGAATATTCAAATTAAACGAGGTCACGATTCGCATTAACCGTGAAACAAGTTCCGCTTAAAAGATATCATAAAATGCACTGACATGTGCCATATAATGGAAAATTTCAAACCTAATAAAACGAAACAAATCAGAAAATCGTGAGCAATGTAAGAAATGTAAAATCTGGAGTTAAAATATTCAATTTAAATTAGGTCACAAGTCGCATGCATAAACCCTGACCCAACTGGAAACTAATAATGGCTTGACACGACTTGACCCGTTAAGTGGTATTTGCAACAGCAATTATTGTGATGATTAAATTATTTAAATAAGCTGGTGGTCCGTGCATTAAACGAGTTGTCACAACTGCTAGAAGGTTTTGCAATGTCTCTTAACCTATTCTTCTGATAACATTCTAGATTTTAAGAAAGCCGCAATTGTTAAACGCGTTTACTGAGTTTACACACATTCGAAACAAGGCTTGACACGACTTGACCCCTTAAGCGGTATTTACAACAACAATTATTGTTCGCATGACACGTCGGTGTGCTAGAACACGTGTTCAAAACTTTTTTGGCGTCTCCGACACGAAATGATTTATAACTTGGCCCCTGCGCAACTGGCCCGTCTGCTGGACTTGTTTGCGTGTTAGTTCAACCGTCCATGCATTGGCGGCAAACCCTGGGGCTTATTTACATACAAGAACGCTATAAGCCGAAGCAATGGACCATTAGTGGGTTTGAAATTGCTCGCGCGGAATGGGGCATGGCGTTTCGGCGCCGTTTTCTTGTCCTCGCAAACGTTCTAAACCCACGAAAGTAATTTGCCGTGTGTGTTCAAAATATATTCAAGTTTGAAAACAAATAAGTCATCCGATGTAAAGGTTTTATGTTATACGTGTTGACAATATACCAGTTAGTATCTTAATGAAAATTAAAATATTTTGAATAAAGTGTAATGCATTTTATAATACAGGCTTATATAAGGCGCAAAATATACAAACCACCAACTAATATAAAGCAAAACCTTTCTAAAAAAATTGTCACTGATGAGGTTCGATCCAATAACCTCAGCATTTCCCGGGCTTGTGTTAAATCCGAATAAAACATTACCAGTTACGCATGGAGTACTTCAAATTATTAATGTTTGTAAAT
Source organism: Phallusia mammillata (assembly GCF_965637545.1). Classification (NCBI taxonomy): domain Eukaryota; kingdom Metazoa; phylum Chordata; class Ascidiacea; order Phlebobranchia; family Ascidiidae; genus Phallusia; species Phallusia mammillata. Next base: position 18,294,006 of record NC_137259.1, read on the forward strand.
TATACATTATATCACGTTTGACCACAAGAGGCGATATACACGAGCTGACAAATTAACCTTTTACTCGAATAAGTTCAGTACACGGATGAACGCATTTTAGCGTTTTTTCCTCAAAATGAAAAAAATATTTTGTTTCTGCGATTCTGTCAAACCTAAACACGCGGATGCTTTGAAATATAGATGGAAAAGCAACGCTAAAAAACCAATAAGGGTTTCCCTCGGCTAAACTTCTGAAGTCTTGTTGTGGGAAACAATAAAAACAATGAAGCCTTTAAAACCAATGAGAATACGCTACCGAAACCTTAGGATACCACGATGCCTTAACACCGTACAGGAGTTGTTTACCAGCTGCCTTGACGTGATTGCGAAGTTATGTACGTGGAACAAACGAAACAAAAAACTTAAAATTGCGCCTCAAAGAACAGAAATTGGCAGTCAAAAACATGAAACATAAAATTGCGCCTTATGCGAACATATTCTGGATGTTATTACGCATTATTGTAATAGCGCCAAAATTTTGAAACAATAACCTACTTTAATCATAAAGATAACTGCCAAAGAACTTGTGTATATAGAATACAGGCGTTATTGATTATGACAACAGTGATTGTTGAAACGTTTGTATAGAGTATTCTACATACACAAGTTCTTTGGCAGTTATGTTTATGATTAAATTACTTTTCAAGTCCGTGAATAGTGTTCCTAAGAACCTACTTGGTCAGTGAAAGCAGTTGGATACAAAAGTTTCAATATTTATTTCTATTCAAATACCCTCAATCGCAATGATAACAAGCTTTCAAGCCCAGGATATAACGGCCAACATCACCGACAAAACAACCATCTGTTAGTACGTTATGAACCGTCACTTTTTGCACCCTATAGTTTCCCACGTAGCTTTTGTTCTTTATTATCAATTTTGTGTCCCGCTGTTATTGTAATACAATGTTTTTTCCTCACACGGGTTTAATTTATTGCTTTGTCATTCCCATGGGCAAAATATCGGCAAAGTTTTTAAAATAACCAGTATTTTTGTCTAGCACTAGACCGGTTGAACGGTAGCTTGATTGAATAAGTTGTGTCCGTCAAACAGTGGTTCCCATTTTAGGTTAGTAAACTAGAACAGTTAGTCATATTGATGTGATTTTGCGCATAGCATAAATCGCTAACTCGCTGTTAAAAGTCGTTACATTTTCGTAATAGACTAATAAAAACTGCAATAGCCAGTCATATTGATCAAGTTTGTCGTACAACATCAAACTTCTGACAAAATGCGATTTTAGTGCTGTGGGCCTAGTCTTCACATTTACCTTTCACCGCGACAAAAATACACTTGACACCGAAAATTTTAAGTGCATTAATTTGTCGTCTTGCAACTCTTAAATGTTTTAGATTCCTTTTTTACCCAGCACAAGCGGATTTAAAGCGGAAAATGTTATTAGTGGTGAATGCTTGGTGACCGTCTGATTCGGTACAACGCCTTCAATGGGCCTGGTGTACTGTGATTTACAAAATTGCAGAGGCATTGGTTGTTATAATATAAAAAAAGAAGAGAAAAAATTGCTGTAGAGAAGAGGTCAAGGGTGAACTGAGTTAAGCATTGTTTTTAAAACCTAGTGTTTTGCATTTGTTTGAAAGCTCATTTTTCAACAATATGTCGAAAAACGGTTTACGCGACTCACTTAACGCCCGATTAGGGGTTTAACTTAACAAGCAAAGCGATACCCCCACGCTAGTTCGGAAAGAGGGCTGATAGCGCCTGCACTAAATCTGCAGCTTTCTTATCTCCTGCGTAAATCCATGGGCTTTGTTTAAGCAGATTGACTTCTGAGGGTAATTAGTCAGGGTTAAAGAAGGTATATGGAATGCTGGGCAAGCAAAATTTCAACCTGTTTGCTTTATCATTGTTGGTTTAGCGCGCGTTGTTTAGATTCTATAGTGATTGATGTGGCTCATTTGCATGTGATATTTGCAAACGAGTTTAAACTTATTTTTCGGCCTTATTGGTAAACACGCATGTTTAGTTATAACCTATCGAGGACAAAATTTCGATTATATAAATCAGGTACTACCATAAATTTAACCAAAACCGAAATTGCCATAAAGTAACATAAAACGTAGACATTCTATTACTTTTTGTTTTTAGTTAAGTAACTGTTTAGGTTCATATCTTGTGAACAACAATTTTATTTGTAAGAAAAAGGTGGTTTTAGTTGGATGAAATGTATTTGCTGTGAGAAAATAATACAACTATATTAATTTATTTTTACTTCCCTTTCAAAACAACAAGTTCCAACCAAGCGAAGCTGCAAACTTGCCTGAACTCAAGACGAGTTCGTCTCCAAACGTTTTTCCCGTCTACCATTGTTTGAATGTGGTCGAACTTACCTTCAGAATTTTTCACTCGCAGGGTCGAAACTACAAACAAATTGCGATGCGTTTTGGGTAAATTGTAACGAGAAAAAGTCATTTAATTATAGGACAATTTAGTGTAGCCATCAGAATTTTGTACCTTGAAAAAAAGCGTATTTCATCTATTTACTCGACGTTTTTTCTTCACAAATGCTGTTGTCAATGAAATATGTAGTGGCAGATTTGCCCATTTGCAGGTTTTGTTGGTTAAATCAACGTCCTTAAGTTAAAAGAACTCAAATTTCGCAAAACTAGCTTCCTTTTGTTAACCTAAAATCCTGGCGGGTAAATGAACCCCCGGCAAACCTCCAGTCCGGGTGCCACCTTTTCATGTTACGTGACAAAACCAGGCTATTTTCGCTTCCACACCTTGTGGTTTTCGAGTCTGCACGCGATTCCCAGTTTGAATGCTGCCACAAAAATGCCCAGACGGATGAGTCGAGGCAAATGATCCGCAACAGCTAGGAAGTAGGACTCGTGAACAAAAGTCTTCTGTTGTACGCTTCAATGGACAGTGCGTTGGCGTTTAGCCGTTTACAACCAACAAAATCACTGCATTTTTCTAAAGTTGTCTTGTGCAATCAGACTTAAGGTAGCGGTAAATGCCCGATGGCAAGTCGTGTCTTTACTTTGAAATGTTTGTGGCATAAAAACAATCGTTTAAATAGTCCGAAAAGACTTTTAATCGAAATCGTAAAAATACAGTCGCTAGCAATATTCGTTTTTTGTTTGTTGTTTTTAAATTAACTGTATCTTTATGATTTTTAGAAATTAGGATTTTTGGTTGTTTTCTTATTTTCTGTCAGAATCAACAAAAAACCATCATCATGAGCATTCGATTCTTCGTTGTCATGGCAATGATCGGTAAGTGTTCCTGTTTGTGAAGAATTATTTTTTACGCTTGCCAAAAAATTTTTTTAAGTTGTAAGTAACTATTTGCCGATTTGCCCAAATCATAAAACAAAATAGAAATAAACCAGAACTTTCAAGCAGTTTCGAAAAATTTTTGCGCCTTGAAAATGTTTTGTCTTTGAAAAATATATATTCTATTTTGATCACACTCGAATATGAATAAAAAAATGTGTTTTGAGTTGGGTTTATTTCGCTTGGTGAAGAACACATAACGACACAGTTGCGCTAAAACAATCACCAAGCGGAAATAGCTGCGCAACGTTATTTGCTAACTTATGTATAGTTCGCCACGCAATGCACGGTTTAAAATATTCTGAGCAAAAAGAATAAAGTCAGTATTCAAAAGTTTCTTTGCCAGCGCCAGGTGAAATATGTAGTTTGCGTTGCTAGAAAAAAATTAGGGACCCGCCCAACCGTTTCGTAAGTGATTCAGCAGTTTTAAAATATATTTAGACTTATATAACCAACTTTTTTAGGCAATCCATTTTGCACAGTCCGTGCACAAACACTTGTCGCCTTGGATTAACATTGCTCTTTAGCGGTTAGCTAGTTCCGTGGTGCGTTTAAGCTTAAGAAAACAACAGTTTTTCGTTACCACTTTATTAGTTGCGATGTACACGCTGCGGGAATGGTGCAAATGTTAGTTGAAATAGTTTTTGCTTATTACGCAACACAAGCGTGACTCCTCAGGGGAGCGGTTCTACTCAACAAAGACTAGATCATATTTCCGGCTTCACGCTTGAATGCAGACCAGCACCTAAATTGAATTTGGTTACAGTTTTTTTCCGGTAGGGCCGTTGGAGTTCACGGTTAATTGTTTTTTTCCTTTTAACCAGCTATGCGGGCAATTTGCGTAGGTTGTTTTTCGCGTTTGCAGACGAGCGTTATATAATTATGCGAATAAACACATAGTTGCTCGTTATGCGAATAACAGCTTGAAAGTTCGGGAACAAATTTCGATTGATGAAAACTTTCTGTAAAAGTAACATTAAAACATCTGCACTATTCCATTCAATTACACTTTTTTATTTAGTTTAATTAAATTTCTTGTTTTACACAACTGTTGTTGTGTGACAGACGTTTTTTTTGTAGAATAATTTGCGTGACATTTTTTGTTTTTTTCGGTTGGCAATCGTTTAAAATGTTTTCCCATTTTTTCCAATATGGTGGCAACATAACTAAAAAAAAAACAAGGCACAGCTCTTATGAAGCAACGTTGCAAGTCAAAACATTTTAACTCAATTGTTCTAATCCTACAAACATTTTTCAGGTCTCTCGGCTTCAGTCGAATGGGGCTACGAAGGACCGCACGGTAAGTTTTTTGCTACAGTACCTAAATTTAATGGTAAACAGTCAAACAAATAAATTCTCCTTTACAGGTCCTGATCACTGGGCAGACGATTTTCCGGATTGTGCATCAAACAAGCAGTCTCCAATAGCGATCGTGCATGCAGAGACAGTGACGAATAGCTCCTTGGGACTGTTCAAACACTCAATGTTCTACTCTGTGCCAACCACTATGAACATCATCAACAACGGACATTCACGTAAGGATTTTCTGTGACATTTTATTCGCCTTTACGACTTCGGCAAACTTTTTCATTAACGAGTCCTGATCAGCGGTGGGATTCAGTCGGTTCGCACCGGTTCTATGGAACCGTCTCACAAATTTTATGAGATCAGCGAACCGGTTAGCATTACTGGTTACTGTGAATAGAACTGAATTTTTGTAACAGAACCGGCTACAAAATATGACTTTTGTGATAGAACCGAATGACAAAATTGAATCCAACCACTGGTCCTGAAATAAGAGTTTTCCTATATCAGCACTCGCAAGAGTTACAAACTTGCTGTAGGAAATCGCATTTGACTTACGATGTTTTAAAAATATTAAATAGCTTAATCAATCTGTATAACTCCATAGCAGTGGTTGAGTAGAGTTGAGTTTATTTCGCCGGGCAAAATCGTAGCCGCACAATTGCGCTAAAATATTCACCAAGCCGGAAATAGCTGCGCGACGTTGGGACGTTAAAAAGCGAGACAAAGTTGAGGGCACAATTGGTGGAGAGATGGTAAACGTTCTCAACCTTTTTTTCTCGTACCTGAAATACTTGGTCAAAAACGATTTGTGGCCCAACACATCAAGTTTTTGAACTATTCAAAGCAGTATGCGATAATAACCCTAATTTATCAGTTAATAACTAAAAGTTTAAACAGCTGTGTTGCAACTGCACTTGTTTTTAGACCACAGTTTCGGAACTAGTGCATCAGGGCAATGTATTAAACTTAACTTCACACAGGCTTACATTAGTAAACATTTTCATTAGGTCAGTAATTGGTTGTACTGTTTTAAACAAAGTCCAATACCTGAAACTAATTTGTGTTTTCCAGTGCAAGTAAACCTCGATGGAGCTTATACCATCAACGATGACACAGTGCTTCCAACTTCATACAGGGTAAGAATATTGGAATAACATAAGTTTTACTTTAACTTTAGTTCGGTGGGATACAGAAAAAGGACTTGGTGAATACGAACTCAATATAAGGTTCATTTTGACTGCGGGTCCTTTTCCTACATAAACCAAAATAGAAAGGACTTCAAAATAGGTTGAATGCAATCCCATTGCGAACACAAACACGTCTCCATGGGCATAAAAATAGGCCACCCAACAAAAACTAAAATGCAAATGATGCTGAACCACAAAACAAACAATTCGCTGCAATGCCTAAACACAAACCAACAGATTTCGTTGAAGGCGTTTTGAGCGGTCAATCTTAATTTCAATCACCCGTAAACGCCTGAACACTTGTACTAACCCATTGGGGTCCGGTGGGTCGACTTATGTTTCCCCGACGCTGATTGATTCGCCGGCTGGACAGGGGTGTTGAGTTTTATTTACTTCTAGCACCGCAGTGTGTTAAATTACCAAGTCGTCAAGCACTTGCGTGGTTATTTAACCCTTTGACTGACTTGACAGGCCGTTTTGCTGGACTGCAGCAAGACGATTATATCACAGCACACAATTAAAACTTTATAGGGGGCTGACGCTGTTGTTCGCTAGGTATGCAGAAATACTCTTTAACACGTATGAAATGTCATCTATGATCAGCCACACCTGTGTAAACTGACATTTCCCGAGTTCTAAGATAGGTCAGGTTCGGGGTTTGAATAAAACGGACTCGATTTGGGCCTGACTTCACACTCGGACACATTGGTGGGTAAATTTCTTAGCATAAGAACTCAAATCAGGCAAAGTTTGCCAAATATCGACACAAAGTAACCCCAGTATAACACAAAGCATCCCTAGTTTACCCCAGTATAACACAAAACAACCCAAAGTGACCCCAATATAACACAAAACAACCCTAAGTGACCCCAGTATGACACAAAACAACCCCAGTGAAACACAAAGTAACCCCAATTTTGTTTGCAACTTTGCAGGCGGGTCAATTCCATCTCCATTGGGCATCAGAAGGAACCGAAGGGGGATCCGAGCATTACTTGAATGGCAAACAATACTTCGCAGAAATCCACATCGTCCACTTTCAGTCGCGCTTTGCAGCTTTGGCAGATGCCGTGGACATCGACCAGGGTTTGGCTGTCCTTGGAATCTTTGTGGATGTAAGTTGGGTAGAATTAAAGGCGGTGACTTTTTCTCATGAAGTTACATGTAAAATGATTATAGCTTTTTTGGTGGAAGAAAGTTGATCTTAAGTCTGTTTACAAATTTCATCTCAAATTGTAAAAAGTCAGTAAGACAAGATATTATACACAGAAATGTACAAACCCACACTTTGTACAACCCCACTAAAACCACATACACACTTACACAACCACAAACAAACGCGCACACACGCCCTCTTACACAACCATACACAAATGTGCACACACACAAACACCTTACGATCTTACAAAGTGGGACAAGAAGGAGATTCTCAATTTACCAATCTTCCTGTTGTTTGTTTACAGCCAACTGCTGAAGAAGACAACATGGAATTTGAGCGACTCCTTATTCCCAACACAACCTTGGAGGGACAGAACATGACTTACGTTAATGGGTTTTCACTGGAAGTTCTCTTGCCCCACAACTTGGAATACTACCGATATGAGTAAGTGCGACATCTGGCGACTAAATGTTTTGCTCGCTTTTTTCACGTGGGGAAAGGCCTAAACCTAATAAAAGGCGGTAGACATGAAACCTGTTCAGGATTCGTATTTAAGTGGGTCCTGGGTTCTAATCCCAGGAAAAAATCGTAGTACGCCAGTTAGGCTTGGTGAGGTATAACGTCTTCAATAGGCATGGTGTACTATGACTTGAAATATTAAAATGAAATTCAGAAATTTGTTGTAAAAACAAGTTTGTTGTCAGCAAACAAAAAGTTGCGTGTTGGAAGCTTTTTACGATGTCTAACTTTCATATTTATTTGCAGAGGATCCCTTACTACCCCACCATGCGCCGAATCTGTCGTCTGGTCTGTGCTTAAGGAACCAATTCGCATCTCACCAGCCCAGGTAACGTCAGTAAAGAATCTAGTGGGGGTCGGAGGGGCTAAACTACCCCTTACCCCAACACATCATTTATTGTACAGTCAACAAATAACATTTGAATTAGGACCTGATGATGACAATAGCACGTAGTCATGTTTTACAAACATATACTGGCTATGATTTTTTTGCTCAGATTATTAAAAATTTTGTTTTCTTAGTTAGATTATTCAAAACGGTGAATAGTGACCTAATATTTGAACAATTCGAAATTATCAACAAAATTTACTTGGAAAATTATGATTAATTGTGAGCACTGCGGAATATTTACAGAAATTAAATTATTTATTTTTTGCCGTGATTTAAAATCAACGCTATTTAGGTCTCGTAGCCGATAAAAGTGACTCCATTAAACGGTGTTTTCCCTCAACAGAAACTGAGACTGCAACGTGGTCTTCAAGGTCATCTCTCGGACGGATCTACCGCTTACATCGGAAACAACTTCCGGTCTATCCAGCAAATCAATAACCGCGAAATCACCAGAGCGGAAACGTGCAGCTCGGCCTCTGCTAAAGCTTACCACGTCGTTACTTTGGCCGTTGCAGCGTTCTTTGGCGCTATCTTGCGGTTCTAAACCGTTTTAATGTTAGGAAGAATTTTATTGCAATGCATTTATGGGTTAAACACATCTACCCTCTTACATACGCGTGTATTTGTAATCTGTTCAGCTTTTCAACATAATTTGGGCCATTTTGCGGCAGTGTGGCGACACCTAGCGTATTTAGTTGCACACTATCGCGTGGTGTCGCCATGCGTTTTAGCAGCAATCGAAGCACATTGTACAGGCTTGGTTTAAATGACTTTCGCGCCAAAATATGCAATTAAAATGGCTTTGCAACAATAATTGTTTGGGCTGACAAAAATGTTGATTATATTTTGTAAACATTTAGTGTTGATAATAATCCTCTGCCAATGTTTTTTTTGCGCTATATGTCTGTTTTTCAGTAAATTAGAGTGTTTTTGTCGCTTTCATGTTCAAGAAAAAAACCTAATAACTTCCCTGTAGGTCAGAAAAAACTGCGTATTGAGCAAAGTTCGATGCAAAGTTTCAAAAAATTAAAAAGCCACAATAAAATAATTATGTTGTTCATATTGAATGCAAGATTTATCAATCCTTTAGTTGCTTTTGTAAATCGCTGGTTTGAAAAGTGCTGTAAGCATATTTGCCTTACAAACGCAAAAACAATTTTGCTTTGTTTGCGTCAATGTGCATTATGACGTATGAATGCAACGATTATTGGTGTGGAATGTCTTCATTGTGTACTTGATGAAATGCTGCGGAAAGCGCATTGACCTGAATGGCTACGAAATGTATAACTTGCATGCCTTCGGTTGTTAACCGTATAACAAATACAGCACAGCGTATTTAAATTGTGTCTTGGTGGACTATTGTTTGTGAAGGGCGCAAACTTAGATAAACAACTTAAAATTTCTGACAACTTAAAAACTAGAGGTAAAGAATTTACAATCAGTTCAATGGGTCAGCTGTCGTTGGACTGCTGACCCATTGAACTGATTGTAAATTCTTTACCTCTAGTTTTTAAGTTGTCAGAAATTTTAAGTTGTCTACAACAAACTAGATTCACAACAGGCTGGTATATGCCTTGTCATATGCAGAAATCCGTTAATAGACCTGATAAACTTCATTATAGTAATGGTTGTTTCAAGAAGCATGGATTTGGTTGTACGCAAAAACATCGCTTCGATGAAGAAAATATATTATTATTTGTCCAAAAAAAAAAGAAAACGCTAATGCAGACTCAACTGCATCCCATTCACATTCAATTACCTCCGTTTAGTAACTTACATTCACGTGAAACCAGTGGTGGGATTCAGCCGGTTCCCACCGGCTATATAGAACCACAAAATTTTATGAGATCAGCGAACCGGTTAGCCTTACTTGTTACAGGCTGAAAAATATGACTTTTGTGATAAAACCGGCTGACAAAAAATTTGAATCCCACAACTGCTTAACGGTTAAGCCTTAACCATACCGCACCTCCCTTGGGTCCGCGAGCCACAGTTAGAGATTTTTTACATCACAAGCGTGACCGAAACCGGGTGAAAACTACCATCAACTTTTTTTAACCTTTTAATCAGAGTTGAAGTCGGGCCAGACTGTCAGATAGGGTTCGGGCTTCAGTGCATGTCGATAAACGTGACTCAAATTCCGGCCGGACTTTGCCCTTTTATGCCGCATTGTTACCATAACCAACTTTTGATCCTCATGAACTATGTTTCAAAAAAACAGACGGGTTTCAGGCTTTTCAGGCCGGTTTGGCCTTAATTCGGGCTGACTTTACATTCGACATCAGTCATGCCGACTTTTTACCACCTTTCAGGCCCCAATTTTGGGCCAGAATTTAAATATTTTTTGGGGGTCAAAGTTTGCTTCATTCGTCAGCAAGTTTTGGTTTGTGACCCGCAACGCAGGAGGTAAATTGTGACTGTCACGTAACAAGCGTGCTCTGTCGGGCGTTGCACAACTAGACATAAAGTCATGAGACCTGGTGCAAACACGAAGTTTGTGGGCACGTTCTTGGACGCAGGGGAAAGCCGCGACACGATTATTTGAGATTTGCTGCAACATTGCAAAAAGTAGGAAAACGTTCGCAATCTCCGAAATTTTATTGCAATCAGAAGATTCTATGTGCAACGTTTGTTCCTTGCATAAAAAAAAACATTTGATCAACCAGGTAATCCTGTAGGCTACATTTTCTAAAAGAGAAAAACAAAATCAATGGAAACGATTGTAGGTCACCATTAAGTAATACCTGCTAATGGAAAAAAATGACATGCAAATAACACCCACACGAACAAAACAGTTTAATATCTTCTTTACAATACAAAACTGTGTCATAAATTCGGGAAAAAAATTTCGAAAAATTCGAAATTCGGGTGCGAAAGAACGATACGTTGTCTTTGGAATTTTTTTAGTAAAGTTTAGTCAACCTTGCGGCTTGAACAACACTTACTCACCCTACTTTAACAAGTATAGCTGTTATGGTGCAAGTCAAACTTTTTGTTTTAGAGGCCTGTTTGTCAACCTTTGCAAAAATTTTACAGTGGCCAGTGTCATATATCGATTTTCAAAACGTTAAAAAACACTCCTGCGTTTTCAAATACAAAAACAAGTATGTGTCTCCCCTCAGAAAGGTGAGTGTTGCTAAATTTGCTTTGCAGAATTTTAACGATGTATGGCTAGTTACAACAAATTTCCCTGCAGTTTGCTTCTAATTAAAAAGTTGTGGCCTAAACTAACTCACAAAACACACAAACGGAATTTTCGGAAAGTCAATGACCCTTAAAAAGTATTTTTTTCATAATGTTTATCAGTTTATCAGCAGAAAGGCTATATAGTTATTGCTTTACGAGAAAGGTTGTGAAGAGGTCACAGCAACAACTTAATTGTTTCTTATTGCTTTCTCGCAGTTATTGCTTTACTCTGGAGCTTCGCAAGGTTGAACTGATGTTTGTTTGACAAATTTTTCCCAATTTCGTTTATAACGTGATACAATGCACTCAAGACACGGAATTCATTTGTTTTGTTTCGAACAATTAGGTTTCAACAATATTTTACAGTTAAACTTGTGTGAAACACATTTTGCCAGAAGTTTCTCAAAGTGACTTCAAATGTTCTTGAATTAAATTATCTTTATCTTCTGGTTAAGTGTATGAAAATATGAAATACGTAATACTTTAAATTTATTGAAACGTTAAACAACCAATAAAAGACCTAATCATGATACAACAAGTCGTATTTCGATTCTAAAAAGTATTAAATTATCAAACGTTGTCGGTTCTGTTCACAGAAGACACCATGGATCAAACTTTAAAAAAGTTAAGACAGCAAGTGCATACAATCAATAAATCTTTTCTGGATTTCTGTGCATGCTCGACTGAACAACAAAAAGAACTGGATTAAGGGGAAAGAAGAAAGAGACCCATTATCGACCTGCGGTGGTTGCAAACGGGAAAAATGATTAATATATGACTCATTAATGGACGGTGTATATTAGTGGCATTTTGGGGCTTTGTCGACGGGCGTGCGGTAATCGAACAATGAAACAGTTGTTCAATAATTAAAAAGCGACCGTTGACTTTCACTTTAAAAATCGCTTATTCGTCTGGTACGCTTTAAACCGCATTAATTGAAAAGCTGCCCACGTGCCTTTTGTTAAGGAACTCGAACTAATATATAATTAGCAACATATATATTTGGTGATTTGCCGATAAGCTTTAAAACGGCGTCCGTCGGCTGAAATGCTTCTGTGAAATGTTTGTATGTGGCTACTGCCTTCTTACATTAGGCAAGAATATTTTTGAACTCCTTTAGCCAGGTTAAACAGTTTTGTTTAGTCTACGAGTGGTTGTGATGTGATAAAACCGGTGGTGAGATTCAGCCGGTTCGCACCGGTTCTATAGAACCGTCTCACGAAATTTTATGGCGAACCGGTTAGCATTACTGGTTACTGTCAATAGAATTTTTGTAACAGAACCGGCTTAAAAAACATGACTTTTGTGATAGAACCGACTGACAAAAATATTGAATCCCACACCGGATAAACTCGTCTAAAACTGAAAACAGATTAAGAAACAGTCGATAGAGGTTTATTAGACAACCGAACGTAGGGTCGTAGATCAATCAGTTGACGTTAAGGCGCTTAATTGATTGATGCTTATGGTCGTTAGTCAGAAGATTAATTTGTGCAATCAACAGCAAGATATAAGCTGCCAAGCACTGCTGTTAAATATTACGTGGCCTTGTGTGGTGATGTTATTTCAATTGTGTGTTTGCACACAGGTAGGGTTGTTGAAAAACTAACAAAAATCAATGTTGAGTTTTTATAACGCCTTCTCAAGGCCTTGTATACTGTCGTTTATAAATAAGTGTGCCGTGATCGTTGGTCTGCAGCAATTAATATACAAGTTTATATAATGTAAGTTAAAGTTCAAAAGCATGGTCGACAAAGCGGCAGTACGTTAAAAGTCCTCTTTGGTTGACAGAGAACCAATTTCCGTCACTCACAAAAAAAACACGTTCGGATCAAGACGATAAACTGTGTGTAGGATATTGTAAATCACGAGTCACCAGAGACTCAGTACGACAGATGGAGACAACAGTCGCGTAACAGACTAAAAACTGAAAAGAAATCAAGACCAAGTAGGAAATGCAAGGCAGTAGAATTGTTAAGGAAAGTTTTCCTTACTTTGAAAAACCGTTTAGGATTAATACAAAACAGGAAAAACAATGTCTGCAATATCAGGTTGTCTGTAATCATGTGGTGCAACTATAAGCGAAAACCTTGCGCTCAAGACTGGGTACAGAAACATAAAGGGTTCAATTCTGGTGCGTTTTTAACTTCGTTAAAAGTCATTCAATGAACAGAAAATGCAAAGCGGTAGCACCGCTGAGTTCAAAATGTCAAGTTGCGGACAGTTAAAAGCTTACGTATAAGACCAGGCAAGGAACACAAAGAGGTTATTCTTGGTGCGTCTTTAATTTAACAATCGTTATAAGTCAAATATCGGGCAGGAAATACAAAGCGGTACCATCGTTAAGGTTAAGATGTTAAGTTGCGGGCAGTTAAAAGCTTACCCCTAAGATTAGACCAGGAACAAAAGTCCAAACTTAGTGCGTTGTTGCCTTACATGTCGTTGCAAGTGGATAGGCTATGCGAAAATATTCATTTAACAGCTATACCCATTTATAGTTGAACAAGGTAAAACAAATGTGCTGACTACATCCATAGTAAACTATAATAAAGCGTCATACTGAGTCAAGTCGAACGCGATCAATAATTTCATAAAGTTAGATGAGAATATAAAGAAATATTTAACATTTAAGAGTTTGACTTGAATCACCTTTATATCAGGGTTTTGAAATCCTTGTCCGGTTTTCAAGTTACTAGAACGGAAGTATCCACGTGGTCTCATTAATCGACGTTTAAGTAACATGACGGATGTAGTTATTACATCACACAACTTTCACCTTATGTCCTGTTTGCAGGGATCAAACTTTAGGTCGAGGTTCTAGTGGTTAATGGTTTATTTGGTTAGAAGGACAAGAGTAAAAATGATGCATTTATTTTCAACGTCAATTCTTCTCCTTGGACTAGTTGCAGGTAATTATTTCCATGTTTTAAGTATATAACAATGAATGTGTAAGGAGTATAACATTAACTTGCATTGTGGTGAAACTTATAAATAGCGCCCAAAAAGTCCCGTGTTAAAAATTATACTTTTATTTTAAAATGTGTATTTAAAAGTGAAATACTTAAAATGTACTTAAGTATTTAAATAATCGTGGCATATTTAGGCAGTGGTGGGATTCCATTTTTTGTCAGTCGGTTCTGTTACAAAAGTCTATTGACAGTAACCAGTAATGCTAACCGGTTCGCTGATCTCATAAAATTCCGTGAGACGGTTCTATAGAACCGGTGCGAACCGGCTGATTTAGGCTATCACGATCTTTGTTTTTAATTTACAGGAGCAATAGCGAGCGGTTCTTGGACGTACACAAATTGTAAGTAAAACTTGTTTTAAGTGAAATAGTGTAACCTTTTAAATGCTTGAATAGGTGTCGATGCTTAAAGCCTTGCTTTTTTGGTCGTTTTTTAAAAGTTCAAACAACTTGGACAATACTAGTCCTAATTGTGTCGCAAAATAATTAACTATTTGGGATTTAGTAAAAAAAATGTGGTTCTGAATTTCCGGATCTTCGAACTGGACCAGCTCGCATTGAAAATTCGTTCATTTTACAAACTCGATTCAGCATGTCAATCTCTGTGCTAAACATGCGGATAACACGGATTTGTTACAACATCGTAATGGTTGTTCGTAGCCACAATCAATCATGTTTAACAAAAGTTACAAAATTTCAACACGCACAGGGAACTGTCTGCTGTACCCTAGATTTGCGAAGCAAGTGCAACCCTCGATTTGCAAAGTTCTCCGCTGCAATAGCCGATTCCTGTTAGTTTGCACGCAGCACAGTTCTATGCTTTATTTTTTCTAGGCCAAAATGGTCTCATACGTTATGCCATTGTACTCGGGCCAGGTTTCGGGCTTGTACTTAGGTTAGAAACCTGATTTTGTAAGTAAATTATTTCTGCACGTGTGATTCTAGTTTTATCTGAAAAAAAAAATTATTAAAAAAAAGTAATACGTCAACTTTATAGAGATTTTCTGGAAATTGTTAATTTATTTCTTTTCCTTTGTTTATCGTGCACTGTACTAATCGCGCATTCAGTGTTATTTACCCTGATAAAGGCGAGCTGTATAGGACGTCGAAACGTCGGTATAAAAATACAATTGCCAGAAGAGCTTAATAAAGTTGATATTGTGCCTGGAAAAACAGCTTATATAAATACTAAGTTTTGATTGTCATTTAACCTGTCAACTTCAAAGTGATATATTTCTTTAGATTAATCTAATCATGTACGTTTATTCCGTGTGCAGTGAGCGCCTGGAATCTCCTTGCAAACACGAAATGCAATGGAAAGATCCAATCTCCCATCGCCATCGTTGATTCGGAAGCACAAACCAACGCAACCTTGGGAACGTTCACGAAAAATCACTTTATTCCCAACCCGATATCGAATACGGTCATTAACAACGGCCATTCACGTAAGTTAAGTCAACATTTCAGTTATCAAAGACAACTACTGGGACCGATTGCACCAATACAGTGGTTCTCAGCCGTTGGTAAGAAGACTATTTGTGTGGTTCTCGGGACGTTAATTAGCCTATGTTTAGGGATAAACTAGACATAGTTGCATATAATTTATTGAATATTCAGGATAAAAAAGGAGCTAATCGAAGTTATTGACCATTTGTAGTTAGCTGTCAGATTTTTTTTATCGCAACCCTGTATTAAGGAATATATTTCAATTTGGAAACTTCGTTACATACTAATTGCGGTTTTTATTCTCTATACAAGAAAATATATTTTTTCTGCATCTAAAAACGTTTGCAAATCGGTATTTAAACGTTTTTTTGCCGCTTTGTACCCCACATACAGTGAAGTCTTATGTTTTCAACAGTACAAGTGAATGTTGGAGGCGGATACATGATCAATGACCGAAAACTGTTGCCAGGTGTTTACTGGGTAAGTTCAAGAAAAATACTAAACTTTGCGTTTTAGCATAAACATTCAATTCAATTTAATAGTTCATTTGCCACGCTTTGAAATTATAATGATTGGACAAACATTAGGTCAGCTCCAGCAAATAACTACTTAGCTAGTTACCTTTTTTTCAAAAAAATACTGACAAACAGTGTAAAGTCAGGCCCGAATCAACCCCGTTTTTTTGGAGAATTGTAAACCCGAAAAGTCCGGCCTGACTTAGCCTACTACTCTCATTCAAATCACTAGGACAAAGTGCCCAAAAATGTTGACACGGAAAGTCATTATCGTTTTGACATTACACGAACATGGATCTAAAACGGCCAAAATCCGAAATTACAAGCTTGAAACCGCCTAAACCAAAAACTTGGTACAGTACAAAGCGTGAATTAGGCCCGAAAGTTAAGTTTTTAAAGTTAAAAATTACGACATAAAACTGGCTGAGTCTCAAGTCTAGTTCAAATCAAGCCCGTTTTATTTAAACCTATGCCCTAACCCGGCCCGAAAAGCCAAGCCCAACTTACAACTCTGACAACTCCCGTTTAAAAGGGTAAAGCTATAACGCAAGAACTCACAGTAGGCAGGTTGGATAAATTTCCGATAAGTGACGCAACGGAGCATAGCTGTTTACGGTGACAATAATTGCTGAGTCAGCATTTTTTTTAAACTTACCAAACCTGGCTACTGTGAGTTCTTATGTTAATAGCCCTACCGTTTATAAGCCCAAATCAAAAAGCCAAGAAAATCAATTGTTTTTTCGCAGCCAGCCCAGTTTCATTTTCACTGGGCGCTTCAAGGCAGCAGATCTGGCGGATCCGAGCACACCCTGAACGGGAAACAGTACTTTGCTGAAATGCACATTGTTCACAATAACAATAACACGAAAAATAATCAGCTCAACGAAAAGAATGGAATTGCCGTACTTGGTTTCTTCATACAGGTAAATGAAACCAATAAGGAAAATATACTCACTGGTATAATGTAAACACTTACTGGCATCAGTGCCACGTAAAAAACTATTAACGTTTCAAAAACGGTTTGTCACCATCAGTGAAAAATAGTGCTAAAACCGTCACTGATTATAAGCGTTTGCTGCCACGTTATGGAATAAAGCATGTCGCTTTTTAGGTCTAATTGAGCTATTAGTCTATCAGTGTTGTAACCTTTTTATGGCTAAAAAAACAAGCTAATTATAAATTTATGAATTAATTTGCATTGAGAAACTTTAAACTGTTCAGGCTGATGCAATTAGCAACAACACAGCATTCGATAAGTTGCTTCATCTTGCCAAGAAAGTAAAATACACCGGGGAATCTGCTATCGTCAATACACCATTGCCTGTCAGCGATTTTCTGCCCAAAGATTTGACGATGTTCTACAGATACAGGTAGACTTATATACGCTGTCTCTTTCGTTTCATTAAGTTGTTAAGCAGGGGTCGGCAACCCCTAGCATGCATACCAAGGTTTGCACGCGAGGTGGTTTTCAGGACACGCCAACCGATTTGCGTGTTTAAGTAACAATTTAACCTATTACACTGCTTGTTATAGTTTTTATCATGTCATTGTCTTAAAATTCAGCCTTACATGCACAAAACACTCACGCGAGGGACGCGAGGTCATCAACACATGGAAATAACAAGTAAAGTGGCACGCGTCGTCTAAAAGGTTGCCGACCCCTGTTGTAAACCGATGCAATAAAAACCATAACAAAACAAACTATGTCTGCTGTGTAAAAAAACTTTTTGACAAATAGCTTTGTATACAACTGTTCTTTTACCACATTTCGTAAACTGCATAGTGGTGCTAATTATTGACACCAATTTGTTTTTCAATTCAGCGGTTCCCTTACTACGCCTCTTTGCAATGAAGTGGTTGTTTGGTCGGTTTTCAAAACTCCAATATCCATTTCGAATTCGCAGGTAAGCCAGTGACCCTTACCAAAAATTTTTGTAAAGCACATTTAATCCCCAAATTTTAAGGCAATTTTTACTTGTTAATTTTTTGGACGCAACAGAACTTTGTAAGGTACTAGCACTTTAATTATACATTAAACCTGAAACCAGGGTCATATTTAGCGATAGGTGTGATATGTATAGTGTAACTGCAGCGCGATTAGTCATTTGCCGATTGTGCCCTTGACTGTTTGAGCTTTAACATTGCGCATCTATTTCCGGCTTGGTGATTGTTTTAGTGCACGTCGCTATGTTTTCTTTCAACGAACAAAATAAACTCTCAATTGTTTGGTAAAATTAACTCAAAACCAACTTCTTTAATCAAATATTGCTGAAAAGGTTGCCATAATAGTCATAGTCAGTATAACATAATTTACAGTGTTAAAAATGGCAAACACTATTTTGCAGAAGCAAGAATGGCAGTCAATATTGTATTACAACAACACAGAAACAGGTCAACAATATCTCATCGGAGACAACTTTCGACCAACGCAAAACCTCAATGGCCGAATCGTGACAAAACCTGGAAATAAATCACCCGATTTCAATCAACAATCCAAAATCAAGTTTCTACTGATAACCATGATTCCTATCGCCACCTTGTTGTTTTAACACAGCTGAAATCCGCTTTAAAAATCATGTCGGCTGAACAATTTTGAACTCAAATGCATTCAACATATAAATCAAAGACTTAATTGATGGCCTCATAAAAAGTATTGTCATGCTGTTGAACAAGTTTACCAAAAGTTATTAGTTATCTTTTACCGAATTGGATACAAGTACTATAAAGCAAGTGTAGATTTTTATCAAAAACAAATTGTCACTGCACACCTTGACTGACAAAAGAAAATCATTCAACAAATTTGTGTGAATTCAATTTATATGTCGTGTATATTTTACCTTGGCTTTAAAGTTTCATTGATACTCAAAACTACTTATCCACACCAAATTATGTGTGTTTATGTTTCATCATTTATTTCCTAGTGATATAATTGTGTGCAATGTCCCATGAGACTGAATAACAATCGTCTTTATGACGTAATAGTTCGTATGACGTCACTTCGTGAAATACATGTATTGTTTGAACAATGTTTTTTGTCAATATGATTTGATACTAGACAAATGTTGGTGGCTTAATTGGGAAGAAAAAATCTTTTCATTTGGAGTTGGCACAAATTGAGACTCCACTTCAACTAAATTTGCTTATTGTACATTTTCACCCTATACCATATATTTTTATGCTTTAACACAGTTTGCAAGTAGCTTATGCAGCTACTCTCTACTCAACCGATTGTAATACACCCTGCTTTGTTTTTCTGAAGTATAGGCTACATGGCAAACTATAGTAGAAAAAGGCAAGTTCCTCCGGAGGCCAAAAACGCCTCTGTAGATTGTACAGATGCTTGCTGTGTTGGTTGCCAGCAGCTCAGAAATTCACAAGACTGTCCCTTCATTTTACCAACCCTCAAAACTCCACAGTTCAAAGACATGGTTATTTTTCGGCAATTGTAGTTCAAAATGCAGGATGTATTTTTCACTTAAAACTCACCTTAACTTACCAATAATATAAAGGACCAACATTATCCAAGGCTAGCAATAACACAAAATGTCAGTTTAACAAGCAGTACAAAGCAACAAAACGTGTAATACCTTATAAAATGCCATGGCAGCATTTAGTCTACACTTCAAGGTAAATATCCAAAGATAAAGTTGGCTGCACATTGACTTAATGTTTCCAAGATTCCCAGCAAATTGCATTTAAAGAACTTTTTTGCTCCAATTCCTTGTTTCCAATACATTTTAGTGCGGGATGAAATTGCTTTTGTAGCCTGAAAAACAAACACAACGCATTCAGTTAAGTTTGGAAAGAAACGAAGAAAATCAAGTGCGCGTTTTTGCATGTTACATTAATAACGATTGAAACAATGCACATATGTAAGTTTTAAAAAGGGGGAATTATTGGCTACAATAATAATAATAAAGGAAATATAGTTATTAATGTATAACACACGTATTGATAAAATCTAAAGCTAATTTAAAGCAAAAAAAGACCTTATAATTTAATTTTAAATAAGCTATAACTGTATTAAAGTCCAACAAAGTAACAAAGGTAAATTAAAAACAATAGCCTAATGATTTCACCTTGGTTCGACAAATCAATTTATCCTGTTCAAGGTTTGTTTCCTTCCAGCAGTTTAAAGTGTGAAGTTAAGCCGATCACATAAACTTATATGCATTGCCAATAGTACAACCAAATCTGTTCAAAGTTAGGACTTGTATAGTTACAAACTTACAAGCATGAAGACTTCATTGTGCCTTTTTGTTTGTTGTTTGTTGTTTGCAACAGGTATTGAAAGTTCTTTATCAGTAGGTGCTTTTAGAAATGTATGTTTATTAAGAAGGGGCAAACATAGATTTTAAACGGCAATAAGATGAAGCTACACATAATTTATTTGTTATGTTTTTCTCATTTGCTGTAAGTCATATCCAACGCTATACCTATTTTTACCAGGTGTTTCATCAAGTGAATGGAGCTACTCAGATAGTAAGCGTTTTATTCTTATTTTTTGTCGTCACGTCAAAAAACAATGGACTAAAATTACTAAATGATGCTTATAATTGTTTTGTTTCCAAATGTTTTGTCTTTGTTTTCCAAATTGAATCAGATGTGAATAGATCGTGCCTTCAGTTCAGATTCGGTTTAGTTTAGAATTTGAGTTTGAATAATAAAGACTTGATTTGGGCCGCAATCTTAACACCTTTACACCTTATTTAAGCGTTTAAGAAGAATTCAGGTTCGGGCCGGGTTATGGCCAAACCCGCTTACAATTCTGTATTGTTTTGCAGTCGCTGCATGGGGAGGTTACTGCGCTACTGGAGAGAAACAATCGCCGATTAATATCGAGAGATCCAAAGTGATAGTTAATAGATCGCTCGGTCGGTTTACCCACGGTTTGTTCAAATCCATTCCGAGATCAATGGAGATTTTAAACAGCGGTCACGCTCGTAAGTTACAAAGCAAAGTAACAGAAAAACAACAGAAAAAAATACTGATAATTTCTTCAAGGATAAATTTGCTCGTTAGAAGAGTTAGCAAAAATAAAGTGAAATAGGTACACAAGACACGGACTTGAATAACAGCTTTAATAAAAAGCAAATTGCCAGCGACGTAGAGTAAAACGTATTCATTTTTATTAAAACAAACAGTTTAACTAAAACATTTTTTTTAGTGCAAGTGAATCTTGAAGGCGGCTGCAAAATCAACGATTCAACAATTCTTCCAAGTGTTTACCGGGTACGTAAGTACTGAACATGAAAAGTTTCATCTCGAATTAAAAGCGGCAAAGTATAGTGAGATCTGACACACCAAGTGTTAAGGCTGTGTCTTTAGGAGCTGCATTGTTTTGTGTATAACGTCATTTTAGAGCAATGCGACGTTTGTTTCGCACCTTTTTATTTTTTTCACGTGACTCAAGTGTGTATAAACGGGTGTAACTGATGTGGTCCCTCGTGTCACTGATAATGGCATGATCATTTGCCGAAATGTTTGAAATATAATACATGTCGCCTTTTAAGTATATTGGGTCGTTATTTTCACCATATAATTTGTAAACGTTTGAAACATTAGTTAACGTATCCATCATGTTAAATAGTAAGTCGACAAAGCCTTTTTTAACCACCCAGGCTGTGCAGTACCACTTTCACTGGGCGTCACGTGGAAGTCCCGGGGGTTCGGAGCACACCGTGAACGATAAACGATACTTTGCTGAAATGCATATCGTTCATTTGAATGACGAGGCAGGGGACGACTACCTCACCACTAAGAACGGACTCGCTGTACTGGGATTTTTTATTGAGGCGAGTTCCATGTGCAAACCAGGGTGATGTGTTCATTAATTGACTATAATCTGTATAAAAACACCAATTCAAGTCAATAAATGATATGTAAACCGCGGACAGTGCACATGGCTTTTCACACTGTTTCTCCAAACAAACTGGAGTGCCGTTAGACAGCTATATAAGCTTATACGACCTGTGTATTGTCACCAGCTGCACTGATGGGATCCGGTAGCTCGAAACAGTGTCTGTAAATTACTTAAATTTAATCAGTTTGCTGCAAAAGAACAAACGAAAAATTTTTTGTACATTTTTTGACATCATTCAAAAACTCGATAACCCATGTCTTTGTTCGGTGTCCTCGCTGTTTGCTTAACCGTTCAACAATAAAAAGTTAATGCAGCGACAAAGCAAATAAATTTAACTAGGGTTCGACCTTGAAATACTAGACTCTCGTTAGGTAAAAACACAGAACTAAATAAGCTTCAGGGCTGATCTTACTGGTAAATATTTTACTAAAGCCATTTTTGTTTAGGCAACTTCCACAGTAAACCACACTGGCTTTGACAAGATTCTGAGCTACGGACGGAATGTTCGTTTTGAGGGTGAAACTTTTGACATAACTGAAACCTTTCCAATTGACGACCTACTTCCGAATTCACTCAGAGATTATTACCGATACAGGTCGGCTGAATGTAACATTAACCAAAAAAAGTACAAGTACGCCTACTTGGGCCAGGAAATGTACCAAAGACTGATTTATAGGGTATTGGGGTTATTTGCTTTCATATCCTTTTCAACATTTGTTCGCTTTGGTCCTGAATGTTTCGTTTCTATCCAATGTGGAAGTATTTTGTGACTTTTCAGTTTAGTTAGGTGATCAGATACCCCTGAACTGTTGCAATGCTGCTAAAGTTTCTCGTTCGGATAAACACAAGTGATCGACAGTGGAGTAGAATAGGAAACGTTTTGGGCTAATCACTCTGGCATCTTGACGACCATTTTCTTTGTCTAATAACTCGTTGTCTACCATCTGGATCAGGGGTGGGCAACCTGCGGCCCGCGGGCCACATGCGGCCTTTGATTAAAGGTATGAGGCCCGCGAAGTCACTTGGACTCCAAATGTACTGACAAACGAGTCCAATTATTATATATTTTTGAGCAGATTAGGGCGCCCGATGCTATTTTACTACGACTTGGCAATATGCTGCGAGAATCAAATACGAATTTTACTTGTAGTAAGGCATTTTTAATATGCAACGAAGTAAAACCATTTTGTGTTATTTAAAGGTGCTGCCCGCGATCTGATTATCGCAATTGTATTTGCCCCCACAGTGACAAAGGTTGCCCACCCCTGATCTAGATAAACATATGTAAAGTTTAAACTAATTCGATAATATACGAACAGCTTAGGCCTACCTTATGACTTTAATATTGACAGCGGATCACTAACGACTCCCGATTGCAACGAAGTGGTGGTTTGGACTGTGTTTAGAAAACCTATTAAAATCTCCTACCTGCAGGTAAAAAAGTATATAAATATCTCATCTTTTTCGTGCTGTGTGTTTATGTATGTTTGCTTATTTATATTGTACATAGGCTTTAAGGTAGCCTACTGGTAGGCTTTAAGGGCGACCTATAAGCTATTCCTTACAACCAAAACTTTTACCGGTATACATAACAAACATATTGCAAATTTTGTTAGCCGTTGTGAGTATAGATTTTAAAATTGGATAACCCCAGAAACCTGTTGCTTATAAATTAAAAATATAAGCGTTGGGGCGTAATATCTTCTGGTACCTTAGATGTGGTTGCCAGTTACTGAATGCTGATTGGTTAACCTGTTTTGTAGAAAGTTGAGTGGCAATCTTTGTTTTACGACGGTGAGGAAGGCGAAGAAGATTTGACCTTGATCGGAAACAACTTTCGACCTTGTCAGAGTTTATATGGTCGTGCTGTTACGAAGCCATCTAGACTTTGGAACAAATAATTTGGCTACACACTTGTGAAAAATCCAGGCTAACTCCTTGGTTTCGCCTTTTGTACATATTTTTCGCTTGTTGCGTGTAAAAGTGTAATAAAAAAGTTTTGTCATTTAAAAACTAATATTTTTTATATTTGAAGTTAAATCAAAAGAAAACAATTTAATAGCGCTAAAATTTTAAAAAATAATTGCGTCATTTCATTACATTCGATTTCTATGCTGGGAGTTTTAGTGTGACGTCAAAGGGGGATTTCTTGCAACTAGTTCCCGTTTTTGCAGAGTTGGACCTTTTTATTTTCATGTTTGACAATGTTAAAAGTCCCCAGATCTAATTCCCCCATGTGTGTAGGCGGGGAGCGTGTTAAAAACGAAACAGCATTTCACAATTTATCAGATGCCATATTTATTACCTCGTTGGCCGGCGCGGGTTCGTATAAATTAGTTGCGTGAAAAAGAACTTGAATAAATAAAATGTTGCTGTCAGTGCCAATATATAAAGTAATTGAGGCTCCTCTGGGAAATGTATTTCTTTAACCGATGTTTTAACGTCCTATTTAGCTTTAGGTAGCTTTCATGAACCTACGCGACCAGGGCAAACCGCAAAAATCAGTCATGAATAGCACTCTAATCAAAAAAAAAATCATGAATAGCACTCTAATCGTTAAGTTAAACTTCCATTAAACTATTATCCTGTCCCGTGTCTTATGTGTTAATTAAACTATTATCCTGTCCTGTGTCTTCTGTGTTAATTAATACATTTTGTTCAAGAGACTTTCAAATGAAAAATTGGGTTTATGTTATTTAAACAGGCCATGCACTATACAAGTAACAAATAGGAACAAAATGTTTAAAATCTTATGACCTGTAAAGTTGCAAAAATGAGAATAAATTTTATCCTGTCTAAAAAAATATTATGGGGCATAAGTGTTCCATTGTTACTATTATAAGTATACTATAAAGTAACAATACTATAAGGGCTTTGATACTTTCTTTTTGGATACTAATGCATCTACATTTTGTTGTAGTTTTCAATCAGTATTACCAACATTTAGAAATAAGACATTTTTCTGAAAGTGCTGTGGCATTATTTTCGGAAATATGGCGTACTTTTCTGGTGAGGGTGATGACTTTGAACTGACGCAAATCGCCTACAGGGAATTTACTGACAAGAAAGTCTTAGAGGAAGGCCAACATTGTATAATTTATTCTGCTCGGCATCCGACATTTGGATCATGTTGTCTTCGCATTTTCTCCAAATTTTTTCTGGCACGAGATGCGTAAGTGATAGTATAATCTGAATATCGATATTGTATGTACAAAATTACAAATATAAGCTGTTGCTGCCAGGCTTTATATCAACTTTATAGAGCTCTTGTGGCAATTGCATGTATTGCAACGATATTGTATGTACTTTAATGTGTTACATGGATAAAAGTGTAGTAGTTAGAACAGTGGTTCTTAACGGGGGGGCGTGAGCCAAAAGTTAAATAACCAAATTTATTTAACTTTAGACTCACCTCCCCTAAGATTAACTTTGCAAGTGTGTATTGTTTGCGAGCACCACGTTTTCAGAAACGAAACGAATTCAAGAAACGAATATTATGATGCGATACCTTATGGCGTAACACAAATTTTGAATAATGTCATACAAGGCAAAGTTTTTGGTTTGTCAGTTTAGAACAGGGTTCGCCAAATTTTTTTAACTGCGGGCCGGATCATTTTAATAATCATGCTCGAAAGCCACATGGGTTACAAGCTCTGACGCAGCCTTTCCCAAACTGGCACTCGCGAGGCGATTTTGACCAGACCACAAAGGGTCTGCATGTCTCCTACGATCTTATTTGTATTTAGATTGCTGTTTAATTTTAAAATTATAAAAAATCTAAAACTGTCACATACCAACTAATGCACGTTTATTCTACCACAAAGAACTAAAAAGGCAATTATTCGCACACAATTACTATTCTTTGCTTTTGTCTGTGATGTAACAAACTGCTTTTGGATGATACTTATGCCTTGTAATCCTGTTGGACAAGGTAAAATTATTACTGAAATGTATAATGAATGTTTGCACATTTAACACCCCTGGGCAGTAATTAGGTGATCCCTGGTTTACAACATAGGCAACGGAGACTTCTTGTAGTTCCATTGCTGCATGTGTTCGAAAAAACTGTCGTTTTTTGCCTGTTTCAGGGGGGCATGAAGTGCCCGACAAACACCTTAGGGGGGCGTGGACAAAAAAAGGTTAAGAACCGCTGAGTTAGAAGTAGTAAACCACATTAATTTGATAAACCAACGTCCCACAATGCACCAACCTCACATAATTGTTTTAGTGCAAATCTGTTACTATGTTTTTATTTCACCAAGCGAAATAAACTCAACTAAACATTGGCTAATTATTTTTTTAAATTGAAGGTTTTTTTGGTTTTTTTACGACAATCGGACGACAGTCCGAAAACTGAAAATTGTCCTTTGTCGTGTCACCATACGAGAAATAAACGTATTTTCAGATGAAGGATAGACAACAATAATATAAACAAAAACGGAAAAGCGAGAGGCTAAATGTAAATAGATCGGTAGCAGAAATCAAAATCTAGAAGTGTTTCTGACTGAATGAAAGTGTATACATTGTCCGTTATGTGCTATTATTTTTTTTGGAAACTTGTTATTTCTACAAAAGCAAAATACTGATAAATAACAAGTAATCTGCAGGCAGTGCATATTGCTTTGATTTATAAGGCCAGTATGGTAAATATTTCAGCACTGATAAAGCCTCATAGGGTGAACCATGTGCACTGCCTTGTCGTAGCTCAATTATTTACATTACTGTGGTTTACATTACAGCATGAGTGGCAGACTGGTGAGAGAAGTAAATGCACTGGGACGTTTACAACACAAAAATATTATTGAAATCTGGGGATATGTGATGGAAAACACACGCTTGGCCCAAATTCAACCCTTGATGCCACATGGATCACTCGAGGATACCTTACAGCGAATTACAATTCCATGGGCACTTAAAGTCAGGATATCACATGAGGTATTTGGGTGAATAGTTGACAAATAGAAATATGACATAATTTTGGAAAGTTTCATCTGTTTTTTTTTAGATTGCTGAGGCCGTGTGTTTCCTACATGAACAAAATCCACAAATTGTCCACAAGCGGCTAAAATCTTCAAATGTCCTTTTAGACAAGGACTTTGTGGTCAAGGTTTGTTTGTTACAATAAGAATAATTGGGAGCTACAAGCATTTTGTGCTAAGCAATGTTGTGTGTATAAAGGGATAAAAAAAGTTGTATAGTTTTGTACAACTTTAAAATATGTTTATGATTGTCTATTGAACCAAGTTTTACCCACATATCTGAGTTTAAAGACTTGGTAAATGAGACCAATGTTGTGTTGACCCACAATTAGTGATGGGATGATACCAGATTTGATTTTGGAGCGAGTACCGAGTACAAGTACCATGTGTATATACCTTCGATACCGAGTACTGAGTACTTAAATATAGTGTTTTACGTCAGGGGTGTCAAACGTGCGGCCCACCAACAGTTTTTGTGCGGCCCGCGAAATAACTTTTAGAAGTTATATGTGTTTCACTCAGGGGGAATAGTCTGGCAGACACGTGAGTTTGCATGATACAATCATTCTCTTTGACTGGTATATGTAGCGTTTTAATAAGATGAGAGAAATAGCCTATCATTAGAATCAGCGGTTGCGATTGTTGCGTCATTGTATGCTATTGTTTTCTCACAAATCAATAAAGCACACTTGGTTATTTCACTCTGCTACACTGTTTATTTCGTTGTTAGTTTTCACAATATTATTTTTTAATGTAGCTAATTGCATTAATGAACATTTAACTGTTTAATCATGCAATATTTTTGTTGTCACATTACACTGCAACAACTGTTTCGAAAGTGCGGCCCTCGACTTAATGACAGGTTTGGTTTTGGCCCTCAAAGCAGTTTGAGTTTTACATCCCTGTTTTACGTGGTTGTTTTTCACTAGCTAATTTATCTGCCATGGCTGGGGTACATGCACATCCACACACATGCAGAAGCACATGGAAAAATGTAATCTCCACAAGATAGCGAAAAAATATATGTAACCTGGCAGAACTTTTTCCCGATGTGTGCTGTCTGAAACAAATATTGGCAAAAAGTTGCCGGTACTCTTCAAGTTTAAACCAGTTTGGTATCGAAAACTGAGGCAAAATATTTTGATTACAAGTACGAGTATCAATACCACTGAAACCATTCGATACCGAGTACCGGGTACTCGTCCGATCACTATCCACATGTGCTAACTTCACTTTATTGTGGGCCCTGAGTCACATTACATATTTAGCTCTCATCCACCAATTGTGCCCTCCACTTTTATGTGCTTGGTGATTGTTTTAATGCAATTGTGTTGCTACATTCACCAAGCGAAATAAACTCAACTAAAAAATTGCCCCTTTTATGATTTATTTTTGGCTTTTTATCAAATCTAAATTAAAGTACACCTGGTTCGTTTTAAACTTTTTTAAAGTAAAAAAGTGATTTACAAAAGTTACACGAATTTTGGCATTTTAGATCTGCGATATCTTGATGACCAAAAGTGATGCATGGATGATGCAAGCCACACAAGCAAAGGACATAACTGACAGACAGAAACAGGCAAGAGGTGATAGATCGATGTTCGAACGGCCGGGGTGGGTGATTGCCCATGTTCCACCCGAAAACATTCGAAATATCAACCACAAGCCAACTCCAGCTTATGATGTTTTCTCGTAAGTTAGCGTAGTCCAACAACAGGCATGTTTAAAGAAAGTCAAATGTTTTAATTACTAAAGCTTTGTGTTTACTGACCTATAATGTAAGGACTAAATGACACAAAATGCTGTAAAAATCCCAAGTGTGACATAACAAGGCATTGTTAATATTTGGGTTTTGTGCTAATAAACTAGTAGCAGAAACAATTTGTTAAACTTATGTTCTAAGCCAGTGGTTCTCAACCTTTTTTCTTTCGTGGCCCACTTTCATTGCACAAAAATTCTGTGGCCCAGTAAATTTTTATGAAAGAAAGAAACAACTATAACGTAGGTTCAGAACAAAAAAAAACTGCAGGACATATTTCAAACAGATAATAAGTTCAAAATATGTTAATGCAAAAAATCATAAAACAGCACTTTCCCTTCTTTAATCAAGCACTTTCAGTTATGACCGCATAATTGCACAATTAATATTCTGCTATTATCTGGCTTTATTGTAATCACAAAGTAGTTTATTACATCATAAACATACGGGGTTGCAGAAACTCAAAGTAACTTTATACCGTAAATAGAATAATTCAAATTAATTTACATTCCTTCTCAATTTCTCCCCAAGCCATTATTCTTGTAAAATTGAGTGTAGTGACACAAATGAAAATTCTTAAAAAATGCTTTCTATTTGATTGGTCTGTGGCCCAATCAAAATGCTTCCATGGCCCACCATTGGGCCATGGCCCACTGGTTGAGAACCGCTGTTCTAAGCAAACTATACCTCAGGAATGTGATGTTTGGATTTTGGTATCAGTGTGTTAATCTCTGAAGTCTACAAACAGTCTTTATTTGGCACTGGCCTGTGGAGTAAGTTAACAACTTTTAATGTCTGTAATAAAAAAGTTGGATCATAATGTCCTAAAGGAGGTTCAACTAGGTAAAGAGTGAAGGCTTTAAAATAAATACATTAAACAGCCAAATAGTAAATAGGCAAAAGATGTAATAAACTTGGACCAAAACTGTAGTTAGTTAAGGACGAACCTTTAGCAGAAAAATAAAGCTTCCTAAAAATGTACATTAACTCAATAGAATCTGCAAAATTATGTCTGCATAGAAATCTTCATAAAGATTAAAACTGTTTAACTGACCCAAGCTGTAAGTAGTTGTCAACCTTATAAACTAAAATTGAAAACAGGTTGGGACTGATAGTTTTTTGTGTCCAGATTATTAATGACTGTTGGAAAACAAAGTGTCACTTCCTTATATCAATTTACTTAGGTGTGGTTGACCAATACATTCCAGAAGCCAAAGTTTCCTTATGTATATATAGGTGTTACAAACAATTGTTCATTCTGGTTTCTTTTTTAGATTTGGAGTTATCTTGTGGGAATTGATGGCAAATGCTAAACCATACCCAGGTATTATATCCTCTTTAAGCAAGATTAACAATTTAAACAGTAAAAACAGTAATTAAAATATAAAGCAAGGATGCAAATACGATTCTATGATCACTTAAACTCACTTTTAAAAGAATACACAAAAATATACACATCTCCTTGCCAACAAAACTATTTTTTTTACTGTTCGTTTACATAGGTTAAGTGTAGCAAAAAACTAAAGACAAAATTGTTTTAACTCTGGAGCTTTGCTGTATAAATTTGTTGCCTGATCTGTTGCATGTTTATTTATTAACTGGGATAAATACTTTGTTTTTCAACGATTTAAAGATGTACAGATTTATTACACAAATAAAAGATATTTTGCTCAGTATGTTTATGGCCTCATTTTGTGCAAATAAAACATTAGTTTGTAAACTGTCATGAATACATTGTTTTACGAAGGTTTAAAGACTGACAGAGTTTACCACATGGTATCTGAGGGCCAAATCCTGACTGAGGAACAGATTAAACCCGACCGTCCACAGTTTCTACGTGATGTTATGGTGAGCACTTTCACCCTGCAGCCAGAACAAAGACCAATGCTGCATGGTGAGTAACAGCTTCGTCCCGTCACATGATGCGAATTAATTGTTCTTAAGCTTTTTCACATTTCAGCTGCAACGCCTATTTAGTGATAGCTACAAACCCATAAAGTTTAGGAATTATTTTGTGTGACTGATTGTTTTCAAAGAAATGTTTTATAATTATCTAACACATATAAATATTAAAGCATGGAGCCATTACTTGAATAAGTAAGCTGCAGATATTGCACATTGTTTCGAGCTATAAGGTCTCATCAGTACAGCTGATGACAAGAAAAGCCATGCGGGCTAGTATAGCCATGTAATGGCACTCCAGATTATGCCAGGATGATTGTAATACCGAATATGTTGGTCACCAAGCATTCCCATGTGGCAAGGCATAGCCTAGAAAATTCTGTTCTATGGTGGGATTCGAACCCATGACTCAATCCCTACAAGGACTCACACATTCACTTAGAGATGACCACGTGGTTAGCACAATTGCCTTGTGATCAGAATGTTGTGGGTTCCTATTCTATCTCAGTTTCTTGTGTTTTTGCCTTAACCCAGTGATTCCCAAGTCAAAAAAAAAATTCAACAGACTTGTAATAATGAGGTGGCTCGGTAGAGGACTCATTGTGAACATAACACATTTGGGTATTGCCCGCCCACTGAGGATAAAAATGAACAAACCTCTGCTTGTGTCATAATGTGGGCTTTAACATAATTTTCACAGCACTGAAAGATACAATCCGAAGGAATATGGATCTCGCTGCTGCAGAGAGGGATACTAGATTGTGTCAGGATCAATATGTAAGTTATCCTACTCCTTATCATATTTAAAGACTTTTTCCTACAGGAAAATCCCACATGTTGATTATTTAATTCTGCAGCAAGAATACCTGCGACGAAGAAGAGAACAAAAAGAAGCAAGGCTTGCTGCTGAGCAGGTAGCCCATGTTTGAAATCAAAGTGCATGACCAAGAGTTTATATGTTGGCCAAAATTCTGTGGCTAACAGCTGAACTTCTGTTGATCAAAGATTCAATTGTTTATTTTAAAAAGTGGTTAAATCGGCTGCAAAGGTGATAATCAAGCTACTAAATAGATTTATGCAGTGATTCTAACACTAAGATTATATTAAGTTGTTTTGTTTGCAAAAATAGATTTTTAATATCCCTGTGTTCTCAAAAAAGTATTACACATAGAAATTCCTAAGGGTGATGGTATAAATAAATGTAGCACTGAATATGGAAACACATTCTCAAAAAAAAAAAAAAAAACTGTTCATGTAAAAACTTAGGAATGTGTGCATACATTTTGCCTGAAACTAGCAGTTACTCGAAAATGAATTGTAGTATCTACTTATCTAATCTAATGGATCCCACCTCACCTCCCATCTTTGTTATGCCCTTTGTTTAAATAAAACTACTACTCCATTTACATAACTGAACTACTCTATACACTTTTGGATAAATATTTGAACTTATTTTGCAGGCTGCAATTCTTGCTGCACACGATCGCCCCGCCCCAATGCCTCAGCAGCAACCCTTATTTGCGGTGCCTGTTCCAATTCGCGATGAGGTTGTACAACGCGGCATCCATGCCCAGGTTTCATGTACCACTGAAGTTTTTGCTCCAGCCCAGGTACAATCCCCAATAAGAATCTGATTGTTTAAAATAGGTATTTTTCGTAGCAAGTTTAGGTTTTGTTCATATTGAAGGCACAGCCATGTTTGTTATGTGAATAAGGTACTTAAAGGTATAAACAAATATGTAGCTCTTCCAGCAGTCTTTGTTATAATATGCCGACGTTTCGATGTCCCATACGAGACACCTTCATCAGGGTAGTGACATAAAATGAAAACACGAAGTTGTCATAAAAAATCAAAGACGATAAAACACACAAAAAATGCACCTGAAGAAGACCGTAGGATCATTGCTTTTCCTGTTGTTAGGTTGCAGCTCCAGAGTCAGAAATGGACGAAGATAACAACCACCCAGGGGTACAAGCTCCACAACCCCGAATTGCTCAACCAACCCCAACAATTTTAGTGAACCCTGATCCCCAACCCCAGCCCAGACCCCCACTCCAACCTGCAAGAGCTAGACAAGTTGTAGCACAAGCAACTCCAACAATATATGTTGACCTTTCTAGCTTAAACCAACCCTCTTCAAACCAAGCTCCCGGAAACATTGGAGCTACTGCACCAGCTTTGAACCGAACACAACCACGTGGTCTGATTGCGCAACCAACCCCAACCATTTGTGTCAATCCAAATCCAATGGAAGTTGGTCAATCTTCTGCAAATGGTAACAACCCTGCACCAGCAAACAACCAGTCTCAAAGACGCAACATAATTGCACAACCAACACCAACCATATTGGTGAACCCAAATCCAAATTTCATGGAAGTTGGTCAATCTTCTGCGAGTGGTGAAAGTCCTGAACCAGCAAACAACCAGCCTCGCCGACATAATCAAATTGCACAACCAACACCAACCATATTGGTAAATCCAAATCCAATGGACGTTGCTCAACCAGCAAATGGTGAAAGTCCCGAACCAGCAAATAACCAGTCTCACCGACGTAACCCAATTGCACAACCAACTCCTACTATATTGGTGAATCCAAATCCTGTGGAGGCACCAGCGGTTGGAGAACAGGCACAGGCACCAGTGGAAGCACCACCAGAGCAATTGAGTTTAATAGCGGAGGAAACACCATCTATGCTGAGAGATTTACAGTCACCGGATAGTTCACTTGTACAGGTAAATCCTTCTCCACAGTAATAGGGTTACTAACCAAGACAGTTTTGTTTCATGAAGGAAAATAATTGCCCTAATACACATAAAAAGTGACATGCTTTATCGTTTATACAACTTTCTATTCAGTTTGTTCTCAACCAAGCTTAATGTCATGGTTAAACTTTATTTCATGCAGAATAACAACGATGAAAGCATCAGTGAATCAGAACCCATGCAAATTGTTGGTGAGAGTGCAGCTGAGGGTGATTGTGCAACCCCATTCTCCGAGATGCCAGGGTTAAACACACCAGGCAGGGTGGGATTTTCTACCAGTATTCCACATGCTGGAAGTTCAACCCATGGTAAGCTGTATTGCGAGGATACTTTAATCAAATTTGGAAGTCCTTTTTGAAACTTTTCTGTGTTTTGTTGACTATTGGCGTGCTATTTGTTACTTCACAAACAAGACTGGAAGTATCAACTTGATTGTTCGCGAACAAATGCCTTCTTTTGTTAATTGTGACAAAATGAATAAGTATTGTTCAGTATTGGAAACGTTTTCATATTGCACACAATTTAAAAGTAGCACTATCCAAGTCTAAATAAGATTGTTGTAGACCTGTAAGTTCGTGCTGGTCCCGCTAAACTGACTAAGGGATTTACAGCAGCATCTCATTGAAAGCATTACAAATTCTGGCCCACTGAGAAGAAAACATCAATTAAACAAACAAGTTATTTATAAACCTCTCTGCCATTATTGTTACAAGACATCAGTTGTTTTGTGATTGCAGTAAATGTTGTGGTTAACCAACCACCGGCAGAATCAGGAAATTTTAGGCCTCTTGCACCACAAGACTCTATTCCAGATTTCCAAGCAATTCCCGCATCAGGTTTGCATCTAATATAGCAACCGACATTTCAATCTAACTGTTCTGAATTTTTACTTCTCTGTAGATTCACAGCGTGCGATGACCACAGTTGATGCAGATTTAGTGGCAGTTAATATTGGACATAAATGGAAACGAATGGCAAGAAACATGAGTTTGCCTGAAGGCAGCATCGATGCCATCAACCATGATTATGACAGGGATGGACTGTATGAGAAGGTACAGACCAAATTAGTGATTCTTAACATGAATTTTGGTTAAATTAAAAATTTTGATTCTTGGTATTCAAAATATTTTTTACAACAACTTTTAAACCCTGGAATCTAAAGGTAATTACTCCAAAACGTGTGATTGGACAGTTATTCATGGGTAAACACATTGTCATCTTTTAGTACCTTGATGACATTCTTCATGAAAATCTAGTTGTTAGTTATTTCATAGGTCTTCTTTCCTGAAGGAAATACATACTGTTTTAAACGTTTTTTTGCCTAACGCTAATGTTTTTTTATGTTTTGGTCAAAAATATATGGTATATGTTTGTTTTGTGTTTTAAAGAAAGTGATTTAAATTTATCGGTTGTTCTTGTGATAGCAACAAGGTAAAGAACCACTTTTGTAATCAGTAAGGTTGCGTTTAGTGATTAAACGGGGTAGGGTTTGTCAAATATTTACGAAAATGAAAAGACAAATATTGAATTTACCAGACTGCGTTGCAATAAGGTTTCTTGCTTAACCAAGGGACAAGAATATGAATACCTGACATAAACACACTAAAACCTTTTTTGCAGGCATTTCAAACCATTAAACGATGGGAAACAATTCAAGGTTCACAGGTGCCGGTCGGTCGCTTGGCACATGTGTTGTGGAACATTGGAGAATCGGCAATTGCTTTCAAACTCCAACCCTGAAATGACCTTGTAACATTCTAGTTTTGATTTACAAACATTTGGCACTTTTTGTTTTTAAGTTTTTAAAAAAATTGGGTGACTTGTTTTTTTTACATGCATTTTTTTAGCAAGTGCCAAAAAATGGATGGATACGAAAACATATAGATTGACTGAAATAAACATGATTTGATTGTTAATATTTTTGTCACCTTGCCAACCACTGGCATTTATTTTATGTAAATGTTCAAAAATTACTCTTTTTGAATTGTTTATTATTTTATGTTGTCATATTTTAGCGCCATTTCTGTATGTACATAGCAATTGTTTTTCATTGTGTCTTCTTAAAGTTCAATTTGTGCGGCGATTTACTGTATGTTGAATCCTAATTGCTTCAGAAGTCCGATATGCATCATTTTTTGTAGTGATTTTGGTGACTATTGTACATAAGCACTTGACAAGCTCATTTTAACCACTTAAAATTATGTGGCAGTGAAACAGCTTCAATAATGTTAGCATGTCGGAAAAATATTTATTCAGTGTTGGGATCAAATTTTTTTGTCAGCCAGTTCTATCACAAAAGTCATATTTTTCAGCTGGTTCTGTTGCCAAAAGGTCAATTGACAGTAACCAGTAATGCTAACCGGTTCGCTGATCTCATCAAATTTTGTGAGACAGTCCTATAGAACCGGCTGAATCCCACCACTGCATCTATTATTGAGTCGGTTTTAGGTTGCCAATAACAAAAGATTAAGCTGTTGAAGTAGTTTTTGGTTCTAATTCCCTGTATCTTGAGCAACAGTTTTAATGTCAATGTTAGTTGTAAATGTGTTTTTGATGATCTTTGATACTGCAATGGAGAGATGCTTTCATGTAGATAAAAATATTGTACATATTTTGCAGTGGTTGCAAACCATTTTGTAGTAATGCAACCCCTTTCCAAAAATTACTTGAAGGTATTTTAATGAACTCAGTGCACTTTTTTAAAAAGAATATGGGTTTTATGCAACTAAAGCATATAGAAAAATTATTCAACTAAAAATTGATTTTTGTTTGTAGAGTAGTATTTTGGCCCATGCCTGTAAAGAGCATTTTTGATTCTAATGCTTTATGTAATCAGCAAAGACATTGTCCCTTTCAGATTGGAAAATGTTCTCTGTGTAAAAACTTTGTCTTATTCTGAACTCTTCAAGTGCTTTTCATCTCATAAGAAGTACTACACTGTCTATACACGTTGGTTGAATTTGAAAGCTCTAAATTACAAATGTTATGCATTGACAGAAATACGAAGTATCGTTTTCGGCATTAGTTGTCGTAACCAAAAGGATAACTTAATGCTATTTGTCTGAAGAGACTGGTAGAGGAAGCACTTGTAACAGGGTCCTGCAGAACCGAAATATTGTGAAAAAATTCAACGATCATTGACTGCTTTGGGAGCAAAAATAACCTGTGCCCTGAATAATTACTGATGACTGTGTATTACTGGGTACGTTATTAAAGGTCGGTTCATGAAGCATAAAGCTTGATTTAAATTGCTAGTTGGTAGCTCAACGTGGAAGCATTACCTGATACTGTGCTGTTATTGATTTCAGGTTAGCGCCCAGCGTAGAGAACGATTGTATAGTTTGCATTATTCAATGTTTCTTCAAACAACTAAACGATCAGCGGCAAAAGTAAGCTGAAATGTCATTAAATGAGTTCAAATGTGTAAGTATATCGTCCTTGTGAAAAGCATAAATTTCGCCTTAACAGGGCCATCAGCATCTGTTAGCAAGCACAAAAATCGATGAAACCGTACGTACTATAGATTTAAAATACTTTGGTTGTCACAGTGAGTTGCCGGCTCACAAAAACATCTTACGGTCTCGGGGTTGCAAAAGAAACAAACCTAAAAAACGCGCGAGCAAAAATTTACAGCTTTGTACAGGATTTATTCATTTGTTAAGTTTGAATTTTGTTGGCAATTTTTTTCGTTGACACATAATTGTTAACAATACAAAGTGTGTCTGATTCATAAGACCAGCGTATTATTTTTTTACATAAGAAGTGTTAAATACAGGTAGAGTAAAACAAGTTCGAATAACTTAGTCTATTTAAGTCGTTATCAAAGATTTAAGTTGGCTCAAGTAAAGTAAAGTCAATAAGGAAATGAATTCAAGTCGATTCATAACTTTGACCTCAGTTTCCCTTTCTAAGCATTTCTTATCAACGATTCCGAAATCGTGTTTTTATCCGCCAAGCTATTTCCATTAGCGCTAGCGGCGGTGGCGTACACAGACTCCTTCCCATCCATGGCGACCTTGCCGTTTCTCTGAAGGTCGCACGTGCTCAGGTTTTCGATTATCATGCTTGTGTTTCGGTTTTCGGGAGTGATTTTGCGTCTTAAACGTCCATTCGACTGGAAAACAAACACAGCAACTTGCAAATTAGCGCAAAACGTCGCTTTGTAACATAGAAGTATAAACTTTTGTTTAACAAATCATTGTAGCCTACGACCGGTCTATTGAAGGTGCAATACCGAATCAGGCCGGTCTCCCCGGCATTCCCATATAGCAAGGCATAGTAGCGAAAAATCTAGCCTGCGGTGGGATTCGTACCCACGACAGGAGTCTTACTGGGACTCGCGTTCTATCAACTGAGCTACAAAGGCTCAGTGGAGAACCCCTCGAAAGTCGAATAACAGGCACCGTTGCCTGCCTTGTATGCAGCACATGTCAGCTTCATAGTAGAGACGAAGATCTTTTTTGTTTGAAAAAATGCCTGGGTAAGCTTTTTTCGTGGGTTCGAATCCCACAGCAGGATAGATTTTTTAGCCCAGGCCACTTTCGTTATTAATAAAAATATTTTTTGTCCAAATGGTTATCTTGATGTTTGTTGGATTGACATGCGTACCGCCCATATCCTTGCCCTTGCCTAACATTTCTTTCGCCAAACGAAATCAACATACCTTCGGTTCGAGTCCCACCGCAGGCTAGATTTTTCTCGTTTAGGTTATGCCTTGCCATATGGTGAATGCTTGGTGACTGGCTGATTCGGTAAAACGCCTTCAATCGGCCTGGCGTGTTATGATTCAACTGAACATATTCACCTTTTCTTCCACGTTTTCTTTCCATATTCGTCTGCGGCGAATCGCCGTCAAACAGCAATGATGCAAGCACGAAGTCATGCCAGCTTTAAAGCATTGAATCGACAGCAAGCTGTACACGAGGTAGCTGACAAAAAGCGCGAAGGTGAGGGTTAATATGATGTAGAGAGGAGTTAGATCGATGATGACAAGATTCACTGAATCGTCGGCCGTGCTCGACGCAGTGGTGGTTGCTATGGTGACAGTGGTGGTCGGTGTTGTAGGAGTAGTCGTGGTTGGATCTGTTATATCGGAATTGAAAACATCAGGTATGTTAGGAACTGCTGGAATATTAGGCTGCGGTGGTCGGTTGTTGATGGGTTGCGTCGGACGAAACTCTGCATGGCCGGAAGCAAAACTTATCGGATTTTGTTCGAAGTGGTTTCATTTTGCGCTAATAGTTATTTAAAAATAGGAGCCTCGCAAACGTGAAATTTTGAGGTCTTTTTGGTTTAAATGTAAATTAAAATAGCAATTTTTTTTTGTTTTCACGAAAAAACATTTTATTATTTATCTTGGCCCGAAAAATTGTTTGAAAACATATTTAACCTTCCCAAAAGTCAAATTAAAAAAATCACAATTTTTATTTCTATTGGAATAAGACATAAACTGGCGGTGTTAACTAAACAGGCAAAATTAATATTTCTGCTTCGAAAATAAAATAGCTGACGCCGATCGTGTGCGCTCTTCTTAAGTAATTTGTATATTTTCACATTTGAATGCGCAACTGATGGCTCCTCAAATTGATGGTACTATAACAATGTTAAAAATGTTGCGTTGATACTTTGCCTTACGCTGACCTGGCGTCGTTGAAGTTGTGCTAGCCGATGTAGTGGTTGTACCTGGAGTCGTTGTAGTGAAATTGCAGTTTGTTGGAGGGCCGGTGCCTTCATCTGTGCCATCTCCACACGAGTCGTATGTGTCACATTCCAATGTTTTGTAAATGCAACGACCGTTTCCACACATAAACTCTATGTCTGGTTCCACACAAGGATCTGAAAATGAATTAAATTCGAATTGGCAATTTTGCTGCATAGCCTACATTCGCCGTTGTAGCGACAGCGCGTTCAAACCTTAGTCCACCGTTTGTTTTCCTCTTTTTTCGCCCCACAACGTCTTAGCGCTGTCAGTTATTTTTGGCTTAGTGATTGTTTTAGTGCACTTGTATCGCAATATGTTTTCTATACTTAATTTAATGCATCACAAAATTCACTTTTTAGGTTAAAGTGTTCAGTAAATTACCGGTATTCACAATTTTGGTTACAATATTTTCTAATGGCATAAAATGCAACAGTGCGTTAGTTTAATTTGTAGAAACAAAAATATCGTAATACTACATCTATCTGGGTGTGTTGTTATGTTTTCTTTTGCCAAACAAAGAAACTTAACTCAACATCTACCCTTTGTTTGTAGTAAATAGTGGATTGTTATATGTAACAAAAATTGGAAGTTGTAATTTCAAAAGCAAAAATGCTACTACCTTACCTCTGTCGTCGGTATAGCCCACATAATATCCTGTGAAATTTGCAGTTGGTGGATTTGCATCGGTGTAAGTCACTCTCAATTCCAGGGTCAGTTCGAAACTTGTACTCGTGAATTCTCGGCCAACGACATCGTCAACTAGAAAATTAACACAACAGAAAGGGGAAATGTGTGTTTTTTCAAGCTATTGCAACTTACAAAATCGAAAAAGCGGTCAGTT
The DNA here is from genome assembly GCF_965637545.1 of Phallusia mammillata. Classification (NCBI taxonomy): domain Eukaryota; kingdom Metazoa; phylum Chordata; class Ascidiacea; order Phlebobranchia; family Ascidiidae; genus Phallusia; species Phallusia mammillata. The sequence goes on from NC_137259.1 coordinate 18,333,827, forward strand.
TTATTGAAGCTGACAGGCGGGTGGGCTTCCCAGTTTAATTTGTTCTTCATTTATGTAAATTGTAAAAGATTATTGGCATTGGCATTGGCACTAAAAATCAGTTACACTAGTGAGCTAAGATGAATATATTCATACTGGGATCAGCACTGAAGCGTCAATGCAGACCAGTGGTCACGGCATACTTCTCGATAAATCATAGTACGCCAAGTCCATTGAAGACGTTTTACTGAATCAGTCGGTCTCCCAACAAGCACTCCCATATGCTAAGACACTGGATAGAAAAATCTAGCTGATTCGGCATGACGCCTTTACCAGGCCTGGCGTACTATGATTACACTAGTTGCTTTTTATACACTAATAAGTTAAAAGCCCAGGCAAAAATCCTGAAGGAATCAATCATTACAACGTTTCAAAATGGAGTCGAAACAAAAATACCGTTTAATTGTACATGACAAAAAAGCACTTCGTCTTTTACAAATAAAATCTGTGTTATGTTTTGCTGTGATACAGTAAAGATGTCTACAAAAAAGACTACGCCCTAGGTGATTTGGCAGCCATGATTTCAGATAGCAAGTTGTCAGGTAACCAGATTAAAGCTAATTGGGTTTTGAGTTAAAATTTTGAGATATATTCAACCATTTTAACTTACGTGGACATATAGTGTCGAGCAGGTCAGCAGTATTGTCTCTTCCATCGTAAAACTTTAGAAATGAAATCGAACAGTCAGTTGGCGTTAAAGCAAAGTGGCTGAAAAAACAAAATAAACAAAATTTCAAAGTACATAACCAAATTGAGGTAAGTTAAAAAACCTGTCAAAAATATTTTTGAGTTTTTTGTTTTGTTACTGCAAAAAAGAGTTGGATTTCACAAGACTTTAATCAGTTTTACCACCTCTCTAGTTATGTAAAGTATGTTGTAACTTAAAAACATTAGAAAAAAATGCATTTTGGTCAAAAATAACAAAATTCAAAACTGAATATTTTGTTCATGTTCTACCTGAAAACAAATCGAACTTTTTGGCGAAACTTGATCGATTGCATTGTGAAGAAACACGTAATGTTGTTGGAAATAGGAGGCGGTAGTCTGTTTATTGGTTGATGAGAAACAACCAGTCCACCATCTACTTGTGATAAACCACCGCAAGCTTCTCCAGTGATTAAATCATCTAAAAAAAGTGTGTAAGTTTGTTGCATTCTTTTCACTTGCTTTAGTGTAGTTTTCAATTCAAATACAGCAGAAAGCTTTGGACTTTTTATCTTTTCGTTTACTCAGTTGCAAAACTTCAAGTTTAAAAGCCTTTCAAAGCACTTTAACTCCGCAATATTGAAAAACTACTTCGGGTGAATATTTTGAATTGCTTAGGTTTTGCGTAGTATACCACAAACACAAGCCATGTTTTTACTTTTTTTGCAAGGTTTGAGTTACGTTATACTTTTTTAAACTCAAACACAGATTTAGAAAGTACGATACCTTGATTTCAACGTAACTGCCAAACAACTTGTACATGCGAAATACGTTTTATTGAAAAAAAATTAATAATTTGACAAACTTTTCTTTGTGATAACAGACAAACTGCTTTACTTACCGATTGGTAGTTGGCAGAAGCATTGACAAAACAGACTTGCAACAAAAAGAAGTAAGAGTTGCTTCAACATGGCACTTTTCTTGTTTTTCTTTAATTTTCAGTTTAAACGTTCAAACCTACAAAACATATTTAGCATCAACTCGTATAAAACATATGAACCATTTGTTTGTTATAACCCTTACTGTAGAATACTTGCAACTATTTAGTAATGTGACTACTGTAGCTGTTTTGCCCAAAACAATAGTTGTAGACACAAACGGTTCCTACACATAACATGGGCATCTGTAAAGAAAACAACTTGTTTTCGGAACTGTCAAAGGCGTTTTTCAAACCCAACTGTTTTCAACGTAATGTCCTAAATTCAATACAAATACTGTAAACAATAAACTTTAGTATGTGTGAAGTCGTCTATACTTGCTTAAAATATAAATACTTTATAGTAACATCTTCGTTACCTTATTCAAATAGAATCTATGCACACAACTCATCAAATGAAGTCTAAAACTTATTAATATTCAAACTCAAAACCTTACATAGAAAATTCCATTCAACTTAATATTGTGTACATTTTTACTGACAATTTCGGTCATAACTATTGAGTCATAAAGCGCGGCATTGAGCCAAACTCGAAACTTCTTTCACCGAAAACCTGAAGCGAAATCCCAATTGATCTTTTACCAACAAACTTCGAGTAACTTTGTCACGTCACAATAGCCCGATTGTCGGTCGCCAATGACGATCTATTAACATTTACTCCGGGTTTCGCGAGAGTTTCTTTTGCACGCGACGATTTCAACAGATTAGAGCGAAATGTTTTTTCGAGCCCGCCGCCGAAGTCAATTCTCGAACCCCAACGACAATCGGTATCATTGTCGCGTCATAATCTGAAATGTTTTATTCCAGGACACGCAAAAGACTTCCGTGGTTGTACACAAGTTCACAAGTTCTTTGGCGGTTATGTTTTTAATTTAATTGCATTAAAGTTTGGTAGTTTATGATCTTTGAAGCTTATACTTGCGGTTGTGTTTTGTTCGAAATAATTCACTTTGAATGCAAACTCAAGTATCACACAACAAAACATTCTATAAACGCGCACTTCGGTGCTCTTGTTTGTGCAAACGACTTTTTCGCTAGATGGCACAGGTTAATAGTGAACCACGGGGTACAACACAACATTCACGGGGGTAGGGCAGGAACTTGGCCGAACGGTCTGGCGCGCCTGACCCACATACAGACATAAAAAACCCTGATCGGGATTCATCCCCGGGAGAGTCCTGGGTTCGAACCCCGTGAAAAAAAAAAAAAAAAAAAAAAAAAAAAAAAAACATTCACGGGGGTAGGGCAGGAACTTGGCCGAATGGTCCGGTGCGCCTGACCCACATACAGACTTAAAAAAGCCTGATCGGGATTCGTCCCCGGGAGAGTCCTGGGTTCGAACCCCGTGAAAAAAACAATCACGGGGGTTCCAAGCCGTGCGTTGGGGTTCACGAACGAGTTGTAAGTGTGAGTACTTTGCAGTATGTGCACGATAAAATATACACCACCGCTTCAAAACAGTTTCGTTATAGTATTTAGTGATAAGATATTTACATTTGCGTTTCTTTTTTGTTTAACATTTTTATTTCTTTTCTGTAAACCGACCAAAAAGTCCCCATTTGTTACAGTTATCACGGAGTGCACGGCATCCATTAGTGATAACGGGTACATAAGTAGAAAAAAGATGGAAGATCACTGACGTAAGTGGTTTTATGGTTTGAGACACGCTCCCAACTAGACAAAATTCTGCTTCGGGTTTGTTTCTTGCAAAAAAAAATAGTTTCGTTGCGGTATTTATTGACATTTTTGTATATATTTGCGTGTTTTGTCTTTGCGAAATATTACGAAATACGAAATCCAAATTAAGCGAAACCACAGCAAGTTTGCCCCCAAAAAAACTAAATAAACCCATTGGATTAAAAAGAAATGTATCATGTCCCGTACCAAAAGAGCCTTTTAAGTGATGTTCTTTTGTGGTTGACCTTCAAAGTTGCACAAGGTCAACGCGTAGTCTTGCAGCATTAAAGCTATACCCCTTTACGCGGACATGAGAACGATGTTTGTTTAAGAATCCAGAACTTAGCTCGCATGATTGACAGGCCAATACATCATCCTTTTATACGATCTTTGCCCAACAGATAAGGAGTTTTAATGTGTCTGGGATATTGAAATATTTTTGCTGTGAGACTTTGAGTACATAAATGTGAATTAGACTCTTTGGCTTTTTTAAAAATATGTTTTGGAGGAATTTTGGTCAGAGAACTATTTACTAATTTTCTTGCATAGAAATTGCTCTGTTGTGATAAAATACTTTAAGAATGCCTCAATTTTGAAGTATTTTACACAATTAAACTAAATAAACATTAAGTTATTATAGCTTATTTAAATTATAAAAACGTGTTTTCCACATGTGAAACAGTTTCACTTGGCATGTGACTAAACAATTTTAAAAGATGTGGATTTCAAATGTATCTTTTGCAATTGTATCTTAGCCATTAGTCATTTATTTTCCGCCAATTCGCTTATCTTTTAGTCATAGAGACGAAAATATACAAAGTTTCGCCAACAATTGAGCAAAAACGTGGCAACAATTGTGTCGTTCTTGTTCAAACAAAGCCCGTTTCTTGACGCCGAAAGGCGATTCTTGAAGCATTGTGGCATAACAATAATTGATTTGTGGCGAATTTTGTGAAAAATTGTTTCTTCGTACACGCAAGCGTGGTTAAGTGACGAAGTCATGGTGTTTCTTGAAGGACATCCTCAAAAAGTTCTTTTCAAAACTTAGTGTTTCGACACAACTTGAAACTACTGAAGAAACTTTTAGATGATCCGTTACCAGACAACTAACATAGCTTGAAACCAAATGCCAAATTGTGTTTGCAATAAGAATTAGCTGAAGTAAACGGAACAATTTTGTTTATTGAATTTGTTTTCTTGAAAACATTAAATCCAGATATTAATCAAACTAGTCTTATTTTTGTTACGGTTTTTCGAAAAAATAATCTAGTCTATATTGAGTTGTGTTTCTTTCTTTATTTATTAAACAAATTAAACTTTTCATTATCTATTGCACATAAACGTAAAAAAATAGGCTTTCTAGACCCCCGTTTCAACCCTTATACAAAAACTGAGCATCTTTTTAGGAATAAAGAAGAAAGATTTAAGCATCCTTTCTGGCGACAAGAGAGTTAAACTGGCGTTCTAGTAACATGACAACAAAACATCAATATAGTGAGCCAACGTCCTCTTAAGGATCAAGGTGCTAGATAATACCTTGTAGCATTGTGTACTTAGCTTTAAAGGGTCGCTACGTTGGAGAAATAGATGATTTAACCGCGCGTGTTGAGCATGTTGGGGTTGGCGACAGGAAATTCGACGACAACCGATCCAGAGGCGATTAAGTCGAGAGGATTAGAATAGGTTTTGAGAAATTGAAACCAAACTTTTAGTTTTATCAAAATTTTATCTCCATTTTAGTTTTGTTCAGAAGTTCAGGAAATTTGCAAGTTTACTTGTTTTGTCAGGACTTAAAACCAATTAACAAATCTGTGTTAAATTGTTATAACTTGAGTTATCTTAACTTTTGATGTTATGAGTGACGAGTTTACTTATATTTTGTTAGAACCAAGTGAAGGAAAATCAGTTAAATTTGTAAGTTGTTTAGGCTTATGTCGTTTTGAGTTGGCAGTTTTAATTTCAATGGCTGTTTTTTGCTCGGCAGAGATTAGGTCAATTAGAAACACGATGAGTTCAATGTGGAAAGTTTCTCCGTCCAGTTGACAATCATGATGGAAATTAACTTGTCGTTTTTAGTGTTTTATTCCTTACTTGGAATTTCTTGCTCCATACCGTCAGGTAGTTTTCTAAAAAAGCTTGTCTTTTTTAATGCGTTTTTGGGCTGTTGTTTTTTTCTTTGATAATAGAAATATAAGTTATTATAGCTAAAACGTGGTTTAAATCCATTATTTGTAAAATGTTACCTTATTGGTTACACCCAGTAAAGCAGCCGAAAATCAGATATGCTCGCATTTGGCGCCAAGAATAAAAAACACAGATGGTATCTGAGATAAGATATATCAGTTTCACAGGTGTTGTAATCATATTACTATCAACCACATAATCTGATGTAGTGTGTGGCCAAGTTTGTACACCCAAATAATTTTATTAAAGTTGTGGTGGCCTGTCTCCAAGCACTTGGCCGATTGATTTTCGACCTGGGGTTAAGGAATTTACATGGGGTCCGTAAATCCGAAAGGTAAAAACTTTAAGTCATATAACAGGAAGTAAACGTAGGTGGATGCTGCAGACATCGTGGATGTATAAGACGGATTCGTTGCTACTAAAAGCTTGGAAATCATCCTTTATACGCTTGTTCAAATATTTTAGGAGCTTATTCAAAAACAGGCCTCATAAACCTCATGAGGATATATAGGCTGCCTATAAGCGCCCTGAGTTCTAACTCCGCCATAAAACAAAGGTAAATCATATTTCGTAACTTTAACTTTGATTTTCATGTAGTCAACTTGCTCCCGTCCCTCTGCGGCACAACCGCTGACCGCAGTGTGGGTTCAATCATCAAGGCTCATGAGGGGGTGGGAAACGGCGTGTCCGTATTCGCCGATTCGGTTCCAAGCTGTATTTACGTCATACAGGCCGCGTCGCCATCGCAGCGGCTCCGGTTCGGATTCGGAACAGGTCAGCGAGTTTGGATGGGTATTTAGTTGTCATGACTACGCTATGTGTATTCATGTTGCCATGGTTACAGTGTGTTTTTGTAACAAATGTGCGGATTTATCAGTTTTTGTTTTTAAACCAACGTTTTTTTTCCAATTAATCTTTTGGTTTTACATAAGTTTTTTGTTTTTTTATAAATTTAAAGTGAACAAATAACTAATTTTCAATAATTGTTGTACCGCATTTTGTAAGTTACGAAAAAATGTTGGTTGATTCAAATTTAATAAAACACCAAGTCATTCATACTTATGAATTCAATATAACTTATGGGTTATATATATTCCGCCTTTGCGGCATCATTGGTATCTTATTCAAATAGAAGTTTGAAGTGTAAAAAATGTTAGTATAAGTTTAATTACTAAACTTCTAACCCTAATTTGATACGTGACCTTCAACTTCAAGGTCACGGCGAGGTGAACTTCATTAGTGAGAGTCTATCATGTTTCATGAACCAAGTGACGCTTCGTGATAGTGATGGGACAACCATTCTGGCTGGTCCGCTATGTGGGGTACTTTCCCGAACCAGCTACATATCGTCAGGTGACCGCCTCACGTTGTCCGTCAGCGCTTTTGGAGGAAACAATACAATCCTCAATTTCACGGCGCACTACACTTCATTCACTAGCGGAGGTTTGCTAAAATATTTCAATTTTTTAACTACTGTACCCAAACCAGTGTTTTCCGTCCAAATACGTTGGGCCGGACTTTTTGGATCAGGTTTGGGTGTAAGTCGAAAACGGACTTGACCTTATATTTGACATTATTTGTGCTGCCAAATTGCCAATTGTGCAGTTTCTGGTGAGGCCTTGTTGTTTTGGGCTTAGTGGTATTCTGCGCGTCGTGAGAGGTTATTACCGCGAAATATTTCTTTTCGAAAAGTACGATAATCTTCTCATGGATTAAGGCTTGATGAGAAAAGCGGGTGATTATAGAAACGCGAAAATCTAACTTTAATCGTATTTGCTGCCAAAACTACTTCAATAGCATTAACTTTTTACCGTAGGCCGGCAAACAAACTAAAACTTAGATTTGTTAAAGTTTAGTAAGTGAAAAACGTTGGAAAACACTGCATCAAACAGCAGCTTCGGTTCAAAGATGATGATCTTCTGTATTATTCGTTTCTTACAACTTACTCCCCAAAGATACAATATTTTTTTCCAGCAAACTGTACATCTGATCTATTCCCTTGCACGAACGGCCGCTGTGTGGCGCCACAGTCCCGATGCGACCCGACACTTATCGACGATTGTGGAGATTTCTCTGACAACAGTCCTGGGCCGCCTGGAAACTGTTCCGGTAGGTGGCGCCTCACTCCTGGTCTTCAGTTTACGTTGCTTTTGGTCTTAAAATCCGGCAAATTTTCTGAGCAGATTGACCAAAGGAAAAACTTGAACTTTCGAGGGTCATTGGTTTAAACCCCGTGTAAAGAATTGACACACAGCAAATAATATGTTATAATATACAGCAAAACTACAAATAATATATTACACAGCAAAACTTTAACGTAAACGAAGTTCAAAGGCGTTTTTCACGTGTTGTTCAACATGAATTCGCAAGGCAATAAAACGACGAAATCCCTAGTTATAGTAACTATCTGATATTCTGATACTAAAACCCATTATTTTTTGCCCATTACCACAGCATTGCAAATCATTAATGTATAAAAGCAATTCAAATTTTTTATAATTTTGCCACAGACCCAACGACAACCATCCAACCCACCACCACTGTTACCACTCAAAACACCACAACCGCCGCACCCAGTCCCCAGGGCGACCTCGTGTGGATAGCGTACATAGCTGGCGGACTGTTCGGGGCTTACTTTCTCTACTGGTTGCTATGGCGACCCGGCTACCTTGTATGGAGATGCGGTGGGTGGCGCCATCTTCCCTGCTGCAGGTGAATATGAATTTGAGAAAATATATAACAAGCATACTGGCCCACATGGTGAAATCACAGGCGATCTAAGTTATGTAAATATTTATCAAACATATTAACCACAATATTAGCTAGGTAGTCATTTTTAACCATTTTGCTTCCTCTCGCATGTTTGCATTTTTTACAAAACAACCTATATATTAGCTAACCACGGTAATTCAGCACTTTAGCACCCTCGTTGGATAATTCTCGCAGAGACCGTACGGCCCTGTTTAAGAACCATTCATCTTTTGGGTATTTATTTGAAAAAGTACAAACAGATGTGGTATTCAGAAAGAGCAATAAAATGTGTTATTGACGGTACGCTTTTTTTCAAATAGAAATCATGGACTGTGTCAACACGCTGGTGGTCAAACTTCACCCAGTAGATGGGGCTCTTGCTGTGGTGAATCAAAAATTGCCTCATCCGGCCCTGCTGGTAAGAAGTACATTGGTCGTTCAGTAGACTTTATGTCTCTAGTATCATCTCTAGTATTAAACAACGTTGTAAAGTGTTCTGTTAATCATTTTTGTATTTTGTCATCAGCTAATGACGCAATAAATCCGCCTATTACGTCATCAGGAGGAAACGTGGCCGACTTTCAGACGACCGCTACTAATGGCCTCTCCACTATTCCAGAACAAGGCGAAGGTTGGAATTTATTTGATTGTTTTACCTTTCAAATCAATCAGTATTAGCTCTTCAAAAACGAGTAAAATAAATTCAAGACTTTTGCTTCAAGCAAATACTTAGCAATGTTGCATATTTAGCAATGTTTTCTGTTAAACTGCACAAATTCCGTGAAAAACTTTACTTTTACGCAATCAGTTTGTATTTATGAGATTTTTTCTGATTCTTTAATATCAATAGCTGACGGGTTGCAAACAAATTTCTTTATCATGCAGTTAACTGTTTTCCAATTTTTCTGGCATTAAGGAGTTGCATCTATAAGACGTTTTAGAACTGCAGCGTTTATGTTGATGGTATTTCGTAATCGTTGTGTTGTGTCCTCCAGTGGCGGGAGCAGCACTAGCAGCAACTGGAGCAGGAGCAACAATGGGAGGGGTGGGAGGAGCAACTGGAGCAGGAGCAACAATGGGAGGGGTGGGAGGAGCAGCTGTGTCATCCGTAGTCGAGACTTCCACATCCACCAGTCCTCCCCGTGTCAGCCAAATCGAACGTGAGCCTCATATCTTCACTGGCAGGAAGTCATGTAAGTTTTTATGAGTTATTTACTTGGTCAAAAAATGACTAGTGCGTTTCCCTAAACGGTCTGACCTTTTAACATTTTTGTCAGGGTAAGGCTGCATGTGGGTCCCAATCTTTTTCCACGAAATATCCCTTAACGATTTAAAACATTTTTATTCCTCCCCAATATACTGCATAGTAGAGCTAAACCATACAAAGATCATTTAAAATTGGGTCTTTTATCAACTTCACAGGTGATATTTCCAGAGCTTAATTGTCTATTTAAAACCACTTGTAAAAATTAAAGTAAATTTCTATGATGTGTTAACATATCTCCCTTGGGAGGAATTCCTTACCGGTTGGAACAACTGGGTTAAGGGCTAAAAACAGTTTTGTTTAGTACGTAGCATGTAGAGGTACGCTTGCCCAAATACTATATTTCTATGTTTCGTTGCAGCCTCCAGTCCTCCATTCATAGTTCTAGCGTGAACTGCACTTCAATGATTGAATGGAATCAACATTTCTTCTGTGTACGGAAACTATTTTCTCTTGCTGTTTTCTGTCTTTAAGTCGCTTCATTTTTTTAATTATTTAAAGTTTAAGGTTTTTGGCGGCAAAGGTGTTTATATTGTTTGTGGTAGTTTTTAAAGGCACCTAACCCTGTACATAGGCAAGTACAACGTAGTTATTTGTAGTGTTTTTGCTCCTACTTGTCCCTCAGACTTGAAAAACATCACGATAAACTTTCATTTGTCCAATACTTACTACATTTTTAACACGCGTTAGGGTCAAATTTACCCGATTAAGGGTTCAAGTGTAAGTTGTACATTTTCAGATATTTAAACTTCATATTTCAAGACATTAGATCGCAAAAGTCCTTTATATGGGTAAACTTACCCCATATGGGTAAATTTGACTCACAACGTGGGGTTAATGTGACAAAGCAACTTACTAAATTTTATGTTTAAAATCTTGGGGTAAATGAGAAAACAACACGCTGAGAGTCTTTGCATGACCCTATGATGATATGAGTTGCAATCTTCATCGTGCACGTTGATGTTTCTTCACACATGGGACAGTGAATAACCTTAAGTGCTACATTGCTAATCATCAACGATTGCAAGTCGGCAAATTCACAATATGACCCTTTGGTTAAAGTACAAGCTTGGAATAACAAACAGTGACCTTATGACCTTTGTTGCTGAACATTTGAAATGCTGACAAGATTCGTCTTTACGCGGATTGCAAATGTAAATTATTGCACTGTGTATTTATTACACGACAAATGTGTTTTGACGAATGGTTTGTTGGATGAGAGCAGCTAAATTTGTGTGAACGTTTGCGGCCCAAATGAACTGTGAAGTGAAAACAAACAAACATTAGACAACAAAATAACATAATGGGCGACTTGTCAAGTCTAATTTATTCGCTTTGTTACTTCATTTCATTTTTTGAACGTTGAACAACAAACAAACGTATGGAGTGGTGTTAAACGTCACTGTATGGTCGGACATGATTATGAGTAGGCTATCTTAAGAAAACGTGAAGTACTGTAGTTCGCTTGACAATTATACATATTCACATCGGACAAATACCAAAAGTTGACTTTGCCTACGCTCTTATGTTTTCGCATGGCCATCGTTGCGGCCAGCCCCCGATATCACTACTTTTGACCTTTGACTTGTAACTTGAATTAGCAATCTTCCTGGGTTCTGAAAGGTATTAAAACTTGGGACCTTAACATCGTATGGTTTAAGATCCTGGTTTATTAAAACTGCCAGAAATAATAGTTTGAAAATTTCAAACCCTTTATCAACCGAAGTATAACGAAAAGTGGTCCGATTTTTCGCACCTGAATTCGTTGTTTGGTGCTTAAACCACCATCTTGGGAACATTTAAAGCAGGGTTTGGTTGGTTTGTCTGTTCCTACTAATTAAGCACGTTAATTTGCCAAGAAAGAAGTGGTAAGCTCGTTAATAAAGTTTAGTAGGCGACTGGATGCATTTCTGAAATATATAAGGGCATTACTGTATATAATTCTTATTTGCATTGTCATAAAACGTTACCATTTCCTTTAAGTTTCCCCATAAAATCAAAGCCTACACAAACGTTGGTCGTTTAGTTTACGGCGCCAGTAAGAAAAGAAAATGGGCACACATAATTACTTCACTACATTATTTGGTCTGTCCAAACGTAATCTGCAGACTAAGACGTCATATAATTATATCAAATTGGCATGTATTATGCCACACTAGTGGGTGTGTTGTGCCCCCAAAGTCAACGACGCCACTCTTTGATCTTAATGGCTTGAAACCTTCGCAGCGACATGAAAAATTAATGCCCAGATTGCCTGAATTTAACTGCTGCAGTAAACAGCTGTTAGCTTCCAGACAGGCAGACAGTTTTTAGCTGCTCCAAGTTTCTGTTTAAAAGGTATAAAAAGGAATCATTTTTGTTTCTGAAATGTTACTTAAAAGAATGGTTTTGTAGGTTAGGGTTTTATGGGTGTGTTTTTGTCACATTTTGGAAACAACCTAAGCTAGAAAAAAGTTTCGGTCGATAGTACTGGCATGACTTAAAATGCAAAATGGGAACGTGGTCAAAAAGATATGGTTTATCACACTTGTATTTGTGATATATAGTAAAGAAAAGTATGTTTTAAAATATATCGTTTGATTATACTCATGTTGTACTAATGTAGGCTCATTTTAGAGGAAAATTTGGAGATATATGCTTCGAAAACGAAACCGAAAAAGGTATTTGGCATAAAATAGGTTGATTAGGCCACAAAGAAGTGTTGTGTGGGCTTGATTAGATCAAGAAAATTTCAGGACTTTACCCCAGTAAACAGTAAAGCCTGCACTGTTCCTTGTATAGCATGCTTCGGGTGGTGATAGGTTGGCTTTAAAGCAAAGTGACTTAGTTGACCTTTGAAACCAAGAAGCATTCCAACACATCAACAACGTGATGTGCAATCACACCTGGAATGTCGCGTACAAAACCAGCTTAGACGTTTCAACACCTGCTATTGTCAACAACAAACGCTAATCCTCTATGACGTAACACTCGGTTTCGAACTACTAACAGTCAATATTGATTCTAAAGATAACTTTCGAAGCCCTTTATTAGTGCAGTAGTTTGTTTAGCAATTGACGGTTAGGAGTATTGTTGCGCAACAAAGGGCGTCAAAGGTAATGTTGCATCACATTGAGGTAAAGGTCGTTACACATGAGTGAGTTTCAAGGTCGTGCGTTTTGCTTTATTAAATATTGCGACACGTGTAATGGTATGTGGTGAAACTTCAAAAAAGTCGTAAACCTATTTATAGGAACTTTTTCATAAAGGGCAATGGCGCAAAGTTGGCTATATTTTATGAAAAGGGAATCAACTGTTCGCAGAAGCCAATATGACGTATTGTGGGACAAAATATATGAAGGAAATGGCCCATCACTGTTAGTCACCAAACACCATACATTTATAGATATATGGTTGTGTGCGTCTGTTTGTAAATTATGAATGAGTACATGCGTTTAAAACTTCATTCACTTCACCAGAGATAAAACAGAAGCTAAAGTCGTGCTGCTGTAATAGGGTTCGGGAAACATACGTTTAAAATCGATAAAAGCAGTTTCATTGAGCAGCTGAAAGCTAAGCAAAGCCAGTTACATTAGACCTAGAGACATCTTTAAGGACAAGACGTCACCCAATTATATCCAAAGTTAACGGTTTTTATCGCGGACCTAATTGGTTTTACAAGTGTTGTTGAGATATGGACGTTGTGTATGTGTAAAGGAAAAAGGTTCTTTGTCCTTTTCATTGTTTAGTTTAGTTTCGAGCCTTTAGCCTTTGTAATTTTCCACTGCACTGTTACGTCACATCCCGTTATGACATCACACCGTGACGACATAAAGAGATTCCCGCTGTGTTTGTGCGCACGCCTACAAGCGCGCTGGGCGCCTTTGTTCTACGTTACTGACCGAAAAAAGTAATTCTCAGGAACAAAGAGATATTTAGGCGCGATTAAATTGCCCCAGGACCTAGATTTGGGGGTTTTAAGGGGCATCACATTCGTTGCCAAGTCAAGGTAAGAAGTTAGTATAGTTTGATGAGCGCTAAACATTCAGTTGCAGAAGTAAACCCGAGGGTAACTTGCTCTGCTTAGTTAATGGTATTTTCGGTTTCAATTGGGCTTTGAATCAATAAGATTACTTTAATTTCGTAATAAAATGGATATAACTATTGATTTAATTTTAAATTGTGGGACAGAATGCATCAAAATGTCGAAAACGAATCTGAAATCTGTTTCTTACGCAACGTTCATGTAATGCGCATTTTTTTGCTCATGCGCGCGCACACACAGTACTCTGTTGTGATCATGCGTCCTTCATGCGTGAACGACGCGCCATCCTTGTCGCCGATTGGTCAGCTCGCTTGTGACGTCACAGTGCCAGCTGATCGATAACAACAAGGGCAACAAAGAGCGCTGGTCACTTGCTGAATCGATTTGCTAAAGGGCGGAAACGTTAACTATTTCGTGTTGCAGTTGGCTAACGTCTAATGGAGTTTTTCTAACTGTTGTCAAGCTAATTGTTGTGCACCTGCAATAAGTGGAGTCTACATGTTAATAACAGTCTGTACGTAAAAGCAAAAAGCGCGTTGTTGGACGGACGGTTGCAGTGCTGGAAGGAAATAAAAGGTAACAATGTTTTGGGTTTTGCATTGCGGAAATATGCGCACTACCTGTCAGCGTTCTGCTTTGCAAATCAATCATTGTCAGGTTATGAAACATAAACAAACGGGCTAGTATAGTAGCCCACTGCACGTATTGTTGCTTACTAAACAGCTAGTACCTAATTAGGAAGTGAATGTTGTAGTCACATTGTTTGTTTGCACTTGTTAGCATTATTGTGTAACAAACATTCAATAAAATCAGAAAGTATGGAGTTTGGATTTGTTAAGTCTATGTTTTAATACAGTCTGTTTTAGTTATCTATAGTATAGTCTTCAAATACCTATTCTATTTTTTTTAGATCTTTTACTTTTTTGTTTGAAAAGTTATCACCTTTAGAATTTTGTAACACAATGTTTTGATAAAATTTATGATATTTTAACGAATTTTTGTACTTCTGTTTAGATGTTTAACACAATCGCATACTGCCTTGGTTTCTCAAGCAATGGCCTTACTCCAGTAAAAGAGAATGAAGACTTAAGTTTTGTCACCAAAGAAGGGGATGACCAATGGACAATAGTAGACCTTGACAAGAAAAATCCCGAAGGTGCAAAAACTGGTTAAATTTTTTTCCCATAAATGGAAACTTAAACTGATGAACTTGTGTTTGAAAAAATCATAATTCAGTAGATTGCATGCAACTTTGTTTTTGAAACTTTTGACTTTCCAGTGGACATAAAGATAGTTTTAGAATATGCGAACTTTTTTTAGAGTAAAAATTTGACAGTATTATTTTTAGGCAAAGCGTTTGGCGTGTTGTTTTGTTTACGCTTTAAGCTTTGCGTTGTATTGTTGCTGCTGCATGACTGTGTGCATGTTGCTGATTTCCTGCGTTATATGACGTTAACAGCTCGACCGTATGTATTTATTTACTAAGAGGGCCTGTCACAGAGTGATTAATAATATCAGTAATTACCAGAATGATGATTAAATTTCTGTAACCCACAAGCATAAAGTGGGTGTTCCTGTCGTATATAATTCTCTACAAGTAACTATGGCCTAGTGCTATGATTTTTGTGAAACCAGCACTCTTTTGGGTTAAAAATTGGCCAGGCGACACCGACAAAAAATAGTTCAATTTCGATTTCGGCTTGGTATTGAATCGTGGATTTCTTACAGATGAGATGTATGATTACCCAACGCCCCCTCCCTCTCCCAGATTGGAATGTAGTTGGTTCATCACTCCACCACCTTGCTTTAATGCAGGTGCGTGCTTTTTGTTGTCACGCAAATCAAATATATACTTGATTACCACAGTTTCGCGCTCTTTGCTATTTGAATCAAAAACATCTGTCACTTCTATTAGATATCTTGTATTAAAATGAGAAAAATATTTGCTTTAGCTTCTAAACATGTATACATAAGAAAAAAATCAGTTTAGGAATCTATAAAAAACAACAATTTTAGTATATTGTTGTATGACACATTAGGGAAATGCTAGTCACACAAAAAATTAATTGATTTGGAAATATTTGTGTGGCAAATCTTGTGCTTATAGAGCTCAGTTTACATATGAGTTTTAAATAACTTACAAGAATTAAAAAGCTTTGTTTTTTTGTTCCAACAACTATGCATGAAATTGATTTTGTTGTTTGGTTGATTTATTTGCTAAACCGAGCAACAGGTCAAACTTTTTTGAATTCCAAGCGTGTAACTTGAAAAAAGACAAACATTTTTACCAAATTTTAGATCAGAATGGAAGTGTGACGACCCCGGAAAGCCCACGAGAGAATTTATTGATTGAGCATCCAAGTATGTTTGTGAAACTGCCAGCAGAAGAAGTGGAAAAATCTTCAAGGCAGGAGAATTCCGTGGCTGTCCAGCACCGACATAAACCGTAAGTTTTCCAAACACCCTTTTTTCCCCAAAAATAAACAATTGGTTTGATATTGTGACCTGATGAACAATGTTGTTGAGCCAACATGGCCATACTTATGATATAACAAGTTGACATCAAACAGAATTATTGCAAATTTTGTTACCTATGTTGGACAATTTCTTAAAAAAGTTTGCCATGATGGCTGTTTTAGTGTCCAATCCTAGCATGAACTTCCTTTTCCTTCTGTTCAGTGTAAATGTTAAACTTTTGAACTACTTTTAAAGCACTCCATTAGCAAGTGTTTGTCCTGATTCGATAACACATGCATATTTAAATGCCCTGTTAACGAAAGTAACACAATAATAAAAGTAAATTGATATCCAAGCAAACTGTTAACAGTGAACCACACACACACTCGGTCGCATTTTTCATCATTATTTCTCCTCTGCTCTCTGTAATTCGATCAGCTGTCGTGCGCTCTTAATAAAGAAACTAAGGAGAGGCTCTGCAACCAGGCAACCCGTGGTTTTGTGGGAAATTGATCGTAGAGGTAGACCGGTGTAAAACGGGACTGACTTTTGTGACAAGGTTATAGGTAGCTCTCATAACACACGCCCGGTCTTGTCTCTGTTGTTTGGTTTTGTTATTTTTAGAACCTAAACAGACAACTGACAATATTGGCTCAAAGTGAACATACACGCCAAAACAGAGTGAATACATTGCGCTTATGGAGTCAAACGCGATTGTTAAAATGTTTCAAAAAAGTAGTCACAACATACAAGCAGTTGTTTTAATCAAGTTATTGTGTAAGTCCATGGCCAATGTTTCTGTACAGCAGATATATTGTTAAACAGATGCGTTTTGATTATTGTCCTGTTTTGATAAGTCTTTGTCTGATGTTCGTTTGGAACGGATGCATTGTTTGCCTAAATAGGCCCATTGTACTGTCATAAGAGATTCTTGTTTGTTCATTATAAGAAACTTTATTACCAACTAACTAAAAGTGGAAATGGAGATTAACGTATATAGTGCTTTTGGTTGATAAAATAGATCAGTAATTTTATGTGTTTACTTGGTTATGAAGTATTGTTTCATATGAGTGTTGTGCGCTCATATATCCGCGGTTAATTAGTGATTCTCCTGCTTAAACGTATCATGAATATCACGCACGCGTCTCTTCCGCCCTGCTTCCCACTATTCACCACAGCTAGCCTGTCGTGTAATGTTTACTATTTTCCCAGAAGCCGCTGTTTTTTTTGCCCAACCTTTCCACCAGCATTCGTTTGCCACCAACACTTCTGAAATACTGAACTATTTTTAACTTATGATTTGTATGTCACAGTGCCCCCGCGTCCCTCCGGCGCTCCCAGCGGAAGGCGGCTCGCAACGCAGTGGCTGCTCTCTCTGTGCAACAGCGTAAACGTCATCAGTTCAAACACACCAGTGGTGACGTACCACGACGTAACAACAAAACCTTCCAGAAGATGCGCCAGATTGTTCACCAGCCACGCAAGCACTGCTAGGCTGTTACGTCATCAACGCATGGCGTCATTACCCGAGCCTTATTTAAACGGACTTGTTTAAAAATGGAATATTAAAAAAATAGTTTTTTGTTGAAAGTTTTAGCATTTTGCGATCATTTTTGTTCAGTTTAATTAAGCGTACGGGTAACGACAGCGTTATTGTGTGATTTTGCTTCGTTCTGTGTTCGTTTGTACAAAACCATAGGAAATTTCGGTGTGTCTGTTTGTGTGCATGATTGTAACTTATCTTGGATGCTTGATTGACTCTGTGTCGCCACCACGCTGTCAACTTGACAAGTGGGCGCAATCGACTGCCCATAAACCGCCTCGAGAGGTCGCTCTTGCCGCTGTATAAACTAAGGCTCGTGTACAGAAACTCACGCAATTATTTGTTTTGCTTCACCTTTTTATTTTCACTTGCTTTGCTGTAAAAACGCTTTACAGATTTTAGAATGTCACCCAAAAAAATCTATTTTTCAAATCCCTGTTTTAGAGATCTTTTATCTGTATATATACACAAATATATCTTAGCTAGTTGTCAGTGCTGTGGAATTGTTGCACACCATTGCTAATGCGTTGACAACTGTTTGCATTTTTACATAGCCCATCGACTGATTAATACCCTGTACAGTGGAGTGCTCTTAATCACTCTTTACCTCCCTCTAGCGGGCTTGAAATGAACTGTGAAATCGGTCGATTGGACGTTTTACCCAACTGCACAACACACAAAAACGCAAAACCCGTTTATCTCTCGATTTAAACTCTAAATTGCTTTAAACCCCTGTGTTCTGCCCTGTATATATAAACCAACCTGCCCAAATTTCGGACCTTATATCTTGATCACACAAACAACCATTTTTGTTGACTCGTAAACGTGCATGGTGTTTCTCCTCATGACGTCATACTGATGATGTCACACTGCAAAACATAACCTGTGTGCGCATCTGTGTACCCGTATATATTGTCGATACGACTTTCTGACAAGTGCTGTCAATTTTTTCGTTTTCTGTTTTTTGAGCACATCTAAGTTTTGCAATAACCGACGACGTTCGCTAAATTTCACTTTGAAAATTTGTTACAAGTCTCTCAAATTGATCTTTTGGTGCAAAATTCAAATTACTTGTTCCCTTTTTTGTTTCGGCTGCAAAAGTTTGTTTTAAAACTGCAGAAATTTTGTTGTTTACAATTTTTGAAACATTTTTGTTATTTTCCATTATTTTACATAACCCGTTGCTTCGTATGTAACCGACTTACTACGTAATTTACTAAATCAGAAGCTCCCAAAAAACGATTCATTTATGTTAATCAATTGTTTTGTTAACACCTAAAGCAAAAAAATACACATAGCCTTTTTGCTCTAATAAATAACGTGTACTTGGATTTATATTAATTAACCAACCTTACAAATCAACCAAGTTTGCCCATCATTGGTTTCTGTGCCTTTGATGCGTTTGTCGATTTCAATAAACCCAACTACAACCTCTGTTGTTTTGGATATTAAATGCTTCGAATTGTTAAACTCACGGGAAAGTTTTAAGCTTCGCGACTCCTGTACTCAGTGTTGGATTAACCATTAGGCAAAGTAGGCGCGTGCCTACAGGCCAGTCAAAAATCCAGGCCACTTTAAAATCACACAATGATTTGGCAACACTGATCATTCTAATTTTTTAGTTGGCAACCCTGATTTTCGGGCCACTTATGAAATGTGCCTACAGGCCAGCAGACCCTAATTAGTCCGGCACTGACTGTACTATAGATGCAAGTATAATTTGTTATACTCGTAACAAGCAAAGGCATAAGTGGCAGTGTTTTTCAACCTAGTGGTAGTGCCTCAGCGAAACTACTTAGAGTAAGTGTAAGGCATTAAAGTTAAAACAATATTTTTGCAAGCAGTGATGGTAGTACAAACTCCCCAAACTATGAAGCACAAATGTGACCAAGCGTAATGTCAGGCCCGAATCACCTAAGTTTTATATAAACTCAAGACCAAACCCTTAAAGTTTGGACCCAAAACTAAAACGTCGACAACAGCGCATACTTAGTTGAAATATTTCAACCAAAACGTTAATACAACCCTTACTTCTGACAAGTTTGGCGACTCTCCACCTCTCCCTAGTGGGCTTGATCTGTAAAAAATGTTTAATTAAGCATTTCAACTGTTGGGACACAATTGCACATGTCATCCATCTTTTAGTCAATCTATCTTGTTCTGCTTGCCTTGTGATTAGTATTGTAAGGTACGTCGCGAAAAATTATGGTCATCGTCAAAAAACTGATCTGGATCGTGTTTTTGCTTTAGCTGAATGCAATTAGCCATTAAACTAAACCTTGTTCGAGTAAATTAGCTGTGTTTTTTCGTTTGTAGATTGGCCTTTTTGTCGGTGCTTTAACTGGCATCGAGCGTCTACAAATACAGTTCGGGTTCAGTAAAGAATTTCCGTTTTAGCAATTTGGGTTTGACATCGGACCAAAGTGCAATGTTTAAGTTGCTTCAACAAAAAAAACATTTTCTAACTTTTTTCAAAAAAGGAATGTTTTGACCCATTTTCAACCTTTTCAGGTCTATTCAGTGCAGCTGTTTTTTGTAAATACTTAAACCGGGAAAGGACCTGTTTCTGATATTTTACTTCACAATCGACGACGCTTTTTGCCAACCTATTCGTTTTTACAGCACATCGAAACGTGTATGCTTTTGTTTAAACAATTCGCTCTTTCGCTGACGCAGAAACAACATGGACAAAATAAGTTTGGTCGCGCGCAGACAAGAAACTTTCGCTATCAAACTTTTACCAACTAAAATTAATTGCTAGTCTGAATAGGGGATTTCCCAAATAATGCAAATTGTTTTAGCGCATTGGCTAAATTTTGCATAACAATCATTTTCGCGTAACGTCGTTAAAAATAAAACCTACAAAAACAGTTCATTAAAAGAGGTGGACTAACATCTCGCATGTTGTGAAACGACGACGCCATTTATAAATTAATTTTAACATTCGACAGAATACATCATTTTCTTGAATATTTAATCACAAACAAACTTCTTAATAATTTTAAAACTTGGTAAAATATGGAACGATGTCCAAACACCAAATTTGTTTATTGGTGTCTGCGGTCGTCTTTGTTGCATAATTTAATATATCTATGTGCGAAATACACGAATCGTGGTGAATAAAGGTGAGCTACTTGATTTTACGTCAGTCTATCTACCACACCCGGGATCGGCGAAATATGGCGATTACTAGCAACATTTTACACGTTGCGCTTTTAACTGAGTTATTTTCGATATTCTAGGTTATTTAACAGGCTATTTGCTGCTGAAGGAAAAGTATTGAGACATTGTCAGGCTTTAGCTTTTATATTTTTAATAGTTTGCAAGGTTAAAGGGTCAGAAAATTCATCTGTTTTCGATTTTTCCAAAGGGTGTTTCAGTTTTTTACTTCGATCGGAATTATATCATCCATAAATGCCGACGTATTTTGAATTGTTTGTTCCAGTTTAAAAAGTTTGATCTGCATTTTGGGTGATTTGTTCACCTTAAGAAATATTAGGACAAATATATCTCCAAAAATTGTTTGTTTGTTAATAACATATAAAATAACCAGATTAGTACAAACCCTAATGTTTATTTGCTGAAATGTAGATTAGTGGTTTAAATACATCTAATAACAGGCAACTTGGACATAAATCACAACACCATAATATTTTTTAGAGTAATCCCACTAACGAATAATCCTAAAATATTTTGCCTGCAATCTATGATTCAACTGTTTATGTTATTTGATACCAAAAATCCTTTACATTCTCTGACTGTGAACTTCAGTGACAGGGCACGAAAGAGAAGTTATGACATTAAATATTAGAACAATATAAGTGTGTTTTAAAAGTTTCAAAAGTGCATGAAAAACAGTGTATTATGTGTGGTTAAGAGAAAATGTTTTATTCATGCAAACTAAATTGACATGTTTATTTATTTTATTCTTACGCTTTTCTGTTCTATATGGTTTAATAGTAGCCATCTTTTTATTCATTGAAGTTACTGTAACTTGTGTTTTTTATGTCTTAAATCAGTTTTACAGAAAATTTTGTAGTTCGTTATTAGTGTTAATATTAAGAATTTTGTGCAACTTATGCTAACCATTCGTAACTAAGTGCAAGATAAAATAAATGTTGTTAGAAATGCCTTGTCATTATTTAAATATATGCAATATTGTTTCAAACAGTGACTTTGCAAAATGAAGCTAAAAATAACTGAAATTTACTGTTTTATACCATGGTGAAAGTCACTATTTTTGGTAATATTCTCTACTCGAGTGAAATGTTTAATTTATGGACAGTAGCAAACCACTACAAAGTGCCAAAAATACAGTTTGCAATTTTACCCAGCAAAAATTACATTTTCCCATTGTTTCTTACGTTAATGGTATGTGTGTAATCTTGCCGGAAAATATGTTTTTTCTGTCATTTTCGCATATATATTACTTGAACGCCTTACATTTTTTGTAAAAGAGCTTTTTATTGGCAAAAGTCATTTATGTACACACTGAAATATATTTTTTATTTTTTGAAGGAAGGCTATTTGTTTTTTCCACCTTTTTGAGATTTGCCCCAATATCAATTTAATGATATAAAGCTTTCTGATTTTACCAAATTGTTGTATTTTTGTGTGGACACTAGTTGTAAAAATACATATCATTACCAATTTATTGATTATAGCTAGCTGTGTTGTCTTCAACTTTAGTGCAACGCATGAATACTCGAACTGCCATTAATCTTTTGCGCTATTTTTAAACACTGTGTGGTAATTATACAACACTTGCAAACTCATTAAAGTAATGTGACATCAGTAATGTTAATTTAATAGCACAAATCATGTTCCATCTAGTCTTGATACATTTTGTTCATCAAAAAATGTTGCAATTTAGGTCCCACATGTAATGTGCAGGTTAGAACAATGTATAGGCTACAATCGATTTAATTTTGACTTGCAGAGTAAAAAAAATCTAGTCTTAAGACTTATTTGGTGGTCTGAGCATCAATGAAAAGTAAGCATTAATTTTTCTTTAGTCAACACAAGTGCTTTTTATCCACACGAAAACCCTCTATTTTGTTTTCCCCTTTTCAAAATTTAAATAACATGTGTAAACCACAAATCTAAATGAAAGATCTCTTTGTCAACCTTTAGCTATAAATAGCATAAGCAGAGGATAGCTGCATACTTTATGCGGTAGTGTATGGGATTTCCAGGTAATAAAAGAAAGTAGGTTAGCCTGACTAGCTTACTAACACGTCAGGCTTGTTCCTTTATGTGCAGTGGGTGTGAAGTAACATTTACTTGTCTTCTTATATCATTAGTTGTATATTGTCACAATTTGTTGACCATGTCAAGATTTAATCGCTATTATTGCCATGTTGTTTAATTTGTTTTCGACAGTTGGTAAGGAAAAAGTTTACAGGTTTGGTAAATCAGCAAAAAATGCACTACATCTTTAACAGTCATATCCAGTTACTGGACAGAAATGGGTATAGGGTAGGTTTGCAAAATAGTTGAACTATATTCTATACATTTTAATTTGTTTGTAAATGGTATTCCAAGGCAAAAAAGGTACAAGACCTAAAACAGTCTAGTAACAGTGTTGTATATGCAGAACCTAAACTGGTCAAACAGGTACATGACATTTTTGCCAGTATCCTTTGGTCATTTGTGGTAATGTGTACTGACATTACACCAAACTGTAATTTTATGAAAAAGACCTCACCACAAGTAGTATGTCTATGTATGTACATATTTGCGCCAATAGAATAGCCCACTTAGATGTAACCTTTCTTTTTTAAGAATATTATGCTAACATTGTCTTTAGATACAACTATTGGAGTGGTGTGAAATATTGGTTTGTTCATCAGATTTTAGACCACTGCTAATCAGGTTTAATATCAAAACAAATTTGTTCTTGTTTTCCAGGTTTAGTAAGGCTATATTTGCATGAATTCAGCTGTTTGGGACCAGTTCATAATCTGATGGATTGCTAATGATCATAACACCATCAATTTATCATCCAAACAGAAGTCACACCGTCTTTACATTCATAAAGTCAAGTTTTAGCCAAGATTGCTTCCAGTACTTTACTGGACCGCCATTAGGTGAAAAGCCAGTGCTATCTGTGTTGTGCCCTGTTCATGGGTGTGTTCCTTCTGATACTTCGTCCTTAGAAAGGTATGTTTATACTGTCCCATTGATAATGGTTGGCACCACAAGGAACCCTGCCTTTCGCCATAAGAATCTTTGCTTGGCTTATTTGCGCTGTCACTGTTAGCGTTCATCTGACATTATACAATGTGATTGTGCCCTTGAACTGCTGGTAATGGGAGCAATTGCCTATAAGCTCACATTCTTACCAAATCAATGTAAATGCTATGGGGACATTGGCTCATGTAGTAAGCAATTATGCTAATGGTATGTTTGCTTGGCTAACACATAAAACAGGAATTTTGTGCTATAAATGAAGCATGATATTCACAGTCACATACTCAGTTGTGTCAACTAAACTGTCCTATTGGCCAGTGATTACTTATTAGCCTCAGATCAGCTGGTGCTTTACATTCAATTATTGCTCTAATATTATTCTCAACACTATACTGCCAAATGTCATAAAAATAAGATGCATACCACTTGTTCTACATTGTCTTACAAAAGTATGTTTTGTGTGTGGAAGAACTGTGAAAATCATTCCAGACAAATTAAAGTATGAAAGTGTCTGATTTTCTGTTTAAAATGTTGAAAAAATAATTGATGAAAGCCGAAAACGGAAGCAAATAGAAACAGTTTTGTACTTATAGTCAACATTTAAAAAGGTAGAACTATTGTTAAAAATGTGCCACCTTCCTTAGTCAGTTTAAGCTTGTATCCAATAACTGATCTACTTGTGAAGATAGATGTTATTAATGTAAAAAACTATAGATTTAATTCTAGTTGGTGTAACATTAGAGGAGGACAGTATGACAGTAAAAAGATGTCGCAAGTTTTGTGGATTGTGTGTATGCGACAAAGCTATGCTGTTAATAGAAAAAAGAAGGTTTACACTTGCCACCCAACCTTTTGAACTTAAAAGTTAATTTGTCAAATTTTTGGTTTTCATCAGATTTTAAAATGCAGTTATGTGATTCTGGTTCAGTTAAAATATGGTAGCACTGTTCTAAAAGAGCTTGTTATTGGGAGAATTTACAAAAGTGGTACTGTTAAAGTGCAATGCAAAAACTTAATTTTGTGAGAACTATATTTAAAATCTTCATTTTAAATCCTAGATTGAATATGCATATATTTATATTAATATTTGTTCGGTACTTGGAGTTACACAGTTTTATTTTTGTCTGTATAGAGAAGAAAAAAAACGATTTTCACCTAAATAAGATAGCTAGCTTTTGTTGAAGCCAACTGAACCAGCCAGCAAAGTCAGTTAAAGAACCAAAAGCATTTTTGTGTGTGTTTATAAAGCAGAATTGCTTCCAAAGGCAGAAAAGAACATTGCAGTTGTAAACATCACAGAGAAAAAATGTAAGCCTTAAATATAGTTTCTGCTTACCAGTGAAGGATTGTATTAGACCAGTGGTTCTTAACCTTTCACGGACCGTGGCCTCCTAAAAGAATATTTTGGGCCTCATGGCCCCCTTTAAATAACAATGTAAGATTTGTGGCCTCCTGCAAAAAGTTTAAATGGCAAACTCGTGTTGAAATTCTATATTAAATTCGGATTTAAACAAGTCGAATAGAGTAAACAACAAACTGTAATCATGACAAACCTCAATATGGATAAAGAGTGTTAGGGAATAAAGATGTTTGCAGCACACACTCAATTCTGTGCAATAGAAAAGAAAATCACTCACTGATTTTTAGTGGATGTTTCTGGCCAGTCTGCAGAACATGGCAGTTCCCGACGAGATCTCGTGCGTGCAGGACCAAGATGTCCCGCATGCGCGTGTGCACGACCCATAAGTCTGCGTGCAAGGCCAATTTCAGCAGGCGCAAAACAAGTAAAAGTGGTCAAAGCAGTGCAATTTAATGCCTTTCGTGCGAAATTTCCATGTGCTACCCCCTAAAATTGGCGTGCAAAAATTTCTTTTCAAAAAATAATCGTGCATGCAGCTGCCACACTCTGCAGACTGGGCTTCTGGTGAAACTACAGCTTGTGCCCCCACTAGAGGGCCGAGGTCCCCGGTTGAGAACCCCTGTATTAGACTATACTTTCTTTGTTTCAAGATACAGTTCAAAATAAAACGTTGACAAAATTTATGCAATAACAATTGCCTGTAGACTTTTATATTCTACTAAATTATAATATTATACAATACCCTTAAACACAGCCTTACACTTCACGATAACAAGCCACCCTCAAATGATGTTTTTGAACATGTTTTGTGTGCTTTTGATTCAAAAAATGGTCAGCCCATGTCCTTTTCTATCAGAATTTTTTTTTATTGTGGTGATGTACAAAATATTGCGCGTATTCTATTTAAATGCTATAGTAAAATTGAACATGGTGCATTACCGTTATACGCAGCGTTTTACTTTTGCAGGTGTGCACATTGAAAAGTAGCATGCCCATGGGTTGCTTCTGTTCTACCCCACAACAGGGCAACGATGAAGTCAAAATGCAGAATAAGGTGAACCGGGAGATCAACAAAATACTCGTTCAAGAGAAACACCAATACCGGAGCACGCATAGACTTCTGCTGCTTGGTATGTACTTTATTATGTCATAATATAACAATTGAGGTAACTTTTTCTGTTGGCAAGACAAATGTATGCATAGCATTTTGTAGAAATTTGCACTCTGCTTTTCAAACGCAAGTTTTGAATTAGGTTTTAAAGATTGTCACGAGAAACAAATAAGCCAATATATTTGTAAAAAACACACATAAAAGTTTCAACATGTCATTGAAAATTTCATTTGAAAATGACATAAAAATTGTCATAAAGTTTTGTGTTTTACAAATATATTGGCTTGTCTGTTTCTTATCAAGTTTAGAAATGATGAAATGAAAAGCAGAAGCAAGTTTCAGCATCAAAAAACGTTGGGATTTTACACGCAGGGTTTTGGTAATGAAAAACATTGTAAAGTTCCCATTAAAAATTTTACTTTCGCCTTTTCAGGTGCTGGAGAATCTGGCAAAAGCACGATTGTGAAACAAATGAGAATTCTTCATGTAAATGGCTTCAATGAAGAGTAAGCAAAGTTATCACTTAAAGTTTGTTGTAAAAATCAGTGTTTTAACAAAAAAACAAGTATATATATATTGATGCAAACATGTTACCTAGGATTTTACCATTTTACACCAGGGCTTCCAGCAATTACATTTGTGAATTTTTTTTTTGACTTGTTTCAAAGCTTAAATTGTGTGTGATTAAGAAACAAATTGCTAAAGGATCGTTGTGGTCCGCAAAGTGAAAAACCAAATGCCAATTTGCGCAAAACCAAGAAGGCTATGTTTTGAATTAGATGGTTTTCATAGCATGATAGTATTTTGTGAGAAATGTACAATAGTCATGTTACTTTTCTTTAAGTGTGTGTGTGAATTTTCCTCACTTTTGTGCTGGGTAATGTTAGGCAGTTCTTGTTGCTGAAGGCACACATATAGAACTGCTTTTGTAGCCAAGTATTGTTGCATCTTATGCTGTTTATATTACTTAAAAATGTTAGCAGATAGCAGCCCAGTTATGTGTTTAGGTTTTTCTAAACTAATATAACCAACTGTTCGATCAATACAAATTCCCCATCACATGTTTAAGCTTTAAAGGGTGTGTATTTTGTTGTTTGCATATTTTGTTACTGTTTAAAGGCAATGAGGCCAATTGCCTAAAATTTAGCTGTTTACTTAATGAATAGTATTGTCTGTAAATTTGAAACATGTTTCCAGGTCTTTCCACAAGCTTTTTTATTAATTTAGACATAACCCAAGTTTGTATAATGTCAACCATTGCTTTATTTTGATGAAGTGATTTTTTGTCGTACAGTTTGAAGTTTGCAAATTAGCTATTTATAAAGTATTGAGCAGCAATCACTTTCCCTTTGTTGTTGTTTCTATAGATGACTTTGTTTATTGTTTTTAGTCAATGGAGCATGTGAAAAACTAGTTATTATTCGGGATCAAAAGGGAAAGTGATTGCTGCTTTATCTATTGCTTATCACTGTATAAGTTTTGCTTCCTTGTTTCAAAGTGTCAACAAACAAAAACTAATCAAATGGCCCTTTTTCAATACGGAAATTTATCCAATTAACACAACAATAGCAAGAGTATAATGATGAACAATTTGTAAGTCCAGTTGCTGTTTCAATTTCTAGTACACCTCACAAAGATATGAAGCATTTGTTGCATGAAATTTAAATCACAGTAGAAATGTTACCTATCCATGCTTGTGACAGACCCGGAGTGTATGCTGGGTTGAAAAAGGTCACCATTTTGTGTTGTAATCAAACCACACGCAACCAGTGCACTTTAAATAAAAGGAAGTGTGGTATTTTTTGTTTGATGATTCAAACACCCACAAGTAGTAGGGAGGCATCGAGTGTGGCTCTTTTGGTGGTATTAGCATGTGATTAATTGTCATACACGGTCTCCTATAAACTCTTTAATGATCATTGTGTATGTGACATCATATTAACTAGCTACAATGAATAATTGACCCGGCAATGTTTCAAATGCCAGTTCGATAAAGCTTGATGATTCACTATCTTAAGCAAAATTATAAAAGCTATTGTTCAACGAGATCTTGTCGAATCACTTTGGAAATTTCCCTAACACGTAAAAATGTTCGTCTTTCTGTTATATATATGTGTTTTGTGGTTCGTAAACCACATCGGTTCTTGTGCTAAATGACAGTTTAAACATCCTGTTACATCTTCCCATCTGTAAAAATCCCTTTTGTGCGTTTAATTGTGAGTTAACAACCACTAAAGCTAAATAATAGGGCTAGATATCCATATATAGCACACTAGGTATTAGAGGCAGAGGCTTCAATTACATCCCAGTTTCATTGACACAGACACTGTTGGGTGTATATATAGCTCACAACAAATTAATTTAGACTGATAGGTTGGTAAATGGCGCAGTTTAATTAACTGTGGGACAAACTGTGGTGACTTAAAACGCTATTTTGGTTTTTTTATGCACTGAAACCACTGCTATCTTTAAAACAAGATTTAGTGGTGGTGCAAAACTTGTAGATACTTTGTAGTTCAGTTTGACATGCTGTTTGATGTAAGAAGCCCATTGCGATGCGTGTAAGTTGACCAGGTCGTGTTGGGACGGACAAGGCGGTCTTTTACGAACTGGGCGTTGCTGTAAAAGCTTTTGCCACACCAATATCGTGTTATCAGAGGCGCGACACGGGGCCAAGGCAATTTTTAGCATCAAACAGAGATAACCAGTGAATTTAACATGGTGCCTCTCTCACTCTACGCCGCAGCGCATTGCCCGCTTTGTCTCTTTTTCTCTCTTCACGAACTCGCGCAAATAAATCCTAAAGCGACTGCTGGGCTATTTTTAGAACCAGGCAGATCGATAAACTGGCTGCTCTATCGACTCAGCGACTGGTTGGAGTAAGCACTCGCCTGCCTGCCCACGCCCGTTCGAGCTGCAGTCCTATCTTCCTTTCTTGATACCCTTTCCATTGGCCTATTGTGTATGCTTTGGTGCGCCTTTGCTGAACTAACACATATACTTTCTATAGACACGAAATATTTTTTGCAAAATGCGTCTTGTTCAGTTTGTAAAGCTTTGTATTTTGTTGGCTGGGGGGTGGTTTTAGGTGGCGTAAATCACATGAAGCTTTGACTGTTTGGTCGTAGACGCTGTTGCGCCTGTGTGTGTGTGTTTAGTTTGAGGCGTAGCAGGCATTAGAATGAAGGAAAGAGAACGCTTAGGCGTCACATGAAATATTCATGATTGCTCAGGCCAGTGGCACAAGCAACTAAGGGTGGATTGGGGCTTCGGGTTCCCATCCCATCCTGCTGTATCACGACAAATTCCTTTGTCAGTCAATCAGGGCCTGTCCTTGCGCTCGTTTGTCTTAGCAAGCAGCAGCAGGCCACCCCGAAAGTGGTACGGTACGCCCTTCGAACATGTGCAGGCGCTTATGTGCCGTTGCCAACCGCCGTCTTGCTTTGCGGCTCGCTGCCAGACCCACACGCACACGCACGCACTCTCACGCACACACACAGCGCTGTGCATTAATAGCGGGACCCTAAAAATGGAAACCCGCGTGCCAAAAATAGCTCAGGAGTGGGAGAAAGAGAGAGAAAGGGAGGGAGTAGGGAGGGACTCCTGCAACTCTTAACTGTCACTGGTAAGCTGCACGAGACGATGTTCAAACGTGTAGTTGTACCTGCAGTGAAACGGTTCAAGCGTAACCGCATAATGTTCTGTCTCTTGTCTTACACCGACTTGTGTTTGTTTCCCATTCGTGGGCGAAAACTATTGGAACTGTCGACTTTCTCCTGATTACTGCGCGCTCCTTCAATTGTTTATGTTGGGATCTCCAAGTCATTAGGCAAGCCCCATCTGATGATACAGCCTTGCATTGTGCCTAGCTTAAAATGTGTTTACATTTGCTGGGCATTTCATCTATCATGCTGTGGCCGAAAAGTATTCACCAAACTGCTTGGTTGTTATGGGGTTATTTTTCAAAAAAGAACATGCGTTGTTTTCAGTCTGTTTTTTTTTTCTGTATTTTCCCTTAACCCTAGCACTTGGGGGACAAAATGTTTGATATTTGTGGAGAAAATCATAAAAAAGCAGTCACGGTCTTACTGCATGGTTGCACAACACCGGTCCTTAGCTATATTGGGATATCTGTTGGTTATCTGTAGGTATCTGTTGGTTTAATTGGGTATATGTGGGTTCAAAAATGCTGATTTAAGTTTGTTTTGTGACTGTTACATTCTAAAATGTATAAACCTTCTTGTTACCATTGAGATGCATTTCTCAGTTAGTTTATCGTTTACATCACGTAATAGTTTGGTTTAATTAAGTATATGCAAAATATGTTATTGACATAATACATGCAATTGGTTAAATATGGTATGAAATGTATAAGAAATTTTGGTATTGCACACCCTGTCTTCGTTTTTCTTAGTGGTGCACACCACAAACGCAAAGTTTTTGTAGACGTCTGCTTATATATGTAGATGAGAAAAGGAAGTTGTTTTGAGTTATAAGTTTGCCTGTCTTCTTTGTATTCACTCTACTTCCCTTTTTATGACTCGTGGTGGGTCATATTAAACAATTGCTATTACGGTGTGTGGATTGTAATGTGTGACTTATTATGACGGAAACACCCTAAGTATGACTGTACCTGATGTACAATAACTTGACTATATAAGAAATCACATCCCTAGCATATTTTTATTTAAAAATTTTGCAAAGTCTGTTGGATTTCTAAAATAAACTGTTTCAGAAAAACGATCTTTTTTTTAAAACATTTCAAAATAAAAATATTAAAAATTATTGTAAATATGTAAAATCTTAAACTACGAATATAAAAATATAAATCAATTAATTCTACAGCTTGTATAAAGACGTACATAAAAGATTTGTGAATGTTTGTTTGCAAGGAATAAAACAACACTATTGACATAATAACCTGACAATAATCAACAGACCAATCTTGTCAACAACTACCCTTAGCTTTTCATGCTATATTTAGAACATATCATATCAATCTGCTATCATTAGCACCCCACAATCCAGTGTTATCATGCTTGAACATCATTGGCTGTTAAAGTGATTTGTGCGTTGTTTATTTATAAAGTGGAAATGAAACTTTGATAAAAATGTCACACACAATTGCTTGATAACATACTTGTAAATTTTTGCTGAAAATGTCAAATTGTGTTATTGTATGATATCTTTATGTGATAAAATATTTTCTGGATGATATTTTTGGTCTGTTTTTTCTGCATACATGCTAAATACGATGCTACAAATATGTGTTGAAAACAGATTTTAAATTTGTGTAATGTATGGATTAAAAACACTGTTTTCTTATGAGTTTTAAATTTTGCCAAACACCTTTTAGCTTATGCACTATTTTAATTCGTTTTGTTAAAATAAGGAAAATTTACCTAAATAGTTATTCTGTAAATAGGACTGTTTGTAGCTTAGTTTTAACATACGGTTATTTTTGTTTCAGAGAAAAGAAAAACAAAATACTGGACATTAAGAAGAATATGCGAGATGCCATGGTGGTGAGTGGAATTGAAAAAAATATTTGATTGTTACATTTTGTATGTCCTGTAGATCGTAATGGGTTTAGCAATTATTTCGTATGATGCTTTGTTTTTGCTAAAATTTAGGTAGATAACATTTGTTGGAATAATTAAATATGTCCAAGTTTTTGTAATACTTACAAAAACTAAGTATTAAAGCCCCTGTTTCTTGCTCTTTTTATGCAAAACCTTTTCAAACAAATCTACCATGTGGCATTTGAATCTTTGAAAAAAAATATGCAAAAAATGTTGCATTTTCTTTGAAATCTTTCCAGTCACTGCAATCATATAGCATTTAAGCCTTTGAAAAACCTTAATCTAAACATCTTGCTTTCAAAATGGAAGTTTTTTTAACCCCGACAAGCATATAGCATTAGAGTCTTTAAACAAAATCTTTACCCCAAAACTGTTGCTATAAAAACGGAATCCACAGAGACCCCTGGCAAATTTGGTTATCAATATCCTTGCTTGCTTGCTTGCTTGCTTGCTCCAGTGCTTAGGGAGAAAATCACATATGAATATAATTAGTCAAAAAGCAGAGGATTTGTTACACTAATGACAAATTCCCAGGAAGTGGCAATGCCGCCCAATAATTTATGAAAGCAGGAGCCATTTCACTGGCATTTGTGGGACTGTTTCTTTGTTAATAGACAGGTGATAAATCAGCTGTGTAACACATAGTGTGGGTGGGCATAAGAGCTGAATTTCACAAAACATGTCCAATTCTTCTGTTGTTTTTTATGTGACCGAACTGGTACCTGACATATGTTACCACTAAATTGCATTTCTGTCAATTCGATTTCAACATAACCAACTATTTGATGTCAAATTCTGCTGCCATGCGTTAATGGGGTTTCAAAAAATTAGGCAAATCTAGGTCAATTTTTTGTGGCATACAGTCTAAGTCATGGGTGTACAACATTTGTCACTGTGGGGCCAAATACAATTGCCAAGGTTAGATTGCATGCCGCACCTGTGTACAACACAAGGTGGTTTTACTTTGTTGCATACCAAATATGCGTAACTACAAGTAAAATTCGCATTTGATTCTAGCCTCATTATTCGCAGAGGTCGCAGAAAAATAGCGCTGGGTGCGTTATCTGCTTAAAAGTATATGCATAATAATTCGATGCATTTTCCAGTACATGTGAAATCCAAGCGTTTCTGCAGGCTGCACAACTTTTAATCAATGGGCCGCATTTGGCCCGCTGGCCGCAGGTTGCACACCCCTGGTCTAAGTATTTTATGGCCAATTTTGGTGTTTTAATAAGAATGACAACCTTCCATGCTGTTCAAAATGTCCTGTGTAAAACTGCAGTAAAAATCATGAGTTCATTTTTCATCTGGGACAAAAGGCCACTAAGTTTGCAAAAACACTTTCATGAGTCCTAAAACCAACCAGACTGATTTAGAAGTTCAATGAATTTTAATTTAATCAATTTGGATTTATTATGTGTAAATTAAAGGGTTTGATGGTGAAGCGAATAATGTAAAAACTCTAAAATAACATTTGCAAAATGTAAAATATGCTTCAGGTCTATTTCTGAAAATGCTGAAAACGCTTATTAACAAAGTTTATGTTTATCCTGTGATTTTGTAGAAACTAAAGATGCCAGTAAGGTGAAATATCCATGTAAATTCATTCTGTTACTTATAAAATATTTTATATCATCAGTTAGTTCGTGATCATTAAAGGTTCACTATGTTTTAGCCGTTCTCTTGAAAACCTTAAACCTTGAATGGGAGACCTTGGGTTGTCAGCAAACTTACAAAACTTTGTGATTTTAGGCCATCACCAGTGCCATGCGATCCTTGCAACCTCCGATCCAGTTAACAGTGGATGACAACGAGAAGAGGGTGGACTACATGCTCACCACCTCAATTCAGTTCAGAGAAGAAGTTGACTTTGAATCTGTAAGTTTGTTTTTTGCAACCAACAAAAAATGTGACTTTACACAACCTTGCCTAATACTAGACTCTGTCACAGAGCAGACAATAACGTTTTAGTAGACACAGCTTCATGGATAAGACTTTTCTTTGTGAGACAAAATAGCGTTGTTGTTTTTTTAAATTAAATTTCTCTTCTGTTTGTATCCGGGTTTCCAAACTGTTTAACTCTACCACTTTTGTTACAGTATTTGTTTGTTTATTAAGAAGGTTTTTGCTCATGTACATGTTCTCATATTTTTATGACTACTTCTGTCCATCATAATAGATAAAACAGCTAGAAGAGGGTGCAACTAGATAGTTTGGGGAACCCTAGTCCAGGGTTCAGCAACCCTTTCGGCGCCGCATGCCAGTTAACTTGTTGTTTCCATGTGTTAATGACCTTGCATGCCAACGTTTTTCCAAATAATACTGGTTTGTGCCAGCAGATATAATAAAAGAAAGCAGAGTGTTTTGTGCATGTAAGGCTGAATTTGAAGACAATGACATGATAAAAACTATAAACAAGCAGTGTAACAGGTTAAATTGTTACTTCAATATAAACGCACAAATCGGTTGGCGTACCATGAAAAACCACCTCGCGTGCCAACCTAGGTCATAAGATGTTGATGCTATATATTGCACTAAGTTTCTTTACACACTAAAAAATTATCCTACATGTAAAAAAATATCCCAGCTTGAAAAATTCATGGTTTAGGCCAGGGGCATGTTTCTTTATTTGAAATTTCGTCCAACTATAAACAGGCTTATCAGCATTGGTTTTGGTTTTAGGTGTTCTTCGATCACTTAGAAGCCTTGTGGAAAGATGAAGGTGTACAAAAGTGCTACGACAGAAGTAATGAATATCAGTTGATCGATTGTGCAAAATAGTAAGTCTATCTTTGAAATACCATAAACTGTCCATAAGTTTAATGGTGAAAATATTGGCCCAAATAAACATAAAAAGCGACATGTAAATAAAGTTCTGTTTCAGGTACTGTAAAAAAGATTTTAAACAAACCATGGATGAATCAGAATAAGTGGCTAAACCAGAGAAATAACATACTATTTGTCTCCTTTGATGAACTTATTGTTGTTACTAGCGAGAAAAAGGACTCCTGTTTTATGTCAAAAAATTACTGAACATATTATAATCTAAACTTTCTTGGAGTGATTGAGATTTTGTATGCATCAATCTATGTACTTATGTAATGTGTAAAAAATATCTGTAATATGTATATCTAGATTTAAAATACAACTCTTAAAGATGTCTGTATCTCACATAATCTAAGTCTCAAATATCATGATGCATTTGTTAGTAAAACAACTAGGTTTTGCAAATATGTGTAAAATTTTATCAATAACAGTAAGAATGTTTTTCTACACTTGCTGTGGAGGTTTAAATAATCAACGCAATATTTTCAGCTTCCTCGACAAAATTGCAGACATCAGGCAAGCAAACTACGCGCCTACTAATCAGGTAATATTCTCGATATATTGTCCACATAGTTGCAAATAGCTGGTAATTGGTTGCTTAAGTATTTTCCAAACTAGAAAAAAACACCTCTTTTGAAAGCAAGATTTTTGTTTTTTTTAGAGTGAATGACATAGTTTTAATAATTTTCTGGTATTTACAGATAAAAATCTTAACATTGTTTGTTTTTGTGTATTTAATTGCCCAATCTGCGAAAATTATAGCATTCAATAGACCTTTTTGAAACAGTAACCAAATGTCCATGTGTATTAGTAGCTTAAATAGCCATAAAAATGGCCGGCAAACTTCACAAGTAAGGGCTGTTTGCCATATTACTCTGCCTTTGTATGTCTGAGCTTATATTAAACTTGGATCAAACCATGGGCATTTCCTGGGAATTTGAAATGTTGAAATCTTGTGGTTTCGGCTTTGTGGTTTCCCAAAATACTGATCTTTAAATACATTAGCTTCCCACAAAGTGACAAAGTGGGTCTGGCACCTCATAACTACACAAGTTAACTAATTTGTTTTACTCCTTATGCTTTCCTATGCAGCTTAGTTTGTGTAACTTGGTTTAAGATTGTAATAACTTTTGCATAAGGTCTATTTTAATGTCTGTATTCTGTTTTTATATTATTTATGGTCCTCTTTGCAATAAATTGTCTTGATTTACCTTTTGGGTGGAATGGTTTTAAATTAGGACTGTGCAAACCTTAGCAACATGCTAGTGCTGGGTTTCAAATTTTTTGTCAGCCGGTTCTGTTACAAAAAGTTCATTGACAGTAACCAATAATGCTAACCGGTTCGCTGATCTCATAAAATTTTGTGAGACGGTTCTATAGAACCGGTGCAAACTGGCTGAATCCCACCACTGGAAATATACTTGTCTTAAATAGCAAATTCAACATATATTGACCTTAAAATAAACATTTCCATACTTCTGTACATAATGTGTAAATCGTCGTGTAAAAAGCAATAGAAGAAAGGAATATGCCCAAGAATCAATTTACATGAAATACAACAATCATAAAAGTGAACCAATTATTTTCCAGGATCTACTCAGATGTCGAGTTTTGACCCGGGGAATATTCGAGACTCGATTCCAAGTTGAAAGGGTCAATTTTCAGTAAGTTCCTCCCTGAACACGTGACCTAACATTGTCGGTTCCGCTCCGCTGCGTGGCCACTAAGCGGAAAAACGTAACCGGTTTATAGTTGAATGCGTTCCCAGTAATGATTCCACCCCTAAGAATTGGCGAAAATTCGAGACATATTCACTCAAGTTCAGCATAGGACAAGCGCATTCAAACGCGGCTGATGTTTATAACTACGAAATGCCTTTATTTATGCAATTATTGTAGTTATTTATGTCTTGTACGTAGCTAACATGATACCAGGTCTTGCAATAGCGTTGTAACTATTCGACTTTACTTGTGGCAATAATTTCGCCAGAAAACAGGGTTTACAAAAGCCGCAGACCTGCGAAAGTAATATATTTTGTAGATTTGTATTACATGACAAGTATCAGTAAAGATGAACATAAATTTATAACTAGGATCAGCCCTGAAGCGTCTGTGCAGACCAGCAATTGCGGCACACTCACATATAAATTACAATACGCCAGGGCTATTGAAGGCGTTGAATACGTGACATTATAAAACTCCTATCAGCGGCTAAAATGAACGTAAAAAGAGCGAAAGTCCCCGGAAGGCTCCTGTCGTGGGTTCGAATCCCACCGCAAGCTAGATTTTTCTAGCCTACGCCTTACCATATGGTGGTGAATGGTGGGTGACCGGCTGATTCGGTATGGCGCCTTCGATGGGCCTGGTGTATTGTGATTCCTATCAACGGCATTGTATCGATTCAACCAGTTTTGTAGCTCTTTACATGCATCATGGAAAGTTGTCCGTGTTGTGATTCTAACACTAACTTGTGTTTCTTGCTTTTCAGTATGTTTGACGTTGGTGGCCAGCGCGAGGAGAGAAGGAAATGGATTCAATGTTTTAACGGTAAGAAACCAAAATACATTTCATTAAAGAGGTTTTATACATATTACCAAGTTAAGCTTTAGAGTTCCAATAAATTTTAATCCGATGCTTCTTAATTTCGATTCCGCAAATGACCTAATGCCGTTATATACATAAATGTTTATTAATACAAGACACAGTTTGCATGTTAGGTCCGCTATTGGTCATGCTTGGGCAAAAATGTTCGGAAAACGTCACTTGTAAGATATGTTTACCTGGCCTACTGATTTTATATCAACTCCCAGCATACACAGACCGGTTTAAGGCTTTCCGCATTGTCTATTTCCATCAAAAACTGCTCCTCGCAAACCACAAAATGAATGAGCATTCTATAAATAGTCCAACCACCGACTCTACAGTGTTCCAGGCCTCACAAACCATCTGTGAACTTTACAGTGAGATCACGTATTCACAGATAGCATTGTTTGCCCTGCTGTTGCTCTATATGCCTTTGGTTTTTGCTTCATCGCTACATTAGATGCTGAATTGTGGAGGTTTACAATTTAAACACCTCGGGAAAGCCTGTTTAAGGTGTTTTTGCGAGCTAAATTTAAAATGAACGCCTTTTATTAGCTTTTAATAATCACTTTTAATCACGTTTATTTTGTAAAAAGGGTGAAAGCGCTTGTGTATTTTTGTTGAATTTCTTGAAATAGTGGATTCCTGATTCTAAATTCCGTATAATACACGTATCAGAGGTTTTGTTGGGTTCCTTTAAAAACGTCGTAGCTAAGAGTGCAAATGCTTTAGGTTAAAATCCAGTTTAACGCGATTGCTTATTGCAGTATTTCTAAACCATTTGAAACCGCATTTTAGGTCGCAGCATACTTCGCAGACAAAAATATAATATCAAAGTAACTTTCGCAACTTTACATCATGCATGAGATTTTTTATGGAAAGTTCTAGCATTGCCATTAACACCTGTGTTTTGTCATGAAGTCTTAAAACATGCGGAGATATTTGCACTCTGCAAAAAAATTCTTTGCCGCCAATTTGAAATCACGTCGAGTTACGTATAGTTAAAAACACACTGGTCTAATAAACGAAAAAACACATTAAAAAGCCGCCTTTTCACACGAACACAAACCACAATCTTGAAGTATCGAATTTCATCATACGTAACAACTGATGACGAAAGAATTGATGACGAAATAACTGATGACGTAACAACTCGAAATAACTTATGACGTAATAGCTGACGTGACGTGTTGTTATTGTCAGATGTGACCGCCATAATATTCGTGGTGGCAAGTAGCAGTTATGATATGATGCTGAGAGAAGATGTCGACCAGAATCGGCTCAAGGAGGCACTGGATCTGTTTAAAAACATTTGGAACAACAGGTCAGCTATATTTTGCTCTTGTCCAACCTTTGTATGTTCAAAAACCTAAGCTTTTTTGCTGAACAAAAACAAAACTATTGCCAAATTACTGTAAAAATGTGCGCAGTTTTATTGAATTTTTATGTCGTAGATTTCTCTGTGTTTCAGTAATATATGTTTATGTATTTTCCCATCTTAATACTTTAAAACAGTTTCGTAAACACGACTTTTGGCATTTTTGTCTATGTTGGTAAATATATCAGGAAAACAAAAATAAAAACAGACCAGCGATCAATGCAGATTCAATGCGAGTGCTTCAAATTACTAACATCGCTTTTTATCCCTTTGAGCTTTTTGCTGTGCGAAATTTTAGCTTAAAATCCAAACGCTACAGTTGTGAACGTATAATAACCTCGCGCTGATCCGCAGATGGCTGAAGACCATCTCCGTGATCCTTTTCCTCAACAAGCAGGATCTCCTCACAGAGAAAATCTTAGCGGGAAGATCCAGACTGGAAAAATACTTTGAAGAATTCACACGTTATGTTGTCCCACCAGACGGTCAGTATGTTGAGCATACCATGCTGTTTGTGCTTTTTGTGTTGACCAATTTCGTGCTATTGTCTCTATGTCTGTCATTTTAGGTCGT
Organism: Phallusia mammillata; assembly: GCF_965637545.1. Lineage (NCBI taxonomy): Eukaryota > Metazoa > Chordata > Ascidiacea > Phlebobranchia > Ascidiidae > Phallusia > Phallusia mammillata. Next base: position 18,373,012 of record NC_137259.1, read on the forward strand.
TTACCCCTTGGGAGTTTTTTCGGAGGAAATTTAACCCTAAGTTTATTAAAAAATCCCTTTTTTAAACCTGTAAAATTGCCTTACGAAGTTTTTGATTTGCTCGCTAAACCTTTTTTGTCGTTTGCTTTGTGGTAGATTTTGAAAAGAAATGTACATTCAAGTTGTTTTAACACAATAGGCATAATTTTAGCCACAGCTAATACAAAACAAACTATTGCAAACCTAAAAAAGCTTTATAAAAATGTTCACGGCCAAACTACTGCACATGAGAAATGCGTTTGGACAAATAGAAAACCTCAAAAAAACATAAAATAGCCTGATTTGCCTACAACATGTTTTCAAACAAATTGCCCGTCTGTTTTTTCCGCCGTAAAACAGTTTCCAAACCAAGGGAAGTAATCACAGCGGCTGCACGCCTACGCAAAAATGTTTGAACAGATTTTTTGCAACCGAAATTGCATGTTTTTACCCTGGTTCTATTTTTAACATTTTGATGTGGTTGTGGTTTGAATGCAAGACATGGATTTAAATTTGATTAGGGTTGTTTTGACCCTTGGTGCGTTTTTCGCTTCGTTTTTTCTGGTGCTTGTCGTCCATTTTACTTGCATTCGTTCTAACGTGCTTATGTTGTGCTCTACAGCGACACCCAACGACAACGAGGACCCGCAAGTAACAAGGGCAAAATATTTTATAAGGGACGAGTTTTTAGTAAGTCCACTTTCTATTCAGTTTTGATTTGATTATCTCCTTAATTTTACTATTTCAGTTTCAAGTTACTTGATTTTGTAACAAATAATTCTGTAAAATTTGAAATTTTCCTTAAAATGTGAAAGAATGTCGTAATTTTTTACTGTATCTATTAAATCTGTCTACCTCTAGCAAAATGTGACAATAAATTGTATTTCTTTGTTGATATGAGTTTGTACAGTTTTGTAACAAAGCCTTAACGTTCTATTGTATACGTCACAAATCTAATTGTGCGCTGTTTATTACGTCACTAGGGTCTAAGCGCGACCGGAGACAACCGTCATTATTGCTATCCCCACTTCACGTGCGCTGTCGACACTGAGAACATTCGTCGTGTCTTCAACGACTGTCGTGACATCATCCAGCGAATGCACTTAAGACAGTACGAGCTGTTGTGACGTGTGAGGCGGCTACGTCATCATCAAGATCGCTATGCCGCGATTCCGTGCCCCCCCTGACACTCTAGCCAGAGAACCGGACATGTCTGCGCATCATAGACACACAGCGGGAAAAAAGGGCGACCTCGTGCGGATGCGCCACCCTCACTGTTTCTTTTCGCCCGAAGTGGCCCACGGGGGTGCTTGGGGAAACCCCACCGAACCCCCCTTGTTCTAGTTTTGGCCGCATTGTGTGTTCTTCGGGGAGTACCCTACAACGCAACTACCACCCCTCCCCCCTTTCTGCTGGAGCCGCCGGGAAAACCCCAGCTTCATCCCCCTCACCCAACCCCCCCTGTTCTGTATTTATTTTAGAGATGAACTTAATTGTTGTCGAAGCGCGACTCAGCACGCCCCCAGTGGCCGGTTTTTCTGAATCCTGTCTCCCGCTAGCTGGCTTCTTTCTATCTGTAGCGCCCAGTGATTGATTTTGTTGCTTTACTTTTTCCGGTTTCAAACAACTTCGTTTTCCGACGAGAACTATGCGCAAAAAATCCGGCGTGGTTGAGATTGACCTCGAGTGACCCCGCCACGCCCACTCCCATTTCAACCAATCACAGCTTTCCGAATTTTCCTCCCGTTGTTCATCGCTAGGGTATCTCGGCATCGGAAAGCATAATCACTTTTTATTACTATTATTATTCTTATTATTATTGTTGCTAGTTGCATTTCGCGCGCCCGGCTCCCGATCACGTGTTGATGACGTCACAAACAGTGCGCGTTGGGCGATTGTGTACGGACAATTGTTTGCTTGTTTTCTTTATTTCCCCCCTCTCTTACTACTTACTATTATTATTTTTATTTGCGTAGTCGAATTGTGGAACGCGTTTGCCGCCCGCGCGGCCCCCTCCCCCCAAAAACAACACACGTGACCCACTTCGCCCGAAACAAACAAAAAAACGACGAAAAACCGGAAAAATACACAAAACCTGATGTCGTTACTATAGCAACGCGCGGTGCTGGAATCCTTACCACTTGGTGCCGCCCTCGCAGTTCACTCCGATCCGGACCAGTAGCACCCACACATCAACGCACACCACTCCCCAGAGTTTCTTGTCCTCGTGGGGCCCCGCCTACGTCACAGTGGCGTTTGTGACGTAATAAGGAAGGCCCAAGTTTTTCTTTTCCCCTTTTTTCCCTCTCCTTTTTTAAATTTACTGTAATTAGGGTCCACTTCAGGATGCGGCGAGTCTATGAAACGAAAAAAGTTTTGACCAACAAACCGGCTGATGTTTTTGTTTTTCATTAGCAGTTTGAGCCTCAAAAGAATATGAGAAAGTTGAGTAGAAAATGAAGTTGAGGCTGTTCGTGTATTTCCACTAGATGCTTTTGTGTTTCATTAGTAATCTGAACCTCAGAATATGTGGAAGTTAAGAATTAGACAGTAGAAGGACATTACATCTGTTGGTATATATTCCACTAGAAGCTTGTACTATGAAATAACTTTAACTGTTTTACCAACTTCCACTTGCACTATGATTTAAAACGAGAAGCTGCGTGCCAACAAGAATAAACTGAGACATTGTATGAGTAAATCTCGCACAGTTCGCTTAGGATTTAACGAAACGCCCATTCCAGCTTCACAAGCTCTGTAGGCTGCTGTAGGTATAGTTTTATTGTGGAGCTAGAAATTGACCGAATGGTCCAGGTCCGGTACCTTGAAAAGAAAACAATGTATCTGATGACGATAGGCCTTTCTAGCCACACTCGTATAGAAATGTTCCCATTTGTATTGAAAATAGAGAATCATAATGCTAAGCTCGGTAACCAACCGCAATAATTTCGAAATTAAAATTGTCAATTTAGTCGTAAACTTTGGTATGATTCTTATAGGTGGGTCCCAGCAGTAGGCTTGTAGCATGTATTCCCCTTCTGTGCGGGGGCAGTCCGAGGCACGTGACAAACAGGTATAGAAAACCTAAACGGGGTTCGTACCCCGGAGCGAGGTGGGTTCAAATCAGCGACAAGTACAAAACAAGACTTCATAAAATCTTCTCTAACTGCTTATTACAAATTAAACCACCATACCAAGCATGTTAATGAAGACGTCACAGACTTCAAAAAGTCTCTAGTCGGCATAAACCTAACAAATATTATCGGCAAATATTGAAGTAAGCTGGCTGTGGAAGATTTAACACAAATCCTTCAGAGGAAAAGTAGGCTTTGGTTAAATAATAAAAACTTTTTTCTGTGTCAATTAATCGTGCCTTGTTTACAAGACCTACCAATAGCAGTAGTCTATTATGAGGAAATTGGCTTAGTCCAGTGGTTCTTAACCTTTTTGGTGTGGTTTTCCACTAAAGTAAATCACCAAGTTCAAATTTCCCCCTCAACAAACATTTTTTACTTGGTTGGGACCTTAAAGGTATACTGCAATCTTATTTAGTTTGAATTGTTATTTCATGAGAAAGTAAAATCGTGTGGAATTTTGAAAAATCCCGTGTGCTTGCGTTAGTCATTTATTGCATCACAATAAACAGATCAAATGGATTTATTTGCGAACAATAACAGGGTCATTGATACTTTTAGTAATTTCTGTGACGTAACAAACGATTTTTGGATTTTTATGCGCCTTGTTAAACTAGGTGATCTTAATCTTACATGTTGTTGCGGAAAATATTGTATTAAATTAATTTTCAACGGTTAATTTCAACCCACGGGCCCGAGTTTGGTGACTTCTGACTCACATAATTTCCCTCTAAAATCATTAAATTTCCCACCGGTTAAGAACCACTGGCTTAGCCTATATTTTGCAAAGCCTTTGAGACAATAAATGTTTACCTTGAGGCACGAGTTTTAAAGCAATGCTTCTTAACCTTCTTATGAGACGTAAAAATGTCATTGCCAAACTTTTGGTGTTTTTGTAAAGGATAAAATTTTATCATACGTTTTATATAAAACGGTCCGCAAAGCAGATACGGTTACCGACCCCTGGTATAGGTAGTGACCTACCAAGACGGATCAGGTTTAAGCACCTTTGGGTTGTCCAATAGGTAGGCTATAGTGGTAGCTTTTCACTGGAGTGTGATTGGGTGGCGAGCTAAGCAAACAAAACAGCAGAAATTATTGTGGTAGGCTACTATTGCAATATTTGCATAACCTACATATCGACGACGCAGTTTTAATGGAAAAATCCGATTTAAATGCTGAGAAAGCACTGGAAATTCGGCTTAAAATATTTCTGTTGGTTCACATTCCTTTAATGCCCCAAGCACCTTCCTAATTTGCTTAATGGTTAACGAAGAACTGATATATGAGGTGGTCGCGTACTCCACAGACTCACATAGTTACGCAGACTCGAAGAAAACCCCCGTAGTTAAATGTGAATTAGTAAATAGGTTTTGGTTATTGAGCTTTAGGTGAATGAAAAAAGTTTTATTTCATTGCGATTAACGTATCCAAACTTGTATTTTCGATTTTTGCAATGAATGCTGCACATAAACGGAACTTATTTGAACTCGTTGCATTCCCCCCTTAAAATGTGTGTTTTATCGTGCACCAATTAGTATAACTTTTCATGTTACCCAACACGTGCCTCACTTTACTAAGGAAACAATATTTTAATTCAAGTGAGCCCGCTAAAATTTTGGGCGGCCAGACATTTCCTTTGTCAGTCACCATCAAACTTTTCTCGCAAAACCGTTTGCCGCCAGGCGCAACTTGCCTTTGCGAAAAATACTTAATCATTCAGCAATCCTGAAGTCTAACATTTTGTCCAGTAGGCAAAGTGTCCAATTGTGCATTTTTAAATTTGCTTGCAAAGGAACAAATCTACAATTTGGTGCAGTTGGGCGGTTTAGTCGAGCGGCAAAACACGAATGCTGTCTCTGCCGCGTAAACTGCGTCATGCTCTGACGTAACAGATCAGCTGGTCGGGGAGGTTGGCGCCGGCGCCAGAGTTTTGCGCGCCTCAACTAATCAATGGACGAGATAACTCGGCGAGGAGGGACCTGTCTTCTTTCGAATTTCTTGCAACGTGCAGTGACGTGCTGTGAAAAAAACCTAAATCATGTGTTCTGTTGAGAGCTAGGAAAAGACAAATGAACAAGAAACTGCCAAAACTTGCCGAATTTCAACCAAATTCTGTTGTTACTAGAGGTGTGGATTTTTTAAAGGTAAACTTCGTATTTTTATACTTGTTTTAGTTATTTTATGTGTTTCTAAATGCAAGTTGGAAACTAGCATGTTTCTTTGCTCTGTGTATCTTGTAAGAACATGTGGCTGAGATTGCAATAAGAGTTTGTGGGAAATATGGTTTTGTATGTCCATAAACTTTACACCATGTTGTGTATACAGTATATTGTATGAATAAATATTTTTTGTATGCTTACGAATGGTATTGTTTGATCCCAAATGATTTTCCCATAGGTTAAGTATGTAATATATGGATTTGGTGAATCATTCAGCATTACACTTTTTTAGTTTAAAGACTTATTTTATGTTCTTGCCCTATTGCAACATAATTTATTTGCTGGTCTATCTAAACAAGAGATAGTGTAGCCATGTTAGTTGCTTAAATACACCTACAAGAATAAAAATGAAAAGTTATGTATAGCTTTCAATTGGTCAAGGCAAACATTCGATTTGAAACTGTTGCATCAATTTCATATGAATTGAAGTGTTTAATTTAAAACAGCAATAGCTTGTTAGTAATTCTTCAATTTTCATTATTATGAACTCATTTCAAGCAATACATATCAACTTCTATTGCTTGCAATAAGGACAAATACTTCATCAAAAAATGACACCATTTTGTGATGGTAAACATAGGTATTTTTGTTGATCGTCTTTGCCCCAAAACCTTTAAAGTTTAACATGATTGTTATAGATTAGAAATGCAGAAGTTTCAACAATATAATGAATGGATGCAATATATACATGGCAATGACATTTAGATTTATCACTATGCTAGTTGTGGTGATGTGGTGATGTGGTCATACCAAAATGCTTTTTTTTACAGAAAGCGAAAGCACGTGCAGCGAAATCATAAAATGGTCAAAAATCGGTAAGTTACATATTGTTAATGTTGTTTTAAACTGTATTGATTACACTTAATCTTTTTTCTGTAGGAAGCCAATGAAATTGTTACAAAACCTTAAAATAAGCATTTCATTCATAATTATTTTGCCACAATTTGTATTTTTAGTATCAGTACAAACACTAAAAAAAATTGCGACCAAATGCAAATAGAAAATACTGAATCAGTTTTGTTTGGGGTTGGATTCGAACCCACGCTGTAATCACGCCATGCTGTTCCCGCCCACGGTTTTCGCTGCAGGGCAAAGTTCAATTTCCACGTGACCGCGGCATTTTTGTGGCCACTCAGCCGACGCAACATTGTATGACGACATAATTTCAATAACTGCGGTTGTAAATTCCATCACGTTTTGCTAAAACGGAATTTTTAGCTGACCCACAATGCAACAGTGCATACAATTGCGCGCGTTTTTTAATATTTGAAATTTGCGCTCATAGACGCAGCTTTTTGCATGGCAGTGCTGAAACTTAACGTTTTTTTCTTCTCGTTTGGCTGTATGCAATTAGAACGTGGCTTAGTTGATGGTAACAATTTGTTTTTGTGATTTTAAAGCTAACAAATACCATGATTTATAGTTAACCATTTAAATTGGAATCAGTACATATATAGACGTATGGTAGTAATACACCATTTTTGGGTTTATTTGAATTATCGAATTACCAGATAACGTACTTAGATGATTTCGTTAGGTGGATTTTAAAACCTATAGTACTTTCAACCTGATTGTGAAATCGCTTGAATTCAGTCCAAAAGTTGGTCAAACGTTTAAAATCCTTTCCTGAATTTTCCTCGTGTGTTGGGTTCGTGTTTACGTGCAGTGTGCAGATGATAAGCAATCGGTTGTGTGTCTGACTTCCGCCAGACGCTTGTAAGCTCTCGTTTGCCCCTTGCGCGGGGAGCCATGTCCTGCTGCGAGCGACAAAAACTCACAGCAGACGTGTCAGACGAAATAATGACCGTTATCAAACCGTTGCAGCTTCGCGACTGGCAGGTGCAAGGCGTTACACCTTTTTTTGCAAGGACGTTTACGGAAGGCGTTTTTAGATAATCGTCAGTGCTTTGTCCTCATTTACGGCGGGTTGTAGCCTCTATGAATAGCTTCGCGCTGGTGAATGCATTCAATTGCAAGTGCGTGTTGTGAAAATGACAGTGGTAGGCCAAGGGTACGTTGAAACTGACTTTTATGTTCACGCAGAGTAGGTGTAATGTAAAAACGCAAAACCCTTGATACTGTTACATTGGTTTAAGTTGTATTGATAGATGTAATACATCGTTCGTTCTGGTATTTGGCTTAGACGTTTGTGTAGTTAGTTCAATCTTCTACATCAAAGTAATCTCGAGTTTCAGCGGGTGTTTGTAGTTCAGTGTGTTTAAGAGATTTTGCTTTGTGTGCAGAGAACTTGTCTACTTGGTAACCCAGTTAGTTTCAACCACGTTAAGGTTTTGTCCCTTCCCATGGGTCACCGCGTGTTTGTACGATTAAAGTTATTTTCTGTCCTGAAAGTTCAGTTTCCAACAGAAGTAGATACACCTTAAATAGCTTGATCCAGGAATAAACTGTCAGGGAGCTGGTATTGCATACACAGATAAAGGGATATATTGTACTCCTGAATTTCAACAATCGCTTTGGTTGTTATCAGCGAAACGTGAATATGAATAAACAAAATCATGAACTTGCACTGATGATAACAACAGCGATTGTTGAAATATCTGCACTACAATGTATTTGATACATTTAAGCTCTTTGGAACACTGTACACGGTTCTTTTCATAAGTTAAATGTGGAAAATAACGGCCCAAATAGACGTAAAAGCGACATGCTTTATATTTCAAACGTTTCTGCAAATGCTTATGTTTTCTGATTTTAACAATAAATAGATCTGTTTGAAATTGCGAATTTATCACTTTATTTGTGTTTTGTCAACCTAGCTCTCTCTGCTTAGTTTGTTTGAAGCATTGTCGGTTGTTTGATAGGTCTGGGTCACTAGGTTATCAGTTATCTTATGTTAAGCAGAACCTCTGTTGGTGAGCCACTTTGGTAAACACAAACAACATTAAGTAAATTCGTTTAGCCTTATAAGTTCAGAAACGCTTCCCAAATCTCGACGTTTCTTGGCCACGTACTATTTTTGCCTTATTTAATCATTAGCGTACTAAGCGCATACGTGAAAGTATTAAAATCTGTATGAAATCAAAAGGATTTTTATTCGTCTTAAACGTGGTCGCGCACTCGAAAATCTTTTCCAACTTAATTGTCATCAATTGATTCCGATGTTTTTTTAGTAGAAGATAATAATCAGATAACATAAGGTTAGTGCGATTACCAGCTAATTCCCATCCGTATTATTCACCTTTCTAAATACTAACGGCCCTCAAGCACCACCTTTTCTTGAAGTTTTCTTGGGTTTTGTCTACCTTGAATTTTTCAATCGCTAGGGGGCGCAACGCATCACCGATTAGTGACATAAAGGAAATTGTGCGTTTAACCGAAGCTCTAAACATTTATGTAGATCTATGTACAGTTTTTGTAGCCATGTATTTTAGTAGCCACGACATGTGTTGAACGTGTAGCGATGTAATACGCGTTATGTATATTGTCCGTTACACCACAATTCCCGTTAGGCTTGGGAACGTGAGAAATATAAAACAAATCCGTAACATTGCAGCCAATGATCTGTCTACTACACAAATCGTCGATCGAACCGTTTAATGCAGCCACCATAGCTGGACGAAATCACAGCAAGATTAAAACAACCCCCCTTTCAATGCGGCCTAATTCTATTGTCCTGGCGCCACAAACAGTTTTGTGCTTTTTTTTCGTTCCCAGAACGTCTCTTAAAATCCCTGACACGATAATTACTCTAGTTATTATGGCAAACACAACAACGTTGTTGCAAGTGGGTGGCTGTATTGAAAGGGTTTGTTTCGTTTGTATGGAGATTGTTCGTTCATAATGCCACTATTGTTTTTGAATTCTTCGGGCAAAATTTACTAGAAGCTGTAGTAAGCATTCGCGTTTTTTACAAAAACCTGAAGTTGGAAGTTATTTTTGTTTTTGAACAAGCTTTAATTCGACTGAGATATTACCTCTGTTTTACAATTTAAGCCGAGTTTAGCGCCCAGTATAAAATACAAGCGATACTTAAGACCGAAGTTGGCCTTACCACGAGGCGCGTTTTTGACAAGTGCAATTTGCGGAAATACGATACCGAATATTACCGATTACTTGTTACAGAAGAAGTTTTTAGCCGAATTTGAGCCTCTATTATTAGTTATTACCACTTGTGCCAAGAAGAGACATGACCTATTATAATTTTATTATAATACCTTTTTTACAGCCTTTAATTACAGACAATGTGTTTGAACTCATGTTGAATTTTATAAGTAAACTTGATTAAATACTTTTGTTTTGTTTAAATCGTCATGGTTATCAGGTAAGATAAATTCTCCAGTTACACACTTAATCGATTTACAAAACAAACTTTTTATCGAAATAGTAATTTTTTTGGGGGGTTGCATAACCAAACTTGTAAAACGTGACAGGGGTATTAACTATGTCAAGGTTTTCTAAACTTGTTAGATAACGACCCCTTTGATTTTTTCGTACATTTTTTGTGTTGTGCTTCAGTTATGACGTTGTGTTCTGTTTTCAGTTATGTTATTATGACCGAACGGAAAAAAACTACAATTTATGTAGATCAGTTTGTATTTTGCGCCCCCTAAAAAACTTTCGATTGACCCTTAGTGTAAAAAGCCTTGAACTTGAATATTAACATTTATTTTATTTCCAGTAAAGCTGAAACAGCAAAGAAAGTTGAAGGAAGCAAACTTACGACAACAGCTCGATCTGCGTCCAGCAGCAAAAAGACGAAAAAACGTGCGAGAGAACCAGAATCGGAAAAGAAAGAAAACAGCGCGACTGTAGAGGTACGGATCAAGATTTACATAACCCTATATTAACTTATGCTAATTTTTCTACAGACTTAAAGTTTAGGAGATTTTTTATAAATATTGGCAAAATTTATAACCGTGACATACAAGGTTTTAAATCTCTATATCTTTAAATCTTTAAATCTCTGAATTCTGTTGTCTTAATGAAATCCTAATTCCAGCACAAATATGTAAAATTATTGTGTGAAAATGAGTACATTTTTAATTCTATTTCAAATTATAGTAAATGTTTATTTCAAAGTTTAACGCGTTGTATTGGTTGTTTAAAATTCAGCAGGACACCCTTGCACCTAAACGCCAGTGTACCATGGATTCAAACATCGGAAATCGAAGACAAAAATTCCATGAAAAGGTAAATATTTTCCTACAGTCAAACAGTTCTGGTTCTTCTTTTGGGAAGGTTCAAAACTTTACCAATTTGCCAAAAATATCCGCCAAAAAACAAATATGGGTGTATTTTACCATTTCAAAAGTTACCTTATAAAAAAATGAATATGTCGAAAAACTACAGGCTGTTATATACATATCTACAAAAAGCTTGACATTCTGTAATATAATAGCAAAACTTTATAACAGCAGTGTGTGTAAATCGAGTTAAAACAGTCCCAATACTACAACACACAAAACTCGTGTCAACAAGACGCAACAGTAAACCGCTGTACGTCAGCCTTATATCTGTGCTCGTGTCCGGACAAGTTGGGTTTGGCGGTTGCTTCAATTTCGCGAACTTAGTCTGTCCGCTAGCTCGCTCGCCACACGTTGCAACCGACAATAGCTTCAAATAGTTCAGCTCAGTTAAGTTGTGTTTTCGCAGGTTAAGTTAGGTTTAATAGAAAGTTGAGTTTATTTCGCTTGGTGAAACAAAGTATAGCGACACAAAATTGCACAAGAACAGTCAGAAAGTCAGAATTAGTTGCACAACGTTAAAATGTTACAGCGTGTAAACAAATACCAATATGTGACTATGTTATCAACAGCTTTGAGATGTATAGTGTTATTTATATGTACTGTATAAATTAAATTATAAGGTAGTAGCAATGGAGATATAGTTGAGTCGTTAAAACTGAGGTAATAGAAGAATAGCTACGTATCAGGCTAAATCAAGTAAACACAAATAAGGTTACATGTTGTGTATTACAGATACCTCATAGTAAAGCCTGAGGTACTTACAAGCAGTTTTGTTGATACATATTTCTGGTTGTATAATTAAGCACAGAACATCCAGTGGCTTTACAGATTCTCAGGTTTCCGAACTATCTTAGTACAAGTTTGTCCAACTTCAGTGGAGCTTCTGTATTCTCGTGTCTATATTTACTAATTATTGACGTCATGACTGACGTAACAATGATGTTTTGGGTTGATTTTTTCTGCAAACCAGGTTTATGTTTTAACATTGAAACATTGCTAATCACATAACTGTCACCATCAGAGCGACTGGCGACCCACCGACGGCCAAATGTTCCCCACACCCCTCAAGGACGGCCCTGACGCCGAAAATGATGACGTCATAGTGCTGGGAAAGCCCTTGACGTCACCCCGCTGCCTGAGGAGCAAGCGGCCCGGAGCTTTGCAAGAGATCAACTCCGATGAGACTTCACATTATCAGTTTAGGAATATTTTCACCCCCTGCTCCGTTTTACGTCCCTCACCTCTACCCACACTCAGGTATGTGTTACGTCACTATGTGTTCGATTATGTCATAGTGCTTGGTTACGTCATCGACCATGTCACATCTCTAAGGTGCTAACGTCTATTTGGCGTGTTGTATGAAAATCCTGTCTATTGCAAGACCCAAAAAACTTAAACAGATTTTAGTGACGAAATCTAGCAACACAGTTTTATTCAATGCCAGGGCGCTAGTAATGGAATGTAGTTGATAAAGATTAGCGTTTCACGTCGTAATATAACAAAAAAAACAGCAAAAAAATGTTTCACAAAATTGTCAACAACTTGATCATGTCGAAGCTTTTGTGGTCGGTTGATTCGGGATTGTCTTAACGTTGTTCCGATTCGCACACTTGACCTTGTAATCAACAATAGCTCGGTTGGATGAAAGCGCAAACGCATCATTCTTCTCGGTAATAATAAGAACAACGACGCGATCTTATTATGTTTCGACCTATTTCGTTTTAATTGACATTTATGTGAATGTGGGTTTGTTAATTAAGCGGTCGGTTTGTGTGGAGTTAATTGAGTGTGTTGGATTAATGAGGTTTATGGAGGCATTTCATGTTGGAGGTTCGACATAATTTGATAGTGACATGAGATATATGTTTATGCGTCATTTCTCTGCTCACCAAAGAAGGGCAAAAGGGGCGATTGTTGCGTTTTTTACACTGATTATGACTTTGCATTGCAATTGTTATAAACAGGAGCATACTTTGCTATTTGTAACATCAGTTTGTAAAGGTGTAAACATATATATTAAGTCACAAATATACATATGTGCGGGCAATTGTATACTACCTTATTGGGCTTTCAATTACATTTTTACTGATATACTCGATTAACAGTCTTTTCCGAATTGCTGCATTGATTAAAATACAAAGCAACACCTTGCAAAAAATCAGATTAGATTAGTGTAAATCGAAGAAACGTTTCATAGTGCAACAGTTTGTTTAGCTGCCGTTGGGATTCGAACCGTTGACCCTTGTAACTTGGGGTATGCCTGGCTCTAAATATTTGCTTAAGCTGGGTTAGCCTGTGCTTGCCCATTTGTGCAAATAATTCGGGCAACGTTTTTGAGATTGACGTCATATTATACATGTGGTAATAGTAGGTGCTAAATGGACGACTTTTAAACATTTCTTCTTTTTAGAAGCAAAATTAGCGTTTTGTGGAGTTGATTCTGAGAAAATGGATTAAATACTCGAAAAATATGAATATTTTGGAAAGTAAATCAATGCAAATTTCCAACAAACGAAAATACAACACAAAATCTGTTTACAATATATCAGAAACGTAGCCATCGGATAAACAGCTATCATTTTACAACAAACGTTACAAATGGTTATTACGTCACACACGCCGATTCAACCGTTTCCCCACACCGCCCTCCTGTGCCATTGTTTGCTTTTGTGAGATCATAATCGCCCTTATGACATGTTACGACGTGCCGGGACTCGTTTACGGTTTTCATCTCCGAGAGCTTTTCCGGCCTGTGATTGGCTGAGCCGTGCCACGTGACTTTGTTTACTGACGTTTGCAGTGTACCGGCATGTTTACGTCACTGCTTGTTGATATTGGTGATTTAAAGTGGAATTGGCAGCTGTTGCGGATTTTTACAGCAAAGCATTGCACGCGTTTTTGTGTGACAAAACATGCGCATAAGAGGTCAATGAAAGATTTTTTAAAAAAGCTAATTGTGTGTTTGCGGTATAAATGAATCTTTCGTTTGGTTTTAGTGACGGTTATGTGTTAATATAGAGTTTTTGGTGATTTAAGGTTTTGCAAAACTGTTTTTTTTCTCATGCTCAGCCAGTCAAAAAAATTGGTGCAAAAAAGAATGCACAAAAAAGGCATATAAGAGATACTTTAATTAGTTAATTATGCATTTACGGTTTCAATGAAACTATTAATTGGCTTTACTTGCGTATTTGTGTCAATTTATTTTTTGTGTGACGTCCTTTTAGTGGACAAGTTTTGAATGAGAAAGCAAAACTAAGATCCGTTTTCCCATGCTTAACCATTTACCCAACGAACAGTGTCTCACAATTAGCCCCCTTGGGTTTGCTGTGAAAATTCCAATCAATTTCACAAACGATTCACTTTATCATATTTGCAAATGAGGCGAAACCGTTGCTCAATTCCGCCATCCTTGTTCTCATGCTTACAAATCGATCAGCGGAAAATGATATTTTGCATCGATTCAATCGCGACTTTGATTGTGACGCGCGCGCAGTTGGAACGCGGAAGCTCTCGCGCTAACAAGCGAGTAATCGAGTTGCTTGTGGAACGTCTTGCGCGTATTCTAGAACGTGGGAATAATCGCGAGGTAGTTCGTTGTGGAACGGTTGTCGCGGCGTCACAAAACGGCCTCCTTCGTCCCATTGTTAGCAAACAAAGAGCGACATTCGACATTCGCTTTGTTGCAGCCGGTTCAGGCCTGCCCTCGATGTCCGGACAAGTCTAATCACGTGATTTGGGCCGGGTTAAATGCCTCTATGAGCAAACAATGCTTAAACTTTCTTAGCTATAACTCGTGCTGCCGTCAAAACGGGTTTGTGTGCATAGTTGTAACGTTTTAATGACGATTTTCGTGTACAAACAGTTGGAAAGGCAAGGCTTTAAATTTGCAGGTGTCTGGAGAGAATTTTAAGCAGTAATGTCTTTTCTATGAAATTGAAAGTAATTTAGACATTTCTATGAAAATACGACTGTTAACACGCCTTATTTCGGAATAAAACGCATTAAGCTGCAACAATGCACATTGTTTTGTCATCTAAGGTTTCATCAATGCAGCTGGTGACGAGACATACGCCCTATTGGTTAGTGTCGTCACCTTAAACACAATACAATCCTTGTAATCACGCTTAAATGTTGCAGCAAAGTTTTATGCGGACATTACTTTGCAACACTAACAAAACAAACCAACTTCTACCACGTCAACTTTCCCACATAAGCACCTGCTAAGCCACCTTTATCTGTGATCTCATATTACCAGCGTTGTTCGGTCACAATGCCCGAGTCGGATGTACTGATTGTTTTAGAAAGTCTTGTTTCCGTGTTGGATTTCAGGTCTACCACCTGCTAGCGCCTGAACGGCTGTGCTGTCAGTGTAGACAAGTGGCCCTGCTATTTAAACTCTGTCTTCTCAACTATTCGTGTTATTTCTTTGTTAATTAGCTTGGAATGTCACTGGTTTAGTTGTTTAAAGGCTGCGTGGGATTTAAAGGGACCCGTAAATCGAAGTATACTAGGTTTTATCGAGCTTGTTATAGCGTACATGTAGCTTTGGACATTGTAGGGCCGATGTAGCAGTCGTTTTTAGTGGCTGTGGAACAATGTATTTGAATTGCAATCATTTTTTGACATCGTTGACACTATCTATTTCTCTTAAGTGTTGTCTATTGAAACCACGTATGTTTTCCTAAATTGTGGGTGTTTATTATCTAACAATAACCTCTCGTTTATCGAAACTGAAAATTTAAATTGTAATGAGAAAAGTTTTGCAAAAACAATTGCACTTATACTGTACCCACTATTCCTAAACCCGGAAAAGCGCTTTATCGCAAACTTAACGCCTAACCACGTGGGCAGTATTTATAAATTGCAATTTTTGTGGCTAAAAACTTCCTTATTTGCTTGACGAGGTTATAACAACTTCACTTTGTTATGATACGACGCCCGGGTTTGGTTCTAGGCACCACTGAGTCTCTCATGGACACATTTAAATAGCCGCGGTTTTATTGTGTTACCCACGAAGGCATTGATTCACCCAGTTAGATTTCTGCCCAAGGGAGCTATCGTTTGTCGGTGGGACGTGTAGAAAGGATATGGGATTTGTCTGAGAGCGGATGCCACCCTTTTTTCTCTGCCGCTGGTCTCGTATAAAAGAGAGCGCGTTTGTTTAGTTTGCTACGACAGTTTGTCTCAGTCTGCTAGAGTGTATTTTAGTGATTTGAGCGTTGGTTTATATTCTAGATTTTATAGTGTGTTCTGTCATGCAGCTGTAAGGTATGAAATGCAATATTAGCTAGAAATATAAACAATATTGTAAAGCTATGAGGCGCTATGTATTGCAAATATAGGATTTTAAGATTAGCATAAACTACTATCTGTTTGAAATGCGTTTTCATAAACTTTAAATGTTAGCTGAAAATTATACAATGATTGTGTGAAATATGTTATCACCTGTTATTAGACGATTGTAAAGTTTGGTATTTTTGTGGGAGCTTACGCATTTCTGGTTAGTTTTCTAAATATGTAGGTCGTTTTTATGAATGGAAGCGTGGCCTCCTTTGGGAGTTACTGATGTGTGTCGACCTCTCCCCTTCTGTTCTGTTGTCAAAAACTTTCAGTTGTCCGTCTGTAAGCAAAAACAACAAACATACAATATGTCAGAGTTTTAATATGTGAGACTAGATTGGTAGACATTCCGAAAACCTTGTAACAAAAACCCAAGTTGTATTAGTTCAGTTGTACTTACAATGTTTCTAATATTTCCAGATACTTTTAAGTAAATATTTAAACAAAACCTAGCCCTTAAATTCAATATGGTTATGCACGCTGTGTATGTACGCACCACCTTCGTTAATAAGTATCTGCAAACAGAAAGGTAAGAATATCGCTTTGGTCGTGTTTGATAACTTGTAGCCGATTTTCGAGTGCCATGCTTTCTCCTAAACTTTGTCTATTTGAATATGCCGACATGGCGAGGCTATGGGTTTAAAGTAAAGTGGCCTTTTTGTTGTGGTGTGAGCATTTTTTCCAATTCGTCCTGCTCGGTTGGGAACTAAGTGTACATTTTATACTTTCTATGGATTTCCCATGGCCTGTACTACTTACTTTAGCTCTGTTTTCCTCAACACAAATTGGCAATTTCAATGCCAGTTATTTTCGGTATAAAAGCCGTTTTAAAGGAAATCGCCTAATTTAGTTAACTTAACGATATCGGTTAAGATGAACATGAGTTTATAACTGTGATCAGCCCTGAAGCGTCGATGCAGACCAGCGATCACGGCACTCACATATAAATGATATCCAGTATAACGCTTTTAATAGGCCTGGCGTATAATAATGTACTTGCTAATACGTTATGGTTCACTGCACTAAACTAGTTCGCAACCTACTTTAAACCCGGTTTGCTGTAAACACTGTTAGCTGTTTTGTTTTCAACTGATTTAAACATTGGTTTATTTTTTAGTTGGGCTGACTCGGACGAGCTATGGAAGTCCATGGTGTGCAAGGAACCAGCCTATGAGAGACACAGCACTTATATGGATAAACACGCTGATCTACAGCCAAGAATGCGATCCATTCTCCTGGACTGGATTATGGAGGTAGGTTGAAATTACTTTGTCGCGCTTTATAACGTTTCAACGTTGCGTGGTTTGGTGAACATTTTAGAGCAACTGTGCTGCTAAGATTTGTTTCATTGCGAAATGAACTCAACCACATATTAACATAAGCACGGAATACAACGCAGTGCTTTAAAACGAACCTTTTATAATGTGTTAAATTACAACTTATAAACGAAATAAAACTGTTTTGTGTGAAACGACTGAGGTTATTTAATATAGGAGACGTTTGGAACTTTGTGTGGTCGGTTTAATGAGTAACTTTGCGCATTTGTCTCTAATCCAATCTTTCCTTTAAAGCTTTTACCACATTTGACTTAACAAGGTACAAAGTGTTAGTAATACTCATATCTTTGCAGGTATGTGAAGTTTACGCTTTACATCGTGAAACCTTCTACCTAGCAGTGGATTACATCGACAGATACCTCACTAACACCAAAAATATTCACAAAACCCGTCTGCAACTTGTCGGAGTAACCGCTCTTTTTATCGCAGCAAAACTTGAGGTAGGGAGTCTAAAAAAGAAAAAGTTTTTCTTGTAATTATAATTCAATGGACGGCTGCACAAATATTTACACCCATAGTGTGAAATCAGCGTTTGTCATCTGTTTTAAACTTGATTTAAGTTGATCGTTGTACTGTTGCTTTAAATGTTGTTGTACTATAATATGTACAAATTTTAAAATATACTTAACTAAATCATTTAATGATCTGCAGTGACCTTTTGCTCCCGGTGACCTGTAGTAACCCTTGAACTTTAATTTCTTCAGGAAATTTACCCACCCAAGCTCAGCGACTTTGCTTACGTCACTGACGGAGCTTGCACGGAGGAAGAAATTTTGTCACAAGAACTCCTGATGCTTAGCACCCTCAAGTGGTCATTGTCGCCCATTACCGCCATCGCGTGGCTGAACGTGTACCTGCAAACAGCGCACACAGCATTCTCGCCGAACCCGAACCCGTCCACCGCTTTTTTTCTGCCGCAGTATCCTCAAGAAACGTTTGTCCACATAGCGCAGGTAGGAAGAATGCATTGAAGTCTTGTTTAAATTTTAGTGATAAATTTTCCTTTATTGGAAAGGTTTTGCAAATAACTAGGAATATTGAGGCGTTGTAAGCACTTGTTAATTATAAATTGATTTGCTTTTTGACAAATTCTGTTTCAATTTAAAAAAGTGTTTATAATGTAAAGTGTATATTTGCATATAAGTCAAAGTAAGGCCTATTAAAAGCCTTCATTTGCGCATAATTAACATGGCAATACACTTTTTTACTGGTGCTAAATTTGTATAACTCCCATTACACTTCGCACAAATGTGTTTCAACAATAAAACTTTGCATGTTATATACAATAATAAAATACACTTGATTATTTGCACTGTATAACATTATCCACCCGTTTCACACAAGATTTTTCTTTCATCCACAGTTGTTAGATCTTTGCATCCTGGACATTGAGAGTCTGGATTTCAATCCTGGAGTCATCGCAGCATCAGCTCTTTATCATTTCTCATCACGTGAGCTAGCAACACAAGTGTCAGGATATCAGTTCCAAGATATCGCTCCGGTAAGTTGTTTTTTTGGGGGTTTTATTTCCACACATTAGAATAGGCCAGACTTATGTGTGATTCATACCAACTTACTATGGTTCTGCAGCTAAAATGTAGTTTTTTTCTGTTTAAAACACGATTTTAGGTGAAAAATGGTTTACCTAAGTTTAATAGAGTTCTACATTTAATGGTCTAAGTTTAGACATCGTTTTTTAGGTTAAAAATGGTTTACCTAATTTTAATAGGGTTCTACATTTAAATATGTATCGATAGTTAGTACGAAAAACATGCAATTTTGAAATTGGTAATTTAGTTGTACGATTTTTTTAACTGATAAATATTCTGTTCGCAGTGTGTCCACTGGCTGGCGCCCTTTGCTATCACGGTCCGAGATACGGGACTTCAGCCTCTGAAACAATTCAAGCGGGTTGCAGACAGCGACGCTCATAATATTCAGATGCACGTCAACAATATTGATATTCTGGTAAGCCTTGTTATGTGTTAAATGTGAAACTATTGACTTAATTTGTATATCATAGTTCGCTAAGCCTATAAGCGGCCTTGTATCGGATCAAGCTTTACCCAACCATTGCCAAACTTTCTATCCAAATTTCTAAGGCCTAGGCTAGAAAAAGGCATTAAAAAAGGATTTTAAACGTCAATTAGTATTACATGTATGTGTTCAATTTTATGGTTCTAACCATGATTTGTTTGGTTTAACAGGACGCCGCATTCGAAAACCGGAACCAAGTCCAGACCCAGTTGGCCATGTGCCAGTCACCCACCGAAATCGGGGGTTTTATGACACCCCCTAAAAGCGGGCAGAAAAACGACCCCCATCAAGAGCGGATGTGCAGCAGCTAAAACGTCCGCTCAATAGAAATATTAAAACACGCCACTTGCTCACACTCGGTGTCGCCAGAGGGCTACACACGCGAAGAGGAACACTTAATGACGTCATGGCGCCGCTCGTCATCGTTCACTGTGATGTCATAGATTAAAAGCCGCGCGCTTTACCGCTGCGGAAATCTATGCTTAGGCAATGCAATACTGATGGTGAAATTGTTGAAAAAGATTTTTATTGTGACGTACATGCACGTCATAACTTTTTTATTACGTCACGGCTGCTTGCACAAAGATTACAATGCCTATTTATGTCGTAACAAAGATATGTTTGTTAAATGGAACAATCATTCCACTTTTCTGCTGCTACTTGTATTTCTCTCAGCATTTTCACTGATTTTATTCTGAAATGACCTTTCGTTTTTTTTTACTCCGTTTGTTGCAGTTTTTCCAGCTGCGGGTTGGATTTTTAAAACTTTTTATTCTTTTTGTTTTGTTTTTTTTGTTACCTTTTATCCGAACTTTTTGCCGATGTCGAGTTACAAGAAATAAAACAACATAGACTCGTCAAATTATTCAGTTGCTTTCAGTTCTTATTCTTAGTTCAGTGGTTTTAACGTGTAGCACGCATACCGCTAGTAGTAGCCTACATCGGAGCTATTCGGGTGGAAGGCTACATGCTGAACTCGATTAAAAATCAAAAATTGCAACTTAACCTGTCCAACTGAGCAGTCCTAAATTGGGGCGAAACTCGTGCTTTGGACATTTTGTGGAGTTTCTAACTGTACTGATTTTGGAGTTCCTAACTGTATTATCTAGCCTAGGCATATCTCTTGGTCTACCCCAGGGGTTCTTAACCTGGGGTGCGAGAACTGTTCCTAGGGGGTGCGGGGATATTGAATCATTAAGGTTGGTTAGGTCTATTCTATTTAAGCAATTATAGAAGGGGGAGCGAAAATTGGTTGGTGATTTGAAAGGGGTGCAGCAAGGAAAAAAGGTTAAGAACCACTGGTCTACCCATTCAAATAGGTTTTAAGTGGAAGACAGTAAATGGAAAAGTCGCCAGGTGGTAGGCTACGCTTCAGTAAAAGTTTGACACCGACCGTCCTTCTAAAGCTAATAATCTAATCAGCCTAAACTGTGTCGAACAACTGCCTAAACGTGCGATTTAAGGATTTGAAAAAGCAGGTAGCCTGTTTGGAGCAATAATCACGTCATTAGCGAAAGTTTATCGCGCCTAAGAAATAAAAATGCTGAGTAACGCAACGCATCATTACTCAGCATTAAGCGGTGCAGGAATTTGTTGCAATGCGGTTTCATTGTAATTACTCTCTTATTGTCAAACTATTTTGATTGGATTTAACGTGCTCTTCTGTTCTAGGTAGGCAAGCAAATATATGTAATGGAGGCTGAAGATCCTCAAGGAATTCATAGTCTTAACAAAGTTAACTTGAAAACTTATCTGGGGTCTGTGTTTCCCGAAATTGAAAAACATGCAGATCTGACAATCAAAAAGTTTAGGTGAGGAAATTGTTTAATTACTAAACTGACTTAACTTTACTTTCTCAATAATGCCTAACAAAACATTTTTATCCATGTTTTGTTCCGTGATATATGCCAAAAAACCTGTAATTTACAGCTAGAAAAAGATAATGTGTTTATTTAAATATATTTAAATGCTATATAGCACCACAAGTATATGTTTTATCACTCAGTTTTATTTGCACCACTTATTATCTTAACGTTTGATTTTTTTAGTGTTGGACAATCAAATCCCACATATTATGTTAAATTTGGGGAAAAGGAGCTTGTTCTCCGGAAGAAACCACCAGGAAAGTTGTTAAAGGGAGCGCATCAGGTTTGCGATTTTTTGTTTCGTTAATACATATTTATTTTGTGTTTAAAAACTTATGCAAAATAATAGTTAAGCAAATAACAACACCATGGTGAACAAACGCACAGTTTATAACAATAATAATTTCATATTTTGGCAAACTTGTTCAGATGGATCCAGTTAATAGCATAATCCTTTTAATCACATAAAAGCTGGTAAATTGGGCATGTGGAATTGGTTCTGGCAAATGTAATCGTCAGTGTATGAATTGCCAAAAATTTAACTAAAAGCATTAAAAGTTGAAAAGCAAATTTAAAAAAAGATATTTTTATATATTTTTAGGTTGGTCGAGAATACAAAGTTATGTTGGCGTTGGGCCGTGTAAACTTTCCTGTACCACGCATGATCAGTTACTGCCCCGATACATCGGTTCTAGGGACGGAGTTTTTTGTCATGGAATACATGAAGGTGAATACAACGTCTTAAAGTTGCTACAAAGGTTTTATTCTGGAAGTGATGTTGAAAATTCATTTGTTAAAAAAGTTGATGACAAGTTGATACCACTGTGTAAAATACAAAAATTTTAAATCAGATTGAAAATGGGGTGCTAGATTTTTGTTGCAATGTCCTTAAATTTGTTATTAGAACTCTTAAACATAGAGCTTTTTTATACTTTTAGTAAAATCCTACTTGCAAATTTTAGGGTCGAGTTGTATCATGGACATTTGAGGGTTTAACAAAAGAGGAAAGAAGAAGTGGTTCCTTCTCAGCGATTGAAACACTGGCTAAACTTCACAAATACAATCCAGCTGCTATCGGACTCGATGACTTCGGTAAAAAAGGTGGATTTTGTGGCAGAGTTGTAAGTTGTGTTTATACCTTTTCTGACCATTCTCAATTATAAATATTTCTCTGTTTCAAAGGTTGTACACATAAACAGAGGGACTTTGAGTAAGTGTGGGCTATTTTAATTGTATTTAAGCTGTCATATATAGCAGGGCTTCTCAAACTGTGGGTTGCAACCCAAAGTGGCGTCGCACAATATAATTTTGGGGTCGCGAAACATCATGCATTATTGTGTCATTGTTACAATAAATGGTATGCATGCGTAAATTTATTGTTTAAACATCATTCATGTGTATAGGCTATACCCATCAAGGGGTCACACAGAAATTGCTTTTCCAAAATGGGGTCGCAGAGCAAACAAGTTTGAGAAGCCCTCATTTATACCACTGTTTGTAACATATTTTGTAACTCTTATATACTTTTTGAAAGTGACATATTGAGTGTCCAAATGATTTCAATATTTTTCTTCAATATGTCTGTTTCTTATTACAATAAAATGCTTAGTAGCTTAGAACTATGGTTTATTTACAGTTAAACACTTGGACGAGGCAGTACAATGCATCAGCTGATAAAGATATTCCACAAATGACTGAACTAATGAAATGGCTTCAACAGAAACTTCCCGAAATCCACGATGAAACTGCGGTGATTCACGGCGACTATTCAATTTCCAACCTCATGTTTCACCCAAATCAAGTAAGTTTAACTGGGAATATAATTTTAAATTAAGTCATTTCTGTACAAGCATGGGTTTTAACTTTTCAGGGGATCACTGTATTTGTGAAACTAAAACCTGGAATTGCAAAATTAAATTGTTGCAATGATTGGTTTGATGTTTGCTTTTTACATCAAAATACACTGTTGTTTACAACAACTGTATCAAAATTATACAGTCACTATTCATGCAAACAAGTTGCATTACTTTGCAGGGTAAAATATTGGCTGTTTTGGACTGGGAGCTCTCAACCATTGGACATCCACTGATGGATTTCGCTTACTTCTGTGTGCCGTATCACGCTTCTCAAGAATACTTTCTTATGCAGCAAGCCAGTAAAGAAGACGTACAGTAAGTGAACATGATTGGACTTTTATTTGTGACCTCAAAAAAACACAAGATAAAATGTTTCGGCCAGCTGAAATATTAGCACATCACTTACTTGAAGACTGTCTGTTTCACTCTTCTACAGTTATGTAAACTGTGTTTAAGTCAAATAGGAGACATGCAAGATTTAATACATAAGCTATTGCTGCCTAGGCATAACATCAAGTTTATAGAGCTTATCTGGCAATTGTAGTTTTATTCCGACGTTTCGGCGTCCTATACAGGTCGCCTTCATCAGGGTAAATAACACTGAATGCGCGTAATACAGTGTATGATAAACAAAGGAAAAAAGAATGGAATGCAAGCACGTCACAACGCAATGAAAACACTGCGCGATAGCGAATGATTGGGCTAAACTACAACTATTAAACTATATTTGCCAGAAGAGCTCTATAAACTTGATGCAAGATTTTAGTTATAGGTGGCATGAATTTTGTGTAGGATGTGCTGTTTAACTAATGGCAGTAGTCCAGTGCAAAATAAAACTCCCCAGGCCTACTGGAAGCCTTTTACTTAATCACTCACTCATCCATATGGCCTATTGTCACTTTTGCTATGAAATCAATCAATGGTCGGAAAAGACTTACAACATAGCATAGCTATTATCTGCCATATGATTTAAAAATGCCAAAGTCAACAAGTTACTTAATATTAGTGATGGGACGATACCAGGTTTTGAAGGGAGTACCGATACCGAGTACGAGTACCACATGTATATACCTTCGATACCGAGTACGATTACCGAGTACTTAAGTACAGTGTTGTACTTAGTTGTATATCACCTGCTAATTTATCTGCCATGGCTAGCGTACAGGCGTGCCCACACACATGCAGAAAAAAGTAATCTCCATACGATAGCGAAACAAATACGTAACCTGGCGGAACTTTTTCCCAAATTTGTACTGTCCGAAGCATATATTGGCACAAAGTTTTCAGTGTTCTTATAGTGTAAATCAGCCTTCGGTACTCGCACGTTGGTATCGAAAACTGAGACAGAATATTTCGATACCGAGTACGAGTATCGATACCACTGAAATCGTTCGATACCATCGATACCGAGTACCGGGTACCCGTCCCATCACTACTTAATATCCCTGTGCAGATTACCAATATGAAGGTTCGGTAACCATAGCAACTGTTTTTAGACAACTTTTTGCTGATCTCCCCACTGAAGATGAATTGATTCGATATTACTGCAAACTGCGGGGAATTCCCTATCCTATTCCCAACTGGAATTTCTACCTTGCATTAAATTTCTTTAAACTAGCTGGTATCGTTCAGGTACAACAGCGTTCTGGTTAAGTGTACAAATTTCATAAAAACTCTTTTAAGTAAAAAAGGTGCATTTATAAATATGTCAGACAAATTTGTTTAAGTGGATAAACATCAACTCCAGACTATGGTCATTTGTTAAGAAGAATATCGGGTTAATCAAATAATTTAGATAGTTGCATGAAAATCATGATAAATACATTTAACTGAATTCATCTTTTCTTTTAAAAATGTAATTTTTCATGTCTTGCGAAATGACTGTTTGTTGTGCCAATATGTTTTATACACCTGTACAGTAAAGATGCTGCTAATGTTTTTGTTTTGAAACTTGTGTTTTAGTTATTGCAATGTTTTTAGGGAGTCTATGCGAGATCATTACAGGGAAACGCAAGCTCACCTTATGCTGCTGCATATCAGTCACTTGTTCTACCTTTGATCAACACTGCATTGAAACTTTCCAAACAAGGGTTTGTATTTCGATGTATATTACACAATCATTCCAATAATTATCTAAAAATTAATCTATGCAGTAGTTAGGTGAATATATCATCTGTTAGTTGTTGAATAAATTCATGTCAAACTTTTAGAATTTGTTTTTGCATTCTTGTTGGTCGAAGCAAGGTTTCATTTTTTAACTGAGTCTTCTGTCAAACAGCCTTGCTACAATGCAGTTGTGGCATTTTTTCTTTGATTTTTGTGTTCAGAAACCTATGTGGTTTAACTACGAAGGGATTTAAACCCACCACCTTTGAGTTTGAAATCTTTCCTGGCCGCTTAGTAATTTGTGATATGCATGTTGTGAAACTGCAAGATATGCTTTAATTTTTCTCTGCATAACCCCACCTTAACTTTAACTGATTTGGAAAATGTAAAAGTACTGAAAATGAGTATGGTGCAATGAGGTTTTATTTGCGGTTTGAAAAGCAAATGTAGTTTCAAAGTTTGTTCTACAAATTAATCCAAAAGTATATATTTTAGTGGAGCAAAATGACATGTTTTTTAAGAAGTTTAACAAATCGAAAACTCACTGCAAAATTTGTATTTTATTGTTGTTGATTTAATGTGTTACAAAAGTATGCATGTGATGTTACAAACTGGCAGCATGACTTGTATTTTAACAAGTTTGCTTGGGTTCATTCTTTGCTGAGGGATAAGTTAATAATTAACTTAAGTCTGCTCGGTGGATCAACGTGATGTGAAAAATTTAGTAGATGCAGCAGATTTACAAAACTTTGCGAAATAAAATGTTTAAGCAATTTAATTACTTCAAGGAAATTATTTTTGATGTACAGCAGTTCAGTTGTTTTTTTATATGTAGTGTTACAAAAGTTAGCATTGTTGTTAGCAAAAGCAATAATAGAGTTGAAGTCGTCTTGTTTTTGTGTAATCCATGTAAATTTAATGCTGTAGTTATCTTGGAAATCAAAAATATAAATTAAATCTGTTTTAATTTACTGGTTTTGTGTGATCTTTAAAAATTTACTTTAATTTAAGTGATAGTAATTTTGGAAGCATAAATCAAAATAGTTAGGTTTTAATTCCCTGTTCTTATGTAATATGACAGTTATCAAGCAAATTTTCTTTGTTGTGTAAGGATAGCTATAGATTTGTTAATTGTTGCTAATTCCTTTTCAGTTTAGTTTGGTTTTGTACGATCTATTTTAATTTTTTTCCATAATAGCTGTATTTTTGGGGAGTATTCTTTTATGGCTCCCTGCTTTTGTTTATTTTGATAATATTATCTATATTTTCTTTGTTGTGTAGGGTTGATATAGATTTGTTAATTGTTGGTGGTTAATTGATTGTGCAGTGAAATGGCTCCATCTCTCAGCCCGATGACTCTTTCTCCTTCTCCGAAAGGAAAAGTGATTCTCGATCAAGTAACGAAGATTATTAAAGAAGAACTTGAACCTAGAGAAATGGTGAGATAAGTTACAAGTGTCATCTATTTAAAAAAAAACATCCGTACCAAACCATAGTGTTGTATTTTGCAAATGCCTTTCTGATTTACAGTATGTAACTGATAACGCTTGCCATAGCTCTTAAAACTAGGAAATTTCAGTGTGACAACCACTAAATCAGGTGCTGTATTTTATTTAACAAATAAGAACAAACAATACAGCAATCGATGTAGTGGTTTTTATGCAAAAATTTTGAATTGTCACAGTTCTTTGCTTTATAAAAAAAAATTTACTACATAACTTTTTATTTTTTTATCCGACAAATGCCCGAATATGTTTTTGTTTGTTACAAGTTATATGTAAATGTTGTGTAATATATAAAAGTTTAAAGACATCCCACTGAAAATTGATGTCCTCAGTGAACTGTGATGTAAGGTTAAACATTACAAGCTAATCCTGTGTGTACATTTATTTTTAAAATTTGTTGTTGTTTTTACATCTTAGTTTAAAAAAAAGTATATGACACATTACTGTTTTGCATACTAAATCTTAACCTGTAGTTTATGTATTCTGCTTCACCTTGAAAATGGTTTCCCAAATTTCATTTAAATTGGTTGCTGTCAAAGTTTTTATTTAATTTGCAAACTTATTTATTTTTTTACACAGGAATATTGGAATTATGTAAAATCACAAAAGGATCCGTTTTGTGTTGTGCCTATCATGGATGAGTGGAAAGTAAGTTTGAGCCAGTGGTTCTCAAACTGTGGTACGCATACCACTAGTGGTACGCCAAAATTTTTCATGTGGTACGCGAGTAGCTTTCTGTGATACCTAATTTAAATCCGAGTTGCAACTCAACTGATCAGCCCTGGTTTGGGTGAAATTCGTGTTTTGGACTGTCTTTTGCAATTGTTAAACATGCTAGTCAGGTCGAGAAAATAAGCCTATTACTTGGGCTATGCATTTAAACAGGGTTTAGGACTTTAGGTGGTACGCAATCCAAGTAAGATTGAGAACCATGGTTTAAGGCGAAGTTTCAATGAAAACAAATTTGCATCATTGTAACAATTTGTCAGGCGATGGCCAAGAAAAAGGGTCTTTGGAATCTTTTCCTCCCCGGAATCAGTGGGTTGAGTAATGTCGATTACGCTCACATTGCTGAACAACTTGGAAGGTCATCAATATTTTCTGAGGTTTTTAACTGCAGTGCACCAGGTATGTTTTGGTCTCCAACAGTAAAACTAATGAGTTGGTTGGTCCAGCCATGGTTGGTATTATGTTTAAGGCTTCAGCCTGGGGATAATTTTACCTCTGAGGGGTGAATGTTTTGTATGAAATTATGTGGGTTTGTTTTGGGGATGTTAGCAGTTAAATTCAAAATCGGCTAAGGACAGTGGTGGGATTCAGCCAGTTCGCACCGGTTCTACAGAACCGTCTCATGAAATTTTATGAGATAGCGAACCGGTTAGCATTACTGGTTACTGTCAATGGACTTTTTGTAACAGAACCGGCTGAAAAATATTACTTTTGTAATAGAACCGGCTGACAAAACAATTTGAATCCCACCACTGGCTAAGGGCTAAAGCAAGAGAAACATTTGCAAGTCAACCATTTAACAAAATATTTTATCTGCCTTTCGGAAACAAACGTCACACATTGTAATGTTTTAAATTTACCATGAATCGATGTGTTTTGAAACTTTACTAAGTGTAACGAAACTCACAGACACTGGTAATATGGAAGTTCTGTACATGTACGGTGATGAATACCAGAAGAAAAAATGGTTGCAGCCACTTTTGAATGGTGAAATACGGTCGGCATTCTGCATGACAGGTATAATGTTTTTGTTTTTCATTTGTTTTTTTTATTTAAGTCAATTGGTATTTTTTATCTTGGACATTTATATTTGTAAATCAAATTTGTTGGTTTCAAACGAAATATAGTTATTCAAAGATACTTGATTATGTTGTTTACAAATTAATCTTTTTTGGTGTAGAACCACAAGTGGCATCAAGTGATGCTACTAACATGGAACTTACAATAATAAGAGACGGAGATCATTATATTGTCAATGGGAGGAAATGGTGGAGTTCAGGTTTGTAAGACTGATATTAAAAAACTGTATTGCCGTTTTTTTGTTGTGGTGAATTTAATTTTATATTTCTGGTTAGGTGCTGGTGACCCTCGATGTAAAATTGGAATCGTAATGGGAAAAACTGGCAGCTCACAAACTGCAAAACATAAACGACATAGTATGATTGTGGTGCCATTCGATACTCCTGGTGTCCGAAAAATCAGAGACCTCCAGGTCTTTGGATATAATGGTAAGCAGAAAAATCGTTTAAACTACATAACTCAAAATGCTCCAGTTTTGTACGTTGTTCTGACTGTATTGTTGTGAATAAAATGTATTTGAACCATGGGCGCCGGCAGAAAATTTTGCAAGAGGGGGCAAATTTTGACTGATACTTTACCGCATGAAGAATTTGTTACATATGAAGCCATAAATCGTGTACTTCACAATTGAGTTGCCTTAAAGTTAAAGCAATGAACGATGTCACAAATCCCAGCGCTGCCAATTTAATTAGGTTTTCTGCTAAATATGTTAAATTGAGGTACACTGAAATTCCAAGGGGGGGCAAGTGCCCCCTCTTGCCCCTACGTGGCGGCGCCCATGATTTGAACATGCATATTAAAAGTTGTGTGGTCAATAAAGTTGATCTACTATGAAAATTCTGACATGTGCAGTATAAGAGGCAGGCAACAGTGCTTGTGTGCTTTGACTTTCAATGGGTGTCGAGCCTGTATTGTTTAGTTGATGGAGGGCGAGTACTGGGAAGGCTAGATTTTTCTCATGCATGCAAATGCTGGAATATCAAGTTTTATTTGTACCCTTGCATTTCTGACAATTGGTAAAAATATCAGAAACTTGCCCAGCAGAAAGGATTTTTAGCATAAAAAGTGTGGCTTTAAAAACAATACATTAAATATGTCATTTTCTTTCACATAGATGCTCCTCATGGTCACAGCGAAATGGAATTTGACAACGTTCGAGTCCCAGTTGCTAATCTTATACTCGGGGAAGGAAGAGGATTTGAAATTGCTCAGGGAAGACTCGGACCTGGAAGGATTCATCACTGCATGCGATCAATTGGTGAGCCAAAAAGAATAAGTTTGTGCTGAGGTTATGACATCGAAAAAAATTGGCACAGAGTTGCTTTTCAGCCTGTAAGTTCCAGCAAACTGGAGTTTCATAGCCAGTCACCAGCTGCACTAATGACATGTGGTTAAGACTTGGTTAACGATGACACAAAAAATATTGTGTACATCCTATTGTGAAACTATTAAAGGCCTGATGATATGTATTCACTTAGATCAGCAGTTCTCAACCAGTGGGCCATGGAAGCATTTTGATTGGGCCACAGACCAATAAAATATAAAGCTTTTCTAAGAATTTACTTTCATTTGTGTCACTACACTCAGTTTTACAAAAGTAATGGATTGGGGAGAAATTGAGAAGAAATGTAAATTAATTTGAATTTAACTATTTACGGCATAAAGTTACTTTGAGTTTCTGCCACACTTTATGTTTATGATGTAATAAACTACTTTATGATTACAATAAAGTCAGATAATAGCAGCATATCCATTGTCCAATTAGTCGGTCATAACTGGAAGTGCTTGATTAAAACAAGGGAAAGTGCCGTTTTATGAATTTTTTTGCACTAAGTTATGAACTTATAATCTGTTTGAAATATGTTCTGCTTTTTTTCTGAACCCATTTTATAGTTGTTTTTTTCTTTCATAAAAATTTACTGGGCCACAGAATTTTTGAGGAATAAAAATGGGCCACGAAAGAAAAAAGGTTGAGAACCACTGACTTAGATGCTAACAGACCCATTTGCTAATTATTCTTTTGAAGGTCATTGCTCACAGTTAGGAACTTCTCATGACTTGAAAGGATTTGTTTAATGTGTAAAATTTGCAGGGAAACAAAAGTAGGACATTTTATGACTTTTTTTAGTGGAAAGAACTAAACTTCCAACTATCAGCAATGTAATAAAAGTTTTACACATTTGAAATTGAGCTGTCTACATATGTAAGTTCTGCTGTTTGTTAGGTCTTGCTGAGCGGGCAATGGAAATGATGGTGAAACGAGGATCAGAGCGAAGAACTTTCGGCAAGCGTATCATAGAGCATGTAAGTACACAACATCGGTGCCAAACCTTTTTGTGGTAACAGTAATAGTAATCGGTCGACATACACTTGGTGAAAACCACTGCTTAATCCAATAATAGCCATTTTAAACCAATAAGGCATCACAATAATCAAACTGTGATTTATGACCAGTTGTGGCATCGAACATAATTCGTTAAGCGTGGTTTTTCAGCCTGATACTCCCAACACTAATGAGGCTATACACTAGCCAATACGACTAATGTCTTATCACCAGTTATGACACCTTATTGGTTGAAACAGTGTACACTCTCTGAATTTAACTAAATAATAATAGCTGAATATGAGGGAAAGTAACATGCAAAAAATGTTTTGTTTCCTTACAGCAAGTTTGCCAACACCAGGTGGCCGAATGCAGAATATTAATCAACCAATCAAGACTTCTAACTCTACATGCTGCTTATATGATTGACAACTGTGGAGCAAAGGGTGCAAGAAAAGAGGTTTGTGGCACACTCTTTCTTTAACAAAGTTTAGCACATAAATGCAGAAGCTTAAGTATCATTATGTGTACAAGAAAAAAAACATTACATATCAGCTGTTAACAATGTGCAGAAAAGGTTACTCTATACAAATTGTGGACACAGTTAGGGCCTGTTAGAGCCTTGCCACAACATTAGTTATTAAGTTGTCAGTGTCTATATTACTTTAGGGGTTATAGGTCACAGGTTTCACTAGTTTAAAACCTACTTAGGTCCTTAATATCTGGTTATAGCAACTACCATATACTGAACCTAATCAAAGACAAAATTGTTCAGATTGCGATGATCAAAGTTGCAGTCCCTCGCATGTTGTGCAAAGTTATTGATCAAGCAATTCAGATTCACGGTGGCAATGGAGTCTGTCAAGACACACCTCTTGCTGCATGGTAGGATAACTTGTTTGCAATAAACCCTATTTTGACAAACTATTTACCAACGGTAGGTAGTTCTTTGGGTCACAGCGATTGTTGATTTTAGAATTTTTGCAAAATTTTTTTTTACATTTTTTGACCACTGCATACATACTTAAGCAGGGCTACTCTGAAATATGTAATACACTTTTTAATTCAAGAAATTTATTACAGTAAAATGGTACTCAGTAGGTATTATTGTAATTGCAAGTTAGTAACTCAACCTAAAGGCCCTAACCATCAGCATTTTAACAGGCTTTATTAGAGGATTGCGTATTTTAGAGTAGTTCAAAAAGCATATAAAAATGTATGTGTATTATTTACATAGTTCTACATGTAAAAAACATTATACATTTATTTCTTTGCCCATTCAGTATTTTAAAAATATTTGAAGGTACTCTGGAGCGAGGACGTTAAGAATAGCAGATGGCCCGGATGAAGTACATTTGGGTGGAATTGCTAAACTCGAAATTCGTGACCAGTTGTTTAAGCCAAAGATGTGAGAACTATGGCACTGCTGACTGCCCCATTTAAGTTGTCTTTAATTTTCCAAGAAGCCCTATTGTTGTTGTAATTGAATACTATGCACATGTGCCAAACGTTTTAGTGCAACTCGTGTGTGCTTTAAAATTACATTAATGCACTGATGATGTTTTAATGTTTTGTGCATCAAGAAAATCTATGTTGCGATTTCTACGGTTGTGTTGCTTTTTTGTGATCGCACTTGTCAAAGTTTAATGTTATTGCAATAAAAACAAACCAGTCATGAAAAAGTTTTGAATGTGATTACAGCATTACCAGTTTTTAAGTATCAGTTAACTGTTACTGGCTCACCAAAATTGCACATTTTTTGAGATTTTCTTTGTCACGGAGTAGACTTGTGCACAAACCTTTCCACTGTAACATTTATATAAAACTTGCCTTCGAAAGATAAAACATCCACTATTTTTTGGATACCAATACTTTCATTTAACGATTATTTTATTTACACCAACTGCAAATCCCAAGAACAAAACAAAATGTCTCCGCTTTTATATCTAAACAGAAAATCCACCAAAACTAGGCAATCATGTGTAAGATTCTGTATCTTAGCAACACTGATTACAATGTATTGAACTTATGTTGACCTATAGGCAACATACAGCTATATTTGCTGGGCTAGAAGTTAAATTATTGATTGGTTTCCATTATTATTCAAATTAGTTCGCACAAAGATTAAATTGCATCCATAAAATGTACAGTAGACTACTAAAACTGCCAGTGAAATTAAACAGGCAACAACATAAAACAAGAATCCATTTACAAACAAATTACTCAAAGTCGCACACACATATATTTGTACAACACAAAGTTAGATGTAAGTTATAAGCTTAATTCTTCTTCTTATTTTTGTTTTCGTTGAGCCCGAGAATAATAATCAGACGACGGAAAATGTTGATGAAGTCCAAGAAAAGGTCGACGCTGTGCCTGCAAAAACATTAACAAGTTTACAATCACTGCATTTGTATCATAGCACATTCAAACTCTGTGAGGTGCCTTAACATTTAGTCTGGAGATTCAAACTTGAAATTTTGCCCTAATCCTCAACAATACATAAAATGGTAACTGTAATGCCAAGTTAGTAAATGCTACAATGCAAAATACATGTATATTTGACATTCAAGTGTTACAAGTAAATTTTTGAAAATATATCTGCAGTTTGAATATAAACAAGTTTAGTAAATTTAGGTATTGGAAATACATATAATACATAACTAACATGAAAATGTATGTAAAGCCTTCAGGCACATTGTATAACCATGATTGCCGAAGGGTATGTTATTTGCAGAACTAACATGTGTATTTTAAGTATTTTTAGCAGCACACATTGGCACAAATATGAAGTTTTACTAACCAGATGTAGTCGTTGTCACCATTCATGTGACGTTCCACGATCAATTGTGTGTCGTACAAAACAAACGCACAGAAAATAGCAACACCGGCATAAAGATGGAATTGGAAGAGGGCAAATGACTTAAAGAACATGTTAAGGATGGATGTGACCAACATAATGGTCAATGCACTGCCAAGGAAACCTAAAAAAACATGTCAATGTCAGTTCAATATTTCTGGTTCAGTTTGCTTGGGCTACAAAAGCTGTAGGAATGCCAAAAAGAGGAACTGAACCTGATCCAAGGTTGAAAGCAAACAGATATGGTAGTTTTATTTCCGTGTTGGACAGATGAATGTCGATTGCACAACTGAAGTGTACATAAGGCAGAAAGGAAAACTATTTCCCAGTTACACATTGTCAGCGGCATATGTTGTTTACATTTACACTACCAGCAGTTTACTGGATTAAATACTGGCATATTCTATCACAATATACAAGCATCTGTCTCAGGTCTATTGAAATGTATAACAGCATAAATAGATGTAACAAGCTAGCATAAATGTTGCATGAAATGGTGGCATGACTGTTATGTTTATTTATACATCACAACATGGCATTAATGCCAAAATGACAATTGAATTACGTCATAACACTTTGGTTAATAGGAAGCCACTTACGTCACAAAATTCGGAATGTCTTAAGTTATGTGATGTTTTTAAATGGCCTTACAGCTTTTTTATTCGAAATTTCATTTTGAAGGTAAACTGGCTTCTCACGCTATGTATGCGGTAATGGATTAATATTACAAAATTACTCTTAATTATTTTCTTTCTCTATAAAACTTACCTCCTAGATACAAATAAGATCTACGCTGTGCATAGAGGGCACTGACGCTGAAGCACACAAAAATAATGGAAGTGGCAATGAAGGCGGTGACAATAATCTGTGGGTTAATCTGGATGGCAAAATCAAGCACAGGTCCCAGACCAAGTCCTGTAAAAAACATGTATATGAGTGCAAGTTTGCAAAAACTGTAGTCGTAACTGATATATCTTACCCATAGCTCCACCGAATGCGGCAAGGATTCCGACTCGTTTAGTTTGATTTTCTTTGGTGTGTGACGTTGCTGCAAGCCAAACCATCAGTCCAATGGCAACAAGTGTCGAAAGTAAACCACCCTAAAAACAATACATACTTTATATGTATGTATTTCATCCAGTACAAACAAAACACAGCCTGGGTGTGTAAAAATGTTAGATAGTTTTATTTACTGGGGGACTTTAATGAAATAAATCAAACAAAACACTAAAAAAAGCGCTTGTACAATACATTTTGCAAGTGAAAAGCATTGATAGCAAAACATGTATTATGCACCAGAATTACTGTTACAAAGCAATGAGCAAGAAAAGTTTAAGGCATTTTTTGTCCTGTAAATGTCGGTTGACAAGTGTAGCATATAAGTATACCTGAATAAATCCCCCTTTAAGGTGAAGGAAGGCCCCAGCACTGGCCGACAACATAGTGAGTGTGAGGCATGTGTAGACATTCCTCAGATGGTTTTTGGTCGATGTTGTTCTGTAAAGAGGAAGTGAGTAATGTATGAAAAACCATATGTGCATATAAGCGGTCAGCAACAATGAAAAATAACAAAACATATGCACAGAATGAATACAGAGTCAAAATTAGCTTTTTGGTGTGTTGTTTTTGCAATTTTATCACTATGTGCAACACACAATAGGATATTTAAAGGTAAACATAAAGGAAAAAATTGGACACCATAAATTAATACATTTTAGCAATTTTTGTTGCATTTTTTGTAATGCTGTCAACAGCCTATTTTACTGTGAAACATTTTAGGTTTAGATTTACAGGTCTAGGGTTAGGGTTCCTGAAAATTATTTAATTTTTATTTCCTAAATGCTGCAATCCAGATTGGAAAGAATGGCCTGCGTGGAGGATTTATCCTCCACGTTTCCAGGAGTGAACCATACTAAGAAATCAAACCAAACCAGAAGAAAGCTTACAATTGAGAGAAGTCTGTCAATGCAGCCATACTAATTCTTCGATTTCCAAACAACGAATCCATTTTAGGTTACTTGTCTCAACGTTTTAATTTATGTCTACTATCAAATGTTCTGCAGAAAAGATACACTTTCATTTAGTAAGTAATGACTTAACCATCAACCGAAAACTTCAAAAACAATACCACACATCTTTCTTTTTGAAAGATTTTGAAAGAAATGCTAGTAACAATTATTCGACATCTGAAAGAGCTTAATGAACTTTACATTGAATAAATATTAAAAACAACACAGTGCTAAGCATAGTGATTAGTGTATCAAACAAAAACAAATGATGCATATAAATTTCACAAATATTTAGTAAGACAAAAAGCATCAAAAAGGTATCATAACCTAAACTGTACTTAGGTGTGCAATATGCTATTGACTTCAGTTTGGGTGATAATTTGGTACTTAAGCTTTAGCTTTTAAAACATTAAATTCAGTAAAACATATAATACAGCAACTGATTCAGTTCGTCTATTTTATATTTACAAGGCCCCATTTACTTAACATTTGTCCTAGAAACAAGAACATTACAGAATATATGATTACACTTAAATCAAAACCTGCCTTTCTTTAAAGTTCTTCGGACATCAACAACAATTTAAAATGTTGTCTGTATCTAAACAAAAAACATCCTGTCACAAAGTTCAACACTTCCTTATTTACAGTTTTAAGCCTAAAAAACACAATTTTCCAACCAGACTTCAAAAACGCGTTAATGGCAACACTACGCAAGCGTATTTACTGAACTATAACAAAAATACAATTTGTAAACGCCATCTAAAGCAGAAATTGCTCGAATGTTTTGGTTCCCCTTCTTACTGATCGCCATTATTATTTTCAGCCCGAATGAAAACACGCTATTGGTCGAAACTCCGCTCATCATCACGTGATAAATGACATTCGATCAGCCCTGCTGCAAAATGCGACGTGTACTAAACGAAATGATGAGAAACCGTTGTGAAATTTCAACATTACGCTGTTTTATAAAGTTGACGTTTATTTCAAACCCAGGTGACATATTTACAGGTATTCTTGTTTTATCAAACAAATGTTTGTTTCTTTTTTATCGCCAGTTGGCTGAAACTGAATCATTTTTACTAGATTTCGTTTCGACTTGAGAGTCGATCACTATCCTTTTGTACCAGAAATACGTTGTGGGTTGGAGGAATGCAACTCAGAGAGCACTTCATCGGTTCTTCGTTCTTCCAAACCCAGCGAATACAAGGCCATTTTAGCGACGAAGTGGTAAACACGTAGATATCTATCTTTAATTCCGCCACCTATTTTTACTTTATCAAAATGTTTAGCCCCTAAAATCTTGTTTCATTATTTGCGGTGAACTACAATAGACTCAATACTAGCTTGTTACGCAGCTTGTTTAGGTCTTGATTTGCGTTTTCCGACGTGTTCTTGTCAATAATTTGTCTAAAACGAGCACAGCAGACACAGAATCATGTGATACGGAATTTCAATGCAGCCTTGTAGCATCGCTTTGCGGGCGCTTGAACATTTTTTTACTTACATAAGCGGGCGTAAAAGAGCACAAATACTAAGACAATGCTCCCTTGCGGGAAAAACGAAAAAGTTCGAACAAGTGGTTTAAAAATTTTGTTTTGTTTAAAATTGTGTAGGCGTGACTGTTGTTGACAGGAAAATTGTTTGCCTGAGTCATTTTGCTGATTTTGTTCTAAGATTTTGCTGAAAAGGGCTGAATTATTAGTCCCATGTTATCATAACATTCGAAGAACAAAATTAATTTTGTTAAAAACGTAGATTACGCTGTCGCCTTTCTAACTAAAGGCGCGTATTTTTGTATTAGTGTTGACGTAAGTATGGCAGTAAACTTAGCCATAAACGTTACACAAAACTGTAAAAAGGAGTATGTTATGTATCGTTACTCGTAGTCGTAAGGCAGTTTAGCAAATAACAACACATAAAAAACATTAGGTAAAAAATTAAAGTAGCTTTTGCACACAGGTGTTGTTTAAGAATTACTTCATGAGAATGAAGACCTTATTACCCCAAGAAATTATGTTATTATTTGTGTTTTAATACCAATAATATTATTTGCGTTTTAATACCGTTATTTGTTGCCACACTTTATACGCATGCAACTTGTTTTTACAGTAAAGCTTTGTTTGAACATTTGCTGTCATGGATGAATTTTGCCTCTGGGCATTCCTTATCAGTTTATCACCAATGATTCAGGCATGTGAATTTAGATCATCACCAAAATTGTTTCCATTTGGCAAAACAGGTTTATCATGTTCATTCAAAGTGTAAATCACTATCTTTAAAGCACAGAATTAAGATGTTGTTTTTTCAGCATGAATTTCCTAACAGATATAAAATTGTCACTGTGTTTCTAATAACTGTAAATAAATAATTGCATGCTGTAAATTTTTTCAACATCCCTGTGGACATTACACACTCCTGTACATTTTATTGTTGCCATGGCTTCACCGGCAGTTCTGACTTCACCTTCACATAGAAACAAATGTGGACGCCGTTTCAGTGCTTTGCAAGAAAGTCTTGTGAAAGAAATCAACCCAAATGATGAGTAAGTTAGTTTACTCATCATTATGCTTGTGCTTGTTATGTAATTTGTTGCTTGTTGAAGTTTACATACATTCTGTTACATATTTGTTTCATGCTAAACTTAGCAAAAGGCCGTATATTTGTATGTAACGTCATAATTTAAAGTCTGTTATTTTTGTTGCAAGTACATGCATTTCAAACACATGCTTAAAACTTGTGCCTTATTTTAAAGCAGAAACAATAAACACAAAAAGTTTATTTTCATGTGATTAAAAACACATTACCACAAAACCTTTTTTCAACCATTTTAAAATCGAACGAAACAACACTAGCCTATTTTCACTTGTAGTTCTGCCTCACCTAAACCTGTTCTGTTGAAACAAGCCAAGCTTGTAAAAATGACAATCTGCTGAAAAAAGGCTTAGACAGAAAGAGAAAGTTTTTTTATGGTGCCTTAAACTTCTGTCAATAATTAATCTGCCATGTACAAAGCAAACCTACAAGCACTGTTGACTCTTATCCATATGCTGTTGTATATTCTGTTCAATAATGATTCAAAACCATAGTTCATCAGTGTCTTGTAGGAATCTTTCAACAGAAAAGATAGAACAAAGTCAGTAACAGACCACATGTGGGTATTGCCCACTCTCTGCAAACTCAAGCTGTAAAGGAAATATGATTTACGCCCCCTGTATCCTCCCAGCCAGCATTTAGTCAGAGATGTCTGAGGGCCACTTTAGTTGTAAACTGGTGTGTGTGTAAGCACAGCTTGCAGGAAGGAACCTTAGTGTAATGTTTTCAGTTGAAGTCTTGTTGTATAATTGGTGTTTTATGTAAATTGCTTTAAATGGCAAGGAAGGCTTATAAAAAAATTAAAAAACAGCAGTTATTTGGCTTGAAAAAGTCTCTAAGCAAAGCCAACTATTAATTGTTTGTTGGTGTCAAGTATGGTCTTAGGAAGCTAAATTTTACCACATAGTTTGATGTTTAAAGATTTTGTTTAAAGATTTTTGCGTGTTGTTTCTTTAGTGACAACTTTGGTTCCCATGTGTCAAGGATAAAGTACAAATTCATGCAAACTGCTACACCAGACTCAAGTATGGCAGCTGATGTGAAAAATAGCAATGGAACCACTGACATAATAAGTCGTCGCGACAAATTTACATCAGCAAAAAAGGTACACCAGTTTTGTCAAAAGGATATGAATGTATAACCTCAGTCTTTGTTATGTTTATGACAATGATTCACTCTTGTATACACATTGTACATATGCTTCACAAAGAGACATTACCTTTATCGTATTTTAATAGTTTTGATGTAAATTTTTAGAAGCTTTGGTATGTGCATTAAATAGGGGTGTTTTTTAAGTGTCAACCATTTTTGTAGATTTTTGAGTGCCTTGAATCCACACCAGTTCACCATCCAGCACCTCCAGTTTATCGTAAAGCTTCAGGAATTTCATCCCCCACTCGAAACTTACCTCAAAGCCCTACGACAACTGGTCCATTTACGTCGTGGTCAACACTGGCTAGTGATGAACCGTACAGAGATCGAAAAGTTTCCGAGTCTTCCACAACGACGACCAATAGTAGTATCGACACATCTCCTAAACATAATAATCGAGGTCGCAATGTTGTTTCTAACCGAAAAGCCATGAGAGGTTAGATATTGTCGGCACCTGGTACATGGTAGATTTACTCATGTTGATTTGTGGTCCTTTAGTTGCCTGTAAAATCTTGTGATTGGTATGAAAGAATTTTTAATCCACAACCAAAATACGTGTAAGGCATATATATATAGGTTTAAAACACAAATATGTTGTTTTGTTTTCTGTGTTATGATATATAAAGTCTTTCATTGAAATGGCAAGCAAAAAAAGTGTCCATGCCCTGTAAAACCTTTGTGATACTTTATATTCTAATTAGTCCAAATTGGACTGGTTAGGTGCTTTCAAAAGCATTGCGAAAAAGTTTTCTTAAAAAGGGCACCATCAATCTTAGGTCGCCAGTTGTCACAAAAGTTGTCCCCTATCATGTAGTCGTGACTGATTATTCACTCGTCGCAAACAATTCAAGCATTTCCTCCTCATGCAAATTGACATATTTTTGCCCGCACCATTTAAGTGTCTGCAGTCAGATTGAGGCCAGCCGCCTGTTAGCTGTTACAAGTTTTAGTTTCACCTCAAGTTTTTTATGGCTTCAGGAAGTTCAATGGATGCAAGAGTACGGTC
This sequence comes from Phallusia mammillata, assembly GCF_965637545.1. Taxonomy (NCBI): domain Eukaryota; kingdom Metazoa; phylum Chordata; class Ascidiacea; order Phlebobranchia; family Ascidiidae; genus Phallusia; species Phallusia mammillata. Next base: position 18,413,390 of record NC_137259.1, read on the forward strand.
GCCTTCCTCTGAAAGGGAAAACTTTCTCACAGACCGTAGCGCACATAATGGTAGAAGTCGACCGTCACGGAGGAATACACCTGCATACGAGGAAGGAAAAGGTATTTGTGAATTGTGTACTGAAATTAATACTGGTTTTAAATGACAGAGAATGGAAAATATTTTGCTAGTGACAGAATCAGTCAAATAAACATGCATAAAATGAAATATAAATATATATATATTTCACATAATTGGTGTCTTCAGTTTCTATAAATCCACAGGATTAAACATATTAAAAGATAAATAAAAGTACTTAAAAACACATCTATTCACATGTGATTGTCAATGTCCATGCTGTCTGTTGGAGGGGCGGTTACTGTTCAGAATAATCACTCTTAGCTTATGATTTCTGGTTTAGCAGGCAATTTTAGTTGCTTGCTCAACAACAGTGTTGCAAAGAACAACATTTAGTTTGATGTTAATGTTTGTTAAAAAGAACTCATAGCCTTTTTGTTTGCATGTTGAACGACCCCAAACAGTGAACAATGTTTTTTGTATTCAGATGCATCACATCGCAACGTCAGCCAAATGATTTTAAATTTTGAGAAACGCTCAAAATCCACGGACCGAAGCGATTCCAGATACCACGGCTATCGAAACAAGCTTAGAAGCCCAACTAAAACTTCAGTGTCCAAACGCCCACCAACCCCAGCTGCAGAAAGGCCTAGCAGTATGGTGATAGTGGAAAGTGACTCAGTTTATGTGAATAAATATTTGGAAGCAATATCAAATGAGGCTAAAAAGCCTGCGTCCAAAGAACCAGTTGTTTCAACTAATCGTGTTTCCTCCGACTCGAACTCAAGAAGTTTAGATAACAGTAGACAGTCAGCTAGCTCTCAATCTGATGCCTCAGATTCTGTGTTTATATCGCCTTACAATTACAACACAGCAACGCCATTGTCTGCAGTGCCTTCCGGTGTCCGTCCTCCTGAAAACTCTCTAGTGTCAGGAAACAAATCACGGACCGATTCACCGAACACAATTTCAAATCTTGTGTCGGAAAAGTTGAATTTACTGGAGACCGAGGGTAAAAATTCAGAATCAACAATTTCCAGCAGTTCTGATTCATCTTTGAGCCAAGTCAATTCAACTCCAGTTGAACGTGAAGTTGAAACTGAACCTCAAGTATCAAAATCAAGCACATACAGAAGCTCAACCATTTCGTTGGACGCAAATCTAATCATTCCTGTTGCCGAGAGTCATGATCCCCCTGAAATACCATCACCTCCGTTGCCTGACACATCTCCAAATGCAGAGCTGGTGAACTCTGGACATTATCAAACTCCTACATCGATGCCAAAGGACACAATTGAATTGAAAAAGAGTCATTCCATTGGGACTGAGAATTCCCGCCCTAACAAACTTTCCTATGAGTCTGACTCTTTCTTGGAAAAATCTTCAATTTCTCAGCAGTCCCCATTGACCAGCAGCATATTTAAGGCACTGGGCCTGCAAGATACTGTGCAATTAGATACAGAACAGTCGACAGAAGTTATTACACAGGATGGAACGACTCCATCTGCTAACATTGCTGCATCAGGGCAGGCCCCGGCAGCTTCTGAATTAAAGGAAAGTGTCCTCGTCAATGGATATGAAGAAGAAAAGTTTAAAGACGTTCATTCTGACTCGGATCAAGAATCTGATGATGAAGGACCTGTAAGCTATGAAGTAAGTGATGTTATGAAAATTTATTGGTTGTTGTAAAAGCATAGAGCCAATAAATGATAAGCTGCAGCCAGTGTACACAGTTTCAACCTAAAAGTTATCATCAGTGCAGGTGGTGACGAGAGATTAGCCGTGTTGGTTAGTGTAGCCATTCAACAGCACTCCAGTTTGTTGGGAGTAACAAGGCAAAAACCCATTCCTCACCTGTTCTGCGCGATGAGACAGTGTGTACTGTCAGCAGCTTGTTATTTGTTATTTATTCAAACATATAATGCCTGTCTTAAAGATGGGCGCAATAAGGTTTTGGTAATGCAAATAGGTCATTAACTGAAATTATTTCTCTCAAGGTAAATCGAGAAAGTGAAAACGAAGACAAGGAGAGTTACCATGGCGATGAAGATCATGTTCAACAACATTTTACTTCTGATGGTAAATAGGAAGCAATATTTTTATTTTCTAATGGCATTTTTTCTCTTTTTATTTAAGGAAGTGTCAATGAATTCCTGCAAAATCAAAATGGGTAAATTGAGAACATCCTTTTTGCAGCAGAATTAAAGATTGTCATTATTATTTGCAAAATGTAGCACATTGTACATTATAAATCTGAATTAATTTGCAGTAATATCTGTTAAAATACATTTTTCAATGAATAAAGTAATCCATTTTCACAGTTTGAAATCGGACAAAATTGAATGCCAAAACCAGAAAATTGAAAAATTTGTGTCATTTATTATTTTTAGAAGTTGAAAATGATGAACAACAAGATTCAGAAATCCTGACTGATCACCGAGGACTGTATTACTATGAGACAAAGGGTTTGTCTGAAAATGCATCTTCCTCTGATGAAGGAGGCGAGGACACCATCTTCCATCAACACACTAAAGTCTGTTTCAGCACTTCACCAATACAAGTGAGTTGTTTTTATCACAAGACAGTTTGCAAAGTTCAGAGGGACTTTGTGCGTTGATTACTTCACTTCATTGTCTTGAAGTTCAGAGCTTATTTTTTTTGGACCCACCGTTTTTATGGTGACTAATTTTGTTGCCAGCCTAACTTATAACTTGTACATATAAATTGTCATTTATTTCTACATATTGGTTATCTTTCTAAAAGACACACCAGTTTAATAAGTTGTTCTATGTTAAGCTATAACTTGTATTATTCAAGTGTTCGATTTGGATAAAACTTTTGCACCAATAAATGCATTTGTGGTGATATTTCTTAGTTTTTTACTAAACCTATAAAACTAACTATCATTCAGATAACTCCTTTTATTTTATTGCTTAAAAATGTCTGTAATAAAGAGAGAGTTATGCTGTTTCAAGTCAATCTCGGTAGCAATTTAAATGTTGTTGTAGTAAACGGTATCCCACAAGCCAGCAAGTTAAAACACATGTCAGTTGTACAGCAGCACTTTCAAGCTATTAGCAAACTTGTAAACAATGCAAGATGTTGAATACACTGTTGCTGCCAGGCATAACGTATCAACAAAATTTTCAGCTCTTCCGGCAGTTTTTTATTCTAATGCAAGATGTTAAAACTTTCAACACATCTTGGTGTTCATACATTCATGCTTTGTTGGCATGTTTCAGTGCCTTAGGCCTTCAGTATACGCCAGGTGTTATTCTACTTTTAGCTGGAATACACACAAAAGGTCAAATGTATCTTCTTTACCAGTTTGATTTATTTATGACTTACAATGTGTAGACTGTAAACTGCGGTAAGTCTTAAGTCACGGACCAATTTTGAACAGATATTTATATTCCACCTAAGTATAGGCATGTTTAGTATCTTATTGAAATAAAATCTACTAAGTTCTCTTTTCTTTATACTGACTCTCAGATGACTTAATAATATAATTTAAAACAAACAGCATATGACTTAAAATCCATGAGAAAATTAGTCATAAATATGATATTGAATTAGTTCGGTTGGGATAATATTTTTATTGGATTTTTAAACAACTTTAAACTACTGATGGAAAACTTGTGTATGATATGTCATGCAAACACGGTACAGAGCTTTGAAACTCATTTACTTTAGAAGTAGTGGGCGTTTGGTTGGTTTGTTGACATTTCCTGACTTGTGAGTCTCCAAACTTTACTTTGGGCGTCATTGTGTCGCTCAGGTGTGCTACCGATCTCATGTTACACAGAAATTCTCAGAATCTTGACTCTATAGCTTCTTTTAGGACTGAAACTTGTCCCAATTGCCTGGCATTAGTTCCTATTTTAAAGATATTTTTATGCTTCTTAATTGGTGTTAAATTGTCCTAGAATTTCTCAAAACAATTTCTTGTTCGTTCGTTTAACTGGTGCAAAGTTACAAAGTACTTGTTTTTTGTTGATAATAAATTTCCTAATGTAGGTGCCATTTTTAAAAGTGTCATTGGCATAAAACAGTTGAAATCTCATCAAACAAACTTAAAATACAGATGATACATTCAAACCTTAAAAAGTAGCTACGTTGCTAATGATCTCATATTGGTTAATGATGGCCAAGACAACTTGTTTAAATTTTAATGATGAATAACAATTTCTGTGGATGTATGCGAACACATAATGTATCAGTACATTGTCTGGTGTGTGTTTGACAAATGTCAAAACATTATTCCGAAACCTTTTGGCTTCCAAGGAAATGACATCGATTATATTTTGTGCATACAATCTGCCAGAAACAGTCAATGATTTATGTCTTAAACCGTCAGTGCTGTTGAATGGGTGCAATTGTTACATTTTGAGGAAATGGTTTGTTTCAAAACATAGTTTTGGTTTTGGTGTATTTTTTCTGCTTTTAAACAAAAGTATTTGTGCGCCAAAAGACAATATGTTGCAATTGAAGCTACAGTGATTTTAGAAAAATCAATTTCAGTAGCAATCAACTGTTAGTAAATGATTTACCATTGGCCGATGTTTAAACATTTTTGTGTCGCTTCCGTGCACTAAAAGCATTATGTCCGATCTTACACAAACTCTCAGCTCTGCAAACATATTAACAAGCGATCCACAAAACCAACTGTGCACTTTATCTTAACACTACGGCTGTTTGGGGATTAGTATTCATTGGAGTGTAATGTTGGACAATGTTGTATTATAACATTGTGACATTAGAATGGCATGTTTGTTTTGTGGGATGCGCTGTTGTCAAGCTGTTTTATGTACTTTTCACACAAACAATGTTGTTCATCAAGACCACATAAATCATGTGAGCATTCATGGCGTTTTTGATTTGTTGTGATTTGTGCTTTTTACAGTACCTTTTATGGACGGACGTATTGGGCTGTTTTGGTAAACGAGAAATCCAATTGAGCCAATTGGTTTTGAATTAACAACTTTTTTGGGAATACAAAAAGATTTTTTATCAGCTGCAGAACTTTGAAACATTTGTACCTTTGCCCACTAGCCCATAACCAATCAATCTAGTCTCTACGACCAAAACAAGTGTTCAAAAATTCTTGTTCGCATATTGGGAGTTGCTCTTGGGGCAATAAGTGACTCACAACAAGATGCTTGATTGCTTTTGTAGTAAGCTTGCCTGTTATACCTGGTACCTGGTAGTTGTTTGCCAAAAACCCACCCTAAGGGATCCATTCACGCTGCAGGAGCTGTGACTTCAAAAAAAGGTTGTAAATTTGTGCTGGTTTGAAATTCAGTTCAGGAAGTCCAATTGCCTTTTCACACTGTGTGCTGCCCTCAATGTTATAAACCTATTTAAGTGTTTTTTTAGCCATGTCGTTTTGGAGCATTTGAAAGTTTGAACTGTTTGATTGTTTTCAGCTTGAATAATTTATCTGTAACATTTGTAGCCCAAAAAAATTATCCACTGTATGCATTGTGGTCAATGGCCTATTTCTTCAGCATGTACACCAGGGGTCGGCAACCCCTGGCACGCGTGCCAAGGTTGGCACGCTAGCCAAGGTTGGCACGCTAAGTCGTTTTTCATGGCACGCCGAACGATTTGCGTGTTTATATTGAAGTAACAATTTAACCTGTTACACTGCTTGTTTATAGTTTTTATCATGCCATTGTCTTAAAATTCAGTCTTACATGTACAAAACACTCTGCTTTCTCATTATTATTGATATCTGCTGACACGAACCACTATTATTTAGAAAAACGTTGGCACGCGAGGGCATTGACGCATGGAAACAACAAGTAAATTGGCACGCGTCGCCTAAAAGGTTGCCGACCCCTGATGTACACCTTTTGGGTTAATCTTTTTTTTGGGGTTTCCTTTATTGTTTAAACTTCAATTTATTCCTGAAACTCCATAAAAACACTCTATTATGACTTTTTGAAAAAAAGATCATAAGTATTTTGTTGGACGGTGCCTCGAAAAAATATACTTTTGCTGCCTTTAAAGTGTTGTAATGGATGACTACAACATCTCAAGGTAAATACCACAAGAAATGCATCACATGCACTGAATTGGCTTGCATTGATTTTTTAAATACCAACTGGCATGTTTTAATACAAACTGATACATTATGCATTGCCCTTGTTGTGAAGATGTAAAGTTGTTTATGTCCAATTGTGGCATCAAACAGATTTGGCGAGGCAGGGGTTTTCGGCATAAAGTTGATAATTTTACTCAAAAATATTCACAACATATAAAAGTCATTGATAGCTATGTTAATTTTTTAAAGAGTTTTATGCTCTATCAGCATTTGAATGATACACAATATGTCCCAACTCCTTGCAATAGAAAAATTTCCTAAAACTTTTTATTGGTGCAAAACACTATGTGGGAAAAAAAAGTATTTGATTGCAGCAAAGAACAGTATTTTACCACCAACCATAATTCTAAAAGCAAGTTTGTGGAGATGCAAACAGATGTGTTGGTGGAAATTTACTCATATCATATTGGTTGCCTTCCGTTGCAGGATTTCATTATGTCGGTGTTTAAATGTTTTAGCTGTGTGGGTGCCACATGTTGTATCCGGTTTCCAATCCGTCATGTAGGTTTAAAGTTCCCACTGTACCAGGGTGTACTGTAGGTGGTTTAAAACAACCACAGGAACATTTAAATAGGGCTCAATGAGTGTGTATTAGGACATAACTTTGTAGAAATTGTGGTTGTCATGTCCAATTGCACCCCTAAAACCCTTGGCATATTAAAGTTGGTCAGTCATGTTTACTTGGTCAATTTTTTGTTAACAGATCAGGCGTTTTCACATTTATGCTTTTAAATTGTGTAAATTCTTTGGTGTGACTTTGGTTCCAAACAAAGATCGTTAAAATGTTAGTAACACATTGCCTTGTAGCCAAACTTATGTTATTGTGCCAAAAGCGTAACATACGACTAACTTTTAGGCTGAATTTGTTGGGCAAAACTGTCGAATATTCGGTTTCAGAACCTAATTTACACGATCGGGTGCGTCACTTATGAAACTGGTGGAACTTGTGTAGTCCAAACTTATTCAATTTCACTATGTTACCGACTGTTAGTAAGCAAATCATTGTAACGTGCTGCAATAATGATTGTAATTTGTCTGCATCGCTTGTTTCCGTTCCCGGCGAAACGGAAGTGTTTTATCAATCACTCTATTACGTCATCAATCGCTATTATCAACGTAACAACACTGTGATAATTATCACGAGAAATCGATGGACAGTCGTACAGAATGGAACATACATTTGTTGTGTAGTGGTAATCGGGACAACGCTTTACTTTACAAACACACTGTCATAATGCTGTAAGCATTCGCCCAAACCTTGCATTTAGTTCCTACTGGTACTTAATTTTTTATAGTTTGGAGTAGTGGTGCTTTACCTGTGGTCGTAGACCCAAAGGGTCTGTAGGATGATTTTTGGGAGCTGGCAAATGCTTTTTAAACACCCAAATGCAACTTTGTCCGGCAAACGGACTTTAGGTAAATGTTTCGTCTGCAGAATAGATTTTAACGTTGGAAACCTGGTTTAGAGGAATTTGGTTAACCTCTTACGTGGCTAACACAAGTTAAAAATCACAGTTTTTTTGGGATGTTAAAATATAATTATGTTTACCACAAAAAGAATGGCAGATGCTTGAGAACACAGGGCACAAGTCGGAAAAGTCTTTGAGCTGTGCCAAATATCAATGACTAAATAAAACATTAAAGGAATCGCTTTGAGATTTGTTAAAAGAAAAGTATAAATGGACTTAAAAAAATACATTTCAGAAAGAGTTTAAAAACTTGTCGCGTTTTCGTTCGTTTTCCACACTTTAGTCAAGCGTTGGTGAAATCAACAACACACAAAGTTTATTTAACAAACTCGGGTTTGTGATCCGTCAAATTATTCGGCTTTTATCATTTGATCTGCCATAAACGAAACTTTGTTTCCAATCTCTTTGTCGACCGTCACACGAATGCTGCAATTCGAAGCTCCCAATTCTTTTCATTGTCACTGGAGCGTTACGAAACTTCGCGCTCTGTCACAGCTGACACGACTGCGACGTCACAATGGTTTTCGAATCGCCGCTTCAAGGACGCATTTCGCGATTTTCTCACGAACGCTGATTTCCGATTTGACTGTGTTTGGAGATTTTTAGATAAACGGGTTAAAAATGTTTTTATTCGCGTCTGTAACGTGGAATTTCAAATTTTTGTGATTGTTTTTCGAAAAAAATGTTTATTTTAAGTAAAATTACAGCCACAATTTTACCATTTTGCCCAAGAATATCAAACTAATAAGTGTTGTTAAACATAAACGAAATATTTCTACAACATATCTAACTAGTAGACACTTCAAAAAAGTTTTTTTTTCGAAAGAGTAAAATTTAACGTAAAAAATTCGTGCTATTAATACATTGAAAACAAAAATGTGAAAATTGATCGCTGTTTAATGGACAAAATTCCGATATTTTTGCTTTGGCTTGAGAGTTTCAATGCTGCCAACCCCAGGATACTTTACTACAGTCAGTTCGTTGGCTGAGTTCCCGCCTACCACAGAAGTTCATTTCCCACACTTGATTTCCACTTGAGCCATTCTGTCAACAAACTACTGCAAAGCAAAGCCCGGCCCACACACTTTTCGTTGGTGCAGTGGTGCGTGGTCAGGAAATGGGAGAATCTTCCGCGTATTTTCGCTATTTGCTGGTTTCCTATCACATGGTATTTGTGGGGTAGGTTGTTTACGCATGTAAGGCGCCATGAACTAAACCAACATATCAATATATAAGATGTTGCTGTCAGACTTCATATCAAATTTATAGAGCTCTTCTGGCAAGTGTATTTTTATACCGACGTTTCGACGTTCCATAAAGGCCGCCAACACATCAATGTCGTTTTTAACGCAAGTGGCGAAAAAAAATCTTTTCCCAATTTCATTTCCAGTCGGAACAAACATAATATAATCAAAAACATAACTGCCAGAACTTGTGTATACAGAATACATCATGCAGACGGATCAAACAATCACTGTTGTCATGATCAGTGCAGGTTTAAACGTTTGCACCAAGATGTATTCCATGTACACGAGTTCTCTGCTAGTTATGTTTTCGATTAAATTACTTTTCAAGTCCGTGTAAAGGGTTCCTTAAAAACATAATATGTGTTGAATTTCGTGTTTTGGGATTGTTTAACGAAAACGGAATTAGCTAAGGCAAAGAAAACATTGTAAAGAACTTCTATGGCCCTTCATATCGCTGATGATGGCATGAGCATTTGCCGAAACGTTTCAGCAATAAAGCATGTAGCTTTTTACTTCTATTTGGCCCGTTTTTTATCATTTACTTTATAAACAGATGCGTACACAGTGTTCCAAGGAACTGTGTTTTCTGTTGTAAAGAAACTGGATTTAAAAGAGCAAGGCGGTATACGCAAGCAGTGGTATTATCCAAATGTAAATAATAATAACATTGCTTTCCTGTTAAAATGTCAGTGTTCACCTAATGCAACCGACCAATTGTCCTGGTGACATTTCCTCTTTGCATTGTAGCGTTTTCAGCGACCGCATGTGTTAGATAATAATCGCTCTTCATCCGTTTCTGTTGCGTCACAATCGTCTAATTGTCTCGCATTGAATCCTAATAGCTACCTCGCGTTTTATTGTCCTTCTGTGACGATTTCCAATTCCTAATTGTCCGCTTGTTGCCGTTTATGACGTAATTAACCTTTCTTGATGATGTCACACACATGTCATTGTTTTTGGTTACCCAGACTGCAAGGGTTTTTGTCATATTTAAAGTCGTTTGAAAAATCTATGTACAAACACTGTAATTGTTCAGTTTGTGAAAAGTGTTTGTTAAAATGTATTATGTTCAGTATAACGCCTTTAATCAGCTTTGTGTATTATAATTAAAATATTTTAACAGTGTATTTGACACTACTTTGGCTATTTCATCATTTGATTTTCTTTGATTTGGTTGCAATTTTTTTAACTCGTTAATTTAATGATAAATGTGTACATCAGCGTTTAAACTGGTGTTTGTTAAACGGTTTCGATTGAACACAACGATATATAAGCAAATCTATCCACCATTGGAAACCCAAGACTTTCATAGATTGTTAATTATCCACGAAACCCTTGTAAATTGAATCTTGTTTCACTTTCAGGTTTTCCTAACGCACGCAACGAGTGAATACGATCGTTGTAATGACGACGTTGATCCAGTTTCTGCCTCTGCTGAGTACGAGCTTGAAAAGAGGGTTGAACAGATGGAAGTATTTGATGTCGAGTTATTTAAAGGTGAACTGTCTCCTGCTTTAATGACAATATTGATTTGTTTGTAAAATTTTACCGCATGTTTCTGTTACGTTTATCATACAGCTGTTGGTTTTTATTTAATACACGTAAGAGTGTAGTGTGTTGCTGAGTAGTTACGGAAAGACTCTCTATCACCATCTCGTGTCCAAGTTTTTATCCATTGAAATAATGTTTAGATATGCTTAATCAGCTTCAGATCTGGTTCAAAAGTTGCTGTGAAAAAGCGTTCGTTTCAAAGTTATTTGCATAGAAAACACTATTTATCACCTTTATTCACTAGGAAAAACCTGTGCTTAAATCATTAAACAATATCAAAAAGGGATGTAAACTGATCATTGTCCTAAATATACACAACATCTTTGGGTAATATTCTGCTACACTAGAAATTAAATTTAGATTGAAACAGGTATTCCCACAGATTTTTTATGAACTGCACCTGTTTTGACATTTCTTCATTTTTTTTTACCATGTTGGTCAGAAAACATATTTACAGTGTTACTTTTTTCTCCCAGGTTCTGGTGGTCTGGGTATCAGTATCATTGGAATGGGGGTTGGAGCAGATGCTGGGCTCGAAAAACTGGGAATATTTGTGAAGTCTGTGACTCCAAATGGAGCGGCAGATATTGACGGCAGGTAGAGTACAAACAATATAACTATCTTTAAAGCAGTCCGAAATGAAACTGAACCTGAACCATAAACCAAAATCATTAAACCATCAATTACATTTTCTAAGAATCCCAGCCAGGAGTCGAACTCCATATTTTGTTTGGCGTTGAATCTGTACCAGAACCAAACCAGTAAAAATGCAACCTGTATTATTTTTAAGTGATCGCCACCACAAAACTATTGGTTTCAGAACAAACTACTAAACAATGCAGGAGATCACAACTGTAGGGCATGTCAGGAATAATGAATTGTAAGGTAGAGCTCCTAACATTGGACTTTGGCTTGCGCCCGGTCTGGGAATTTCCGGTAAGTGGCGCAACGGAGCATAGGCGTTTATGGTGCTGACTCAGCAATTTGGGTTTATGGTAAGAATGATTGCTGAGTCAGCACCATAAACGCCTATACTCCGTTGCGCCACCTACCAGAAATTCCCAGACCGGGCGCAAGCCAAAGTCCAGTGTTAGTAGCTCTACCGAATTGTGAGATGTAGTGTGCAGTTATAATCCTTTTGGGGTTAACAAAATTGTGTTGATGATGAGTAGAATTAAAATGACACGAAGGGGATTTGATCAGGTTTGAACCACGAACCTGTTTGGACCAGATAGTTTTCAATACCGCATAATATACATTCCTAAAAACCCAAACAGAACCTGAACCTGTAGGGCGAGTGGTTTGACTCCCTGGTTATAACTAACATTTTTACAGTGTTTTGAAGTATGGCAGTAGACAAAATACGTATTGCTGTTTTTTATATTTTTGTATGAAAGGTAAAATACATGTTACTGATCAATATACCTTTACAGTGGCAATAACCGCGTTTTTTGTGTTTAGAATCAAGGTGAATGATCAGATTATCGAAGTAGATGGCAATTCACTCGTTGGTGTGACACAGGCTTATGCTGGCTCAGTGTTACGTAACACAAGTGGTCTGGTGCAGTTCAAGATCGGACGGGAACAAGAAGGCAACGAGGAATCAGAGGTATTGAACCAGTCCACATAATATAAGTTAAGATGAACATAGTCTGGCGATCCCATACTACGAAGCTGACATGTGCAGCATACGAGGCAGGCAACGGTGTTTGTGATTCGATTTTCAGCGGCTTCACCACTGAGCCTGTGTAGCTTAGTTGGTAGAGCAGGAGTCCCGCAAAGACTCCTGTCGTGGGTTCGAATCCCACTGCAGGCTGGATTTTTCTAGTCAGTGCCTTGCCATATGGCAGTGGTTCTCAAACTTTTTTTTCTTGCGACGCCCCTGGAAAAGTTTTCTGGACTTGCGACGCAACAGCAAATAAAAGTTAATGATACAACAACAAAAAGGCACGGAACGGAACAATTCTGCGACGCCCTTGGAAAATTGAAACGACGCACCAGGGCGTCGCGACGCACAGTTTGAGAACTACTGCCATATGGGAATGCTACCAACTGATTCGATATAACACCTTAAATGAGCCTGGCATGATGTCAGTCCACATACATTTAGTTTTATAGTCTCTGATGGGGTTGGGACATTTGCAGTGCTTTCTTCTTATTTTCAAGTTGGATTTACAAAATACCACAAACTTTTGCAGGTTGCTCGACTCATTCAACAATCACTGGAACAAGAAAATGAATGGGGTCAATCTCAAACTTCTGATGACACTCAGGTAGTTAAACACAAAAATACAAGCAATGTATATGCTAGAATGTGGAGTTCCTGTTATTATGGGTCCTTTCCCTGATGGCGACACGCATTGTTTTCGTTTGATTTTTTCTTTTTTTCCTGTCTAATGCCGATTTGTTTCAAATGTTTGGTCAAGAAGGAGTGCATCAAGCATTTTCAAATTAACAAACATTTTAGTTAGTTATCCAAGTTTGATCCTTTTAAAGTTTGAACTCTGATGACCCAGTGGCTCACACACAGGCCCACAGTGATTGTTGATCACTGTTTAGAGTGGCTCAAATATTTCGGCCTGATTTTAAATTATACCCAAAGTTTTCTTTTGTTGAAGTTAAGTTTGTCAATTGAACGAAAGTTTAAATTAAATAAAAATGTACATAATGTGTAACTGTACATAACTAACTAATCACACCCTGTGCAAACACAGTTTCAAAGACAAATTTGCAATGCAAGTGTGTAAGAGTTGTAATACATTCTCCTCTTTAAATACAATTATAAACTATATGAGGTGTATGTAAATCACATACTCTAAACTTCTGACTTTAATATGCAAATAACAGCGCTTGGATTCAATGGTGGATAATGAAGTGAACAACCACAGTGCGTCAGAAGATTGGGAGTTCGACGAAAGTAGACAGATACAAGTAAGTTCATTTTAAATTACTTTTTACTTGGACTTTTGTTGAACTCAAAGCGATTTGTTGAACCTAAAACAGTTAAAGAAATTTTACCATTATTGTATCCTTGATGCAAAAACTATGGGTTGATTTGTTACTTTAGTTGGATTAATTTAAAGCCTAATGGTGAAAATAACTGCCCAAATACCTGTAAAAAGCGACATGCTTTATTGTTCAAACGTTTGATGATGGCATGAGCATTTGCTTTTTAGGTCTATTTGGGCCGTTATTTTCACCATTAAACTTATGAACAGATCTGTATATAGTGTTTCAATTTAAAGCATATTTATCCACAAGAGAATTTTTAGTGGTTAACGACAGAGTTTAGCATGTTGAGGTTGTTATCTGTTTATGTTTATGATGGATTTTATGAGATTTAATCATATCCTGGAGCAACGGCCATCGACAGTTGCATTGCTTATGACAGGTCTACCTGAGAACTTGAAATTGTAATTGGTTGCAAAGTAATTATAGTGACAGATGGTAGTGAATGTGTGTACATTGATGTCATGTAAAATAATGTTGTTTTTTATGCAGCTAAGGATGGATTTGTTTAAAAGCCCATGCATTTTTGGATTTTCAATTAGTTGCTTTCTTTATTTCAAAACAGTTTTTTATGTAAATTTCATGAAAAAGTTCAAGTTGATTGTAGTTGGTAATTACTGCAAGACATGTGGACTAATCTATGAAATTAAGGCCTTACTTGCAGATAAATAAAAAATATATGTTGTTAAGTTTTAGTTTTTTTGATTTGAAGTTTTCAAACTAGATCTGGTAAACATTTTCTAGTATCTAATACTGTTCATAAAAGCAATATAGTTAGGTTGCTAATTCAAATTATTGTAAATATTCAGCAAAAAATGGCCAACAGCCAGGAGCTGTCACCAAAACAGTCTACAGAGTCTGAGGGATCGCCACCGAAATACCCACAAAAGGGTTATATGTTGCGCAAAGATAGTGTTGAAGTTATGAAACTCAACCAGCGCGGCCAAACTGTGGCCAATTATCCAGTATTGCAAGCAGACAATGCTCCGTATTCTGATTTTGATGGTTTGAGAATGATATCGCACGATACTGATGACGGTTTGAGGTTGGGTATAGTTGGAAGGGAAGCAAATAATCAAAGTTTGCTTGGAAAGGTTTGTAATGCTTTTGCTGCTGATCTAACCGGCATGACCCCACTAACATTCTGGTTTCTTTCCTAACTCTAAACTTTGGGTAATCTATACTTTAGACTAGAATCTCCCAGCTTGTTTCTTGGTGGATGAAGACTACAATGAATCTTATGCTTATTGTATGTAAATTATTGCTGCCAGGCATAATATCAAGTTAATAGAGCTCTTCTGGCGATTGTATTTTTATTCCGACGTTTCGACATCCTATACAGGTCGTCTTCATTAGGGTAAATAACACTGAATGCATATAGTACAGTGCACGATAAACAAATGAAAAAAAGAATCAAATGCAAGAACGTCACAGTGCAATGAAAACACTGTGCAACAACGAGTGATTAGGCCTTTAATGCTTGATTCATTGATTCAAATTTATTAAAACATCAAGTCATTCTTCCTTATTAGTTCAAAATGTATATATTTGCCTCTGCAGAATCATTGGTATCTCTGCGGTAAATCTCTTTTATCTTTGAAGGAATTGGTTCTGAGTTACAGCAAGTCTTCTGTTTGCGAGTTGTTAAAAGCCTCGAAGCGTTTGATCGCCAAACGACAAAAGCGCCAAGCCCAAGTTGAATTTTGTGTTCGTGACACAACAAAGAACATAAATCTACCAGCTCGCAAATTCACTCAATCTTCACATATTGGACCTCCTGTCAAAAAGCAGATTCTGTCAAATCACAGAACATCAAAAGTGTCAAAACAGCGGATTAAACCGTTTCAAACTTCGACAGTCAAAATTAGTAGTGATGTGAAACGTAGACCCAGCTTTCGGGCATGTAAAAATGTTAACATTAAGGAGAGGATTAAAAAATTTGAAAACAATTGAATTTTTGTGTGGTTTTTATATCCTCCAATATCTTTCCAGTTGCTGCTTTCTAATCATTCCTTTGTCTTTGTTCTTTTTCTGCCTATTGTCTGATTTTATCGTGTATGTAACCCAATTAGATATATCTAAAATCCTGAAAATCTGACTGTATTTGGTAAGATCTTGAAAAGGACTTAGCATGAAAAACTTGTTTGAAATGGAAGTATTCTTGGTTCTACCGAAGATAGAGATGTATTTTCTTCTTGGAAAACTTCTGCTGCCAAATAATGAAGGTCAACAGTTTGTGAAAAATTTTGCAGTGATGAAAGTAGCGAAAGTTTTGAGTGTTGTTTTTTTCAGTTAAACAATAGAAAGTGTGCAGTGCAAAAACTGAAAGTACAAAATAATACTCTTCACCCTTTTTCACAAGTTTCCCCAGGTTTTTCTGTAGTTTGACTTTTCTTGATTGTCTGCTTTGTCTTTGAAATCCTTACCATGACAATTTTCATAGAAATTTCGACAAGTACTCACCCCTTCTACAATTTTTTAGTCAACTGGAGTGATGCTAAACAAAATACTAACTTTGCTGACATTTTTTCCTTGCAAGTTCTTAAAAAACTTCTCAAACACCATTCAAACAACAAATTTGTTAAATATGCAACCTGGTGGATGAAACCTTTGTTCAGTTATTACCAGTACTTGTCCAGTTGTTGAGGTTTTTCAGTTTTACCTTGTGGTGATCTACTAACAACTGATATGGTTTTTACCTTTTTAGCTTCAGCTTGCTTGTAGCTATTTGTTTCAACAGATTATCTGATTTAACAATATATTTGTTCCAGATTAGATGCTGTATTGTCTAACAATGAATGACAATTAACAAAATCTCTTTTGTTTGTTGTTCATTCTTTGTATTGTTTTCTAACAAAGGTTTGCTGTTGCCTTATGTTGAATTTACAAAACTGTGTGTTTTTAAACAAGTTCTACATGAGATACACATTATAGTTAATATATTTTAATTAACAATTTTAAATATTAACAGGCTGATGAAGATGAGGTGATGAAATCGGGATTGTTCAACGAAGGGGAACCCCCTCCACAGGTTGAGGTGTGTGATTGTCAGGAAATGTAAAAATGTTTGGTTTATTAGTCTAATGACTAATCATGGTATGCCAGGCTTATTTGAGGGTGCCATACTGAATGGTACCTAAGCAGCTCATATAGTAAGTCACAGGCTAGAAAAATCTAAAAATCTAGCCTGCGGTGGGATTCAAACCCATGACAGGAGTCTTTTGAGTCTCACTCTCTACCAACTGAGCTACACAGGCTCAGTGTAGAAATTCAAAAGTCGAATCACAAGCACCGTTGCCTGCCTTGTATGTTGCACATGTCAGCTACGTAGTAGTAGATCACCAGTTGGTCCCTTGATCCTTATAAAGAATATGACAGCTCACATAGACAAGCAAACATAATTTATTATTCAAACATTGTACCAAATACTCCTGTTAGGTTTTTTGTTTTTGTAATATTGACTACTGTTTTCTTAAGTAGGGGCTGGGGGAATTTAAAAACCTGTTAAGGGCATGTACAAAAAGTTTCAGGGACATACATTACCTTAAACTTAGATCAGTGGTTCCCAACCAGGGCCAATGGACCCCCAGGGGGGCCTTGAGCTGTGTTCCGGGGGGCCACAGGCGTAGATTCACAAGAAACACCCACTAAAAGTCATTTTCACTTCAACTTTATTCCCGAATTTAATCGACTAATTCACATACTATTTGTTTATAGTGAGGATTGTCACGCTCATTTACTCTATTAGACCTGTTTAAGGCGAAAATTAGCACCGCATTCCTACGCGAGATTGCTATCAACATTTTAAGGGGGCCACAAGTCCTACATGGTAACTTGAAGGGGGCCATGAGGCCAAAAAGTTACTTTAAGGTGGCCATGGTCCACGAAAGGTTGGGAACCACTGACTTAGATGTATCTTTCATGTCTGAAACATCACAAACATTAATTTGCCACTTATCTGTACCTAACTGCAAATATCTCATAACAACATTCTGTCTATGTTTGTTTGGTGATTTACATTTAAGTTTGTGTGTGGTTGAATGTGAGAAGAACGTTATCGTGTGTAGCAACTACAACTACATATAAAACTGTTACTTTCAGGTATTCGACCTTCCCGACAATGATGAAATGATTGTTGAGGGAATGAATGAGGAAGAGTATAAGTTAAAAGTTCGAGAGATGTTTCTACGACAACAGGTCACCGATGCAGAACTGAAGCAACTCAGAGAGAAGGTGTGTAAAAATTATTTTTCTAGTTAATGTTTACACCAATGTAACATGGAGATTTTATAATATTTCAACTTTACTGGGTTTCAATACAGGGCAAAGTTGTCAATGCAAAGGCTTCCTTCAAAAATTATAAAGTTTCTTAGGCTGTATGGGATAGTATTCAAATTATTTGATACTTAAACTGACCAAATGAAATGCATTTAGACATAAAATACTTTTCATGAAAAAATTATAATATATATTGCTAATAAAACACTTTACGCAAAGAAAGGGTTTCATAAATGTTACTTCAGGTAATTTGTAGAGCTATATAAATTTCGTTGATTTTTCCCAGCTCTGTTTTCAATAATATTTTTGCTTTGCCAGATTGCTGAACAGGAAAAATCCACAAAAGAAACGCAAGAGAATCTTAAAAACACTATTGCAGAGCTTGAGGGCGCCAAAGAGCAGGTTGCCGTGTTGGACAAGAAATACAATAAAGCGAAGAAACTGATCAAGGAATTTCAACAAAGGTATGTTGTGTTATAAACCAAGCTGACTACGTGATATAGAACTTGTGGTATGTTGTTGTAGGGAAGGCGAATTTCTTAAAAGGGAAACTAACTTTACGATGCAAATTTCCACCATGGAGAAGATGCATGAGGTTGAAACGAACAGACTTCGTGGAGAGGTGAGGACTTCTAAATAATAAAGTGAAACTAGGATTATATTGTGGAAACTGTGTTGGTATTTTCAAGTCAGGATTTCTGTGGTGAATTTGTCACCTAAAATGCTTAATATGTAAGACACAGATCAGAAGAAATGCTTAACTAAAGACAAAAATGCTATTGCTGCAACATGTAATTGTTGACATTTTATAACTCAGAACGATAAATGACAATTTGGTTTAGTTAATGTTATTATAGCAAGTCACTTTTTACTATATGGTTACTTTATACAAGATAGTCGGTATATCTTGCCCAATATAAATTAAAGTAAATCCTTTGTTCTTAGCTAATCTACGTACTGTATTTAAACTGCTGGAGACTTAAAATATTTTACGCTTTTTACTCAATTTCCGTGTTAATTGAAATAGATGGCTGAGTTGGAGAAACGGTTGGGTGAAACAGTGGATGGAAAAGCACTAAACCGTAACAACAGCAACCGTTCAAGTGATAATACGTCGCCAAGAATGGTACCAACATATCAACAACACCAGAAGAAATATTTCCCCAACCTTGCCAATGGTGGGTTGTTCCGTTTTTACCTGGTGTTATGATGAAAAGAATAAAGTTTTTTACCAGTTGCAAATTTGGCATTGTAAATAATGAAAAGAATTTCAGACAAGCCATGTTAATGCTCTTGCACTTTGTGATATCAATGAAAGTGCAATAAAATCATGCAAGCTATTGTCCATCAGTCACTGTGGCAACTAACAAGTGTTGGTGACTTTAAAAATCACTAAATATTGTCTCTGCGACTTTTATTTGAACTGAAAATTTGTGAACAATCCAACATGTTGTTTATGATCTAGTAGGTGTCAAAGTTTAATTAAATTCACAAAAAAACAGAAAATTTGTGCTAGGTTCGATCCATTTAATGTCTGGTTACTATGGTACTTTTTGTGACGTTTTTAAATATTTCTAGACTCCCCAGCACTAAACACCAGCGACAACGACCGACCATCGGTGAGACAGACATTTGATAGTCTCATAGCGAGTCTCGATGACATGCTGGACTCAAAAGTTGACCCAAGAACCCCGCAAGCACAAACACCAACCACCCCTGAGGTAAATGCATGTGATTTAAGCGACCCGTTCTATCTGTTGTGGGTATTACTAACAAATGTGGTTGTTCTCATCTGGTGTGAAATTTGCTGTTTGTTATCATTCTAAAACCAACTCTCTGTTTACACTAACTGTATAACCAGCTTGCATAAAAAAATCTCTATATTTCTGTAATGTTTCATAACAGGGACAAACAGTGGGTACAAATTTCTCCAAACAATTGTCGAACTTTTTTGTCAGATAAATATTTGCTTGTAAATCTTAGCTGAAATCTTAGATTTTCTTGGACCAGAAACACACAAAATCTTAATACTTCTGACCAAGTAGATGCATATGTCCAGATGATAGATTATTTGTTTAAGCTGAGCATAAACACCTGTGGCCATTAGTAAAATCCAAGTGCGATAATTGGAAGCTTTTGCATCTCTGATGAAATATTACCACAAAAATGTTAACAAAAGTATTTGTGATGTAATTTCATGATCTGAGGCCTTGATAGGTTGTTTTGATTGGGAAGTGCCTGTTTGTTAATAGTTGGGAATGTGATGTTATAATTCATAACTTGTGGCTTTGACCTGAAACTGGTCTAAGAAAACTAAATTAGTTTTAAAAAAAGATGCCGGATTTAGACAGACATATACTGTGGCTAAACTCTACTTTTTGACTTAATTTTACATATGCTGCTGGTAATTTTGAAATGTTGTGTGCCCATACTCTACGATTTTGACTGAAGATTTTTTTCAAATAAACTTTATGGTCACATAACCTAATTGTTATTAATTAGTAGTGATGGGACGATACCAGGTTTTGAAGCGAGTACCGATACCGAGTACGAGTACCTCATGTATATACCTTCGATACCGAGTACCGAGTACGATTACCGAGTACTTAAGTGTAGTGTTGTACTTAGTTGTATATCACTGGCTAATTTATCTGCCATGGTCGGGGTACAGGCTTGCACACACACATACCGAAAAATGTTATCACCACATGACAGCGAAAAAAATATATGTAACCTGGCGGAACTTTTTCCCGATTTTGTGCTGTCCGAAGCAAATATTCGCGTAAAGTTGCCCGTATTCTTATGGTGTAAATCGGCCTTTGGTACTCGCACGTTGGTATCGAAAACTGAGACAAAATATTTCGATACCGAGTACGAGTATCGATACCACTGAAATCGTTCGATACCATCGATACCGAATACCGAGTACCGGGTACTCGTCCCATCACTATTAATTAGAGACCTGATTATGTTGTGAGGAATTGTTTTGTGTTTTCATTTTGATGTTATTTGTCTTCATTTCCACCACGTTTGTGTTTTGCTGCGAAACAGGACACAGAAAATGATTTTCCTTCTGATTTGAACCAATCACAGCTGGACACATCAGTCTTGAAATATCGTGCAATATTAAAGGGTCCAAGACACACCAAGCAACAACAATCTTCGCATGTAAATTAACTTTCCTATGTAACTTGCATGCCTTGCATGTGTGTGGTGTGAATATTAATATCTTTTAAAACCTTTAATCTCTTTAGTATGTTTTTTATAGTGTTTTTAGAAGTTGGTAAATAAAAATTTGTAAATGCTAAATTTTATTAAATTCAAGATAAAATGAAAAATGTTTTTTTAGGCAATTTAAAAAACATCTACAGACAGTGCACACCGTTTTAACCTATAAGGTCTTTTCAGTGCAGCTAGTGTATTGACTTGATGCTTATATATAAATACAATTTACTTTACAATGCAAGATTAAATGGTGACCAAAAATAAATGCGTCTGTTAAACAATTTGTTTCGAAAACTTTTAGTAGATGCTCTAGTTCTGATATTTTCTGATGCTCTGGTTTCTGATAAACAAATAGTTTCGAAAATACTTGTATTCTTGTGGTATGTTTAAACTTGAAGCTGCTCTGGTCCTGATGTTTTGGGAGCAAATTTGTTTAATTTAACATTTAATTAAACAGGCTGAGATTCCGAGAGCACATGGTGAAGAATTACAAAACCTGCATGGAAGTCCACTCACTAAACGAGGAACACCAAATACTTCGTAAGTTAACTAAAGATTTTGTCAAAAATAAACATTTTCAAGAAACACTGTGTACAGATTGTTTGACTTTATGATAGTTAGACGAACCCATATTAAACTAAAAAGAGGCATACTTTATGATTTTTGTCATAGATTTAGGCACCTTTTTTGACAATTCATCCAAAAGATTGGTTTTGAAACGTATGAATTGCTAGAAATATATATCTCAAAATCTTAAGGAAGAAGTAACTTGGTGTTTTTTCATTAACCTAAATTTACTGACAAAAGGTTTGATATAGTCTTCATCCACTAAGCAACAAGCTGGGAGTATGAGTGTACACTTCTGTTATTTTTAGACAACAGTCCAGTTCTCCTTTGAAATCGCCCACTGATGAAGGGAACCCACCATACGACAGGGGAGATAACGTTACCCCTGTGCCCCTAAAAAAAGATTCACCCTCATTGAGGCTTCGCATGCGACGAGCTTTAAATGTAAGTGACTGATATTAAATTTATTTATGAATGTTTTTCTTGTCTGTTGTTTTTTAACCATGTACTGCTTGTCTGTGTTTTGTTTTCAACGTTGGTGTTTGTTTCATTAATTTTACTCAATTAGACTCCAAAAATCTATAGTGTTTTTAAAAAACTAAAAAATTGAAATATTATTAAGCTGCAGACAGTGCACACTTTTTCCACATATAAGGTCTCATCAGTGCAGCTGGTGGCGAGAGATCGGCCATAGTGTGCACTGTCTACAACTTATCATTTATTGTCTCAATGCTTTTACAAGGAAATTTTAATGTCCCAAACTGGCACAATGAAAAAAGAAAAGTCCCCCAATATAACAAACACTTGTTTGTGGATAATATAAACCACACTGCTCTCGTACTCCACCTTGTGACTAGCTGTTTGCATGTCGTGCATGATTAACCGCATGTTTCATAATCTCACCCAAAGGACCCCGGTTCGGAAAGCACGACAACCTACAGCCCCGTTGCTCCCGGAACTTCCCGGCCCCAATCAGCTGCTTCCACCATATCCTACATGTCATCCGAGGTGAGGTGTTACCATGGCAACCCAATGTGCACTGGTGCATGTTGCACGATTGTTCACTGCATGCGTTTGAGGAATTTTGACCTGTGTGCAAGTTTTTCTTTGTTCCAATTAATACCACTTTTGCAACTATACTTGTGTGCAGTGGTGGGATTCAGCCGGTTCGCACCGGTTCTATAGAACCGTCTCACGAATTTTTATGAGATCAGCAAACCAGTTAGCATTACTGGTTACTGTCAATGGAATTTTTGTAACAGAGCCGACTGAAAAATATGACTTTTTGTGATAGAACCGGCTGAGAAAAAATTTGAATCCCACCACTGCTTGTGTGCCTTAGAATAAATCTTGGTGCTTTTTTACACTTTTTTGTGGGTGATTTTTTCTTGCCACAGGAATATGACTTGAAGTGATATATGATTAAATGGTTGAAAAATGAAAATCAGTTTTTGTTTTTTATGGAAATGAAGTTTTTCTTACTTGATTTCACTACAGATCTGGTGCACACAATGTTATAGTTTTACATCACTGGAATTTCACTAAACAGTTTTATAGCCAATCAAAATTTCACAATTTTGAAACCCAGATCATAAAATTTATATGGAAATATAAGTTTAACATTTGCCTTATCCCTATGTTGCCATTAATTAATATATAATGTGTCGTCTTGCAGTTAAACTTTGTTATAAAATATTGTTATCATTGAAGTAATTATAACAATCACAATTTTATTTTTATTTAAGCTGATGGAGATATATAATTAAATCAAGTAATTTCTAAAACAAGTTTGTAACATTAAACCAGGGTTCGGTAGAAGCAAATCGGAGAGTCAATCTTCAATCAGAGTCAAACCATATTCTGAATCTCCCTTCGTGGTCAGTTGAAGAAGTTGCATCGTGGCTGAAAACTGCCGAACTCGGTCATTATGTGCAAGTTTGTCTGGCAAGCAAAATCGATGGAAGTAAAATCCTCACCATGGACAATGACAAGTTAAAGGTAAAGTTACATTGCATTACTAGTTTAATGATAAGTTGTACAGATTACTATTTTTTCTGCAATACTTATATTTGAGAACCACTGGACTAAACAGTTGTTTGTAATATTTTCAAGTTTTGTTTTGACTGTTGAATGACGAGGTGAAGGTAAAATAAATTTGCACCACCAAGAAAATAAGACTTTTGTAGGTTAATGTCATGATGTGATAAATTGTAAAGAATTTTTTTTTCTACATTGCTTTTAAACAGTGTTTTGTAACATTTTCAATATTTGACTACAATATTTTTAGCTTTATAATCCACATTAGCAGGCATACTTAAAATGTTAACCTATATTTAAGTTGCATTTTTTTAGTTGAAGATAAATAATACATGTTTCAGTATCAAGTATACCATTTACAATTGTTCAGGGTATTTTAAATGAAAACATCTTTAATTTTTTACCAGGAGATGGGCATTAATGATAAGAGTGACAAAAACCAACTAAAGCGCAAGATAAAGGATTTGAAGACTCGTCATGAAAAGGAAAAGAAAATTGCAGATAAACAGGCTCGAAAACAAAAGAAAAAGTCAGGAGGAAAAAAGAGTTTATTTTGATTCCAATGATCCAACTCCAAAGGTGAACAAACATTTTCTGAGTTGATTTTATGTCAGTTGGAAATGCTAGACCATAGGTCGGCAACCCCTGGCACACTTGTGCCAAGGTTGGTACACGAGGTGGTTTTTCATGGCATGCCAACCGATTTGCCTGTTTATATTGAAGTAACAATTTAACCTGTTACACTGCTTGTTTTCAATTTTTATCATGCCATTGTCTTAAAATTCAGCCTTACATGCACAAAACGCTCTGCTTTCTCTTTATTAATGATATCTGCTGGCACAAACCACTATTATTTAGAAAAATATTGGCACGTGAGGTCATTAACACATGGAAATAACAAGTTAATTGGCATGTGCCGCCTAAAAGGTTGCCGACCCCTGTGCTAGACATTCATTTCTAATCGTCCTAATCAAAAATATAACTGCCCTGGCAGGAGTATGATTAAGCAGTTGCTGTCTTTGTAAGTTATTTTGCACTGAAGATGACAACAACGGTTGTTGAAAATGTTTGCAATCAAGTGTAATTACCTTGCACTAGTTATGGGTCCCCTTCCCTGAAGGGGACACATATTGTTTTTGTCCGTTTTTCTTTCTTCTTTTTTCTGTCTAACGCTGGCTTGTTAGACGCGTTTGGTTAAGAAAGAGTGCTTCAAATTTATTCAAATTTGCACAGATGTTAGTTATTAACCAAAATTTGATCCTCCTGAAGTTTGACCCTGAATGACCCAAGGGTTCACCCACAGGCCCCCGAAACGTAAAATTTGTAACGCTGGTTTGTAACGCTCGTTGGTAAAGAAAAAGTGCTTCAGATTTATTCAAATTTGGACATATGTTAGTTATTAATCCAAACTTGATCCTCCAGAAGTTTGACCCCAAATTACCCAGCGGTTTACCCACAGGCCCCCGAAACGTAAATGTGTCTAACGCTCGTTTGGTCAAGAAAGACACTGTAGGCAGAGGTCCCAAGAGAGTAACTCACTGGTTTACGATAGCAGGAGGGCTCAGCTTGACGTCGGACAGACGTTTTACGAGACGTCGTTTTGGTGATCAGAAATCAGCTGTTTTGCACAGCTATGCTATTTCGTTTTATTAAGTTATCACTCACATTTTCAGTTTTGGCAAAGGTTTCACACCTATGACGTGATTTAAACCTAATAAGCGTGCTTCGGTTTCGTAGATGTCAAGCAAAACTTGTTAATCAAAATAAAGAAAAAATAACTTGATATGTTTGTAAGATAAATGTTTTTTTTTTAAATGCTCGTTGTCAGGTCGGCCGCCGCATGACCACGGGTTACTTAAGGTCAACTAGTAGGTATTACTAACACAGTTCAGAACTTTCTTTCGTCATAACGTAGCGTTTTTTTGGCAATAAATTTAGGAATCAATAATAATCAAGGCATGTATAAACTAGGTTAAACGGTGTTGTTGAACAGTAAGGACGGCGTGCTATTGAAAACGGTGTCAATAGGTCAAACAGTCGTTGCACCCTGAGAGGTTACTACAGGTCAATGGTTTTGCGAAACAAAGTTAAATGAAAAACGAATTATTATGTGTACACTTGTAGCAAATTGCTTTTTAATTTAAAGTGTCTGTAACACAACTGTTACAGCTTTCTAGAAAAAAATGTGTTTAAAACCCGACCTTGGACGACAATATCTGGGTCAAAGCAAAAAGTATTTGTTTCGTTCTTTTTTAATGTTTTTGTAATTAAATGGCAATAATAGTGCAAAAAGAATACGAACAAAAAATGTTTATTGTTGGGTTAATGCTTTCTAAAAATTTGTCCTTACAAATCTAAAAGTCACCGCAACATTTGTTTACCGTAAATCCGCACAAACACGCGTGTGGGGACCCATTAGTTTTTGTTTACAAAAACAATCATATGTGTGGATCAAATGATGTGTATAGTAAATTGGTAAATATCGTATAGAATATATAAAATGGAAGTATATCAGAAAGCCACCCTTCTAGTTCTTAGGTAGTTTGTTTAGCATACTGGTTCATGAATTTTAATTATGTCCCACCTTTGTTAACAATCATTTCTTGTGTTTGTAAAAGGACTGCAAAAGCGTAACTTACTGTAAAAATATTTTGTTTCTCTGTTACAAAAATTCTTTGTTAAAAAAGCAGCATGTCTGTTGTCTTGATGTTCTGGAAATCTTTATTTCAAATTTTGTATTTTCAGATTTTCTTGTATCTCAGCATGACAAGATCCCGTATTATTGTTGCTGCTCGATCAAATGAACAAACATCAACCATTCCTTGCAGGCGAATAGTTCCAATGCCTCAGTTGCACTTGACTACAACATAATTTTGTTTGTTTTTTATATTCAGTTTAATTTCTTGCGTCTGATTTCTATATTTTTCCTGCCCTGGCATGTAGTGTCCAATAAATGATGTTGATTCATAAAGTTTGTTCAAAAAATGGAAAATCTCGTGCTGCTGGCTGACAATAGAACACCTGCTTTAATTTAGACTTGTAGTTAAAGAAAATTAAATATGGTAGTAACACAAAATGTTGCAAACAGAGCTTTTTCTTCCCAGTGGATTTCTTTAGGTTTTGGTCAGGAAAGGGGGGTTTATACGAAAACGATAGTTCCCCCTTTCCAAATTTAGGTCGAAGATTCGTAATCAACGTTGAATAACGTCAAAGAGCAGCCAGTCTCTACTTAGTTTATGGGTTAGACCAGTGGTTTTCAACCGTGGCCCTCACCCCCCAGGAGGAGGGGGCACGGGTGTAGCCTCACCAGAAAAACCCACTAAAAATCAGTGAGTCATTTTCTTTTCTAATGGACAGAATTGAGTGTGTGCTGCAAACATCTTTATTCCCTAACACTCTCTAGGTTTGTCAGGATTACAGTTTGTTGCTTACTTTATTCGACTCGTTTAAATCCGATATTAATACCGAATTTGAACACAAGTTTGCCGTTTAAATTTTTGCAGGAGGGCACAAATTTTACATTGTTGTTAAAAAGGGCTCACAAGGCCAAAAATATAATTTTAGGGGGCCGCGGTCTTTGAAAGGTTGAGCCATTTGATAAGCAAAGAAGGTCCTGTACATCCAGTTTGTTTGTTGCAATATATAACCCTACGATGTATGTTCACGGTCTCATAAAAGTGGCCCCTAAAAGTAAAAAAAAATACATTTGGGGCAACAGTTTTCGCGTTACAACAGGCCATATGGAATGGGTACGATTATTACCCAAGGTTGATTTTGATATTATTTGAAATAAATACTTTTTTATTTTTGGTGGGATTGGTGTGTTAGTGAAACCTAGAGGCAAACTTCACCATAAAGGTAAGAAAACGTCAAGTTGGCTAGTAAAGATCTCACCGCAGCGGCGCAGTATTGTTAAAAACTCCCGCGCAATTTCTCTGCACGGTTTCTGGGGCACTACAGATTGCAAATATTTTTATTTTGAAAATACGTTTTAGGTTTTTATTTAAATTGGTCGTTTATTTTTTAAATAGTTTTTGTATCTTTAATATATAAATTGAAATATGTTTTAGTACTTTACGACATTAGAGAGTCAAAAAAATTTAGTGCCAGCCTCGAAGATTTTTTAAACCCCACTGTATAGGATTTCCTGCATGTAAATTGAAAATCAAAACTTGAAATTATCTCGACTTGCGGTTGCGAGCAGGGCTGCCAAAGCTTGGGTTTTGCCCCAAGATCTTGGGTTTTTACTTGACGTCTTGGGTTCTTGGGTTTTATTTTGAAAATTATAGCAATTCTTGGGTTTTGAGTCTTATTGATGAAATAGATATATGTAAGAACTATTTTAACGAGAAAAGTTTTTCGGGTAGCTTCACTGTTTGGGCCATTTTATCATCTCTTTTATTTTCTCTCTATTCTAGACCTTAATTCTTTCTAGATAAGTATACAGTGAAAGCAATCGTTACACTTAAAAGTGCAAATAGATCAATGTTCGTTAAACATAAAAACTGCGAACCATCAAAGAAGTTTTAAAGGGGTAACACTAAAAGAAGAAAAACGTAAACGCAGGATAAGCAGGAAATCAACACTGAAAGCAGAAAAGAAATGAAAAGCAGAAAAAGGGGAAATTTGTGTTTTCTAAAAGAGGGAAATAATAATTGCAGAAAAAAAGGAAAAGAGTGAAATTTCTTGTTTTATAAGATTTTGAAATACACAAATACAGAAAAACAGAAATTGTTTCTTTAATTGTTTTTTAAGCCATCAGTGTAGACACTATTATATCACTTTCCAATGGTTTTTACGAGCTAGATTGACATAAAATACAAATAAAGAAACATTTCCCTTTTTTCTGTATTTCGAGATCTTATGAAAAAAGAAATAACCTTCTTTTCCTTTTTTTCTGCAATTATTATTTCCCTCTTTTAGAAAACACAAATTTCATTTTTTTCTGCTTTTCCTTTCTTTTCTGCGTTTAGTGTTGGTTTCCTGCTTTTCGGCCTTTTCCGTTTTTCTGCTTTTAGTGTTACCCGTTTTAAAGCTTTTAAATATACTGTAGACATTACTAATTTTATGAAAAAGAAAACAGATGATGATCATCAAACAGCCAAGAGTGAACTGGCGATTGCTGCATATTTTATTGAACATAATATTCCCTTTGCTTGCATTGACCATTTCCTACCAAAAGTTCGTAAAGTTGCATTTCCGGACTGTAAATTGTCAAATATTTGTCAATGAAACGAGTAAATTTCATAATTAATTGCATTTCTAACCACATTTTGCAATCTTGGGTTTTCATTTAAATTCTTGGGTTATTTTGCTGTGAGTCTTGGGTTTTGTTAAAATTCTCATTGGCAGCCCTGGTTGCGAGTTTAAGGTTAGATAATTTTGTTTAGTGCTTTTCATTTTCTCTGTAACACACCGCTACATAATTTTAGGTTCCAACTTTTCAGGTTTGCTTCTAATGAGAGGAAATATTCTAGGAAAATGTATCAGTCTTACAAATAACACTTCTCTTACTTTTTTTAAAAAGGCGTCTTCTTGGCCTTTTCAAGAAAGGCCTTGTTTTTTTCCGTTTTTTATTTCTGAGACTTTTTGTTTGCATTCTCGATATTTGCACTCTGTTAAGGTATGTACTGCGATTTCACACTATTAGTTAGCTTCTTAAAAAAAAGAAATAACAGTGCTCTAACTAAGTTGTAACTACGTGAAACAAATATACAAAAATAACTATTTCATTTACTTTTTCTTTATTACTGTGTATTGGTAAAAAACTAGTAAAATATTTTGGCCTAGAGGTTAGAATTAATGATCCCTTGAAAACTATCAGTTTGTATATGTATTTTTTATATTTGCAGTGGAAAAAAGATCGACACATGAATTTTATTTTGCAGAAAAACATGGATTTTAGTCATCTTCCAGCTACACCTGAGGGAGGTGGAAAGAAACGACTTTCCGTTGAACGAATATATCAAAAGAAAACTCAACTAGAACACATTTTGCTGAGACCTGATACTTACATTGGTTCTGTGGAGCCAGTCACTCAGGTAATAAACAATGTCTCAGGTGTACCCTATTGATTGTTTTAAAATTGGATGCAGGCTTTTTTAACATTTTGAGCTTGCACAGCTATTTTTTGCTCGGTGATTTTTATTGTGTCGCTATGTTTTCTTTCACCAAGCGAAATAAACATACATAACTCAATTTTGGGTACTTTAGATCTAACACCAGCTTTATTTTCTTCCTCAAATTTTGCTGTGCACAAATACTTGAAAGATTTTCCCCAATTCTGTGTAATGCCCTCCTTCCAAGCTCAACACATTATGCTTTACATGCAAGTGTTGTATACAATGGTTAGATTCTTAAATGAAATATACTTGCAAATATTACAATCTAATTAACAATTTCACTGGTAAACATCATTAACTGATCCTGTTACTTGGCAAAGTCTATTTATCATGGCAAGTGAGTTCAAAAAATTATTTATTCATCTTAACTTAAGATGTTGACTTGTACTTAACTTCTGTGCTGTTTTTGTCCAGGCTATGTGGGTTTGGGATGAAGGAGTGGGAATGACAAATCGTGAGATTACGTTCGTACCAGGCCTGTACAAGATATTCGATGAAATATTGGTCAATGCAGCTGACAACAAACAGAGGGATGCAAAAATGAGCACCATAAAAATTGACATTGAACCGTAAGTATATGTGATGTGCATTGTATTAAATCCATCGATTGCATGTTTGATTTGAAATTTCCTGTGTGACAAACATTAAATACACATCGAACTTTTACATGCATTTACATTGTTTATTGTTATAGTTATAAGCATGTTTTCGAATAAAGTGATGAAGTATATATTTACATCTTTATTCAAACCAAATTATGTTGTAACTTGCAAGTGCTAAAATGGGTGCTGTGTCATCACTTAAAATTGCGGTTTTGCCACAGCACGACTGTCAGTTTATGTGACATTCTCATGTTTTTGCCCTCCTTGTCACTAGTCTTTTGTTGTTTATTCAAACCAAGTTAACTTCTTGTTGTTATTCACAATGCTAACTTGTCCATCTATAGAGAAAACAACAAGATATCGGTATGGAATGATGGGAAAGGAATTCCCATAGTGGAACATAAAGTGGAAAAGATGTTTGTTCCAGAAATGATATTTGGGCATCTGCTAACATCAAGCAATTACAACGACGAGGACAAAAAAGTTACAGGTGATTGCATAAACATGTATGGACTAAAATACAGGGTTCCCGCGGGTATGGAAAACCTGGAAAAGTTATGGAATTCAAATTTGTATTTTTAAGGCCTGGAAAAGTTTTGAAAACAGCCAACTTTTGCAAAAGTTGTTGAAAAGTATGGAATTTGGCGCCTGTTTTGCCCTGAAATTGCCAGATAGAGATAGGAATTTCAAATTACAGAGCGTTTTTGTATATTCATTGCATGTGTGGAAAATTGGCTGCATGTACCAACTCCTCTTTTCTAGTTTTACTATGGGAAGTGCTAGATTTTTTTCGAATAAGGTTATGGAAATTTGTTGTTTTTTTCTTGAAAAGTTTTGGAAAAGTCATGGAATTTATAAACGAAAATTGTGCGGGAACCCTGATGGACTAAAATAGCAAAAGCAAATTCTGTTTGATACTAGGCTGAATGGCAAACCAAGTATGGATTGCAAACTCTCTCACCTTTGAACAGGTTTCCAGACAATTATTCCATCTCAAACATTTAGTTTACAGCGTGCTTGTGTGGTAAAAGGGAATAGTTATCTTAAAGCTAGATGCCTTTATCAATTACTTCCAAATCTATTTATTCATGATTGAGTGAATCATTGGTAAAACGTCTTATTTCAAGGTGGAAGAAATGGCTACGGAGCAAAACTGTGCAATATTTTTAGCACGAAGTTTTCTGTGGAAACTGCCTCTAAGGAATACAAGAAAAAATTTAAACAGGTGACCGCCATATTTAATCTCTACATAATGTAAAAATTGAAATTACACAGTTTTATGAGATTGATAAAGAATTTTACTGATATTTCACATTGTGTTGTTTATTTTCAGACTTGGAGCAAGAATATGTCGAAAACCGGTGAACGAAAACTTGTGTCTTACGACAAACCAGACTTCACTTGTGTAACATTTTATGTAAGGCATTGTTGTCATATTCATCCAATTAATAGAGCTTGCAAGGCAAACCACAAATTTAAATATAACATGTATAGTCCGGTTAAGTACCGTATATACTCGCCTATAGGTCGCACCACCATATAGGTCACACTATTAGTTTTGTGTTTAAAAAGTGTAATTTAGAGTTGACTCGCTCATAAGTCGCACTGAAAATCTAGGGATTTAAAAGGCTCTTAGCCTAGCTTTTTTTGCATAAATAACCGGTGCAATTGGTTGTTTTTTACCATTGAACTGCATTGCATTGAAACCGAAAAACTATGTTTTCTCAACAAAGCAGGAAAATCCAACGCAAGCTGAGCTGACACATGTGCGTGTGCGCTCATGAAACTGTCTCGCATTGGTATGTGCGTGCACGAGCGCATGCACCTGTATTCGATAGCACATTTGCACTACAATTCGCGATTTGCACTTATGTCTCGTGTATAGGTCGCACCTATATTTTTTTTTTAAATATAAGTAAAAAAGTTGCGACCTATACGCGAGTATATACGGTAAATCTCTACCAAGCCTTAGCCTTGTAACAAGTTATTCTTTTTTATTAACATAGTACCTTATGCCTCCCTGTTCTAGGGGTTTTAAGGAAGCTTATGTGTAAACTTGACAGCACTAATTTTAAGTTCAAGATTTGCAAAATTGTTGGTAGCCCTGCCCCTATACATAGATAGAACAGTAATTGAATGTTGTTTGGTGCACAGCCTGACTTGGAAAAGTTTCACATGTCGACTTTGGACAAAGATACAGTGGCACTTCTCTCTCGCCGTGCTTACGATCTCACCGGGTCCACCCCAGGAATAAAAGTGTATCTGAATGGATCTAAACTACCAGTAAGTAATTGCTATTTCGGCTGACAAATCTGGTTAATCACACAAATCCATTTAATTGCTTACAGATTGTAAATACCAACTGTGGCCATTTGTTAACGAAATATTTTAGATTATTACATCATTTATTTATTTGCATCAAAAAGATTGGCAAATTAGTTATGCAATTCACTATATGTTTCTATTGTACCTACTTCTGTTATTTCATTTATTTGAGACAATTTAGATACAACTTAGTCACCAAAATTTGCTTAAAACCTGCTTAGTGAATGTGCTTTTTTGACTTGAACAACTTGTTAACAGTTGAATTCGTTCTGCAGGTAAATTCTTTCAGACAGTACGTTGAGTTATACACCAAGCAAGTTGTGGATGAACAGGGCGAACCTTTAAAAATCATTCACGAGAAAGTCAGCCCTCGTTGGGAGGTAAGTTTCATGGAGATGTTTGGATTATTATTTTTATAGAACATCTATTGTTTTGTTTCTTTTTTGTTTCCACTTAATGTTGGTTTGTTCGGACAAAAAAGGGTGTGGTAAACTTCAATTTTGCTACACGCATGTTTGTTAGTTATCTAAAGTTTAACCCCAGATGACCCAGTGGTTAAACCACAGGCCCCAGAAACTTAAAATGTAATTTTTGTGTCGTATCTATATTCTTGTGAATTTATCATCTGTTGGTGAAAATCCTAACATGTGATTTTTTCCAGATTTGCTTGACACAATCGGACAAAGGGTTTCAACAACTTTCATTTGTAAACAGCATCGCTACAACAAAGGGCGGAAGACATGTGGACCATGTTTTAGACCAGGTAAAATATGTAACAAGGACAGCAAACTGTAAAGCTGCAGACAGTGCACACTTTCAACCTATGAGGTCACATCAGTGCAGCTGGTGACAAGACAATGGACGTATTGGCCAGTGTAGCCATCTAACGGCACTCCAGTTTGTTGGGAGTAACAGGGTAAAAGATATCAGATCTTATGGGTCAAAACAGTGTGTACTGTCTGTAGCTTACTGATCATTTATTGGCCTGATGGTTTAATTTAGCAAATTATCCTACTACGAAACACTAAAACTGAAAAATAGCATTTGAAGTATTGAGGAGTTATTGACTGTGCTATGGTGCAAACCACAAAAGGATATGTGAAAAAATGTCCCTTAATTTTCCCCATTACCTTATATTGATCACAGAGCGACAGGCACATTGAAGGCATTATGCGGTATCAGCTGGTCACCAAACATTCTCATGGTTTATGCTCATTGTTTTATAGCACACAATTGAGTGCCTGAATAACACATAAGTACAATTTTATGTTAATACACACCTACATGCACACAGGTTACCAAGAAACTCACAGAAGTTGTGAAGAAGAAGAACAAGGGAGGAGTAGATGTGAAACCATATCAGGTAAAGTTAAGGAGTAAAGGATGTTTGCTCCGATTCAACATAATGTTTTTGCTTTGACAGATCAAAAATCACTGTTGGTTGTTTGTCAACTGTTTAATTGAGAACCCAACTTTTGATTCGCAAACCAAGGAAAATATGACGTTACAAGCGAAGAAGTTTGGTTCCTCATGCTCTCTTACCGACAAGTTTCTTAAGATGGTAGGTTGTGATTGTTAGATTTATAGAACATGAAAAGTGGTTGTCTGGCAATGCAGCTTTGACTCATATTACACACTTTTGTTCACTGGTTTGGTCAGTGTTGTGAATTTTTTCATTGTTGTAACATTAAAATGGCTGTGGCTTACTACAGCCAAAAAATTTGAAGATATATCACAATTATCTTTTATACGTGCCAAGTTGCATGTTTTCACTTGATATTCCTGTTGCATATATTGTCATTAAATGTTGAAGAATTCTCATTATCTAAGCAACAAATTAGAGCCAGTATATGTAAAACATGACTACGTTTCGACAAGTGCTATTGTTATCATCAGGTCATAAGAATTAAAACCGACAGAAGGCATGCAACTTTTTTTTGCTCAGATTATTCAAAACCGTGACAAGTGTACCTAAATATCATTATCTCTTAAATAAAAATCAGTTAAATTACTAAAATCTGGTTGACTTTGGGTATGCAAACTCAAGCTTTATCTATGTGATTTAAACTTGTATTGACTATGATCACTGTACACAAGATTTTTCACTGATGTTTTGGGTTTTCAACAGGCCAGTAGCAGTGGAATTGTGGACAATATTATGAACTGGGTCAAGTTTAAA
This sequence comes from Phallusia mammillata, assembly GCF_965637545.1. Classification (NCBI taxonomy): domain Eukaryota; kingdom Metazoa; phylum Chordata; class Ascidiacea; order Phlebobranchia; family Ascidiidae; genus Phallusia; species Phallusia mammillata. Next base: position 18,448,164 of record NC_137259.1, read on the forward strand.
GCTCAGAGTCAGCTGCAAAAGAAATCTGCCACAAAATCCAACAAACTTAAAGGTTCGATGTTTGTTGTGATTATGTGGCTTTTAATCTAAATCTTTGATTAAAACCTAAAAATCATGCACTATGCTCAGACCTATTTCTAACATAAACACTGTACAGCTACACTGCAGTATTTTTTCTGCCCGTAACAACCACAAGCAAACACTGAAAAATAGTGATGTGTGGTTTTTGTTTAGTCATAACTTGGCCTAAAATTTGCTATTTTTCTTGTACCAACTAGCCACTATAACTGACTTATGTGTCCAAAAGAACTTCTGACCAAAATCTCTTATTACAGGAGTTCCAAAACTGGATGATGCCAATGACGCAGGGACGAAGCATTCTCTTGGTTGTACCCTTATATTAACGGAGGGAGATTCAGCCAAAACATTGGCTGTTTCTGGTCTCTCAATTGTGGGCCGAGATAAATATGGAGTATTCCCTCTGCGTGGTAAACTTCTCAACGTCCGAGATGCTTCTCATTCTCAGGTAACCGAAATACTCCAGACTAATCCAGTTTATCGCGTGCCTGGTTTGCCAAGCTTTTTTATGCAGTTACTAAATAATTTTAACCAGCCTAGGTTAAGATTTATGATCACCACTATGCTATTAAACAGATTATGCGATAAAACAAATTTCATCTGCATATACTTAGCAGTTTAGACTCAAGTCGAACAACAAGATTATTGATAAACTGCTCTCTCGATTAACCTGCTTGTAATTGTCTAGCTAGCTGATAAATGAGGTCATTTAAGTTAATTGTATACACTCCATTTACTTACATAGAAATCAGAAAACAACTTATTTGCAAGGAAATTGTCCAGAAAATCGCATTACCTTTAAATTGCATAAAAAAGTTAATACAAAATGGTTGTGTATTTAATTATTGGTATTCATTTGTTTAAATATTCAACTATCTAAGGCAGTGGTTCTCAAACTGTGTGCCACGGCACACTAGTGTGACGTGAGAGATTTACAAGTGTGCCGCGAAATATTTCCTAATTTTAAGTGCAAACAGTTCTTGGTGTTATTGAACTTCATGACGAAATTCTGATGTGCATAACAACTTTTTACAGCTCATATTTTTGTCATTCGTAATGAAAAGCATCTTTACCCACCACAATAAAGTTGAAAATGAACTTTCTTTGAACAACTTTTGTTCTGTTTACCTGCGAAGTGTGCCGCGGAAGTAAATTTCAGTTTTTTAATGCTCCGCATGATTAAAAAGTTTTGAGAACCACTGATCTAAGGTTTTAAAAACCATTTTGGTTTCGGACAACAACATAGTCTTGTGTTTTGCAGATCATGGGCAATGCTGAGATTAACAACATCATCAAAATTATGGGACTGAAATATGGGAAGAAATATGAAAGTGACGAAGAATTGAAGACTTTGCGATACGGAAAGTTAATGATTATGACGGATCAGGTGAAATAAATAATTGCGAGATTCTAATCAGCAACTCTAATAAACTTAAGCAATTTGTGATGCAGGCCTTAGGCCAACAGTATACTCTGTTAATGCTCATCATACTTGTTGAATCACAAGCACCATTTGTATGCTGCACAGTATATTCCCAGAGCTGAAGTGTTTATTTTTTTTTATAAGTTGTAAATTCCTCCCGGTTGGGAACAACTGCGATAGCCGGTAATCAAAGGTCTATTTTATTTCATACAAAATCCCAAACTGTAACCAATTAACCTTTTCGCTGTGATCCTTCTGAAGTAACCTACGATTTTTACGACTTTTTTGCTGAAACTTTTATGCTTTCTAACATAAGTATCTTATTATGTTATATGCACTGCTTACCACTGGGCTGTTTTGTTGTCATCCAGGATCACGACGGATCTCACATTAAAGGACTTCTCATCAATTTCATCCACAGTAACTGGCCAAATATGCTGCAGAGAAGGTATCATATTTACTTGATTGTAAGCTGCATGTTGCTGTGATAAAATTTCCAAAAGTTAAAGAAAAAATTGAACTACATTTTATTTAAATGCTGTGTGGTCTAAAAAATATAGGAATAGACCTCACAGAAGGGAGAGTAAATTGTTGAATAGCTTAACAAATGATGGTACAAAACATATTTGTACAACCAGGGTTATAACATAACTAGGTTTCGCAAGACATGTAATGTGTTAAAAGTGTAATAATGTGCATGTGAAATTTGATTGGTTTTGTTTAATATTTCATTTAAGTGTCACTACTTATGGGATTTACTTAAGTTAGTTTTTTGAGAAAGTTGCATCTTTTCAACCCTGACTGTGATAAATTGTTTCAGAGTTTTGGAAGAGTTCATTACTCCGATCGTAAAAGTCACGAAAGGCCAGCAAGTTCTCTCATTCTACACAGTTCCTGAGTTTGAGGATTGGAAAAACTCAACAGAAAATGCAAAATCGTGGAAGACAAAGTACTACAAAGGTATTTGATTCAGGACTTGTCCCTCCAAAATTAAATTAATGTTGGCCTTCTGTCTTTGGGAACACTATACATGGGTCTGTTCACAACTATAATTTCACCAAAAAAATGATGTTTAATCTTTGTTGAGCAGAAAAATCTGGTGATTTGCATAACTTAGTTAATGACAATTAGGCCCGCTGTGTTTTCGTTGCGTTGTAACGTTAAAAATACATTTGCCAGAAGAGCTCTACAAACTTTTTATTATGCCTGGCAGCAATAGCTTATATAATGACAATTTGGTTATGCAATTATCTGGATTTGGCTGTAATCATTTTCTAATATTTTTGTTTCTTTTTTTACCACCCTAGGTTTGGGAACGTCTACGTCCAAGGAAGCGAAAGCTTATTTTGCCGACATGAATCGTCATCGTGTCCGTTTCAAATATTCCGGACCAGAGGACGACCACACGATTGACATGGTATGAATATCAATGTTGTGTTGTTGCCAGGAATATTTTATTAACAGTTGTATACCATTCACGCAAAAAGGAGTGTTTATGGCAAGAACTTATGTTCTATCTCTCTACTAATGATGATGCTTTAGAAGTAAATAATTTTAATGAACATAAATTCATAACTGGGATTAACCCTGAAGCGTTCACACAGACCAGCGATCGCGGCACACTCATACATAAATCATAGTACACCAGGCCCATTAAAGGCGCTATACCGAATCAAGCTGGTCTCCCAAGCATCCCATAAAGCAAGACACAGGCCAGAAAAAATCTAGCCTGCGGTGGGATTCGAACCCACGACAGGAGTCTTACTGGGACTCGCGCTCTACCAACTGAGCTACATAGGCTCAGTGGTGAACCCATTGAAAGTCGAATCACAAGCACCTTTCCCTGCCTCCGATGTTGTACATGTCAGCTTCGTAGTAGGGGCTAGCCAGATAGGCCTTTAAATAGTTTTGATGAACATATGTAGGCCAGTTATTTGACTTTCGATAGGTTCATCACCCTGATTGTCAGTTTTTGGTAGATGTTGTGGATATTATGTTCATGTATTTTTCAGAGAGCATTATTTTTTTCTGTCAGGCCTTTAACAAAAAACGGGCCGATGATCGTAAAGAGTGGCTGACCAACTATATGGAGGAGCGTAGACGATGTCGGATTGACGAACGGCCGGAACCGGGAGCTGATCTTTATTCTGCCGACACACGTCATCTTACCTTTAAGGATTTTGTCAACAAGGAACTTGTGATGTTTTCATGCACGGATTTGGAGCGATCTGTTCCGTCGTTAGTTGATGGTAGGACATAGAGATACTCCATGTTTGCTTACATCTTGTAGTATGACTTAAATCACTATCTTTATATTTTTTGTGTTGATTTTCTATGTATTTATTTTTTAACATGTCAAAAAACAGCAACAGTTCCTGTCACTTTTTAAATTTATAAAAAATACTTTGTTATGCAAATTTGTTGAAATGAACAATAACATTTTTTAAATCGTCTAGTTTCTTGTATTAGTCATCCTAAACAGAATATTTCATGTTTTTCTGGAACAAGAAAGTTAAACTGTTTCTATAGGCTTATTTCCTCAAGATAACTATACTGCACAACAAAATCAAGTTTTATATCCATGTACCTGCTTCTGTGTTTCTGCTTATAATATCCAAAACTGGAAATTGTGTACTTATTTGACTGTATGCAAACAATTGCACTTGTTTTATCACAGGGCTGAAACCCGGTCAGAGGAAAGTGTTGTACACATGTTTGCGTCGAAACGACAAACGCGAAGTAAAAGTTGCTCAACTTGCTGGTTCTGTGGCTGAGCTGTCGGCCTATCACCATGGAGAGGTGAATATATGTTTAGTACAGTATCTGTATAGATTTCGTGATAAAACTTTACAAAAATGCTGATTGTTATTGCTAGTTGGGGTTTTTTTTCAACTAAATTCATGGGAGTGTATGAATCCAATAAGAGACATCCTGCTTTTAAAGCGCTATTACCAAACAAATGCTAATGCCATCATCAGTGCAGCTAAATCAGGCATGCCGAAAATAGGATGTAACTTATTTTTAATATTAGGTTTGATTTGCAGTATCTCATTAGTTACAGCTTCATCTTATATGTTGCCTGTAAACATTTTGAAGCTTAGCAAAGATTTTACTTTCCAATTTTAGACATCGCTTATGACCACAATCATAAACATGGCGCAAAACTTTGTCGGATCAAACAACTTGAACTTACTGCAACCTATCGGACAGTTTGGTACAAGACTCCATGGAGGGAAAGATGCTGCATCCCCTCGTTATATATTTACCATGCTCAGGTGACTTGCCACCCACAGTCGTTATTTTTGTTTAGCATTCCGACAGTTTCTGTTGTCGCCATCTTATTATGTTTGCATTCACATACTATGTACAGTATAAGTCAACGAACTGGTTTGAGCCAGGAAATATTTTGCTGACCACCCTAAAAAGAGAACAAAAGATTCAGTGCACAGCAAGTAATATTCCAGTAGCACCATGACATGTGTAGACCCCTCAAATACCTGTGATTTACATTAAAGAATAATGCATGTTGTATAAACGTTACGTATAGTTATGTCAAGTTATAAATTAGTAACATTCTTTTAGGTTATAATCAAGCAAGTTAACAGCTGTTTTGGTTTGCTTTTAAAAAATTGTATTTGTCGTTTCACTTCAAAATTTCTACATGATTTTTGATTGATAATTTGGTTTCTATGTTATATTAACAATTAAAATATTCATACATATATTTTTCCAGCCCACTTGCAAGACATCTTTTCAACACCTTAGATGACAACTTGCTTAACTGGCTCTATGACGACAACCAAAAAGTTGAGCCTTCGTGGTAGGTTGTGGTTTTCTGCAGTTGTTACCAAAAATCTATCTGTGCAAATTCACAGTCCTGTTTCGAACATAGGTATTGTCCGATTATTCCAACTGTGCTTGTGAACGGAACGGAGGGAATTGGAACAGGCTGGTCGACGAGAGTTCCCAACCACGATATTCGTGAAGTTGTAGAAAACTGTCGAAGAATGATGAGAGGGGAGGACCCTTTGCCCATGGTTAGATAAAGACTCTATGAATATGAATACGGGATATTTTATAAACTTTTTTCTTGCTCAACTAACAGTTATAAAATGTCATCTGACGTTTCAACAGCCTCTTTACCAGGGAAATGTCAGCTACCCAACTTAGCCATTTGTGTAACATACCAACTTAAAATTTCATAAAAATTGACAATAAAAACACCCAAGTATCCAAGTATGAAAGAAGCAAAACCATTATTAAGCATCATGATGATTTTTTACCATAAGTTACAGTTTGTAGCTATTTTGAACAGAATGAACAGAAGTTAAGGCACAAAATCACAAATGCTGTGAAAAGGAAAAACTTGATATTATGCCTGGCAGCAATAGCTTATATACTTAATATTATGTGGCATCTTTTTTTCATTGACGGGATTTTTATTAACTTTCCTCAATCAACACTAAAACATTTCCACATTTTTTAAATTCCAGCTGCCTAGTTACAAGAACTTCAAAGGCACAATTGAGGAGCTTGAACCCAACAAGTTTGTTGTGAACGGAGAAGCTTCTATATTGGACGACAACACAGTGGAAATTAGTGAACTCCCGATCAAAACATGGACACAGGTGAAATAAATATCCAAATAATATCACTCTACTTTGCAGCTTATGACATAATTCCTAAATTAACCTGTTGTGAGTAAACTTCCACCTGTTTTCAATTTCACATTTTTTTGTTCAGCAAAACTTTTTTAGCCTATCTTGCAGCAATAACACATAATAAATTTAAAATTATGCATTGTAAAGGTAACATATTGTATTTTTGTTGATATTGCAGTAAGATTTAACAATTGTGCATTAGTTTATGACAGTGGTGGGATTCAAATTTTTTGTCAGCCGGTTCTGTTACAAAAAGTCCATTGACAGTAACCAGTAATGTTAACCGGTTCGCTGTTCTCATAAAATTTCGTTAGACGATTCTATAGAACCGGTGCAAACCAGCTGAATCCCACCACTGGTTTATGACCTAAAACATATTTACAAGTTTTCAAATCAAAATATCCTGTTTTTCAGCCGTATAAGGAAAATGTGCTGGAGCCTCTAGTGGTGGGAACGGATAAAGTTACGCCTCAGCTGTCCGAATACAAGGAATACAACACTGACGTCAGTGTGAGGTTTATTGTTAAAATGTCCGAGCAGAAACTCAGAGATATTGAGAGGAAGGGCTTGCACAAATTCCTCAACTTGCAGACAACCATTACTTGCCAAAACACAATGGTACGTTGCTAGTTTGTTGTGTTTAGTTAAAAAGGGTTGAGTAAGCTTATAATTTATTGCTGCTTTTGCAAAACTTTTGTTTAGTTCAAATGTGAGAATTAAGCCATCTACCTACATATAACCAAACCTTCTGTTACAATACAGTCCTTGAATTATTATCCACAACAGTTCATTTCTCCATAACAGAAATATGTCAGATTACTATGTCGGTATAAATCTGGAAAAAAACGTGCATGCCCCTCACAAAGCACAACTCCCTACTGTACAATGTTAAACTTATAACAATTGCCAAAAAACAAGCACCCTAGCAAACAAAGTTTGGACAATGGGTGGGTAATTTTCAAGTCTCTATTAAACTAATTGCGCGTTTTAGCGATATTGACAGACAATCCTATGCTTCTGATTGCTGCCCAACACTATAACATAGCCATTTGTTTAAATTACAAAACCGACACTGACCCTGAATGATGATGACTTCTCATAACTATCTTTCCTTCATTCTGCCAAAAACTTTGTCTGTTATTTTTTACTTTGATTTCAACAAATTAATTTTTCAGGTGATGTTTGATGAATTTGGATGTCTTCGAAAGTTCAACAGCACAACAGAGATCTTCAAACAGTTTTACAATCTCCGAGTTCAGCTTTACACAAAACGAAAAGATTTCCTGCTCGGTTTGTTGACGGCTGAATCGAAGAAACTTTCAAACCAAGCGAGATTTATTTTGGAAAAGATTGAAGGCAAAATCACAATCTGTAAGTAAAAGTGCAAACGTCAAAACAGACTACATGAAATCGGTCTGTGTAACAGGGTGGTGACCGACGGATCTGTCTTCTTTTATCAAATATACAAAATATACTCAAGAAGAGCGGTTGTTCGATTTGATTAAGACACAAACTGTCAATGCCTTCTTAAGGCAAAATTAAATATTTCTGTTTCTTAAATAATTGATCACACTGACACTGATTGTTTGCCAATCTTTTTGAGCGTTATGTGTATTTGTAAGTAAAATTATTTGGTATAAAATTACACTTAACTGAATCTGATTAAGTGGAAATTTTTCTCCATAGTCAACAAGGCCAAGAAGATTCTGATCAAGATGTTGCTCGACAACAAATATGATTCGGATCCCGTGAAAGTTTGGAAGGAAACCTTACAAAAGGTAAGAAACATTGTTGGTTTGGTAACTACAAAAATATCAAGTTGTGCAACTACCGATCTCAAACTGCATTTTATAACAAAGTGGTTAGAATTATGGGTCTCCTTCCCTGAAGGGGATACATCTTGATTTTTTTTTCTCTGGTGAAGTTTGTCCATGCACTTTGCTATGAAATCTTTGGTGGATTTGGATGAAACTTTCACAGATGGTAGATATGGCCATGTAGATGTGCCATCTGCTTCGTTTGACTTGATAACCCCAGTATTTACCCTGCTGGCCCCCAAAGTGTAAAACGTTTTCGTATGTTGCTGTGCACCACAAACGAAAGATTTATGTAGTGGAATAGTATAATAAAGGCAACAGAACATATGCTACTTGTGTTTGTGCATTACTTGGTGAACGTTTTTGCACATGCCAGTCAGAGGGTGTTTCTGTAAAGATCACATCTATTCCCATTCGTTTCTCTTCACAGAAGCATTTTTGTTGTTAATTTTTTGATCATTATTACATAAAAATTGTAAATGTAAAGCTTGTATGAATGGCTTTATTTTGGCTCACAAATTCTATGCCTTTGCTCATTAACTAATGTTTTTGGCTCCAAGTATTTGCTGTGACGTATCCTTTCAACATTTCCAGGCATCGGAACAACAAGACACTGAGGCAGATGAAACTGACACAGAGGAAGACTTGAAGGGCCCGGATTTCAACTACATCCTTAATATGCCGCTGTGGAGTTTGTCCAAGGAGAGAAAGGACGACCTTCTCAAACAGGTAAACATGGTTTAGTCACTGTTGCTAATTTCGTTGTTACTGCTATGTAATTTTTTGTATGCCACCTGTACATAGATATGTAACCAAATTCGTTTTTGTAATTAGGTTGTAATTAGGCACATTTAAACAGGTAAACTCCTTCTTTTTGACACAAACTCCTCTTGGCTTACTATGATTTATATGCAACTGTGCTGTTTTCACTGGCCTGCATGAATTGATCCCAGTAAAGGGAAATGGTATATACATATTAATTACAAGAATTAAAGGCCAAAATTGCTCACAGCTTTCCACTTTTCTAAACTGTAAAAATTCAGAATGAAACTCTAAATTAAAGAAATCTAGTTGTGTGAGCTGTTTGCTTTAAAAGCAGGGTTTTCCAACCAATTTTCTATGGTTTATAAACCAACTCAAGCAGTACGAGCATAAACAAGGTTATGTGTAAATCAATGATGTTATATTTGCCCACAGAGAGATGCTAAGATGCAGGAACTGGAAAATTTGAGACTGAAAACTCCGATTAACCTCTGGGAGGATGATCTCAACAAATTTATGGATGAGCTGGAGGTTTGTTATTCCTTTTAGCCAATGCACTTAATATATATATATTAGTTTTTGTTGATCCAGAAAAGCATGAAGCCCTTTAATCAAATGTGAAAAACACACATGCCAGGTTTTATGTGTTTTGTTGAGCATTTTGCTGTTCATATGTTAATAAAATCGTGACATTTTTGGTTTTAACTGTTTTTTTTTCAAAAACAATGCATTGCACCTGTAACAGTCACCTGTATTTAAACCATAGTTTTTTGGTACATATGGTAAGCATGAGGTAACTTGATTTTGTTTTAAAAAAGCTTGTCAAAGTACTGCTTGTATAAATAAAGCAACAATTCATATCTTGCAGAAAGTTGAACAGAAGGAACGCGAGGATATGATGATGGCGATTAAACAAGCTGACAAAAAACCTGTGCTCGGAAAAGGTCGGGGTCAAAAGGCCAAGTTGGTTGAACGCATGGAGACAAAACCTTCCCCTCATGGGATTAGAGTGGTGCCTGTGATCGACCCATCGCTAAAACCAAAATCTGGAAAAGCTCGGGTAAGTTGTTTGACAGACTGAAGCATAACTGTGGACAAGAGTTGTGTGAGAGGATGTATTGATTGTTGGGGATGTACCAAAACTGAAACCGTTCTGTTTTGTCAAACACTGAGCATCTCACCACAGTAATGTCGGCCGAGCATGTGCAATGCATTGTGACCACAAGCATTCCTAATTTCCCGCTAGATGTGTAGCTTTCATAGGCTCCTTACGTCTCCAGTGGTGTGACACCAGAAATACACGTTATTCCAACATCTGACGCACTTAATAAAACAGTCATGTTTGTTCTTGGATACCCCTTCGTACAGTTCATATAAATGGGCATGAATATACAAAGTTATTACTCCAGCCAGTTTGTGCAACTGCTCGGCCAAACATCTAAAATAGCGTTGCTCTCTACCGAGTACTCGTGTTCTGGCTCGACCTATCCCTATTGATTGTCATTTTTCTTGTAGGGCAGTTTTGTTATGAGATAAAGCTAACTTTTAAGTTTAATTACAGACATTTGCACAATTGTTTAACAAAATTTTATTCTATTGCGAAACAAAATTGAAGCACACATTTATATGTTTTTTTGACTATGATACATCAGTACAACACTTAAAGCTCTTTTGTGGTGACCTAAATTACAGAGGTACTCTACAAGTTGACATAAAACTTAATAATTAAGAAATGCCAAACAAATATGTAAAAAGTATTATACTTTGTTACCAAGAGGCTTTGTGAATTATTTTAATTGAATAATTGTTTTATGTCAGGTAAAGAAAGAAGCAAAGCCAGATCCGACCGTGAAAAAACTCGACGAATATTTCAAAAATGCAGATGAAGAGGAAAAAGAAATTACTCCAGGTTTTGTTTGTTTAGTTTTGTGGCAATGCAGGCTGTTCTGGTTATTGGCATGTTCAGTTTTATGACGTACTGGTACTAAATAGCTGGTAATTATTTAAGTTTGGTTAATTATGAAAAAACTTTTAAGTTTTAGGTTTGATTTGGATAATCTCGGTTGTCAGTTGAACAAGAGTATTTCGTCAATTTTATGTCAAGTGGTACAATGTTAATGGCTGTTAGGATTTGTCTAATCATAGGTATTGGCTTTACACAGCTCCAGTGAAGCCGAAGAGTAAATAAACCAAAAAAGGGTGATGAATGGAAGTTGTTTTCACTTGACTAAACTTTTAAAAGAGAAATACAGATAGCCCAAACTATTTGCTTTATTTATCACATACTCAATGTGTAACTTACTTTTTATTGTTTTTGCAGAAGATGAAATGGACATGGATCAACCCCCATCATTGATGAGCAGAATCCAAAAATCAGGTAAAGTGAATTTTTTGCATAATTTTTAGTGAGGGTTCGCCATTAAGTCCTTATACCTAAGTTGTTTTTTTAGAAAATATGATTGACCTTATTTCAAGTAAATGTCTATATTTGACATGACATTAGAAATGTAATGCAAAAACTGTGGAGTAAAAACTTAATGAGCCACAATTTACAATTAAATATATATGGTAGATGATTGGATGATGGGTAATCCATTTAATTTGTTAATATTTTCAGCCGAAAAAGAGAAGAAAAAGGGAACCAAGCAAAGTAAACTGACATTTAAACCAAAATCTCAACAGAAAGTTACAAAGATTTTAATGGATAGCGATTCAGAGTCGTCAGGAATGGATTTCAAACCAAACTTGAAAAGTATGTCGGTTATTATAACAAAACCTTGACCTGTTTTATACAGGAGTTTTTGTCAATTTGTGCAAACCAAAATGGAAATTATGTTAAACACTTGCAGCTTTGTTAAATAAATCCATCTTGTTTTGCAAGCCGGTTTCGTCCACAGGCTGGAGTTTCAAATTGTTAGTTAACTTTTTGTCAGTTTGATCCAGTGGTGGGATTCAAATTTTTTGTCAGCCAGTTCTATCACGAACAGGTTTTTTTTAAGGTTTGGATTGGGTGACCGCTAAGTAGTTTTAAGAGACCACAAGCGTTTCATTTAAATACCAAAAATAGCCATATTTGCTTAAACGAATTGCAAGTCCAAATTTTGGGAAACCGCTGGAGAAAAACACCTTTGAAAAACACTGAATTCACGAAAGTCATATTTTTTAGCCGGTTCTGTTACAAAAAGTCAATTGACAGTAACCAGTAATGCTAACCGGTTCGCTGATCTCATAAAATTTCGTGAGACGGTTCTATCAGACCGGTGCGAACCTGCTGAATCCCACCACTAGTTTGATCTCAATGATAAACCAGTGCCAACCCAACTGGTTTGCTACTTCTAATAAATTTACATTTGTTACAGAGAAACACACTACCCTGATTTCTGATGATGAAGATAGCAATGCCAGGAACGATGATATTTTTGCCGCTAAGAACCAGATGTCAACAGGGTGGGGAGGGTTAATGTGTCAGCAATGTTTCGGTGTATCACAAAATAGCACTGTTAAGCAACTTTATTCTTAAAAATACAAAATACATAAACATGATTTCTACAAAAATAGGAGCAGCCAAATGTTAAATATTTAAAACTGATTTTTTCCAAATGTCGCTTTCTTATACAAATAGAAAAAAGATTGATCGGTGCTTATTTTATCTATGGGAATGCCAGGTATTGCTCATTTTAAACAATCTTTATTTTTCTTTATAGAACTGAATCTGAAGAGGCTGAGGTGGAATCTGCTGAAGACAAGGCGGACTGGGACACAATTATGGGAATCAAGAAGCCAGAAAAAGTGAGAATATGTTTTTTTGTTGTATGTATATTTTCTACAGATTAGTGAAACCGAGCAGCAGATTGTTTTGTAGCATACACCTGTTTCAAAAAATATTAAATACTATTTAAATAACACTGACACCTTTTTACCGCACCATATGTACTTGATTGTAAGCCACACAAACTATTAGGTAAAAAAACATTAAATAATTAAAATAATTATGGTAAATGTTCACCAGTAAAAGTCGCATGTCCTTGTTTTTACTTGCAAAATGCAACACTTTGAATGACATTAACATACATTTATTTACTTGACTTAATTTTTTACCCCCTGCGACTTCAGAAAACTCAGGTGAAGGGCCCCACCAAGCGGAGAAAACTGCAGAGCAACAAGACGAGTGATAGCGATGCTGCTTCGAGACCAAAAAGTAAGTGGGGAATCGTTTTTAGTTTAAATTGAACTTTGCAATGTTAACCAACAATTTGTTTCCATGAACAGAAGTTGCAAAAGTCGCTGCCAGCAAGAAAAAAACGACCAAGCCGGCCGAACCCAAACCAGCCTCCAAGGTGCAGTACATTAAATAAGCAGTGGTTCTTAAACTTTAGGAATGCCCCAGACTGCTATGTCTTCTCCAAACCTTTAGCTTGGGTGTTAAAGGCCCATTGTTTTAGGGCAGGCTTTCTCAACATGTTGGTTCTTTTAAGACATTTGCGCGAGGTAAAACACTGAAGGAACTACTTACATACCCATTAAAAAGATAAACATCTTTATGTCTTACATACCACTGATTTCTAATCAAGTTTTTTAGGAGACTATTTTATGTCCCTGTGTCTCAAAAAGTACATTTTTATACTTCACAAAGACTCTTCCAGCAATTTAATGGTGTATACAACGGCCCATTAGACGTAAAAAACATTATTTACATTTATTTTCACCGTCCAACTTATGAACAGATCCGTATGTAGTCTTCCATCAATGTTTTCACTTTTTGTTCATCTGATTAAATATTTTCAACTCAAACCAGCCAAGAGGCAAAAAGACACAGAAGAAGAAGAACGCATGGTCAGATGATGATGAAGATGTTATAGATGAGGAATCGGAAGCTTCCGGAGCAAGCAGCTTCGAAGGGGGAGACTCCGGAAGTGACGTCATCGACGTGAAACCACGTGTTGTGTCGGCAAGGCAACGGAAACAGGCCAAGTACACGTTTTCCGACAGCGAGGCTGACAGTGATTTCTGAAGCTCCCGGTCAACTTTGGATTATTGGATCTGTCTTTATTGAACACTGCCACATGTACGAGGCTTCTGCATCATAGAGAATTTCTTTCCTTACCTGTCATCTTGCTGTAGAATGATTCTTTCCTTCTTTTCCAGGCGAATGTTGTGAGCGTTTATGTTTTGTATTTTATGGACACAATACATTTGTAAAAAAACACGACTTAATTATGTTGCCCAGCAGAAGAAATAAAGAGGCAGTTGAAACAGACTTAGGTACAACGGACCCTTTTTATGGTCTTGTTCGGGCATACAGTATGTCTAAACATGTATTTACAAATTTGCTTCAAAAATTTCTGCGTTCTGGGTTGGAAGCTATTGTTGTAAGTGGGTTTTCAGGACCTGCAGTCTGGTCGAATAAAATGCCATGGTGGATTTCATTGTTGACAAACTTGGTTTGAATCTATCAGAACGAGTAAACTTGCTTGAAGCACGCTTTCTAAATATGTTTTAGATGTGCTAAGAGGCCATTTGCAAGGTGCAAAAAAATTGTTGTTTACTTTTGTAGTCTACTTTCTGTCCACATCTTTGTGCTTTTAGAATTAACATGGTTTGTAGCTACTGCGGTCCAACACAGCATGTAATAATCATTTTTGTGTCACAAATTTGTGATGTTCTTATTAATCCAAGTCCCTAAAAACATGAAGCGATCATGGATGTACATGTACACCAGATTGGTCATGTTGTCCACTTGCACAAATTAATCCATATGTGTTGGTATGGTCATCATTTAGCAAAACCACACCAATAAATAAAGCTTAAAAAATTTCCCAAAATTAAAATCCTTCAAATTAAGTATTCTGTTGTCTAAAGAAAAATAATTAATTCGCACCGCCACACTTGAATGAGCAGCGCGCCTTTTTCTTTTCGACCTTCGAACTCTTCTCTCGAATGACGTCATCATGGTTCGATTGTGACAACACAGTCTAATTGCTTGCGTTGCAGGAAATTTGGTGGGTTTTAGTGCAGTTCAATTTGCGAATACAAAAGCTATATATAGGAATTGGATCGTTAGGTACAAGGGTTTCGCTTTACTAAATGTTGACCAACTTCTTTGAGTAACTTTTCGTACAGTTTTAGGTTTCTAGACAATCTAGAGACTGTTAAATAGTAATGACAACATTGTATATGTAAAGGCCCTAATTATATGTCAATTATGTTTTTAGGAATTTATTCAATTTGCTTTTGTATTTGCGAATTCTACGGATAATGAAAGAAAAAGGGTAAGTTTTGTGTTGTATAATTTTATGTGAATGTAAATATTGTAATATAATACCCTAATTAAGTCAGGTAGCTATTATGGTTATTGCTTTGGGAGAGTTTAAGAAGTCATAGTACAAACTGTATCTAGTAAATTAACACATAATTATACAGTAGTGTTGCTAGATGCTGGATTCTACACAAAATTGTGAAATAACATGAATTTCAGTTGACTTTTTGTTGGAAATTACATATTGCTGAATAATGTAAGCTTTCTTATGTCATGCATCCTAATTATGGGCGTTAATGTATTTAAACGGTCACTATGTCCATGATAACCAGCTCAATTTGCTTTAACATGGCAAATTTTGCTGAATTGTGACACATCAGTTGCTACATTGAGCCTGTTAAACAGTGTGTACGTGCTGAAAGCGGTTGTGCAAGAACCTGCCTTCTGATTGGTTGCCTGACTCGCGAAATGGGCGGGTCTGGTATGACGTAGCGTTCTTTGTTAAAACCGGGCTTGGCCGGCTAAAGCAATTGCTTTGCTGAAGGATTATAAATGTATTGAAAATAAAAGCTTTCTGTTGAATAGATCATGTTAATTAAACAACATTTTGATCAAAATTTCGTAAAAAAATAGGTTTAAACAGTTTACATTTTTAATGTTTTAACGTGACACGCTTTATAATGTATGTATTTTGCATTGTTTCACATTTCATTAACGTGTAAATAGCGATTTTTGTGGGCCCAAACCTTTCACCGCCGGCAGTCAATTATTCCCATACATACACCAAATGCTGGACATTTTGACCAACTAAGTTTTACATGAAACCTGTTTATCGAACCCACATAGCGTTTGAATGGCGTGTTTTGTATTTGCATTCATCCTGGTGACGAAAAACGATTGCGAAATCCGGAATCCTGTTATTCCTGTTTTATCGCCGACAATAGGCGGTGCCCACGTGATTCGTGTCGGCTTGTCTGTGATTGGTCGAGAGCGTGGGCGTGTTTCTTTGTTCGCCGGCTCGCATTTCGCAACCTGGGCAAGTTCCGAAATTTCAACGGAGTCAGCAGTTTAACTACTTTGAGCCCCCGGGTCGACGCCCCTGTTGTCCCGCCAAGATAAACAGCCATTGTTGTGTCACAGTTACCCAATGAACGGCCTCAACTTGCAAAAATGACCTGCAATTTTTCTAAACTGACGATTTCAATTAATCTGCGATGTACTGGCCTAAAATAAACTTAAAAGCGATGTGCGTTATGCAGAGTTCAGCCATGCGTATGTTTTTTTATACATTTTGCCACCTAACTTTTGCCACAGTAAGAATTAGCGGCATTATAAAAACAGTTTTCAATGATTTTTTGCCGTTCAAAATCACAAAACAAATTTTACTTAACAAGCTGCAGACAGTGCACACTGTTTTGACCTATAAGGTCTCAGCAGTGCATCTGGTTTACAAGAGATACGCCGTATTGGCTAGTGTAGCTTATTTTTACATAAATTTTGCATTCTCATTCATTGCAATGCAATCACTATAATGAACAATGCGAGTCCTGGGTTGAGTGCAGGCGTTAAGGTAGCGAAACTACGTTGTTAAAGTTTGTGATGAAATGTACAAACAACACCCTTAATGTTGGGTTTACCCTGGAGTATGTTACATCTTCTTTGCACATAGATTCCCCTATAATGCTTTGTTGTTGTTAAATAGGTAAATTCTCCACGTTGGCTTGTTTACGGTTTTGAAACAAAAACAGAGAACGGCCGAAACTTTCCATGTATTCAGTTTTTCTTCCTTCTGTCGTTATACAGGTTCCTCTCTGTGTGGCGTTATTATCCTAACTAATTAAGTATGTAAATATGTTGACGTCTACAAATTGCGCATTAGTCCTGTTTTGGTTTCGGGCTGGAAAACTTTGAAACTACCAGCTAAGGCTTTTCTGATATTCAATTACACTTTCGTCTTCATTGAACAGACTCCCCTTAACGTGGTGTTTTTATGTTAAGTCATGTAATTCAGACTTACAAACTGCACAATTGTTTTGTTTTTGGGTTCCGAAATGGAAAAGTTTTAAACACTCAGCGAAAGTTCTCCGTGTGTTTAGTTACATATTTCCCGCCATCATAGATCGCACGGAATGCTTTGTTTTGTAAAAGTATGCAAATTGACAAGGGTATATCTCTGCTGTCATTTGTTGCAAAGGCATTCGGCATTCGTTGTGAAGGCTTAATGGTCGATAGTTTGTAAGTAGCTGAATTTTAGAAATATATAGAGTGTGTGTATAAATCTCAGACCGAAGTTATCTTTTTATGCTTCTAAGCGGTTTTAAAACAATTGCTTTTTAGGTGTACAGTAAAAATAAAAATGTTGCATATTAATTAAGGTATAGCAGTCGTTCCTTCTAATTTTATTCGTTGATAGTTGTTTTGTGCTGCAGTTGCCTGGACTGGAATATTTTTGCACGAAACTTGCAACCAATTTGACGTTGTACTCATGTACTGTAACCTAATAAGACCGGAGAAAATGTCTGATGTAAAACGATATTATTAAACAAAGGCCATTGTACGTGTTTATGACGTTGGTTGAGATGTGTTGATTACGCTCGGTGAATGAAATTGACGTGTGAATGGGAAAATGATACATAAATACGTTGTGTATAGGGATGTTTACTTCTATTACCATGGCCTTAGCATTGGTATTAATTGTGAAACCAATAGGGATGTTAAATAAATGCAAATAAAACGTTTAAAATTTGCTGCAGCCCAATGGATATGTAAAACTGAAATTTAAGTTATCAAGTGTTTACGAAATATGAAATAAAAAGCTTTTACATTTTTCTGTAGCCTAATAGATTTATAAAACTGAAATTCAAAATTTTAAAGTCTTAGCTGTTTTCGAAACATAAACCAAAGCGCGTTCAAATTTGTTGTAGCTCAATAGATACATAAATCTAAAATAAAAAAAATTAAATGTTCGTCATAATCATTCAAGTGTCGTCATATTTCAAACCACTTGGGATTAACAAAGCTTGTTATCATAGTTCCCTCCTTGCGGTGCAGACTTAAATGGTCTTACTTCGTATTATCTGTCATTGCACAACACTAAGTAGGTCAAAGTTCATTGGTAATCCCGCTTTGGTCGCAACATGTGGCAGAGTTCAACCGAGTTCGTTTGCCTTACGCGCTAATTCCCAAGTTGTCAAGTTATCTTTAAAGCAGTGATTATCAACCGCGGCTCTCAACTACTTAGTTTGCAGACCTCAGAAAATCACCAAAGATTATAATTGTTTATTGTATTGTTTCTCATAAGCCAGAATCAAAAAGAT
Source organism: Phallusia mammillata (assembly GCF_965637545.1). Lineage (NCBI taxonomy): Eukaryota > Metazoa > Chordata > Ascidiacea > Phlebobranchia > Ascidiidae > Phallusia > Phallusia mammillata. The sequence goes on from NC_137259.1 coordinate 18,466,478, forward strand.
TTCTGCAGAGAAGTGTTATTAAAAAAGAAACGTTACCTGTTCACCTGCATTCTTTGTTTTAATTCGTTTTTTGCGGCTCCTTACACACTTAAAAAACTACATTTTGGCCCCGACAATAAAAAGATTGAGAACCATTGCTTCAACCCATAAGACTGTACATGGACATGTGTACTATTAAATATGTATGCCAGACCGTGTTTTAAGAAACCCTTATTTGTAAGCAGTGTTATTGCATTGTACTAATTATAGCTTCTATCGGTCAAAACACTGGTCAATTTCGAAAAATAATTACCCAAACATCGCATAAAAACAAAATAAATGTAACTGTAACAACCTTTTCATGAAACACTAGTTATAAAATGTTATAAGTTTTAAAATACCACGACGAGGATATTACAAATATTGGACACAAGGGTGAAAATAGTCGGTATTCGGTACCATGTTATACTGTGTCGTTTTTTACTTGTATTATATAGGATGACACGACAAATTGTGAAAAAAGGAACCAATCTTTAAAAAGGAACCAAAACCACATAAACTTTGCACCAAACCCGGAAATATATGTTTGTCGCAAATTTAGCCACTGCTTTTCTCACGCCAGTTTTTGGGTCGATTCTTATTGGCTAAAAATCTGACGCGTGTGTCTTCTGGGGGCGTAACGCCTATGACGCACCAGTTGTACTGGTCTATATGGCCTGTGATTGGCTGAAACAGTGGGCGTCGTTCTCTGGGCATGACAAATTGACTGTACCGCCTCCTCAACTCATCTGATCACTGCTTTTATTTCAGCCAGTCACGCAGTCAACAAGCAGGTTTTAAACTATGTCAGCCCTAGGTACAGATCAACTGTATTTATGCGTAAAGTAAAATTGTGTACTATTTGAAGCGAAAAGGTTGCCTATTCGTATGTTTGCGTATAAATTTGTGAGTAGTTTGTAGAATTTTGTTTTAATTTCCATTTTTTAAGGCTCTAAAATTGTCTGAACAATATAAAAAACTTATTTTACTGATGTGTGGCCTAAACAGGTATATATAAGTTATTTTTTTACGTGACATATTTTCGAATAAGAAGCTTGCAAATAAGCAGTACAACATAATATATCTCTGTTACAGTGACGATTTAATGAATCATGTGCAGACCATTGCATTGTTAACAATAGGTCATTATGTGTCTTTGTCCTGCAGCTGATACACAAACCCGGCCATTGCGTACGTTGGAACACGAGCCAGACATAGCTTCAACATTTCAAACCTCACATGACTCTTAAAGGACGTCACGATTAGCGTAAACGCCCACCACTCGTCACAGCGTGTCATAACGTTGCTTTAAATCTGTCATAGCAATACGAGTTAGGTTCGGACTGAGTCTGATGCTTGTCTATAGCCTGTTTTGCAGCATTTGCATGTAAAAAGCAGTAAGCAAATTTGGTACGTTTGTTATGGAGTAAAATTTCGAGTTAAAAAAAAAATTGGTATGAAATTGTTGTTGGGGCCATTGAGGTGATGATCTGCGTGATCCTTATATTTGTTTCTCTAATTAGAACCGTATCGGTCTCTAAATACATGGATGAATACCTTAAAGACGTTGCTTTGAGGTCACTTTATTTGGTTTTCGTTGAGGTTTATCTTCCAAAGGTTTGCCTCATGTTGAACTATCCAGAACATAACCACACTCTATATGGCGTTTAGATTTTTATTTTGATCAATAACCTAAGACTAATTGCACGTGGGCGAAAAAAATACGCACAACACAGTACGAGGAAAGTTATCAAAATGACCGGGGAACGGTCTGTGCTGTACAAGCAAGCAGAAATAAAAGTTTAAAACACGGCATTAGGCTTTGCCACAATCTCAGCAAAAGTCTTACCCCTGCTGTCCTTTCGATCAACCTGCCCAACCGGATGTGTGACGATGACGTCATTGGCTTGTAGTGACGTCATCATACGCTCTTGATGAGCTTGAGGGTTCCGTGCAGCCGACGATATAAAACTTTCAAAACTAATTGACGACGTACGGGGTAGGGGTGCATATTGGGTGGGTGGGGGATTTCCCTCTGAGGGGGCTGGGGTCTGGTACCCATGTCCGAAGTACCCAAGGTTCGTGTGGTCGCAATGGAACAGTTGTTGCGTCGCGGCGCTGAATTCTGGAATACGCGGCAAGTTGCAAACTTTTCCGAGCTGGCTGTTGCGTCGTTGGGTGGTTTGCAGCTGACGGACAGGTTGTTGGGGGTAGGGAACACTGCGTTGGACTCCTGGAAACGTTAAAGTTGTTGGAATTGTTTGCTATTATACTGGGGTATTAAGTGTTAAAGTGTGAAATATTGGCAACTGATTAGGTCGGTGGGTCTCAATACAAATGGTAAAACATTTTTGGTTTCCTTTCGAAGTATGTAGGCTACTCTGTTCTTTTAATGAAGAAATAAAAGGAAAACTATAAATAAGTTTTAACTGTACGTCACGTCTCTCAACTTGTTTTCTCCTTTCAAACGTTTCCGACTGCTTAAAAGTGTTTTCGCACGAATGAATATATCACCTAGAATCCAAACTTCCTGAACTATCTTGATTTGCTTGCGTCACATGACCATATTATCCAGCCAATGGCGCGCTGACTCCAGACACGTGACCATAAACTTACCCGGGTAGAACGGAAATGAAGCAATTTGCTGTCCTGTGGGCGTTGCCCGTCTCGCCGTTTCTGATTGGTTAAAGTTCGCCGGCCTTTCTCCAGGTCTTAGCTTCAAAATCGGGTTCGACCTTTAAAAGAGAGTGTGGGCGCTGGAGTGTTAAATCCATTACCCTGCAATTGCGGCTCTAATCCCGGGTTGCTCGCCAAAAACGCATCTCAACTAGGCCAGGGTTTAACCAAACACCGAAGCGGTGAAGTTGAGCGGAAAGCCCTTGGGGCAAAATGCGTCAATTGTTGTTGGCTGGCGCTTCAGGCATTATGAGTCACACCCAATCGGACTATCGCCTCTCCAGTTGCGGTTATTGCTGGGGAGTTGAGGCTAAGGTCGGTGTGGATTTTGTATTACCGTGTCAACAAGCATTACAATGCGATATTGCTGTTTAAGTACAACGCCTTATAACGCAACAGTCAGATTGTGCAGTGGAAAGGTTTGTGGTAATGATCACTGTGCACAAAAAAGTTTTACAGTTGTTTAGCAACCAATTGTGCGTAAAGGTCAAACGCGTTCGGTTATTTTGTGTTTGAGAGGTCAGTCTTGCAGAACGTTTCCTGCTTCGTAAAGCGTCTGTCAGCTCCGTTCAAACAACATGTGTTTTTCTGGCAGTGGCTGACACGAAATAAGCGTAGTTAACTCGGAAACGTTATAAGGCCAGGTAATTGGTAATAGGCAGTGGTGGGATTCAACTTTTTGTCAGCTGGTTCTATCACAAAAGTCTTATTTTTCAGTCGGTTCTGTTGCAAAAAGTCTATTGACAGTAACCAGTAATGCTAACCGGTTCGCTGATCTCATACAATTTCGTGAGACAGTTCTATAGAACCGGTACGAACCGGCTGATTCCCACCACTGGTAATAGGAATATTGCAAAATAGGTCATTAGTACCAGCTTAACCGCAGCATATTTATGTGATAACTTTGTTTTGGGCAAAACTGTTTATGCGGTGTTTTTGTTGTTATTATTTGACCGGTTTAGCCTTTCAGAGCTGAAGTTCCGAGCAAGTATAGGTGATTTATTAAAGTATGTTAGAGCACAGAGGACGATTCAAAAAGTTGATTAATCGCTTATTGATACCTAAGTGGGTTATAAGCCCACGTACAGCGGTCGATGCTGGCAAATTTTGTAGTTGAGCATTTTATCCTAAGTAAAGGGCTTTATTTCCAAGTGATTCACTTGTTTGTTTTAGCTATTCTCACTTGATTAGACCATCAGGAATTGGCAACGGTATGTAGTTGAACGACGGAAAGTTAAGAAGCGTGTTTTCACAACGTTTCGTGTCTGTTTCGTCATCGTCCAATACATTTCTCATTATCTCATCTTCCAATTTCCCGAAATCCAAAATCTGCGCGAACAAAAACGTTTTATAAAAGCGTCGAGCCAATGCATGATAAGTGTTTGGAAGGCAGTGCACACTGTTTCAAACCTATAAGGTCAAATTGAAAAGCTAGACAATGTTCTTGACAAGTTGTTAGGTTGTACACGTTTTGTCTGGCAAATTCGTATTTCATTTTTCTCACAAACAAGTGGCTGGCCATTATCAGAACGATAAATAAGTCAAACATTGATTTAAAGTCCGCCGGTATTAGGGCTATAAATCTACAGCCCCTGTTAACCGTTGCCCCTTTCTGTGTAAACCTGCAACCCGGGTTCTTTGTTTGCCCGCAGCGGTGTGCTCAACCAAGCGTGTAGCGCCTAAGCCAATCAGATAAGGCGCCGCCCTCTTTCTCAGTCCAAAGAGCAAGAGTTTGTTTACCTTTCAAACCAGGCCAGTTTACCGACACGTGAAAAGCCCACGCCATAGCCTTTCTCTATTGTCTGACGCAATCGAAGGCGTCATCTGGCCTTGTCACAGGCCCTGCTGTCCGCATTACAGCACTGGAGTCTTGTTTCAATGGCAGGTGTTAGAATGTGCTTTTGTCAGGGATTTGTTCATACAGTAGCAAAGGACTAATATATTTGTCTAATTGGCTCCAAAAAGAGATGTTTATCGCCAAGAAAAGTGTAAAAAACAAATTTTAAATCAAACTGGCGCTGAAAATTCACCAAATTTCATGAGTAAGTAAATTGTAGGCTTTGCAAAGCTATTGTGTTTTTGAAACGTAGCCTACAGGCATTGTATAGGTTGCCGCGAAACAGCTGTTATTGATCATGTCAGATTTTCTATTGCCAGTTCGTAGCATCGTTTCCTGCCTGCTCAGTTAAAGTAACCTCTACATCTCTGGTAAGGTTAGTTTGTCAATCCATCAACAGCCTAGCGAACTGTCAGTCCCACTACAGTTTTAAATTCGGTTGAAGCTAAGCTCAACGCATTAGCAAGTCACTGTTAGGGTGTACGTTTTTGCGCAGGGTAGAGTTTAGATAAAGTTTTAATTATATTGCTATTGACTTTATATATACTTGCCTTTGCGTCTTCGTCCCACCAGCCTTTTTCGGTTGGGGCATAAATCCATTTAGCTGGCAGCGGTGGGTTGCTTTGAAATATTCGCAAAGAATTTCGACTTGATAAATTCTGGTGCTGGCAAAAGGCAGTAGTCATTTTTCGTCTTTAATCTTCACCGTGCTTGCAAGTTTGCAAACGTTTTTTGCTGTTTGTTTGTTTCTTGTTTTGCTCTGCATTGGTGACAGTTGGCATAGAGAGGTTTATTATATTCACTGTGATGTCATAAAGAATCGTTTACAGTGGTCAAAAAATCAGTATATAACAGCTCAAGTAGCAATGCCCGGTTTTTGTAGCCGTGTTTTTTCGCTTAGTATGAGAAAAACGAATTTTTGTGTCAGTGAGACCACCTAGTGATTGGTGAGTTGCTTAAGTAACGTTGAAAGGGATTACATGTTACGTTGTTTGCAATGATCGGCTATTGACAGTTGTGTTTTTTGTTGCAGGTGGCCTCACTTTAATTTTCTGTCTATTATGAAGCGTAAAGACGTGCCTTCTATGGAAAACTGTGACCAGAAATCCGCCCAAGACCAAAACTCGAATCAAAAACACTTTAATCAACAACAAGAACAATCTACTTACAAACAGGACTTTAGTAAAAAACAAACTCAACAACAGAATAATACCAAAGATATGTGGGCATTTTACTATTCATAAACCAACCAACAACCAACTGCCTGAAACACAATTGCACTTATTCTATTTCGTCGTCACAAAGCACTTTAATACGTCACAATGGCGTCATCGGATGGACTCACAGTCCCTATGAAGATTGCAAGCGCCGGTTTGGCCGGTTGCACAGCAGATATTTTTACTTTTCCTTTGGACACCGCCAAAGTTTGGCTTCAGGTCAGTTTTAAACGTTCTTAAAAATATTTTTTAGCCTTTTCTAAGCAAGTGATTTAATTGCGTTTGTTGCAAAGAGTGGAATAAACTAAAAATCTTCTGATTAAATTGTAAATTGTTGATACTTTAAGCTTAAAACTAGAATCAACCAACTCGCTGCTTGGTGGATGAAGACTATAATGAACCTTATTTCTGCTGATTTAAGCTTATGAAATTCGTCCTTAAGATGTTATATATATTTCGCCTCAACAGTATCATAAGTACTCATTCAAATCGTTAGATGACATTTGTGCGTTCAAACCTTTGACTACATAGGTAAAACCTTTGACTACATATATTTAAGTACTTGGTTGTGACATGACGATATTTTTGCAGGTTAGAGGCGAAGGCGTTGCTAAAGGATCTCCAAATCCGCCTCCTGCGTCACCAATGACAACACAAGGCCTAAAAGGTCGAAAAACCGCCGGAAAAACTCTTTCGTCCAGCGGCAAACCACAAATTAACCGAGCCGTCAGCGGTACAAAACTCAACAGTTCCAGCAAAAAGAAGTTGGTCAAAGTCGTTCCAGTGAAGAAACCAGGTCCTATCGGGAAATACGGGAACATGGCTATTGTAAAGAAAAATCCAACGCCAATGCACAACGCTAAGTTTGCTGATATCGGCTCAATCAAGAGACGAATAGCGCTTGGCCCAGCAGTACCTGTAGCATCAGCCAGCACTACAAGCGCAGCATCAGCCGGTTTGGTGCGAACTCTCGTAAATGGAGTGAAAAACAACGGTTTCAGAAGCTTGTATGGAGGCCTTGGTGCTGGTTTGCAACGTCAGATGGCCTTTTGTGCCGTCAGAATCGGGCTTTATGATTCAGTAAAGGAGTTCTATCACGGCATAATACCAGGTAGGAATAAATTAAGGCTATAAAATGTCATGTTGGTGGTTACAAGTTTTCGTTGAATTTTTGCAGTAGTCAAATAGTTTTGTAACGTTTTTGCCGACTGCCTTTGTATATTTATAGTTAAATGTGTTTTAGTTATACATACAAGACTTTTTTAAGAAACATTTTTTAGAATGAATTAATTTTTTGGCAATTAAAACGAAGCAACAAAGGGTATAATGCCCTCCAAAATAATTCCAAAACAATCATACACGTTCTGCAAAATCACAAATGCAGCTATAAAGCAAACCAGTTTTTTATTGTTGTTCATCTATATATCTAGGCACCCCTGGTGGAAAGCAAATCCCCCAGCGCATATTGGCTGGAACAACCTCAGCCTGTATTGCCGTCGCCATGTTCCAACCAACAGAAGTTGTGAAGATCAAAATGCAGGCAGACGCACGCAAACCCCGAGGGGACCATCAATACCGAACCAGCATTCAAGCCTACAGGTTTGTTTTGATCAACTTTGCCTATGTTAACTACCATTTATGGGTCCCCTTCCATGAAGGGGACACATATTGTTTTTGTCTATATTTTTTTTTTCTTTTTTTCTTTTTTCTTTTTTTCTTTTTTCTTTTTTCTTTTTTCTTTTTTTCTTTTTTTCTTTCTAACGCAGATTTGTTCCCACGTTTTGGTCAACAAAGAATGGTTCAAACTTTTTCAAATTTACACACATTACAGATATTGGTCTAAAGATGGTCCATGTGAATTTTGACCCCGTTTGATCCCTCGGTTCACCCACAGCCCCCCAAAACGTGAAATTTTTAGCGCGGATTTGTTCCCACGTTTTGGTCAAGAAAGAATGGTTCAAAGTTTTTCAAATTGACACACATAATAGGTATTGGTCTAAAGATGGTCCATGTGAATTTTGACCCCGTTTGATCCCTCGGTTCACCCACAGCACCCCAAAACGTGAAATTTTTAGCGCGGCTATTGTTCCCACGTTTTGGTCAAGAAAGAATGGTTCAAACTTTTTCAATTTTACACACATTACAGATATTGGTCTAAAGATGGTCCATGTGAATTTTGACCCCGTATGACCCAGAGATTCACCCACAGGCCCCCGAAACGTAAATGTGTCTAACGCTCGTTTGGTCAAGAAAGACACTGTAGGCAGAAGTACCAAGAGAGTAACTCACTGGTTTACGATAGCGGGAGGGCTCAGCTTGACGTCGGACAGACGTTTTACGAGACATCGTTTCAGTGATTAGAAATCAGCTGTTTTGCACAGCAATGCTATCGTTTTATTAAGTTATCACTCACATTTTTAGTTTTGGCGAAGGTTTTACACCTATGACGTGATTTAAGCCTAATAACCGTGCTTCGGTTTTGTATATGTCAAGAAAAACTTTGTTAATAAAAGTTAAGATGAAAAAATTAACTTGACTTTTTTGCCAAATAAATGTTTTTTTAAATGCTCGCTGTCAGGTTGGCCGCCGCATGATCACGGGTTACTTAAGGTCAACTTGTCGGTATTACAAACACAGCTCAGAACTTTCTTCATAACGTAGCGTTTTTTTAACAATCAATTTAGGAGTCAATACTCAAGGCATGTATAAATTAGGCTTAACAGTATTGTTGAACACGAATGACGGCGTGCTATTGAAAACGGTGTCAAAAGGTCAAACAGTCGTTTGGCGTGTGCACCCTGAGAGGTTACTACAGGTCAATGGTACTCATTTTGCGAAACAAAGTTATATGAAAAACAATTTGTTATGTATACACTTGTAGCAAATTGCTTTTTAATTTAAAGTGTCTGTAACACAACTGTTACAGCTTTCTCAAAAAAATTGCCCGACCTTGGAGGACTATATCTGGGTTAAAGCAAGAGATTAGATTTAAGTCTTTGTTACGTTTTTTTAATGTTTTTGTAATTACATGACAATAATAGTGCAAAAAGAATACGAACAATTTTTTTTATTGTTGGGTTAATGCTTTCTAAAAATTTGTCCTTAAGAATGTAAAAATCACCGCAACATTTGTTTACCGTAAATCCGCACAAACATGCGTGTGGGGACCCATTAGTTTTTGTTTACAAAAACAATCATATGTGTAGATCAAATGATGTGTATAGTAAATTGGTAAATATCGTATAGAATATATAAAATGGAAGTATATCAGAAAGCCACTCTTCTAGTTATTTCCGACTTTTTTTCCCGACACAACAAAAATTTAACGGTCATGGGCGGCGTTAGGCAGCGATTGGAAGCATGGGATTGTCTGGTAATATCGCAAAAACATTGACCGAATCCCATAACATATGACGTTTGCCTCATTTTTTAACCCTATACGAACATAAGAATGCAGTTAGTACACACTGCAAAGTTCACATTTTGTGTTGCAAAATCGCTGGTAGCTTAATTGGAATTTAAAATCACCCAATGTCCCAGCTTTACATCACCCAAAGTTTTAACTTTGCTAGGGTGCCTGTTTTTGCAGTTGTTTTAGATTAACAAATGTTATATATTAGTACACTATTGAGTCTATGTCAGTTCTCTACCATCAACAAATCAAATTACCACAGCATGCTTACAACATAGTTACTTCTACTGAAGGCAATAATAATCACTAAATAAAATCGTAAAAGTTGTTTTTTAACCTTATGCTAATTCTTCTGGCTTAGTGGATTTTGGGTCATCTAGTTCTATGATAAAACGTTTTCATAGAGATAAAAAGGCTATTTTGACCATACACTTGTAAATAATTTTGTAGCATTTGCCACAAACTAAATTTGAATAAATATTTGAACCAAATATTAAGTAGTTTTAATTTTGCTCTATTTTAGTCGATTTTTATTCTAAAATAACCGATGTTTCGACGTCCTATACAAGACGCCTTTATCAGGATAATGGCATATGTTCAAAACAAAGCTCTAGAAAGCCACAAAAGCTGGATTTGAAAAAGTTTAATTTGAAAAACAATTTAAATAATTTGTCTTTTGTAGAGAGCTTCGTCGTGTAGGTGGCATCAGAGAGCTGTGGAAGGGCATGGGAACGAATATGGCAAGGTTGGGAGTCGTCAATGTATGTGAACTTGTCACTTACGATATCGTGAAAGAGACAATACTGGACCTCAAGTTGTTAGGAGATAATCCCATATGCCATTTTTCCTCGGCATTTATCTCAGGTGAGCTACAAAGCTTTTTAGGGCCAACTGTAAATTGATTGCGATTAAAACCGATCTTGGTTGATAGAGGCACCATGGGTTCGAATCCCACCGAACTATACACTTTTTCACGCCTTGTTGGTGCTTTAGACTCAGTATTGATTTAAAGCTCCTTGTAGAGTTTAGCAAAACTGTGTCTCACCGTTTATTTAGTGGCTAAATTGAATCGTTACTCAAAAATGTTACCCAATACTATTGTTCACAAGAATAAACTGAATCGGAAGACCAACGAATATAATTATAATGCTTAATCCAAAGCACCAGTTTTCTTATGCCATTTTTACAGGACACTAAAGTTAATCCGACACTAAAGTTTACAATAAAAAACTCTGTTTCAAAAGACTTGTGTTATAGACGTTGAACGATCGCGTTTTATGTCGAAGCACTGGTTAAGGGGTTGCAGGCTTATAGCTCGCCAATCAATATTTCTCCTGCGTTCCAATGCCCTTTTTATCCGATAGAAATCCAATATTGGTTTTTGCTTTGATGAATAAGGCTGGCTCTATGTAACCAATATTTTCTCATTAATTTTTCAGTTGTGGCTCGTAATACGCTTCGTTTCAGACAGTGTGCCTTTAATCTGATTGCTATTTAAATTGGGTAGTGATTTTTGTGGTGGTATTTAGTGTTATAAACCTGCCTACTAAATGCCTATTGGTTTAAACGCGATATTGCATAAGCCAATGTTAAATTCGGTTACTGCCATTGGCGTATGATTTTTAATCTGCACGTACACCAACAGATAGACCAACAAATTGTTCCGTTTTTCGTTCCCCAAATTATTGGTCTAGCTATGCCACTAGTTACTGCCTTGAAATATTTCAGCCCTTGACGTCACTAATGACGTATTTCTTTTCAGGTTTCATCACAACTATGATTGCGTCACCAATCGACGTAGTGAAAACTCGGTACATGAATTCACCGATGAACACTTACCGTGGGCCGATACATTGCGCCAAAACGATGTTGTTCAATGAAGGGGTGCTTTCCTTTTACAAGGGGTAAGTTGAGATGCTTGCTTTTGCTTTACTGCGGTTAAAAATATGCTTGACACTAAAACGTATAGTTAACATTAAGTTGTTAGCTTAAGGACTTGCTTAGGGCATAGGTTTGGTTTATTTTGTGCCACCCGTTGTGTGCAGCTAGAATACGTTGTTTAGCTTGCCTGTGTTGTAACATACCACTGTTAGTTATTGAGCATTTCTTATAACTTGTAAATGCATTCTATCATTGTTATTGACCACTAAAGTAGAATTTTGGTCACAATACAAGCATTGGGCTGAAACGAAACTCTTTGTCACTAAAGCAAAGGTCAGCCTGATCAGCCCTGAAGCGCCAATGGCTATGCAGGCCAGCGAACACGGCACACTCCTTTCTAAATCATTCTACGCCAGGCCCATTGAAGGCGTTAATACCAAATTCGTTCAATGTAACAAAAACAACAATGTCGTTTCAGATTCGTGCCGTCTTATTTGCGTCTTGGATCCTGGAACATTGTCATGTTCGTCTCTTACGAGCAGTACAAGATCCTAAGCCGCAAGATGTCGCACCAGTACGAACCCAAACACACGTACGTTAGCGACCTCAAGTGATCAGGAATGCTCGCCAGAGATTTCCGTTTTTGCATGAAACTCCACTTTTGTTGCTTTGCCTGGTTGCAGTCGGCCTCATTGCAGTTGTAAAAACATAATTTGTACAGGACGAAGACCCAAACCAGATAGAAGGTTAGTTTCACAACTGCTGGTGCTCTGCGCTGAACAATTCGACACCAATCCACGTGAAATAAACACCAACTCATTAAAGGATTCACTGTGAGGAGTTTGAGATTTTTTTGTTTTCTTGTGTTTTAAAAGCAGATAAACATAGCAAAGTTGCGTTACTGTGTTCATATGATCAAAAAGTCTCTCTACCCCAAAAACCAAGCTTTATAAATGCAACCAAGTTACTCAATACACAATTCAGTACTGAACCTACTATATTTGAGGCATAAAATGCTTTCAAACAACACTATACTACTATACATGGTATAAGATAGTCTGACAAAATATACCGTGGTTTGTGTGTATGGTGCGCATGGCTTATTATGAAATGCTCTCTTCTTTTTTCCACATTTTGTTTTTATTGTGCAGTGAATTTGTGGTGAATCAGTTCTTTTGTCCACAATGCACAATATTTGTGCCAGATCAGTATTACATGTGTACATTTTGTTGCAACCGATTGTACAGATGATTTTGCTTAATCGCATTTCAGATTTACTAATTGTCTCATGCGATTTTTCAGTGATTAGTTTGAATGTCTAATCATGACTTTACAATTATGCCAGCAGTCGCATATAACTTAAAGATATCTATGTCTTAAGTGCATTAAGCCATAACACACCTGCTTTCAGTAACATAAAATGTTAACCCCCTAATGTTGTACAACATTCATTAAAATGAAAAACATGAAAAAAATTGTTCTTCCATTGTGATGGGATATTCTAGAAACGAAAAACATACCAGTTTATGGTTTCGCAAATGTGTGTAGAGTGAGTAAGTGCAATTTATTCTGATGGTGTTGGAGGCAGTGTACGGCAAATATGTCTGTTCCATGTTGAATATCAGTTTGATCACAAAGAAGATTTTTAACCTTGTTTTTAAATGTGATGCCTAGACAGGTTTTAAATCGTCGAACCGTTTTTGCTTTTTCATTTTTTTGCATCAATAAACAAAAACTTTGTGTCTTTTACTGTTTTTCTTGAAAAGTAAGGGGAAAACCACTAGACAGTTTATTGTAAAATATAATATATCAACAGCAAACTAAACCTCTTAATTTAACCAACTATTATTGATGAACTGCTTTATATGCATGGTAGCAACAGTTGATGTCACATTGTTCTATATATATATTGCCCTGGATGGCGTTAGATAAAAGAAATTGTCGTATGAAGGATTTAAAAGACATATTTGTTGCCAAAATTGTTGTTAACCAGTTTAAGTGCTTGTACCAAAAACATGGTAAACTGACCGACTTAAATTGATACCCATGTTTCTTTGCAGTAATCCAGTTTTAACTTTTGACAATAGTTCTTCCTTTTCTTTGGACGACAAACAGTTGCGGTAAGCATCAAATAAAGTTTTCGGTGTTGGGTAAAGTATTGTTATAGCTTTGGCTTTGTCATATGACATTCCATGGATCTGCATCAACAACTTAATAAACATTTCAGTGACAGTCAGGCCTTTACATTTCATGCTGCCATCAGAGAAATCATGAAAAGTAATCAAGTCACATTTTATTGTGGATTGGCTTTTATTTGAAATATCGCATGCACGAAGAGTTTTTCCCTCATAAAGATTTTGCAATTTTCTTGTCATTGTCGAAAGATATTGAGCCGTTCCAGCCATATTTTCACAGTACTTAACAAAAATTCCATCTGTGATTCTTGTGTTATGTAAAGCTTGTCGTAGAGTTTTTTCTGGCAGGCTTTGGTGTTGTATTTGTTTCATATCTTCAACCAAGTAAACTATACTTTTAAGTCCACACTGTTTTAAACGAATTTTTTGCTCATGAAATCTCGCATCTCGAATTGACTGCGCAAGGTCAGACATACATTTCCGCTCCACAACATAGTCTAGAACTAATTCTTTAGCAGGTCCAATTTGAAAGTGTTCCTTCTCTTTAGCTATCCATACAAAGTCACCAATTTGCAAAACTCTTTCATCGTAGCTAAGACCGAGTTTATGTAATTCACGGCGCATTTCTTTTTTCCTTTTGTCACCACTTACTTCACGAGAATCAACACATAGCAATATTTCATACTGTCCTGGTAGAAGCTCAAATTCTGATTTACCGCTCACTGAAGTTTGAGAGTCTGACATTTTTTCTTTAGGGTTCAGTTGAAAAAGCTGTGGCTTGTTTGTAATTTTATCCTTTTGGAGTTTATTCTCTTTATCAGCTGACAAATCATCATCATCGCTTAATGTAAGGTCAATGACTTTGCATTTTTCTTTCTCAGAACATTCGTCAGAATCTGACATTTGAGAGACATTTTTACCTTTGTTCGTTTTTGCTTTTGTAAACAAGTCATGCACAGTTGCAGACGGTTGTATTTTATTTTCATTAGCATTGTCAGCAGCTTCAAGCTTAGCAGCCAACTCAATGCCAGTCTCTGTAATCTCAAATCTTGCTGGATTTCCACTTTTTCTGACAAGTTCTTTATTTAATAAAGTTGCCATACTACTCCATGCGGTGTACTGACTCCCAGGGTCAGGTACAGTAAATGACTTCGTGCAAAAAGGTTGTGCAGCTCTTTGTAGTTCACCTTTCTTCATGTATCCATTGCTGCTTGCTGATGTGTAGTCTTTGTACAAGGCCACCATTATCGCATAGCCACCAGAATTTTTTACAGGAATATATGCTCTTGATTTTCGCTGGACCCCCGATGCACTGGAGGGTTTTGTTTTTTTAGGCTTTTGTTTCTTAGCAAGATTGCTATTTGATTCTTCTAAACTGGCCCACCAACTGCTATGTACATTTCTTGATTCCTCTAAAAATTCTCTGGGCGTCATATCTTTCTCTTGTGCATCTTTGTTTAACTTGGAATCGAGCACTGAACAAATTTTATCTCCTATGTTTTCTATTATAATTGCCTCCTTTCCGTTTTGTAGAGGCAACGGATATTTTTGCATTGATTTAAATGCTTTGTTGTAAGTGTGATACGCCTTACTCTCGGCGGCACCAGCATCATCTCGCCATGTTTTTAAGTAAGATAGAAACAAACGGTTAGGACACTCGTCTATCTTTCTTTTCTTTTTTACGGGATGCATAACCTAAGTTTATTTATCTGGTACACTTCAATCACAATTTTCTTGAACAAAATAGTTGGTTCAGCAGATTTTTCAGCAAATAAGCCGTAAATATTGTAAAATTTTGTTTGCAAAGCTATTATCTGATTCTGAAACAATAACAAACTAAATGTTGGGGTTTTCCCGCGTAATGTCTGTTGGATGAGAGAAAACATAAAGTTTACAAAACATTGCTAAAATTTAGTTTTGTTAGAGATTTAAGAGGGCAAAAATACTGAGAGCGCGTTTCATAATATTGTAAAGATTTTAACTCTCAACCTTTACATGGACATTTAAATGATTGAACTTGGTCGTATATAAATTGTTTATAAATAGGGTGAGTGCAAATATGGTCTTGACCCTTGAACCGTTAAAGGTTAATGGCAGTTGCGGTCAAGACGAGTAACAGGTGCTGGAAAAGATGGTGTTGGAAATTTAAATCTCTTCCAATCTACTTTTTCTGCAATTGTTTGTTTACCATAGCAAGTCTAAACGAAGGATCAAGGCGTTATTATTCTTTTTTGGCGATGTTTATTCCTCCAAAACAAGGTAATCTTTTTTAGTCTTATTCTTGCCTAGTAATTTTAGTCAAGTGTTTTTGTTGAAACAATAGTCAATTTGCTTGATTAAGTTAGAAACGCATATGACTGTTTTGCAGAAAAACGGATGTTAGATAATTTGGCCATGATTCATGTTTGTCATTCATTGCAAACCTTTCCGTTTCTATCATTGCCATTTACGAAAACATCCCACTGTTTACGCCGGCAAACAGTCAATTCTAGTTGAAGAAATATGTATTCTCTCAGCCAGCAGCCTGATGACTCGAAACATCGTGAATTGCCAGGCAGAATCGACACCCACGTTTCTACTGAGGTAAATTAACGTGGAAAAGTTTTGATTATCGCATTTACTCGGTTGTAAGCCGCATGTTGTCAAATAAATTTTGCAAGCCGCATTAAGTTATGTACTATTCTTTAATAACACTTCTTTATATTGCTACATAGTAATACTATTTGTCAACAATTGTTAGTCACGCAAATAATTCTACCCAGTGTAGCGGTCATGATATTAATGTGCACAAAGTTTATGTTTAACGTTAGCATGTTGTTTGCAATAATGTTGCACAGCATGTAGGGGAAGTGTTTAACTTCTTTATAACTGGATGTAAGTGTTGGTATTTCCGTTCTCATGCAAGTCATAAGATGTTTTGAGTCATTTGGTTATTCTAGAATGTTCTGCACAAACATAAGGTGTTTGTTCATCATTACGCATACTTCCTCTTGTTTATACTGTCGTTTCCGTTTCAAGTTTAAAGTAGAACACAGCCGCTCGTACTTGAGAAGAAGCATAGCAGCTCGGTCGAGAGCGCTATGACTTTATAAATCGCACCTTTGCCATAAAATAAATTCTATAACTTAAAGGAAAAAAGGTTTACTGTAAAACTAAGTTTTTGCATTTCTATAAATAGTTGGTTTTTTCGACTTTGTCGCCGGTGAATTCTGGGTCTATTTTTGGTCTATTCTGGGTCTATTCTTAGACTATTTTTGAGTCTTCTATTTTTATCCCATGTGGATGTGTAGCTGATTTGAACGTTCGCCTGTGAAACGTTTACTCAAGAATACAAAGAAAGAAGAGACACTCTGTGGGGCTGTTAATAATCAGTCAGCTGTTATTGAGATGCAAAGATCAGACTCACCAAACAATTTGCAATGAACATTATAGTTTGTACTGTAGCCGCCTTTAACAAGTCGTCATCGAGGCAGGTCGAGCTACACCAGCAAAACGTGTGTTTGACGTCAAAACTCAAAAGAATTTTGAACCCGAAATCAATCAAAAACCAGGGGTCTAGAATTATTATCAGTATGACATAAAAATGCCGCACAAACCGTAGGGTAAACAAACTTTTTAAGTCGCGGCTTACAATCGAGTAAATACGGTATCTACAATTGTTTTACATTGGAAAGCGAAAGCCCTTTAGCTTGGTTGATACATGTTTTTTTGGAAATCAAAACTATTTGTACGTTTTAACGTTATGGACATGAAATAAACAGATAGATTTTTTTGTTGAACAATTGGACGTTAATTCGGACCCATGTGGACCAAACAATTTGTCCGCATTAAGCGAAGATCCAGATTAACCGATGTCGATTAGTTCAATTGTATCGGACTTTACAAACAAATCATTAGTACCTCGAGTTTTTTCCAGAATTAGGCGAAGATCCGGATTAACCGATTACGGTTTAACCAAGGGTTTCCTTTACTTTCTAGCAAATCGATCTTGGCGAACTGGCAACGGAGCGATATTGCAAATACAAAGTAAAGGTAGTTACGGTACTTGCGTTGCTTGTAGTGCTGTTGTGTCTTTCTGTGTTTTTCGGGATCGCCACTGTCCACTGCAAGGAGAGGAATGAGGAACTAGAGGCAAAATGCACTGACCCATACGACCCGCCCTACGTAAGTTGAAATTAAGTCTCTTTCTTGGAGCCCAATACTTAAGCTCTACGATATTAATTACATTTTTTTGCTATCTAGTATTAATTACTTTCCGTTTATTCCAAATGTAGAACATGAAAACAAAAGACTGGTAGCCCCAACTATAAAAAGCGACCATCTAGTTTGGCAAGCTCCTTATTACCTTCATATTAGTTTTTTTGCTGTACATTACCGTACACGTTAAATGTTGTCAAAACAGTTCTGCAGTCGGCAAGTTTCTCTGACAGTTTTTTATGGCCCCATGACAGTCACTGGTCTCTAAATCGGCATTACAGTCAATATCAGTTGCAAACATGTGATGTGTGTCATAACGTTGTTTTGCCAAATCTCGGTGTGCAAAATGCAACTGCTATATGCTATAGTGATAAAGGTGTCTACGAATCACTTTTCTAGGAAGGGGAAACGTTAACATCAAGATCGGTAATAGCCCAGAGTTAACGATTTTGAAAGCTCATGCCTTGGGCTCCCAATACATTGTATCCTTGCATGTAAAAAAATATACTATGTATGTTTTGTAGGATGACGATTTGCATTTGCTTGAAAAACAAAAAGCAAAGTATGAGCTCACCGGACTAACAGACGTCACTCCCAAAAAACTTGACCTGGTAAGTGACGCCATCAGCGTCTTACGTAGTAGATCTACGTCATCAGCATGTGACGTTGTAATCTAACTTGTAACTATTTAATTTTTAGACCAAAGTATCCAGCTTTTTGTGGGAGGAAGCTGCCATTGAAATACAGGAATGTATTGTTGAATTGAAAACTGTTGATGCTTTTCACAACGGCACTCGTAAACAGGGACATGATGTCATTATTGGCTACACGATTGATCCAAATTGTTTGAAGGAACATAAAGTTATCACTCAAAGTATTTTCGATAGCTTGCAAATGCCGAAAAAGAAAATCGGTAAAGGAATTTATGAAGGTTTTGGACCAATACCACTTCCGTTACCAAAACATCAATAAATTGCTTTCGAACGAATCTGTGCGTTTGTTTTGGGAATTTCTCTTACTTTTTGGATTACATGATGTTTCAGGTTTTCGAATAAAGTATTCAAACAAGTTTTATTGTGGCAATATTTCAGTTGGTGGTCATATAAACCCGGCGGAATATGTGAAACCGACTTAAACACTTCAAATATTACCACTTCCATCCTGCCCCTCTTTGTCCTGACGCAGTTAGATGGAGCCAAGGGGATGTGCTCCCCCAAATTTTGAAAATACTTATATCTTGGCACTCTGTCTTTAAACTCAACAGACTCATTTTTTTTTGCCCCTCTCAAAATGTTGTACTGACGACACCACTGCTCTGGATTATTCACAAAGTGTTTCTTTGCCCTAAGCCTGTTGATGGGGACTAAAAAAATCCGAGAAAGGTTTTCAGTTCCGCCGCCAATTTACAACGGCAGTTATATGTTTAAATTTTGTGTTTTTTTTTTCTGGAATCTGCAAATAGTTATTCTGATGCGAAAAAAGTATGGGACCATAAAAGTTTTACAATTACTGTCATAAGTATTCGGACATACCTAAAAAAACACTTCTTAAATCAAAGACCCGCCTGCTATGCGTTCAACTGGATCAAATATCTGACATTGCAGCTGTTTATTGAGCGATAAAAAATATAACAAAATCACAGTCCTATGCTAATAGAACTTCAAGCAGTCCGTTTTGCTCATTTGCATTGGTTTGGTTCCCATCTTGGTCCTTCAACACATTCAACTGTGAGAATAGAAGGTGGATTTGCACAGGTAGCATTTACCCGCTGCCCGATTGGATATTTTACTTCTGGTGACGCTTCGTTAATGGTGATATTCGCGTGTAGTTGATTGGCGTAGCAACCAGCTATCTCCTCTGATGAAATAATACATAAAAAAGTTGAAAATCAATGTAACATTCACTGAAAATGAGACACGATGGCAGAGTGGTTATCGCAATATCACAAGGTCTCAATGTTGTTGGTTCTAATCCTGTCTCGACCAGTTGCTTTCCTGGGCAAAAAATTAAAGCGGCAACCCAGTGGTTCTTGGTTGGTTAACAAAAATCAAAAGTCGTCAATTCCCTAAGATGAAAATTCCACGAGGCAGGCAGCTCGACGACGGACTTATTGTTAGTCCTAGTGATGCACCGAAGTTTCGGTTGGCCGAAACATTTCGGCCGAATACGCTGTTTTTCGATGTTTCGGTTTCGGCCCGAACTTTTTTGAAAATTCGGCCGAAACCGAACTTTGGGATTGCATGGAATTAATGCCCAAACTATCATTTTCACCATCACAAAACGTCAAAAATTAACTAATTGTTGTATCTAAAAAAATACGAGCCATGTTGTTTGCAAAATATTGCAAGTTTAGTAAAGCTTCCAGGTGGTGTAATTGATTTTGATTTGTCATAATTTTCTTCACTCGCATCAACGACACAAGGTTCAGTTGAAAACATCCATAAGAAAGGGGGTTTTAGGTTCAGCCTGATTCGGCCGAATATTCGGTTTCGGCCCGAACCTTTTCAGGCGGGTTCGGTGCATCACTAGTTAGTCCATCAGGCAGACCGACCACCGAGAATATAATGAAACGAACGGTTGTAACAACTTCTCCCAATAACGTAGAATAAACACAGTTGGAGTGGCAAGTAATGCCAAGCCAGACAATAAAGACCTAGATTGGAAACTTCGATTTGCCAAAGTGAGGTTTCTGCATAAACGTATGAAGTCAGTCCTAACTGAAGAAATTTTACTGACATACAACTTTGTGACTAGAACATTTGGAGGGTCATGATGAGGTTAAACAAAAGCCAAAGCCCCACCTACAATTTGCACTTAAGCCATTTCTCCTATAAAATTTTAAAAGTAACATTTATTACCTTCACATGCTGGTGGGTTCCGATCCCATTTCAAGTTATTCTTGCAATTCAATAGTCCAAACCCATCTAATTCAAATCCCTCATCACATGAGAATGTAACAGCAGACGTCACATTAGGATAATCATAAGTTTTTACTATGCTACCATTTTGAGGAGCAGTCAATTCCTTACATTGTGTAGCATTTCCAGACTCTTGGAGTGCAACTGTTTGGAAACAAGCACTAAGGGTTAAAATAGAATGTAATGTTTGGTGATTTTTTTTTGGTAGCTGGGTCCCTGCAAAAGGCTGCCTGTATTCATAATATATGCATGCCCTAACATAATGTATGTTTGGATATTTATCCAAAACACAATAAAAATCCTTACACATGAACATCATTAATACTGGGATCCTGTCGTGGGTTCAAATTCCACCCCAGGCTAGAGTTTTCTAGTCTACACCTTGCCATATGGAATTGCTTGAGAGACCGGTTTGATTTGGTATAACGCCTTCAATGGGCCTGGTGTACTATGATTTAACGCGAACACATATAGGTTTGTTTTGTTCGATTGTAAATTCACCAGAAAACTTTTACGCTTACGGTCTAAATTTTTCACAAATTGTTTGGACTTGCTGTTCTGGCAGTAACATACTATTATTCATTGCCCATATGTATTTTATGATGTATGAAATTTAGTGTTTATTACCTTCGCATGTTGGTGGGTTTGAATTCCATGTTAAGTCTTCATTGCAAATTACAATACCTGTCCCATTCAATATAAATCCCTCATTGCATGAAAATGCAACGGTAGAAGTCACATTAGGATAGTTATCGCTTTTATTTAGACTGCCGTTTTGAGGAGCAATCAAGTCCTCACATTGTGTAGCATTCTGCTGTGCATTTTCAGGCTTTTGGAATGCAACTGTTTTGAAACAAATACCAATGGTTAAAGTGGAATATGATATTTGGCGACAATGGTTTAACAAGATGTACAGGCAAAGCTTTAAACTCACTAATAAATGTCACAAAATAACAAACAAACACAGTTTACTTTTGCCTGTTCTTGGTTCAATTTCACATCTCCTCCCAGTATATCCAACTTCACATGTGCATTGGAAAGTATTTCTCACCGTTTCACACAATCCGTTGCTCTTACATGGAGAACTTAGACAGGGATCAAAAACTGAAATGTTATATTTGTCAGTGAATATTCAAGGTGACAAGCACACTTGATTACAATGAAAGTTTCGTAAGATCCAAACACCCATGGTTGGGATTTTTACACATTAATTTGTGTTTGAGTTGCTCAATAAGAACAAACCAGCTGCAGACAGTACACACTGTTTTGACCTATAAGGTCTTATCAGTATAGCTGGTGACAATAGTATTAGCTAGTGTAGCCATCCAACGGCACTCCAGTTTGTTTGGAGTAACAGGCAAAAAACCCATGCCTCACCTAGTTTGTGCGATGCCACAACTGGGCATATACTACGGAAGAAACTGGCTCACAATGGCCAAGTAACTGTTGGAAACCAAAGGGAAGGAGCTGCACTGATAAGACCTTATAGGTCAAAACAGTGTGCACTGTCTGCAGCATATTATTTGTTGGCTCTATGTTTTTGCAAGAGCAAACCAGTATAGCCAACTGTTAACTGGTCACCAGTAAAAGTAGAATCTATTCTCAGAATGGTTACTGTGTAAATATTTTGCCTGTTTAATCACAAAATGTTTGGACTTACTAATTTCACAATCTTGTCCATAATAGTTGTCCTTGCAAGAACATTCGTAACCAGAGGAAGTGCTGTAACATACTCCACCATTCAGACACGGATTACTCTGACATTCTCCTGCAAAAGGACATCTTAAAATACTTTAAACCAATGAAAAAAATTTCTCACAACGGCTTAAACTAATGCACACAAATCAGTAAGTTTTTCAGTAAGGCCATTTAGTGTCTTTTAAAGGTCAGCAACTAATAAAGGCCAAGTAGATACAATTAAAACTTTTCTTGCCCTGTTCTATGAAGCAAAAGTTCAACATAATTTTAAATCTGCTCACCAACTTCCAGTCTCACTGTTTCCCAACCACCCGGTGTGCAAGTAAGTTTCATTCGATTTCGAATACTTCCATCTGAGAAAAGCAACTGATAAATCACCTCTTCGTTGATCAGAAAACGAGTTTTGTTTACCGCTTCCAGTGGACTCTCAAGAACAGAAGATGCCAACTTCCAAGCAGGACAAGCAGTATCTAGACAAGAAATTTGCTCCCATTAAAAAACACTTTTAATCATTTTAATTCGACATTTTCTAATAACAAAAATTTTGGTAGAAATAATCTCACCATTTTCACAGTTCTTTCCAACATAACCATCCAAACAATTGCATTCATATTCACTTCCACTGACAACACAAGAACCTCCATTTCTGCAAGGATCCGAGTAACATGCGTCTCTCTCAACTAAATATTAACAAACCTTTAATTCATGTTTAAACTCAAAGTTGGATAAAAACTCATTTACACCAAAACATATTATTGATACAACCAAGATGAATAAAAGTGACCTGTTTGTTAAAGGATGCAAGTTTTAGTCTTTGTGTGTTCTTGACTAAAAAGAATTAAACTACAGCCTGTACTTACTGTTTACTTCACATATGTAATATCTCGGTATCGCACAACTGACATCGTTCCACTTTCCAGTTCCCGCTAACATTGTTCCACAATCCTCATTATTTTGAGAATCATTCGGTTCACCTTCAGCCCAGTTGTCGTAGACACCCAATGGTGTGTTGTCCATCCATTTCCATGCTCTCTCGGTAGTAGCGGTAGTCAATCCGATATGAAATGACCTCCAGGGTTGAAGGTGGCGATGCTTGAACACTTCGGCAAATAAGATCTGGTGTATTTGATTGTTCTTCACCATTGCCAGACTTCCATTTTTATTCCTGCACTCCTGCTGTGCATCATTATGACTCAGCACTTTATTGCCATGGACAGTGTAAGCCTTGCCTCTGTAAACTGACAATTGGGATTACTGTTAGGAAAACTTTCGAAAAAAAGTGTATTGTGTGTTGCTTCAATGATTATTCACTCCAGTTGAGCACAAGTTTTTATTAACTCAATAGGGTAACACAAAGAATAACACTGATTATTAAATTGACAAGTTAAACTTTTTAATACATAGGATTGTTTTTTGGCCAATAATTAAAAAAACTTAAAGTTTTTTGGGGGAAATAGAACGTTTGTTGTATGTTTTTTGAACACAAATGTATTTTTTACCAAATACCTTGACAATAAAGATCACTTTGTGGATAAAAATGAGCTACATTAGATAAAAACAAATGCCCCTGAATACTTAGAATAAGTATTAGAAAGAAAACTACAATCAGAATAAGTATTTTGCTTAACTGTAACTATTTTATGTCAGGCAATTTGCCAAATTTCTTTTCACTAAATTTGCCAAGTATCTTAACAACCAACTTTCTGCAAAGAATATTTTACAACATTACCTAAAACACAAGGTTTCGGGTAGCATGCGCTGTTTTCTACTGCATCTCCCTCACAACTATCTTCAACGCTACAAGTTCTTGATCTACTTCTACTTCCACCAGCTCCACAAGTTACTGAGCACTTAGACCAAGCTGTCCATTGTTTCCATACTGTGAAATAAATTAGGTTTCTTTAGAGTATTCTACCACAACAAAGGCAAGAAAAAAGCCAGTGATGAGTAACAAATTTGATAACAAAAAAAGAGCAATTATTTGCTTGACAATCAACAAAACGCAGACAATATAAGACCGTACAAGACAATTATGAGTTTTAGGCAAATACTTTTGTTCTGAGTATCAAGTGCAGGTCTTGTGCATAAAAATCTAAACAAACATGTCTGTTAATAAAAAAAAACACAAAATATGATTTGAATTCTACATAATAGACATTATTTCACCTGGACAAATTGCTGGCCCGCAGGACTTGCTCTGTCTGCTGTTGCCTTGACAACCAACAGATCCAACTTCACCTCCAACACAATTTCTTGTTCTGGATTGTTGGGAATTTGAACCACATGTTGTCGTGCACTGTGACCATTCAGACCAACCACTCCACTCTGTAGACACAAATATGTGGTTCCATTTTTCATTTTAACCCACATTGGCTGAATGGTTAGTGCAGCTGCTTGTGTTCACAAGGTTGTGGGTTATGATGCTACCTCAATCCCTCGTGCCCGAAAAAAAGTTGAATTGAATTGAAGGCACCAACAAGTCAAAAAAATCAAATTAAAAATGTTTTAACAAACATGCAAAAAGAGCAGACAGCTTGATGTGGAACAAATCTTTGTGAGAATAACACAATCAGTGGTTCCCAACCCACCGTTTTTTTCTTCAATTTATATTTACCATAATCCACATGAGGCCACAAGGTAAAAAATACACTTAACTGATTCTGGAGTCGCAGATTTTGCCAGTGAACCCTTCGTTACACACACAGTGATAAGTTCCTCCTCTCACTTCACAAACGCCTTCATCAGAGCAAGGTCTGCTGTCACAGGGATTCACCACTAAAGTAAACAACATCCAGTCACCAAAATGTACACTGGATAATTTCAACTTTCTTTACTCGATATAAATGCCTTTACTTCGGGCCTGGTAATTTATCTTATGTTACCATTTAACGTAAACGAAAAAATCATGTATCTTATCAGGCAGTGGGATTTGAAAATTAACTGTAAAATTAATTTAAAGTATAAGCTCAATTATATTTGTGCATTTCTGATGGCTTTTTAATAGCTGTAAAACTTATGTGACAAAAGTTAAGAAGAAGAAAATCCTTTAAATTTTTCAGATGTTTTTCCCAAAAAATATAAGGCATAGGAATTTTACTTTTGTTAATAACGCTCATCAAAAGTGTTTAAGTTTATATTTGTTAAATATCATGTAACCATACTTTTTTGCTGGTTAAACAAACATTTTTGTTACTAACCATTTTCACAATTCTTCCCATCAAACCCTGGTGTGCATTCACATGAGTAACCCAAACCACTGTTAACACATTTGCCTCCATTTTCACATGGAGAACTTTCACATGGTCCTAAATAGAAAAAGTTAAAAAATAAAATCCAGGCACTTTGAGTTGATTTTATTTCACTTGGTGAAAGAACACAAAGCGGCACATTTGCACTAAATCAATCACCAAGCCGGAAATAGCCAGGCAAGTTTAAAACATGGAGCGCAACATAATGAAGGCCACAATTGGTGCATTGTGGCAGTTCTTGCAGCAGCTACACGTTTTTTTACAGTTAAACTTCAAATTGGTTTTGCTGTAGCATGTGTTGAGTTAACAGCCAATGTTGTTGTATTTTTTACTACATTTTTGTTCTAGGCGTTAGCCAGACGGAAACTGTTTTCTGGATACAAATGTTAAGGGAAAAAATGTTAAACTACACTACAGTTTGTTGGTAGTTACTCCGTTACCCAACATGTTACTTGTCCATTGTAAACCAGTTCCCTCCATGGTCTATGCCTAGTTGTGGCGTCGAATACAAATGAGGCGGATTGGCTTTTTGTACCTGCTACCCCCAACCGATAGATGCCTATGCTAGCCTATACAACCACAGTTAAGTGAGCAATATATGTCATGTTACCTGCTGCACTGATATACTAGTAGATCAAAACAGCGTGCACTGTCTGCAGCTTACTAATAATAACTTTAAACTTACCAAGTTGTATGACTGTCCAGCCATCGCTTGTGCAAGTAGATTTAATTCTGCTTCTTAAAGTTCCATCACCATATAAAAGCCGATGAACAACAACGTCATTGATACGAAACTTTGTTTTATTTGCAGCATCTGCTGGACTTTCAATCTCAGATAATTGGAGCTCTCGCGGCAAACAAAATTTAATTGCACCTAAATAAAATGTCAAATCACACATATAGCGAATAGATATCATATTTTCTTGCAACTTTGTAAACAAATGTCATTAGAACAGTGTGCTTTAGGAAATCATGTTTCAAAGTCTTGGTTTTAGTGTAACACAATTCAAAAATAATACTAGAAGGGTGGCTTAGCACATATTGCCATTGCATATACACTATAACCTATTTTAAAACATAAATATATTTCCTTTGCTTATTTTGTATTGGGTCCCATATTAGCCATCATCATTTATAACTTTAGTCGTTTCTGCAAGCAAAAACTCATGGGTCACACATGCAAAGTTGAAAATAATGCAATTCAAGAGATAACCATGAGAAAGTCGGGTGTTGTAAGGTAAAACACAGCGATCGGCACTGGGCTTAAATAATAATACTATGTAGAATACAAACTATAAAATTAGATTCACCCCAGATATTGTTTGAAGTATGTCCTATTTAACGTTTTAAAAAACTCACCCATTTTAGGAGGCTAGTGGGGTAAATACTGGGGTTATCAACAAAAACAAAGTGGGATGCACATCTACATGAATATATCTACCATCTGTGTAAATTTTAGCCAAATCCATCAAACATTTGATGGAACAACGAGTCGGACAAACTTTGGGTAAAAACACCCATTTTAGGGGCCTAGCGGGGTAAATACTGGGGTTATCAACAAAAACAAAGTGGGATGCACATCTACATAACTATATCTACCATCTGTGTAAACTTCAGCCAAATCCATCAAACATTTGATGGAAAAACGAGTCGGACAAACTTCGGGGGAAAAATACCCATTTTAGGGGGCTAGCGGGGTAAATACTGGGGTTATCAACAAAAACAAAGTGGGATGCACATCTACATAACTATATCTACCATCTGTGCAAATTTCAGCCAAATCCATCAAACATTTGATGGAAAAACGAGTCGGACAAACTTCGGGGGAAAAATACCCATTTTAGGGGGCTAACGGGGTAAATACTGGGGTTATCAACAAAAACAAAGTGGGATGCACATCTACATAACTATATCTACCATCTGTGTAAATTTCAGCCAAATCCATCAAACATTTGATGGAAAAACGAGTCGGACAAACTTCGGGGGAAAAATACCCATTTTAGGGGGCTAGCGGGGTAAATACTGGGGTAATCAACAAAAACAAAGTGGGATGCACATCTACATAACTATATCTACAATCTGTGCAAATTTCAGCCAAATCCATCAAACATTTGATGGAAAAACGAGTCGGACAAACTTTGGGGAGAAAAAAAAAGGAAGAAAAAAAAAGAAAAAAACAAAAAACATTTCGAGTAAAATCAATATGGGTCCCCTTCAGGGAAGGGGACCCATAATTATTGTGTAAAATGTACTTAAATGTAACAAAAATAGAACTATTCAAAAGATGTCAAAAAAATTCACAGCTAAAAAGTGTACAAAAAGCCACCAACAGGTAAAATTGTTTTGGATACTATTTACCTATAAAAAGGAATAGCATTGAACCCTATAAACCCACTTTCAGCACATTGATGTTGTGTTAATCCGCTTACCCGTTTGGCAGCGTTTTCCTTGATACCCAGTACGACACCAACATTTAAAATCTGTCCCATTTACTTCACATATTCCATTGTTCTGACAAGGTTTAACAAAGCATGGATCTGTTGGGTATAAAACGGCTTTATTTAAAAAAGCAGGGTTCAAAAATGGCAGAACATTTAATCTAACACCTTCAATAAACATTTTTTTAACTTAATACTGTGTAACATTAGGTGGGTTATACATGACCTGGTTTTTCACAAATGTAATAGAATACGTGGTCACAAGGAATATCGTTCCATTCCTGGTTTATTGCCCACATTGTTCCACATTCCTCAGTATTCCACCAGGCACTGTCATTTGGTTCTCCTAAAGCCCAATTTGCAAACCCATTATCATTTGAGTCTGTTGGGGCTCGTGAACCATCAAGCCACTGCCAATTTGGAAGATTTTTTCTTGTTAGCCCAATAAAGAACTGTTTTGTCCTGCCCGGACTTGCTAAGTAAAATTTTTGAACTTCTGATGCCACGACATCCTGGATTTGTTGAGTTTTCAACATTGCAAGGTCGCCGCCGTTGCTTTGACATCTGCTTCGAGCAGTTTCAAAATTTACCTTGGTGTTGTGGTGCAATGTATAAATCTTTCCATTGTAATCTACAAAATTGGATATATTACATTTAATCTTCGAAACGTCAACATGGTATAGTTGTGCTTTGTTAAGAACAACTTACTAAGAATGCACTCAGGCAAATTACAGTTTTGAGTTTGAGTTCGACTTCCACGACAATAAACCAGCGAGGGTAAAGTTTTACTGCAGGTTCTTGTTCTTGTTTTCTTTCCATCGGTGCCACAAGTCTTCGTGCATCGAGACCAACCAGACCACTGGTTCCAAATGTCTTAATGTAACACAGAGATTTTAGATAACTCAGTGCAGACAGTTATATTTGCAAGTTGTTTCATTTTATCTGTTACAAATTATAAGAAACGTTTGCCTTTGGCACACACAGTAAACTGTTTTTAACTTTGTATTTCACAAATACTTTTCTAATTGCAAATATATATGAAGCAAATAACATTGGACAAGTCACAAGTACATTAAATTAAATAAAGTATTCAACTTACACTAAATCTAACTCACAAAATGTTTTGCTATTTCAATATGTTTTGAATACTTTGCTAAGAAAGCCAATACCAAAATCTTGACAGCATAATGCTTACTGTGCGAAATAAAACATAATAATATTTTAAATAAACCCAATATTCCAAATATTTCAGTCCTCTTTGCAAATTTATCAAACTATGACAACCCCTAATGTACAATTTCCTCTACAGAAACCTATAAAACAATATTGTTATGAAGCAACTGAATCACCTTACAGGATAAAAACCTACCAGCTTCCTTTAAAGAGATGCTCATGGACTGAAGATTACCACTTGAACCTCTGTAGGACCAGGAGCCTTTAATATCTTGCACAAAATTTGCTTTTGAAACTGTTGTAGCCCATTCCACTTTTGGCTGAGATTTTGGATGTGATCCAAAAATAAAGGAATGATCTAAATATTCAAAAACTATTTTGTCTCATTAACCACCTTAAGAGTTGAAATGTTGTACTCCCATGAATAACTATATTTAGCTTATTATATATAGTAAACCGTGGTTAAACCCAGTCCGGTTATTCCGAATTCGGACAAAACTTCAGGTACAGATGATTTGTAATGTGGTAAGACTTTAACTAATCGACATTGGCTAAATCAGATCTTCACCTAAAAATTTACATATACATAGGGCTACAACAAAACACATGGACTAACACCTAAAATTTAGCACTTAATATCATGTGATTAGGAAAATCAACAAGTTACCTGTATTACTGGATCGGTTTGAGTACAAATATACCGTCCCACCGCTATCTTGCTGCTTGTATATCGGAAACCCATTGTTAACATGCCCATACATTGGGTAATACCGGCCACTAATGGGAATATTAGATCTTAGTGCAACATTAGTCACTTGCACCTGGACAGGCTTGATATCTGCTTCTAGTTTAATACACAGTGTCCCTTTGTTAGGTGAACAATATCTTGTGATCCTGTGATACCAGTTACCGGATTGACGAGACATATAATAGCAATTGCCAGGCCAATAATAAGTCCATTTAAATCTATTAAAACCACTAAAATCATAGTTTTTTCCATCACCCCACTTCATAACATTGCTGCTTCTGTCCAAACCAAGCCAGAAATAACGTGTTGTAGCTGATCCTAAAATATCCATTATTTTCTGCTGCATGCCGGTAGACTTTATGACTGGCAGTGTGGCTCCTGATTGCTTGCAAGTGGCGATTGCTGCACTATGACTGGATCCTTGATTTAAAATCTTGTAACACAATGGTGAGGAATGTTCGAATCCATTTGGACATGGACCTGTTTGTTGAGTTGGAGTTGTGGTTACTGCACCTGAATCAAAAATTATGTTTATGTGCCCAGCTAACCCTTCTCACTATTTATAAGCTAGCATAACCAATTGTGTCTTGATTAGTATAATGGTAAGTATCCCTGCCTGTAACACAGGAGACCTTGGTTTAATTGCAACAACCTTCACAAGGTTGTGGGTTCCAATCCCATATTAAAAACTGAAAACTTTTTAGTGGTTGAAAGTTGTGATCGGAATATTGGTGTATTATTATACATTTTAACACACTGGTCATAGCCATTTAGTTCAAATTACCTCAAATAAGCAAACAGTAACTTTTTAATGCACAAAAGTAAGAAAACAAACTGACTGCTCTTGCAAGTTGGTTGTGAAGCCGACCATTTCCCATTGGCCTGACATGTAGCCTGTGTTGATCCAATCACTCTGAATCCCTGTCTGCACGAGTATCTCACTCTGTCCCCTTTCACATAGTTTGTTTTAACTGAACTCACAATGAGGTTCGATCTTTGCACTGGCTTTGGACACGTTACTGAAAAAAATCATAAGGATGGTAAATATGGTTTCACATTTGGGCTTAGTAGTAATGTGCAAAGAAAAATAAAAAAAAATAGCAAAAATTTCTGGCTCAAAAAAATAAAAAATATTTTGGGGAAGTGCCAGCCAAATTTTACACAGCACAATTATTGCTTACATGGGCTTTAACACACCCAAAATAACACGTAGTAAAAGTTGGTAACATTTGATCAATATACAAACTTTAATACATAATCTATTCTTGCCAGGCATAATCAATAAATGAGTATTGCTCTTCAAGCAGTTTTATCGTTTCGACATCCCATACAAACCCCTTCATCAGGAACAAATAATACTTGGTATTTGTTTCCAATAGTCATGTTACCAGATAAAACCTGGTTTCTGAACTTACCAATACAAGTTGGTGAAGGTTTTGACCATCTTGTTGTTGATAAACAAGTTGCAACTGTTGCACCAGATAACAAATAACCATTGTTACAAGAATATCTGATATTTAAACCAACATTGATTCGCTGCTTGGCTGTTGAAATTGAACCATGTAATGGAGCAGAGGGCACAAGGCATGACTTTACTGCAGAAAATGCAGTTGTTAGTTAAACTTGAAAATGTGTTCAAGTTTAAGTTTGTAAAGCTCTTCTGGCAAATGTAATTTTATTCCGATGTTTCGACATCCTATACAGGTCCCCTTCATCAGCGTAAATAACACTGAATGCGACTACAGTGCACAAGAGACAAAGTGTTCCAGTTTGTTATTTTTGTTGTTGTTTGTTACATATTCATTTTTTTCTACATTTTAGCAACATTAAAGTTTACATAAAAGTAGAAAAAGTAGTCGACCTGGCAAAGAACAGTTTCACAAACAAACTAATTCTTTTTTGAAATGCACTCCCCCCTTATGTACTTAAAATAAATATCGAACAAAATAACTTAGTGTAACTCACATGCTTCACAGCGTCTCCCATAAAATCGCGCAGAACAAATGCATCTGAACCCTCCAATAAGATTCAAACAAGTTCCTTGGTTTTGGCACGGATTAATTTCACAATCATCAACTGAAAACAATTTTGGTTTAAACTTGTTGTTAATACAGAATTAAAAAGGTTAAAAGTTGAAATAAAACAATTTTTTTTGTTTAGATTGATCACAGAAACTGTTTTTAATGTTGACAAAAAATTACAATTTACATTTTCAGAACACCGCTATTTAATTTTTTGTTTTTCTTATCTGAACAATTGGAGGTTGCCTAAATAAATATGGGGTTTTGAAACAAAATACACTTAAGATATTATTATAATTTTGATTACTTCTATCATAAAATCCAAAATTGATAAAAATAGGAGAAAATGCTTCAGATAATTCTGTTTTTGCATTGAGCCAGAATCATGTATAAAAGCAACAACTTACCGCATTCATTTTCTGGTGCAACTTCAATGTCATCCAGATCCACTTCAGCAGACCTGGATGCCACAAATTGTATGGCGGGTGACGAGGCACTGACACGTATAACAATATCTGTACTGAGCCATATTTTGGGGATGCCGGTTGGAGTACGAGGAAGTTTCCAAATTAATGTCCTGCAAAAACAAAAAGCTAAAAACGTCGGTTCTTATACAAAGTGGCAGACCAAAAGTTTTTTCACTTTTCTTGCTGTTTTACAAAACCATTTAACAATGACAATTGAATAAAGTGACAATAAAATTTGACTTGACAGGGCACAAGCTGTTCCTAAAATTATTACAATTTTTTAAAGGGTCAGCATGAAAAATCATCAATATAAATTTATTTAGTAGTAAATTTCAACCAAATCAATTCACAGTTTGTTAAGTATGATTCATGGTTTTGTGCTACTAGAGGTATTTAAGCAAAATATACATTTTAGTTAACAAACTGTTTTTTTACTACTATAACCTTAAATAATAATACAAGAAATTAACCAACAAGAAACAGTAATTATGTTTTATTTAATAATACACCCATTTGAAACAGAATCTGTTGGTTTACCCTCGTTTACGCTTCACTTGAAAATCTTCTGTTCTGCTCGAAGCTTTCACCAAATATCTGAACTTGAGGCAGTGTGGTTGCCGTGACGACAACAATGGTGATTCTAATACAGCATTTGCAGAAGCAGAAGATGCAGGAAAAGTGACTCTTGCCACATAACCCACTGCCCCAGTAGCAACATTGTTTGAGGATGTCCGCACCCAGTATGAATTGGGACTCACAAACCCACAAAGTGGCTGGTTAAAATCTTCAAAGTTGCAATCTTTGTTGACTGGAAATTAAAAAAAAATTAAAAGAAATGTGAGAGTGTTTAAATTTGCAATTAGGCAAGATTAAAAATTAACATTTTAACAATTGCTGATTTTTAGGATATTTCATTTTTTTAAATCTATTTTAGCTTCTTAATACCAAAAACTTGATGCCGGTTGATACTCCTAGAGTCCCCCTACAAACCATAGAAAATGTACAAAATCCACTAACTAAATTTTGATACATTGTCTGCATTATTGTATCAGCTTTTTGCTTTGAGGTGAACTTCATTTTAAAGCTCTTGAAATTATGTGAAGTTGATTAATTTACATGTTTTTTTTTTTTTACCTACGCAGGTTGGTACTTCCCCCCATGTTGCATTCTTGTTGCACCTCGCTTTTGAATTCCCGCTAATCTTGTAGCCTTGTTGGCAGTTGTAGGTGATCTGGGTGTTGTACGTGAAATCTGATTGGCTGCTGTCAACAGAACCAAGAGCTGGAGATTCTGGTGCAGGGCATCGTACAACTTAATAGAAGCAAATTAAAAATTAAATGTGAAAATATATTATTTCTAAAGCCGATGTATGCATTTACCTACATATAAAAAGGTAAATGTTTGAACAATACAAAAAATGATACACAAACCATGGTTTTAAATATTCAAAAACAAACAAGCCAATATATTAATATAAAAATGTTTTTTCTTGCTGCTTGATTTTTACATTCATTTCATTTGAGAATGACACAAATTGCTATGAAAACATTATGTTCTACAAATATATTGGCCTGTTTATTTCTTACAAAGCATATAACCTTAAAATGTACACTTAAACTAATTTCTTAGTTATATTTCAGTTTTACCAAAGGTTTTATTTTTTGGTTAAGAAATGTGTTGTGTTACAGATATATACCAACCAATGCCATCTAAAACTCGGTTAAAGGATTGATGTTGCCTAAAGAAATAATCAAATTTTCACTCACTTTCACATGCTGGTATATTTCCATCCCATTGCCCACGAACTCCACAAATCATCTGATTTCGATTTCCAACAAAAACAAAACCTTTACATCAAAACAGTTCAATTAAAACTAAAACACTTTTTCTCCTAAGTTGGCTATTAAAAATAACTTTATACATGGTATTTTTGCTTTAATTCAAAACTCAGTGTATAAAACTCTGGATCAAACAGAATCAATCAGTATACATTTTTGCATGTACGCTAAATTTTTAAATTAATTCCAAGTTCTTACACCGAACATAAAGTATGGTTTAAGCAGTGGTGGGATTCAAATTTTTTTGTCAGCCGGTATTATTACAAAAAGTCATATTTTTCAGCCAGTTCTGTTACAAAAAGTCCAATGACAGTAACCAGTAATGCTAACCGGTCACTGGTCTCATAAAATTTCGTGAGACATTTCTAAAAAACGGTGCGAACCGGCTGAATCCCACCACTGAAGTGAATTCCACCCTAACAATCACATTTTTCCAGTGATTACTGTACTCTACATCAACATAATTCAAAACCCAGTGTATAAAAACCCTAGGTCATGTAGAATCAGCTGGTTTACAATGGTCACTTTAATAACCTTCTTGGCAGGTATCAAAGCATTTTTTTATCTTATTTCAAATCTTGAATGCATTTCCAGCAAGTGGTGAAACACCTTATCATGGAAGGAAAAAGCTTTAGTTGCAAAATCATGTTAAAAACAAAAGGCCTATGTCATTAACAACCATTTAGCTCGGAAGAAAATAAACTAATATATTAAAATACTTCAAAACTCTTGTATACTGTGTACTATATACCTTTATTGCAGAAGTAATAAGCTTTAGCCCCGAAATCCTGACCATCATTTGCCTGAAAGTATCCATTGTTTAGTTGAGGTGGAACTCCACAATTTACTCTTCTGCATTCAAATCCATCACCAGCCGACGCCCACGACCCGCCGCTACGACACGTGACCACCGCAGTTCCGACGACGTAATGACCTGAGGTTAATAAAATGAGATTCTGGGTTTACTAAATGTCATCTTTACAAAAGATTTTTGCTTGCTGCAAGAAACGTTATTTTCTTCTGGAAGATTCAAGTCTTAAAATCATTTTTATATTCACGTTCAAATTGGGGCCAAAATGTTACTAAGACTGCAAAACACAGAGAAAAAAATGCTGTATTAACAAGAATATTCTGTCATGCAGACCTACCGAATCGGCATCTGTACGTTACATCTTCACCAACTTTGTATTCGGACTTGTACGCATCTGGATAAGCCAATCCTCTGGAACGTGGTGCCGGGCAGCCAGCTGTTGAAAAAGATCACTTATTACGCACTGATAAACATTAAATTTTGCGAACTTTTGCACATTAACACAAAAACATCGTTGTGGTATTTAAATACCTGAAACTACCTAACACGTTTGCTACAAAAACTACACACTGCGATGATTTTAACAATAATCATCGTCTGTAATGTGGCCTACAATAAAATATTTATCCGTAGACCTGCGTTCCTCGCACTGGATTTATATCTTACAGAACTCTTTTTAATAAAAAAGCATCAAGCCAACAAATATTGATTAAGCTGCAGCCACTGCAACTTGTTTTAACCTATGCATAAGGTATCATCAGTGCAGCTGGTGACAAGACATTGACCGCATTGGCTACTGCAGCCATCTAACAGCACTCCAGCTTGTTAGAAATAACGGCCAGAAAAGTCATTCCTCACCAATTCTGTTCGATGTCAAAAATAAAAACTTTTTACAATTTGCCAAGTTTTTCACCGTAACACGTCGGGGCTTTTCCACTCCAAAATTTGTCGGATCGACACGTTCTTTTACTGGTTCCGTTCAGAAGATATCCCTCGAAACAAGAATACGTCACCACTTTGCCGTAAGTTCGCGCTTCTCCAGTGATGCGACCGAATTCGGGAGCGACTAGATCAACACACGTCGCGTCTGAAAAAATCAAAAGGTCGGTAAGATTCTGGTCGCACTCCATAGTTGTGAGTGGGCCTGCAATTGGTGCCCAAACCCAGCCCCAATCATGATTAAAAAGCCCGTATTTAGGCCCGAAAGGCCTGACATACAGCTCTGGTGGTTTCGTTAAGTGTTTGGATGCAATCACATGTTCGGGAAACGTGCTACCTAAAAATAAGAGGTAGAAGGCTGTTTGTTCTCGAGAGGTTTTAAGTTCTAATCCCATCTGAGCAACACAAAAACACAAAACAATGGGAAAGGTTTGCTTAATTCCTTGTTTTAACCATACCGTTTTAGTGTCAAACCACCATGAATAAAGTCGTTATAATAACAAAATAGATAAAGGCTTTCTTTCACCAATCATAACAGATTAAAAAGACAGCAGCTTCGTTTAATAAATGGCTCGGCAACAATTGGGAACACCTATTCTAAACCGCAACATTTAAATCCATTCGTCTGTAATACACCCTTCTTGTTATGCAGAAAGTTTTTGGCAACATTCAGACAACCTACTAATACAGAATAAACCAGCTTACTTGGGTTGAAACATGAATTTCCGCAAAAATCGTCGCACAAACATCGTTTTTTCGGCCCTCTACAGTCGGCGGTTGTCTTGCACGCTTTCCTACATGTTCTATCTTTGTCCAATCTCGAACTGACACGTGGACATTCGATTGAATCTTGACCGAGAACAACTGCTTAAACGAAAACAACGTTATTGTGAAACTCAGTAGATAGGTCGTGTGTTACAAGCAACCGTTGCCTCAATAGGAAAAACAACATTCAGAGGAGGCGAAAACTGCTGGTAACAGTGTACATGAGTTAACCATTTTTGCTTGACTTGACAAGACGTCACCAAGCTAACTTAAAATTTAAAACCATAATGACTTAATATGATAAACAAAATCGTCTTGACTTGTGACTCGAAACCCTTCCAGTGTGACTTGACATTTCACGGATAAAGTTAGTTTTATCCAATCCTGTTTTCTAGGAACGCAATTTTGTACAAAAACTTACATGACAAGCAAAGCAGTAAGGCAATGAGAACACAATGCATCAGCTGGCTTCACGTGTCTCAGTCAGCAATTGGTGGGAAAAATAAAAAGATCTAAGACATACAAAACGATATGTAAAGTGAAAGTTTTTTTGCATTGTTTCAATTTCTGCTAAAAGCTCTTTGACTCAATCCAAAAGTAAAGTGGTAAAATCTACTTGCTTTCTTGCCCTACAACAATAAAAACTCTGTTTCTAAATCTGTTTCTGACTTGGCTAACCGAATTTCATGATATTTCCTAAAAGACTTCTCGTTTATCTTTTGTCTGTGCGAATTTCACTCGTATGAGACTGAAACTTTTGAAGTAAACAGAATCGTCGATACTGCGATGCGGTGGAATTTTCGATTGCCTCAAGCATTCACGAACCGACTCATCACATATGCACGTGCGGTCCAAGCAATAGGTAATTCACGCGCTTTAAGCTACGAAAGCTGTGTTACAAGACTTGATTGTTTTTTTGCGATTTTCGCTCTGCCAAATTGCAAACAAAGGTTTCAGTTGTTGTATGTTACTGGTTCTAAACCTTCTTATGCCCGTTATTCCCATGAGAGGAACATTATGTGTAAAGCAGTGGTGGCCAAACTACGGCCCGCGGGCCGCATCCGGCCCCCAGTCCTGTTTTATCCGGCCCGCCAAACACTTTGCCTGTTTTTTTTTTACTCCAGACTTTAAAAGGCTTCTTCAAAATTGTGAACAGTTGCATTTATCTCATTGATATATAAACCTTTTATTTAATACAAGTGTAAACAAGATGGTGTTATTTATTGTTATTCTACTACAATAATATATATTTTAATAAAGATGGCAACCAGTTACGACAAATTTTACGTAAATCACTTTTAATCCGGCCCTTCAGTGGCAAGACAGTTGCAAATTTGGCCCTCTGGTAAAAAAGTTTGGCCACCCCTGGTGTAAAGGCATCGAGAAAATACATGTTAAGCTGCAGACAGTGCGCACTATTTCGGCCGTCAGGGGTATAGAGCTACCAACGTGAGAACTGACAGTAGCCAGGTTTGCTGGGTGGCGCAACGGAGCATAGGCGTTTATGGTGACAATAATTGCTAAGTCAGCAATCGACAATTATTGTTCCACAAACGCATATGCTCTGTTGTGCCACCCAGCGAAAATTCCCAAACCTGACTACTGTCAGTTCTTACGTTAGTAGTTCTACCGCCGTAAGGGACCACATTAGCTCATACGGTCGATCTTTTGTCACCAGCTGCACTGATGAACCTTATAGGTCGAAACAGTGTGTACTATCTGGTTCTTAACCTTTTCATGACCATTAATTCGTTGTGAATTTCGTTGTTTTCTTCCTTTACTGGGAAGCTTTGACACCGCAGTATAGGATGACGTCACGAAACAGAAAAATACAAACGATCTTTCTGGGGTAATAGGTAACCCCAGGTTAAGAATCGTCGGTTTCGTTTTTGGCGTTGCGTGATAACATTTATAATTGCTTCGCAACTAAATGTAACTTCGACTACATACTGTGCAAAGTTTTTTGCACAAACGGTCCGTACTGGCAACGTTGCATTTATTTGCAAGTGAAGTCCACAAACGCTTAAGGCAATCGACAAGACTATCGTCACGCATTGACATTTTGTGTTCATGTTGCATAAATACACTTTTTTGCAGAAATTCACGCAGGCAGTTAGAGTATCAAAGCAGCAGTCTTGTATAGTAGACATAATGCAATGTAGACAGCGTTCGGTAAAGGCATAGTTTAAAACCATAGCTATAAGTGCCTTGATAAACAAAAGTTGTTTAGAAAACCGAATTTTAGGAGATATGATTTTTCTTTTTAGATGTGCCTCTAGAACAACTTGATTGCTGTCACGGCTAAAAGCCAGCTGATGTATTGCTTGTTCTTGTTCTCGCTTTTGTGTTTTTCATGTAAGTTATTTGCACAAACGTTGGCGTTTGTTATTAACTGTGCTGTTAAACATTTTTTAAAGTTTTAAGTTTTGTTGTCCTATATTTTACCTATTTTGCATTATCGGCTTGCCACTGGTTGTGGTTGGAAATTAATTTCGTATTTTTAATGCATCGTTTTTGTTTTGTTGTGCAGTTGTACTTGGTCAAGATTCAATCGAATGCCCACGTGTCAGTTCAAAATTGGAAGAAGGCAGAAGATGTAGGAAACCGTGCAAAACAACCGCCGACTGCAGAGGCCCGAAAAAACGATGTTTGTGCGATGATTTTTGCGGAAAGTCATGTTTCAACCCAAGTAAGTCACTTTAAACCGCATCACAATAGACAAACGACAGACAGTGTTTCGACCTATGGGGTCTCATAACTGGAGCTGCTGACGGAAGATTGGCTGCATGAACTAGAGTAGCTGTCCAACGGCATTCCAGTTTGTTGGAAGCAACAAGCTAAAAGGCCATGCCTAACCAACCTGTTCGATGCCATAACTAAGCATAAACTACAGAAGAACTGGTCCATGATGGTAACTGTTAGGGAACCAAAGTAATGCCGTCACTAATGATGCAGTGTCGCTAAATAGCCAACACGACCTAAGCATTGTCACCAGCTGCACTGATGAGACTTTTTGAAGTCGAAATAGTGAGCACTGCCTGCAGCTTACTCATCAAGTATTGGTTCCATGGTTTTATACAATATTGACAAACTTTTGTGGAAAAACTAAAATCTTGTGATTTAATTAAACATATCAATCATGATTCTTTCGGAGGTGCGGTCAAATAAACCACAACATTTGATTTGCTCAGACGCAACGTGTGTTGATCTCGTCGCCCCCGAATTTGGTCGCATCACTGGAGACGCGCGAACTTACGGCAAAGTGGTGACGTATTCTTGTTTCGAGGGATACCTTCTGAACGGAACCAATAGAAGAACGTGTCGATCCGACAAACTGTGGAGTGGAAAGACCCCGACGTGTTACGGTGAGAAATTCAAACAAAATTTATTTTGTCATTAAAAGCACTCATATGTTTTATAAACATCGATGGTGTTTTATGTCTGCTGCAATAACTAAACAAGTCTGTGGCCGTGGTTACCCAAACCGCATTGAGATTACAAGGTTGTGGGATCCAATCCTGTCTCGGTCGCTTGTGTTTCCTTGAGCAAGAAACTTCAGTGGTTTTAACGTTAAACCCAGTGATTCCCGATGGGCTGAACTAAACAAAGGAATTTTAGATAGTAATGTAGCCTTCCGATTTGGCACTTTACCGGATCCTATGCGAGGAACGTGTTCATTCACCAAGCCAAATAACCTCAACTCAACCTCGATGTACAGACAAACCGCTAATTTACGAATAAAATTATTGACTGGTCTGGTCTGGCCCCGTAGGACCGCGTGACATACCGGTCCATTAACCGTAAAAACAAGTTTTATTTTTCTTTGAAGCTGGTTGTTCCGCTCCAACTTCCAGGGGATTGGCTGATCCAGACCAGTACAAGTCCGAATACAAACCTGGAGATGCTGTAACCTACAAATGTCGTTATGGTAAGTCTGGATAGGCAAAAATCGAAGAGCAAATAGGCTACAGTAAACCTAGGTTAAACTGGCTCGGTTAATCCGGATCTTGGCCTAAAAACCTAAGGTACAAATGATTTTTCATGTGCTAAGGCTTTAACTAGTCAACATCGGTTAATCTGGATCTTAAACTAAATCCTAAATTTTGTTTCGGTCCAAACGGGCCCGGATTAACTGAGGTTATGAGTCTTTGCATCCTGTTAACCGTAGGTCAGTGCTTGTCAACCTTTTTTGAAACGGTACACCCTTTTAACGTTTACACAAAATTTGTACACCCCAGTAAAAAATTTATTCAACCCTGTAACACTCTGAATCTGTGGTCCTAACAGGAATGATGATGAGCGCAATAACAACAAGCCATAATCCATAATTCACTTTCTACATCTGAAAGAACCACCATTAACAACGATTATCAAGTGAAATATTAAATTATGATGTCACAAATAGAGTTTTGTAACTTAAAATCTATGAACACTTGAGATGCATGTTGTGCCATGTATCGTACATTCCAGTCAGACTGTTCTAATACTGAAACCTGCCTATTGTGATACCTGGTCATAGGTATGTTATGTTTTGTATCTGGTACACCCCAGTACACCCCATCAAAGTGGTACACCCTTTAAAAATTATGGTACAACCTGGGGTGTACCATACACCCGGTTGAAAAGCACTGCCTTAGGTCATCACGTCGTCGGAACCGCGGTGGTCACGTGTCGAAGGGGCGGGTCGTGGGCGTCGGCTGGTGATGGATTTGAATGCAGAAGAGTAAATTGTGGAGTTCCACCTCAACTAAACAACGGATACTTTGAGGCAAATGATGGACAGGATTTCGGGGCTAAAGCTTATTACTTCTGCAATAAAGGTATTTAGTACACAGTATACAAGAGTTTTTTTGTAAAAGTTGTAAACACCATGTTTTAATGTAAGTATGTTAGTTTATTTTTCTTTGAGACCAAAGGTTTGTCATTGAGATATGGTAGTTTAAGGGTATTTTTTCTGATCATTGCGATTTAAAGTAAGTTCCTGGTGATGTTTTGTGAAGGTTTTGTTTTCATTGGAAGCCAAAATCATCTGACTTGTGCCGTCCAAGGACAATGGACCGGGAATTTCCCTAGGTGTAAAAGTAAGTAGCAAATTTTTTATGCTACAGACTGGTTTGTTATTTTTACCTTTTCATAAAACAATAAATGTTGAAATTAGATGTAAAAATTGAAGTATGGCTGAATGAACAAATGTTAATGTAGTTAGTGGGTAATATGGTCTTTTTGGCGTTGTATGTTGAGACACCTTTAAAATGTTAGGTAGCAAATTTGTCAAAAAATTGGTTTTAAAGATTTCCTAATCCCAATTACTGTCATGTACTTAATGTATCTGGGCATTGGTATTATTCTGCACATTTTATAAGAGTAACTGTG
Source organism: Phallusia mammillata (assembly GCF_965637545.1). Classification (NCBI taxonomy): domain Eukaryota; kingdom Metazoa; phylum Chordata; class Ascidiacea; order Phlebobranchia; family Ascidiidae; genus Phallusia; species Phallusia mammillata. Next base: position 18,508,288 of record NC_137259.1, read on the forward strand.
TGCAAAAAATCTGTGCCAAAAATCCTTAAGGGTTTGAGACTTTGGGTGTGTTTTGCCTTCAATGATCAAACAGAGAGTAATGTGAAACATGCGAAGGAAGATGTTTGCATGAAAACATTAATTAGTGTGTGCTAGTTAGCATAATGAAGTGATATTTTGCAACACGATTAATCAGTTGTGTCTTTTTTGTCTTTTTTTTTTTTTTTGAGTAGCTATGCCAGGTTAAATGTTCAGCACTGCTGTAAATGTTTTGTAGATTGAATTCTGAAAGTGTTTTCTCCTTAGACAATGTTAACAGGTCAACTTGCAACTTAGGTTCAGGAAAAACTTGAATATGTAACAAACGAACTAAAAAATTGACAAACTAGAACACATTTTCAAGTTTAACTAACAACTGCATTTTCCCCAGTAAAGTCATGTCTTGTTCCATCTGCTCCATTACATGGTTCAATTTCACCAGCCAAACAACCACTTAATGTTGGTTTAAGTATCAGATATTCTTGCAACAATGGTTATTTATTATCTGGTGCAACAGTTGCAACTTGTTTATCGACAACAAGATTGTCAAAACCTTCACCAACTTGTCTTTGTAAGTTTCAGTATCAGGTTTTATCTTGTAACATGACAATGTGAAACAAATACCAAGCATCATTCGTTTCTGATGAAGTCTTGTACGTCTTGTATGGGATGTTGAAACATCGATTATTTGTAATAAAACTGCTGGAGAGTAATAAAACTCATTAATGCAATATGCCCGGCAATAGCTTTTAATTAAAGAAATATTGATGCAATTATTACTAACTTTTATGTATTATTTTTGGTGTGCCTGTGAAAGCCACAATTATACTTTCATCATTTTCCATACTAATATATTGGCTTGTTTGTTTGTCATCACAATCTTTACAACCATGAATTGTGTATCATATTCTTATTTTTTCAAACATTTACCTTGTGTACACCGGCTATAGAAATAATATATTTTCACATTTAATGTTTAATTTACTTCTATTTAGTTGTACGATGCCCTGCACCAGAATCTCCAGATCTTGGTTCTGTTGACAGCAGCCAATCAGATTTCACATACAACACTCAAATCACCTACAACTGCCAACAAGGCTACAAGATTAGCGGGAATTCCAAAGCGAGGTGCAACGAGAATGCGACATGGGGGGAAGTGCCAACCTGCGTAGGTAAAAAAACAAACAAATGTGAATTAATCGACCTGACATAATTACAAGTGGAGTTCACCCAAAGCAATAAGCTGATACAACAATAAGTAAGCTGCAGACATTGTACACTAATTTAGTCAGTGAATTTTGTTTATCTTCCTATGGTTTGTAGGGGGAACCTCTGGGGCTATTGAAATTGTATTTTTTTGACTGGTATTCAGAAGCTAAAGTGGAATTTAAAAAAAATGTGCAAAATTGGCAATGGTTAAATTGTTTGTTTTTTTAACTGCACAGAGCATCGCTATTTTAATTTTGTTTTCCAGTCAACAAAGATTGCAACTTTGAAGATTTCAACCAACCACTTTGTGGGTTTGTGAGTCCTAATTCATACTGGGTGCGGACATCCTCGGACAATGTTGCTACTGGAGCAATAGGTTACGTAGCAAGAGTGACTTTTCCTGCATCTTCTGCTTCCGCGAATGCTGTATTGGAATCCCCATTGTTGTCGTCACGGCAACAACACTGCCTCAAGTTCAGATATTTGGTGAAAGCTTCGAGCAGAACAGAAGATTTTCAAGTGAAACATAAACGAGGGTAAATTAATTGTTTTTTTTTTCAACTGTCATTTTAACAAATAAAACAATAAAAATGGTAAGACACTTGTGTCATTATTAAGGTTGGTATTTTAGACAAAAGCGGATTGTTTTTTAAATAAAATGCTTTATTAACTGCAGGATGCTGACCAAAAAAATTTATGTTTTACTTTAATGCCTCTAGTTACACAAAATAGTGAATGGTATAATGCATTACAAACATATGATTTGGTTGAAATTAAATTTACTTTTTAGATATATATAGTGATGTTTTTATCTGACCCTTTGATACCTATAATTTAAGGTTATTTAAGGACAGCAAAATAAACATTGGTCATCAAGTCATGTTTTCTGTTATTTGCCACTTTGTATGAGAACAGACTTTTTTAGCTTTTTGTTTTTGCAGGACATTAATTTGGAAACTTCCCCGTACTCCAACTGGCATCCCAAAAATATGGCTTAGTACAGACATTGTCATACATGTCAGTGCCTCGTCACCCGCCATACAATTTGTGGCATCAAGGTCTGCTGAAGTTGATCTGGATGACATTGAAGTTGCACCAGAAAATGAATGTGGTAAGCTGTTGCTTTCAGATGATTCGGGTTCAATGCAAAAAACAGAATTGTCTGAAGCATTCTTTCCTAATTTTATCAATTTTGAAGTTTATGTTAGAAGTAATCAAAATTATGATAATATTTTACCAAATTTTTTTTCATCAAAAGTCATGTATTTTGTTTTAAAACTCCAGATTTATTTAGGCAACCCTTAATTGTTCACATAACAAAAAAAATATTAAATGAACTATTGCTGTTTTGAAAATGTAAATTTTAATTTTTTATCAATACTAAAACAGTTTACTTGACCAATCTAAACAAAAAAATGTTTTATTTTAAATTTTTTTGAAAACCTTTTAACTCTGTATTAACAACAAGTTTAAACCAAAATTGTTTTCAGTTGATGATTGTGCAATTAATCCGTGCCAAAACCAAGGAACTTGTTTGAATCTTATCGGAGGATTCAGGTGCATTTGTCCTCAGCGATATTATGGGAGACGCTGTGAAGCATGTGAGTTAGACTAAGTTAGTTTGTTCAGTACTTAATTTATGTACATAAGGGAGTGCAACATGCAACAATTTTTCACAAAGAATTAGTTTATTTGTTAAACTGTTTTCTGTCGGGTTGGCTGCTTTTTCTGCTTTTATGTAAACTTGTTTGGTCTTAGCTGCTGAAATATATTAAAAAAACTTAATATTTTACAAACCAACAAAAAAATTAACAAACTTGAAGACATTTTCAAGTTTAACTAACAACTGCATTTTCCTCAGTAAAGTCATGTCTTGTGCCATCTGCTCCATTACATGGTTCAGTTTCAACAGCCAAGCAGCGAATCAATGTTGGTTTAAGTATCAGATATTCTTGCAACCATGGTTATTTATTATCTGGTGCAACAGTTGCAACTTGTTTATGGACAACAAGATGGTCAAAACCTTCACCAACTTGCATTGGTAAGTTTAAAAATCGGGTTTTATCCAGTAACATGACAATGTGGAACAAATACCAAGTAATGCTCTTTCCTGATAAAGACTTCTGGTATGGGACGTCGAAACATTAATTGTTTGTAATAAAACTGTTGGACGATCAATGCCTGTTTATACATTAGGGCTTGTAGCAATCGCTTTTTATTAAAGATACATTGATGCAAATATTACTAACTTTTACTATGTGTTATTTTTGGTGTGTTAAAGCTAATGAAAGCGAATTGAATTGTACTTTGTAATGTTTAGTTGGCATTTACCAAATAACTTGAAGATAAATTTTTTTTCTGAAGAAGTTTGTTGTTTTTTAACCAGAAAATTATACATTACCACCACGTCCAAATTTGATTTTACCGCTGTTTGTTTTTTCCTAGTAACTTGTCCAAAACCAGTGCAAAGATCAAACCTCTTTGTGAGTCCAGTTAAAACAAACTATGTGAAAGGGAACAGAGTGAGATACTCGTGCAGACAGGGATTCAGAGTGGTTGGATCAACACAGGCTACATGTCAGGCCAATGGGAAATGGTCAGCTTCACAACCCACTTGCAAGAGCAGTTAGTTTGTTTTCTTTATGTTAGAAGTAATCAAAATTATGATAATATTTTACCAAATTTTTTTTCATCAAAAGTCATGTATTTTGTTTTAAAACCTCAGATTTGTTTAGGCAACCTTCAATTGTTCACATAAGGAAAAAGTATATTAAACACTTGATGTTCTGAAAATGTAAATTGTAATTTTTTGTCAACATTAAAAACAGTTTGTGCGATCAATCTAAACAAAAAAAATTGTTTTATTTTAACTATTTTCAAAAAGCTTTCTGTAATAACAACAAGTTTAAACCAAAATTGTTTTCAGTTGATGATTGTGCAATTAATCCGTGCCAAAACCAAGGAACTTGTTTGAATCTTATCGGAGGATTCAGGTGCATTTGTCCTCAGCGATATTATGGGAGACGCTGTGAAGCATGTGAGTTAGACTAAGTTAATGTGTTTAGTATTTATTTTAGGTACATAAGGGAGCGCAACATGCTACAATTTTTCACAAAGAATTAGTTTATTTGTGAGACTGTTTTTTTCAGGTCAACTACTTTTTCTGCTTTGTTGAAAACTTTTTTGTTCGTAGTTGCGAAAACGTAGAAAAAATTAAATATTGATGTAACAAACCAACAAAAAATTGATGAATTAGAACACATTTTCAAGTTTAACTGACAACTGCATTTTTCCACAGTAAAGTCATGTCTTGTGCCATCTGCTCCATTACATGGTTCAGTTTCACCAGCAAAAGAACGAATCAACATTGGTTTAAATATCAGATATTCTTGCAAGGATGGTTATTTATTATCTGGTGCAACAGTTGCAACTTGTTTATGGACAACAAGATGGTCAAAACCTTCACCAACTTGTAATGGTAAGTTCAGAAATTGTGTTTAAAAAACTGTAGAATTTATAATAATTTTAACTGGTAAGATTTGCATTCTAAACTGGGATCAGCCCTGAAGCATCTATGCAGACCATGGGCGCCGTCAGAAAATTTTGCAAGAGGGGGCAAATTTTGGCTGATACTTTACCGCACCAAGCATAAATTGTGTACTTCACAATTGAGTTGGCTGAAAGTTAAAGCATTGAGTGATGTCACAAATCCCCACGCTGCCAATTTAATTAGGTTTGCTGCTAAATATGTTAAATTGAGGTACACTGAAATTCCAAAGGGGGGTAGGGGGTGGGGGGGCAAGCCCCTCTTGCCCCTATGTTGCGGCGCCCATGATGCAGACCAGTGATCAACTGAATTTATGTGAATTGTAACTGATGAAGGATCGAACTTGCGATCCCCTACTACAAAGCTGACATGTGCAGCATAAAAGGCAAGCACTGGTGCTTCTAATTTGACTTTTGACGGGTTCACCACTGAGCCTGTGTAGCAAATCCCAGAGAAGGCTCCTGTCATGGGTTTAAATCCCACACCAGCTATATTTTTTGGCCTGTGCCATATGTGGTAATGCTTGGTGACTGGCTGATTTAGTATAATGCCTTCAATAGGCATGGTGCACTATTATTCAACTGATAACATAGCAATGGCGTTCAAATTTGTTTTTTCAGCTTATTCAGCTTTTTTGTTCCATTTAAAATAGGTTAATTTGTATTTATTTTAATGTAAATACTTGTCATATACAAGTTTTTTTAATGATATAGTTTGATCTACACCAAATCGTTTTTGCAGTACATGATATTACTAGAAGTAAAACTTTGTTTTTGTACTACTACATTTATTTCAGTGACTTGTCCTAAGCCAGTTCAAACGACTTATCTTGAATGGCAGCCAGTCAAAACAAACTATGCAAAAGGAGACACATTGAGATATTCGTGCAGCGCTGATGCAGTACTTATGTGGCGAACACAATCAACATGTCAGGCCAATGGAAAATGGTCATCTCTACAGCCCATTTGCCAAAGTAAAAGGCGGTTTGTTTGTAGCAATAAATTTAAAATACTTGCAAGTGAAAGAAATGTCTTCTGCCTTGATTTAGCTGCCCAGAAACATTCCATGTACAATTAGGTTAAATAGTGAAAATAGGGGAATAATGGAATAATGCCTTTGGTTCAAACTGTCTGATTGTGATTTTGCTGACAAATAAACTTGTGTGCTTACAATCTGCTCTTTTGTATATTATAAATGTTGACCAAAATTGATAACCAAGTAATATGTTAATTGCAATTGTGTTGTAAATGGTTTATTGTCATGGAAGCCGAACTCAAACTCAAAACTGTAATTTGCCTGAGTGCATTCTCAGTAAGTTGTTTACAACAAAATACAACCATGCCATAGAGTCTATGGCACAGACCATGTTGACATTTTAATGGTAAAATGTCACATGTCCAATTTTGTGTCAAACTCGAGCTCAAAACTGTCTCTTGTCTTAGTGAATTTTCAGTAAGTTGTTCATAACTGAGCAGAACTATGGACTAAAACAAAGTTTTGAATTAATGTTATTGTTGGACCAAGCAAATAAACAATTTTTGATCCAGGTGCGACAACAACAACTCCAACTCAACCAACAGGTCCTTGTCCAAGTGGATTCAAACATTCCTCACCATTGTGTTACAAGATTTTAAACCAAGGATCCAGTTACAATGCAGCATTGGCCACTTGCAGGCAGTCAGGAGCCACACTTCCAGTCATAATGTCTTCTGGCATGCAGCAGAAAATAATGGAGATTTTAGGATCAGCTACAACACATTATTTCTGGCTTGGTTTGGACAGAAGCAGCAATGTTATGAAGTGGGGTGACGGAAAAAACTATGATTCTAGTGGTTTTAATGAATTTAAATGGACTTCTTTTCAAAACGCCAATTGCTATTATATGTCACGACGATCCGGTAACTGGTATCATGGGTATACAAACTCATGCCAACCTAACAAAGGGACACTGTGTATTAAACTAGAAGCCGATATCAGTGGAGGTCGAACGCAAACTCAAAACTGTAATTTGCCTGAGTGCATTCGCAGTAAGTTGTTCATAACAAAACACAACTATACCATGTTGACGTTTTAATGATTAAATGTAATATGCCCAATTTTGTAGATTACAATGGAAAGATTTATACTTTGCACCACAACACCAAGGTAAATTTTGAAACTGCTCGAAGCAGATGTCAAAGCAATGGTGGCGACCTTGCCATGTTGAAAACTCAACAAATCCAGGCCGCGGTGGCGACAGAAGTCCAAAAACTTCACTTATCGGTAGCAAGTCCAGGCTTGGACAATCAGTTCTTTATTGGGCTAACAAGAAAAGATCTTCCAAATTGGCAGTGGCTTGACGGTTCACCAGTCCCAACAAACTCAAATAATAATGGGTTTGCAAATTGGTCTCCAGGGGAACCAAATAACAATGGCCTGAGTGGTGAGGAATGTGGAACAATGGTTGCGAAACACCAGGAATGGAATGACCTTTCTTGCAGCTACTTATTTTATTATATATGTGAAAAACCAGGTCCTGTATAACATATGTAATGTTTGCTTGTTTGTTTCATTTTTCTCCTCGGTGGGTGGACAATGCCCGAATGCATTATGCTCACAATGGGTCCGCTTTGAGCTGCCTGTTTTATTGCAAGCTCAGTGATCAGTTTTTCTTTGATTTTTTTGACTTAGGCAGTTGGTGACTTCAATTTAGTTCAACCCATCGGATACCACTGGGTTGAAGCAATGCTGCTTAAGTTTCTTGCTCAGTGAAACAGGTTTAGAACCTGTGGCCTTGTGAATACAAGGCGGTTGCCCTAACCGCTCGGCCAACATTAAGTTAAACGAAGTTAAAAAAATAAAGTTAAAACTAAAAAAAGTTTTCTAGAATGTTATTTGATTGGATTCCAATTTAGATAATAACAAATAAAAATTCTAGGATTACATTTTCTGCCTTTCTTAAATACCTGCTTTGGTAAATGGATATTTTATCCTCAACAGATCCATGCTTTGTTAAACCTTGTCAGAACAATGGAATATGTGAAGTAAATGGGACAGATTTTAAATGTAGATGTCATACTGGGTATCAAGGAAAGCGCTGCCAAACGGGTAAGCGGATTAACACAACATCAATGTGCTGAAAGTGGGTTTATAAGGTTCAATGCTATTCCTTTTTAAAGGTAAATAGTATCCAAAACAATTTCACCTGTTGGTGGCAATTGTGATGCCCAACAGGTATGTTTGTGGTTTTAATTTGTTGGGTTGTAGTTAAGTGGTTTTTGAATTATGGTGGTTTCTTTTGCAAGCATTTTTTTATTGTACATTACCAAATTCATATCTGCTCCCAATAGTAACAGTGTACTAAAGTCAGTCCAACATTGTTCAATGGTTTACTTCACAATGTACTAATATCTCATTAAAGCAGTGGTCTCAAACATACGGCCCTCCAAGGGTTTTCGTGCGGCCAACGAAAAAAGTTTTAAATTTTCCGTGTTTAACTCAGCTGGATTACGCTGTTAGCCACCGATTACAGAAATAATCATTGTTAGTAATAGCTAGAAATAACTGCAACGTATTAATAGTAAGATGAAAATGGTTCATCCTGCTAAGAATCAGCAATACCATATGTTGCATCAGTTTTTCTAATTGTTTCGTCACTGTATGGCATTGCCAACCTCACCCTCTTTTTGCCAACCTCACCCTCTAATGTGAGTCCCCATCAAATAACGCTTATATATAATAACGGTGTAGCTGCAGCGCGTCTTCCATCCCTCCACCAATTGTACCCTCATCTTTGTCGCGCTTTTTAACGTCTGAACGTTGCGCAGCTATTTCCGGCCTGGTGAATATTTTAGCGCAACTGTGCTGCTACGATTTTGCCCGGCGAAATAAACTCAACTCAACATTGCACAACATTTAAGGCACATAATATTTTTGTTTATGTTACAAAAGTTCCAACAGTGCGGCCCTGAACTGACTTAAAAACATTAGTTTGGCCCGCCGATAAGTTTGAGTTTAAGACCACTGCATTAAAGTTTGTGCAATTTGAAACTTTTTGCAGAGGAACTTTGTTTGCCGCGAGAGCTCCAATTATCTGAGATTGAAAGTCCAGCAGATGCTGCAAATAAAACAAAGTTCCGGATTAATGATGTTGTTGTCCATCAGCTTTTGTATGCTGACGGAACTTTAAGGAACAGAATTCAATCTACTTGCACAAGTAATGGCTGGACAGTAATACAACTTGGTAAGTTTAAAGTTTTCATTATTGTTATGGTTCACAGTAACATGTGGTTATGCATTTTTTATGGGACAACTGTTGTTTTTGTCTGTACTTTTTTATGTGCAATTTTTTTATAATTTTATTTCTTTAGCTGGGTTTTGTTTACCACGCACTCTTACATCGACACGAATTGTTAGTCCTGCTAATGCTGGTGGAAGAGCAAAGTTTTTTATGAATGAAGAAGTAATATACGAGTTGCTGTTCAATGATGGAACTGTGAGGTCAAAAATTAAATCAACATGTTCTCTGAACGGTTGGATTACTACATCTATTGGTATGTTGCACATTTTTACATGCATGACTTCACATTAACAACTTTTCAGGCCTTTTCCAGTTTTTAACGTAATGACATAAAGAGTGAATTTTGTAACTTTAATTTGAATGAAACATCAAAATAAATTACAGTTAAGCTGTAACTTTGCTGGCAAAATAAATTAGGCTGTATCAATGAAAGTGTTAACATTTTTTTCTTTGTATTCAGGACCATGTGATAGCTCTCCATGTGAAAACAAAGGTAAATGTGTTAACAATGGTTTGGAATACTCATGTGAATGCACACCAGGGTTTGATGGAAAGAATTGTGAAAATGGTTAGTAATAGAAATGTTTGTTTAACCAGCAAAAAAGTATGTTTACATGATTTTTTTCAACAAATATAAACCTAAACATTTTCCTATAAGCATTACTAACATCTGAAGTAATACTTCTAAGCATTAATTTTTTTTGGCAAACGTCCGAAAAACTAAAAAGGATTTTTTTCCTTTTTAACTTTTGTGTTTTACACCTGTGAAAAAGATTTCAGAAATGCACAAATATATACTTTTGTGCGTTTAATGCAAAACAGTTGATTTTCCAGTCCTGTTGCCTGATAAAAATACATGATTTTTTGCTTTTTAAGATAAAGTTAAGATAACATAAGTTACCAGGCCTATTGAAGTTATAAAGGCATTTATAATGAGTAAACAAAGTTGAAATTATCCAGTGTACATTTTGGTCACTGGATGTTGTTTACTTTAGTGGTGAATCCCTGTGACAGCAGACCTTGCTCTGACGAAGGTGTTTGTGAAGTGAGAGGAGGAACTTATCACTGTGTGTGTAACGAAGGGTTCACTGGTAAAATCTGCGACTCCAGAATCAGTTAAGTGTATTTTTTTATCTTGTGGCCTAATGTGGATTATGGTAAAAATAAATTGAAGCAAAAAACAACAGCAACAACTAAATTTGCGTTTTTACTCTTGGACATATTCAGTGTAAAACTATTCAACATTTGATTTGTTGTATGGTGACCACTGGATAGATTGTTTGTTTGTTTGTTTTATTTTTTTCTTCCGTGGGTTGTCAACCACTGATTGCTCACAAAGATTTGTTCCATATCAAGCTGTCTGCTCTTATTGCAAGTTTATTAAATCATTTTTAATTTGATTTTTTTGACTTGTTGGTGCCTTCAATTCAATTCAACCAATGTTCTTGGGCACAAGTGACTGGGCAGCATCATAGCCCACAACCTTGTGAACACAAACAGCTGCACTAACCATTCATCCAACTTGGGTTAAAAACGGAAAAAAAAAGAATCACATGTTTTTGTCTACAGAGTGGAGTAGTTGGTCTGAATGGTCACAGTGCTCAGCAACATGTGGTTCAAATTCCCAACATTCCAGAACGAGAAATTGCATTGGAGGTGAAGTTGGATCTGTTGGTTGTCAAGGCAACAGCAGACAGAGCAAGTTGTGCGGGCCAGCAATTTGCCCAGGTGAAATGGTGTTTATTCTTTTTTCTTAACGGACATGTTTGTTTGGATTTTTATGCACAAGACATGCTCTTGTTGTTGATTTTTTGTCCTTGTTGGGCTGGCAACACCTAAATGTGTTATGCTCACAATGATTCCACCGCCACGCTGTCTGTTTTTTTAGAAGTCCGTTGATCATTTTTTATTTTTTTATTTATTTTTCAACTTAGGCAGTTGGTGATTTCAATTTAGTTCAACCCATCGGGAACCACTGGGTTGGAGCAACGTCACTTAAGTTTCTTGCTCAGGGAAACAAAAACTACCGAGATAGGATTAGAACCTCTGACCTTGTGATCACAAGACGGTTGCGCTAACCACTTGGCCAACTTGGCACACTTGTTACTCAGAACAATAGTAATTGCCCAAAACTTTATCGTTTTATTGTTTAAACCACTAGTTCTCAAACTGTGCATCGCGACGCCTGGTGCGTCGTTTAAATTTTTCAAAGGCGTCGCAGAATAGTTCCGTTTCGCGCCTTTTGTTATTGTATCAATAAACACAACTTTCATAATAAGTTTCTTCATTAACTTTTTTTGCTGGTGCGTTGCAAGTCCAGAAAACTTTTTCAGAGGCATCACATCAAAAAAAGTTTGAGAACCACGGGTAATTCTCTCTTAAATTGTCTGCTTTTTTATTCAAGCAAATAATTTTTTTTTGCATTTTTTTACCCTTGTTGTGCCGATACCCGAACCTAATTTATTTTATCGTTTCTAATTTTTTTTGTTTTTTTTTCTTAGATTTTACTTGACTCTTGTTATTTTGAAAAACTTCAAAACCTTAGAATTATTTCACAGCATGGAGACAATGGACAGCTTGGTCTAAATGCTCAGTAACTTGTGGAGCTGGTGGGAGTAGAAGCAGAACAAGAACTTGTAGCGTTGATGATAGTTGTGAGGGAGATGCAGTAGAAAACAGCGCATGCTATCCGAAACCTTGCATTTTGGGTAATGTTGTAAAATATTCTTGACTTTTTGCTGAAAGTTGTTTGTTAAGATTAACAATAGTCATTTTCTTTCATCTTGGTTGAACCAATTATATGTTTTAGTGTAAATGAGTTTTCATCCAACTTTGAGCTTAAACATGGTTTGTTAATATTTAGTTAAGAGAGACGCATGTTACTCGGATCCTTGCAGAAATGGTGGTTCTTGTATTGTCAGTGGAAGTGAATATGAATGCAATTGTTTGGATGGTTATGTTGGAAAGAACTGCGAAAATGGTGAGATTATTGCAATAATGGTGAGATTAATTTTTAAAGACGGAGCAGCTAATATTGACAAAATTTGGAAGTCATATTTAGTTTTCAGAAACTGTTGAATAAAATGAATAAGTGTTTTGTTAACTTGTGTAGACATGGCTTGTCCTGCTCGGAAGTTGGCTTCTTCTGTTCTTGAGAGTCCTCGGGAAGCAGAAAACAAAACTCGTTTTCTGATCAACGAAGAGGTGATTTATCAGTTGCTTTTCTCAGATGGAAGTATTCGAAATCGGATCAAACTTACTTGCACACCGGGTGGTTGGGAAACAGTGAGACTGGAAGTTGGTGAGCATAAATAACATTTTTGAAACTAAACTTTTGCTTCATAAAATGGGTACGAAAAGTTTTAATTGTACCACATTGGCCTTCTTTAGTTGCAGACCTTTTGAAGACACCAATGACCCCAAAACTTGGAGTGATATTTGTACATTTAAATTTGTACAAACTTTATACATATTTCAACATATTTGCATAAAAGTTGCTGTGAGAAAAAGGACATTGGTTTAATGCATTTTATATAACAATGACCTTTTGCAGGAGAATGTCAGAGTGATCCATGTCTGAATGGTGGAGTATGCCACAGTACTTCCTCTGGGTATGCATGTTCTTGCAAGAGCAACTATTATGGACAAGATTGTGAAATTAGTAAGTCCAAATATTTTGTGATTGAATCAGGCAAAATATTTATACAGTAACCATTATGTGAATAGATTCTACTTGTACTGGTGACCAGTTAACATTTGGTTACACTGGTTTGTTCCTATTGAGCAACTCAAACACAAATGAATGTGTTATAAAAAACACATTTCGAAGTAAACATTAGAACTGACAGGCTTCAACAGAACCAATAAGATCAAACAATCACTTACAAAGAAATCACTTAATATTGGTGTTTGGCTCTTACGAAACTTTCATTGTAATCAAGTGTGCTTGTCACTGTGAATATTCACCAACAAATATAACATTTCAGTTTTTGACCACTGCCTAAGTTCTCCATGTAAAAACAACGGATTGTGCGAAACTGTGCGAAATACTTTCCAATGCACATGTGAAATTGGATATACTGGGAGGAGATGTGAAATTGAATCAAGAACAGGCAATAGTATAATGTGTTTGTTTGTTATTTTGTGACATTTATTAGTGTTTTAAAACTTTGCCTGTACATTTTGTTTAACCATTGTCGCCAAATATTGTATTCCACTTTAACCCTTGGTATTTGTTTCAAAACAGTTTAAAACAATGTCTTTTAGGTTTTTAAAATTCCATCAATCAACAAACAGGACACTTTAATTCATCTTGGTTGTACCAAAAATATGTTTTGGTGTAAATGAATGTTTTCCAACCAACTTTGAACTAACAATAATAAAAAGTTTTTATTATCGTTCAGTTAATACAGACCCTTGTTACTCGGATCCTTGCAGAAACGGTGGTTCTTGTGTCATCAGTGGAAGTGAATATGAATGCAATTGTTTGGATGGTTATGTTGGAAAAAACTGTGAAAACGGTAAGTTCATTCATACCAAAGGTAGAACAACTAAAATTGTCAAAAATGTGTATTATTTCAGAAATTGTTGATTAATAGAATTGTGTTTTAATTGGAGTAGTAGAAGGCCTTGTCATGTGTGAATGCTTGGGGGGGTAGGCTTTGATTGTGTAATGAGTGTGACATAATCTCAGGTTTGCATGAGTACTTCAGGTCTGTGTCCAGTGATAAAAATATAATTGTTTCCTGGTTTGTAAAAAAATATTAAACTTGTGTAGACACAGCTTGTCCTGCTTGGAAGTTGGCATCTTCTGTTCTTGAGAGTCCACTGGAAGCGGAAAACAAAACTCGTTTTCTGATCAATGAAGAGGTGATTTATCAGTTGCTTTTCTCCGATGGAAGTATTCGAAATCGAATCAAACTTACTTGCACACTGGGTGGCTGGGAAACAGTGAGACTGGAAGTTGGTGAGTAAGTTTGGCACTTTTCTGTTCATTAAGTCTGCAACCTACAGAAGAATTTAGACTGATATGTATGCACATTATTGACAAATAAGATTGACCACAAAATTTGACACTTTTTTATGAAAGCCATTTGAAGAAAAACTATTGAATTGGTTTATTGCTATCCAACAAACATATTTTGCAGGAGGATGTCAAAGAAATCCATGTCTGAATGGTGGAGTATGTCAAAGCACTTCCTCTGGGTACAGATGTTCTTGCAAGCAAAACTATTATGGAGAAAATTGTCAGTTTAGTAAGTCTAAACTTTTTGTGGTGTAAAACACCTAACAAAAAAATTTCATTTCAAAAACCCAACTCCAACAAAAACTGTGCTGGGATTTTTATTATCTGTTTGTATATATTTTTTGGTTTATGAACTAAGACTACAATATGTAATACACATACATGTTTTTTTTTGTAACAGAGGTAGCCCAATGCAAGGACATGTCTGCTCCAGCCAATGGTGCTCTTTTAAAAACTGTAAACTATCCTAATGTGAGTTCTTCTGTTATATTCTCATGCGATGAGGGATTTAGACTTGTTGGACCTGCAATAAGTATTTGCCGAGAAAACTTAAAATGGAGACCAGCACAGTCACCAACATGCAAAGGTACCAAGAGTTGTATACAGTGCTGCTAATTGTTTGAAAGAACACAAAGCAAATCAATATGCCAAGTAATTAGTAACCCAAAAACCTAGACCAAACAAAATCAACTGGTAAACACAATGTTTGTACAGAATGTATATTTTATCTAAGGTTTTCGGCTCTTTATGTAGGTTTATACACTTTCAGTTTTTTGATATTGTTGTTAGTATATGCAAATGGACATTTCATTGAAGAATATTTCACATCAGTGCAGCTGGGGACAGGATATAGGCCGTATTGGCTAGTGTAGCCATTTTAAGAAGCCAAGCTAAAACTATCGTTGCCACTGAAATGCTCAATTTGATCACCAAAAAGACTTAACCAACAAAAACCCCAACAAAAAGGCAATGTTTTTTTATTATTCAGTTAAGAGAGACCCTTGCTCCACGGATCCTTGCAGAAATGGAGGCTCTTGCGTTGTCAGTGGAAGTGAATATGAATGCAATTGTTTGGATGGTTATGTTGGAAAAAACTGTGAAAATGGTGAGGTTATTTACATTAAATACAGAACAAATGAAAACATATTCACCTTCAACAACACTGGCAAGAACGTTGTATATCTGTTTAGGAAATCTTAACTAAAAAATAACCTGTGTATGTCGGCAATTTTTTGGTATTTTTTGAAACTTAAGTGGGCGCCAACAGATTGAATTGCTTCGAACGTTTTTGGCTAGATTAATTATTTTGTGTAGACACGGCTTGCCCTGCTTGGAAGATGGAATCTTCTGTTCTTGAGAGTCCTTTGGAAGCAGAAAACAAAACTCGTTTTCTGATCAACGAAGAGGTGATTTATCAGTTGCTTTTCTCGGATGGAAGTATTCGCAATCGAATGAAACTTACTTGCACACCGGGTGGCTGGGAAACAGTGAGACTGGAAGTTGGTGAGAGTAAAAAAGTTTTCATGTTTGTTAAGACTTTTGGTCTTTCTAAATGCCTTGAAGACACAAACTGGACTCATTTGTGTCCGTGTGATCTTTTACACACGTTTGTGTGTAAGTCTACATGAGAGTATTGAGTCAATGCATGATAAGCTGCAGACTGTGCACACTGTTTTGACCTACAATGGCTCATCAGTGCAGCTTGCAACAAGAGATCGACTGTATGAGCAAATGTTGTCCCGTATGGAACTCCAGTATGTTGGGAGCAACAAGTTGAAAAGCCATGCCTCACCAACATGTTTGACCACAACAGAGCATTAACGACACAACAACTGGTTTCCAATGCCAAAATAACTGTTTGGGAAACTAAGTGATTTCGGATCAGTGTGACAATATCAATATATGAGCATTGAGTCATAAATCATAAGCTGTAGAGACCAGCTGCTCTGATGAGACCTTATGAGGCGCAACAATGTGCACTGTCTACAGCTTATCTAGTGTGAAAGGCATTGTGGGAAAAACAATTAATTGGTTTGATGCAATTCAATAATGCATTTTGCAGGAGAATGCCAGAGTAATCCATGTCTAAATGGTGGAGTATGTCACAGCACTTCTTCTGGTTACAAATGTTTTTGCAAGGAATCCTATTATGGAGTTAATTGTCAGTTTAGTAAGTCTAAGCATTTTGTGGTGTACAAATATCATACAAAATAACTCTTAATCTGGATAAATTTTTACTAAATGTTGAGGTTATTTCACCAAGATTGTGAAAGGCAATGAACATACACATTTGTTTGACAGAATTAAACCGATGCAAGAGCATTGCTGCTCCAGAAAATGGTGCTTTTCTAAAAAGTAAATACTATCCAAGAGTGAATTCTTATGCAATATTTTCATGTGATGATGAATTTGAATTGGTTGGTTCCGCTGTAAGTGTTTGCCTGGAAAATTTGAAATGGAGTCCAGCAAAGTTACCAACATGTGGTACGGTATTAGGTTTTAACTACAAAACTTTGTAATCTACACAGATAAAAAGCTGAAGAAAAATCCAAATCTTTTTTGTCTGTTGTATCATTATGTTAAAATAGTGACCTTGTTTGTATTTTCTTAGTCATTGTCACTGAATATTTAAAAACAAATGTAACACTTCAGTTTTTGATCACTGCCTAAGTTTTCCATGTAGGAACAACGGATTGTGCCAAACCGTGCTTTTTACATTTCACTTCAACCCTTAGTATTTGAATCCAAACAATGCAAACGCCGATTTCTTAGGATTATTGTTTTTTTGTATAAATATCCAAACCTTTAATATTTAAGGGCATGCATATATTGTGAACAGAGGCAGCCTGTTGCAGGGACCCAGTTGCCAAAAAATCACCAAACATTACATTCTATTTTAACCCTTAGTGCTTGTTTCCAAACAGTTGCACTCCAAGAGCCTGAAAATGCTACACAATGTAAGGAATTGACTGCTCCGCAAAATGGTAGCATAGTAAGAAGTTATGATTATCCTAATGTGACGTCTGCTGTTACATTCTCATGTGATGAGGGATTTGAATTAGATGGGTTTGGACTATTAAATTGCAACAATAACTTGAAATGGGATCGGAACCCACCAGCATGTGAAGGTAATAAATGTTACTTTTAAAATCTTGTTGGAGAAAAGGCTTAACTGCAAATCGTAGGTGGAGCTTTGGGTCTTATCTAAACTCATTGTGACCCTTCAAATGTGCTAGTCACAAAGTTGTAAGTCAGTAAAACTGCTTCATTTAGCTTTCCGATCTAACTTGGTCTTTGTAGTCTGGGTTGGAATTGCTTACCACTCCGACTGTGTTTATCCCACGTTATTGGGCAAAGTTGTTACAACCGTTCGTTTCATTTTTGTTTATCCTCGGTGGTCTGATGGACTAACAATGAGTCCGTCGACGAGCTGCCTGCCTCGTTGGTGTATTTTAAATTATTTCTAACCCATCAAGAACCACTGGGTTGCCGCTTAAGTTTCTTGCCCAGGGAAGCAACTGGTCGGGACAGGTTTGGAACCCACAACCGTGTGAACCTTGTGATATTGCGTTAACCACTCGGCCATCTTGTCGCATTTTCAGTGAATGTTACATGGATTTTCAACTCTTTTATGTATTATTTCATCAGAGGAGATAGCTGGTTGCTACGCCTGGCAACTACACTCGAATATCACCATTAACGAAGCGTCACCAGAAGTAAAATATCCAATCGGGCAGCGGTTAAATGCTACCTGTGCCAATCCACCATCTATTCTCACAGTTGAATGTGTTGAAGGACCAAGATGGGAACCAAACCAATGCAAATGAGCAAAAAATTTTGGAGTAACGATTGAACGTGTTTTCAATTGTCATTAAACTGTTTGTTTAATTCCATGTAAAAATTTTGTGGACTATTATCATGGTTTAATGTACCTGGTGTTTGCTGGTGTGTTGTGTTTGACAGTAAAGAACACAGAGTTCGAGGAAATGTTTTACCGCTGCATAAGGTCTAGGATAGAGGACTGCAGGCTGTTTGGAAATATAAGATGCAACCAATTAAGAAATGAATAAGCAACAACAATAGAATCCTTTAAACCGCAGTTTTTCTTGCCCCTAAATATGTTCTTTGGAACATTAAAGTAATTAGAATTTGACTCAAAAACAAAAATTCACATCAAATAAATTGTGAAATCCGGTTCAACACAAATTTGTGTGCAAACGCTCAAGGCAATCGACAAGATTATCGTCACGCATTGACATTTTGTGTTCATGTTGCATATTTACGCTTTTTTGCAGAAATTCAACCAGGCAGTTGTATCAAAACAGCAAGCTTGTTTAGTAAACATAATGCAATGTAGACAGCGTTCGGTAAAGGCACAGTTATAACTATAGCTATAAGTGCCTTTACCGATAAATAGAAATTAATAAACTACATTTAAAGATATTGTCATTTTTTTTTTAATTCTTAGGGCCTCATAAGTCATCAACTACATGATTTGCTGCCACAGCTAAAAGCCAGCTGATGTATTTCTTGTACGTGATCTCGCTTTTGTGTTTTTCATGTGAGTTATTTGCACAAACGTTGGCTTTTATTATTAACTGTGTTGTTAAACATTTTCAAGCTTTGTTGTCATATATTCCACCTTTGCATTACCGGCTTGCCACTGATTGTGATTGGCAATTAATTTCGTGTTTTTCAATATTTCGTTTTTGTTGTTGAGCAGTTGTTCTCGGTCAAGATTCAATCGAATGTCCACGTGTCAGTTCGAGATTGGACAAAGATAGAACCTGTAGGAAAGCGTGCAAAACAACCGCCGACTGTAGAGGTCCGAAAAAACGATGTTTGTGCGACGATTTTTGCGGAAAATCATGTTACAACCCAAGTAAGTCACTTTAAACCGCATCACAATAGACAAACGACAGACAGTGTTTCGACCTATGGGGTCTCATAACTGGAGCTGCTGACGGAAGATTGGCTGCATGAACTATAGCAGCTGTCCAACGGCATTCCAGTTTGTTGGAAGCAACAAGCTAAAAGGCCATGCCTAACCAACCTGTTCGATGCCATAACTAAGCATAAACTACAGAAGAACTGGTACATGATGGTAACTGTTAGGGAACCAAAGTAATGCCGTCACTAATGATGCAGTGTCGCTAAATAGCCAACACGACCTAAGCCTTGTCACCAGCTGCACTGATGAGACTTTTTGAAGTCGAAATAGTGAGCACTGCCTGCAGCTTACCCATCAAGTATTGGTTCCATGGTTTTATACAATATTGACAAACTTTTGTGGAAAAACTAAAATCTTGTGATTTAATTAAACATATCAATCATGATTCTTTCGGAAGTGCGGTCAAATAATACCACAACATTTGATTTGCTCAGATGCAACGTGTGTTGATCTCGTCGCTCCCGAATTCGGTCGTATTACTGGAGAAGCGCGAACTTACGGCAAAGTGGTGACGTATTCCTGTTTCGAGGGATATCTTCTGAACGGAACCAGTAGAAGAACGTGTCGATCCGACAAACTGTGGAGTGGAAAGACCCCGACGTGTTACGGTGAGAAATTCAAACAATGTTGAAAAATTATTTTGTCCTTATAAGCACTCATGTTCAATAACTGAACAATTCAACTGTGGGCCGTGAAACCAAAACCGCATTAAGTTCACGTGTTTGTCGGTTCCAATCCTGTCCTGGTAGCTTGTGTTTCCTTGAGCAAGAAACGTTAACGGCTTTAACGTTAAACCCAGTGGTTCCCGATGGGTTGAACCAAATTGAGGAATATTCGATAGTAATGTAGCCTTCCATTTGAGCACTTTACCAGTTCCAATAACCTCGTTGATGTATATAAACTACGCTAGTTTACGAATCGAATTATTGACTGTGTGGCTTGGCCCTATAAAACCGCGTTCCTTACTTGTCTGTCAACCGTAAAAAACAAGTTTTCATTTTCTTTCAAGCTGGTTGTTCTGCACCAACTTCGAGAGGATTGGCTGATCCAGACCAATACAAGTCCGAATACAAAGTTGGAGATGCTGTGACCTACAAGTGTCGTGATGGTAAGTCTGGATAGGCAAAAATCGAAGAGCAAATAGGCTACAGTAAACCTAGGTTAAACTGGGTTCGGTCAATCCAGATCTTCGCCTAATTCGGACAAAACTTAGGTATAAATGATTTGTGATGTGGTAAGGCTTTAACTAATTGATTAATCTGGATCTTTATCTAAATTTTTTAGGTCCGAACAGGTCCGGATTAACCAAAGTAATAACTTGAGTCATTGCATTCTGTTAACCTCAGGTCATTACGTCGTCGGAACTGCGGTGGTCACGTGTCGAAGGGGCGGGTCGTGGGCGTCGGCTGGTGATGGATTTGAAATTGAATGCCGAAGAGTAAATTGTGGAGTTCCACCACAACTAAACAATGGATACTTTGAGGCAAATGATGGACAGGATTTCGGGGCTAAAGCTTATTACTTCTGCAATAAAGGTATTTAGTGCACAGTATACACGTGTTTTTTTTGTAAAAGTGTAAATAACATGTTTTAATGTAAGTATGTTAGTTTATTTTTCTTTGAGACCAAACGGTTGTCATTGAGATATAATAGTTTTAAAGGTATTTTTTCTTGATTATTGTTTTTTAAGTAAGTTAATGGTGATATTTTGTGAAGGTTTTGTTTTAACTGGAAGCCGAAATCATCTGACTTGTGGTGTTCGAGGTCAATGGATAGAGAATATCCCAGCATGTAAAAGTGAGTGCAATTTTTTTTATGTTATAGAGTATTTGGTTATTTTTACATTTTTACAAAAAGTTTGAAAATAGCTGTAAAATTGAAGTAAGGACGAATCAAGTGATTTTAATTTAGTTAGAGGTGTTTATGGTCTTTTGTGGCGTTGCATGATGATATGTCTTTAAAACGATAGAAAATTTGTTTAAAAATTTTGGATGCGCTTGCCTCAAATGATCAAATAGAAAGTGATGTAAAGGAAGATGTTTGCATTATAGCATTATTTAGTGTATGCTAGTGCTAGAAACTTAATGTGATATTTTGCGTTGAGATTAATCAGTTGTGGATGTTAGAAAAAGTCTGGAGTAACTATGCCATGTTAAATTTTCCACACAGCTGTGAATGTTTTTCAAGTTGAATACTGGAAGTGTTTTCTCCTTGAACAATGTTAACAAGTCAACTTGTAACTTAGGTTCAATATTAACAAATCTACTTTTCACAGTAAAGTCATGTCATGTTCCATCTGCTCCATTACATGGTTCAATTTCACCAGCCAAAGAACGAATCAATGTTGGTTTAAGTATCAGATATTCTTGCAACAATGGTTATTTGTTATCTGGTGCAACAGTTGCAACTTGTTTATGGACAACTAAATGGTCAAAACCTTCACCAACTTGTCTTTGTAAGTTAAGAAAGGTTTTACCTAGTAACATGACAATTTGAAACAAATACTGAGTATCATTCGTTCATGATGAAAGGTGTGTTGTATGGGACGTTAAAACGACGATTTTTTGCAATAAACTGCTGGAAGATCGATACCTGTTTATAATGCCTGGCAGCAATAGCTTTTTAATAAAGTAGAAATATTGATGCAAATAGTACTAACTTTTACTAAGTGTTATTTTTGTTGTGCAAAAGCCCATGAAAGCCACAATTGTACTTTCATCATTTTCTATACTAAAATATTGGCTAGTTTGTTTCTGGTTATAATTATTACAACCATGAATTGTGTATCATATTTCTTTTTGTTTTTTTAACATTCACCTTTTCCTATAGTTGGTAAATATATACACGGGTTATAGAAATAATATATTTTTACATTTAAGTTTAAATTTGCTTTTATTAAGTTGTACGATGCCCTGCCCCAGAATCTCCAGCTTTTGGTTCAGTTGACAGCAGCCAATCAGATTTCACGTACAACACTCAGATCACCTACAACTGCCAACAAGGCTACAAGATTAGTGGGAATTCAAAAGCGAGGTGCAACGAGAATGCAACATGGGGGGAAGTGCCAACCTGCGTAGGTAAAAAAAGAAAAAATATATAAAATAGCAAAAAAGTTAACTATTCAACCTGCAATAATTATATACCAGAGCTTTAAAATCCAGTTCATCCCAAAGCAATAAGCCGAAACAACAATAAGTACGCTGCAGACAATGTGTAATTGTGTACTAATTTAGTTGGTGGATTAAAGTTTGTAGGGGGAACTTTAGGGGCTATTGAATTGTATTAAGTTTTTGACTGGTATTCAAAAGCTAAAATCGAATTTTAAAAAAATGTGCAAAATTGGCAATGGTTAAATTGTGTTTTTTTAACTGCACAGAGCATCACTATTTTAATTTTGTTTTCCAGTCAACAAAGATTGCAACTTTGAAGATTTTAACCAGCCACTTTGTGGGTTTGTGAGTCCTAATTCATACTGGGTGCGGACATCCTCGGACAATGTTGCTACTGGAGCAATAGGTTATGTGGCAAGAGTGACTTTTCCGGAATCTTCTGCTTCCGCAAATGCTGTATTAGAATCACCATTGTTGTCGTCACGGCAACCACAATGCCTCAAGTTCAGATATTTGGTGAAAACTTCGAGCAGAACAGAAGATTTTCAAGTGAAACATAAACGAGGGTAAATTAATTGTTTTTGTTTTCAATTGTCATTTTAACAAATAAAACAATAAAAATTACTGTTGGTAAAACTCTTGTGTCTGTAAGGTTGTTGTTTTAGACAAAAGCGTATTGTTTTTTTAAATAAAATGCTCTGTTAACTGCAGGATGCTGACCAAACAGATTGTTTGTTTTACTTTGATGCCTCTAGTTGCACAAAACAGTGAATGGTATCATACTTTACAAACTGCAAATTGGTTTAGATAAAATTTACTTTCTGAATATATATTGATGATTTTTTATGCTGACCCTTTAAAACCTATAATTTCGGGTTATTTAAGGACAGCGAAATGAACTTTGGTCATCAAGCCATGTTTTCTATTATTTGCCACTTTGTATGAGAACAGACATAAGCTTTTTGTTTTTGCAGGACAATAATTTGGAAACTTCCTCGTACCACAACCGACATCCCCAAAATATGGCTCAGTACAGATATTGTCATACGTGTCAGTGCCTCGTCACCCGCCATACAATTTGTGGCATCCAGGTCTGCTGAAGTGGATCTGGATGACATTGAAGTTGCACCAGAAAATGAATGCGGTAAGTTGTTGCTTTCAGATGATTCGGGTTCAATGCAAAAAAACAGAATCATCTGAAGCATTCTCTCCTAATTTTATCAATCTTGGATTTTAAGTTATAAGTAATCCAAATTATAATAATATTTTCAGTGTATTTTATTTCAAAACCCCAGATTTATTTAGGCAACCTCTAATTGTTCAGATAAGAAAAAAGTAATTATTCAATTATAATTGATGTTCTAAAGTTGTAAATTGTGATTTTTTGTCAACACTAAAAACAGTATGTTTTGTTTGACCAATCTAAACCAAAAAACTGTTTTATTTTAACTAGTTTCAAAACCTTCTAATTTCTGTATTAACAACAAGTTTAAACCAAAATTGTTTTCAGTTGATGATTGTGAAATTAATCCGTGCCAAAACCAAGGAACTTGTTTGAATCTTATTGGAGGGTTTAAGTGCATTTGTCCTGCACGATATTATGGGAGACGCTGTGAAGCATGTGAGTTAGAAGTTGATTTGTTCAGTATTTATTTTATGTACATAAGGGGGTAGCGCAATTCGACAAAGAATTAGTTTGTTTGTAAAACTGTTTTCTGTCAGGTCGACTACTTTTTCTGCTTTTATGTAAACTTTATTGAATATGTAACAAATCAAAAAAAACTGACAAACTGGATCACTTTGTCTATCGTGCACTGTTGTCGCATTCAGTGTTATTTACCCTGATTAAGACGACCTGTATAGGACGTCGAAACATCGGAATAAAATTACATTTGCCAGAAGAGCTTTACAAAGTTAAACTTAAAGACAGTTTTAAGTTTAACTAACAAATCTACTTTTCACAGTAATGTCATGTCTTGTGCCATCTGCTCCATTACATGGTTCAATTTCACCAGACAAAGAACGCATCAATGTTGGTATAAGTATCAGATATTCTTGCAACAATGGTTATTTGTTATCTGGTGCAACAGTTGCAACTTGTTTATGGACAACAAGATGGTCAAAACCTCCATCAACTTGTATTGGTAAGTTCAAAATCAGGTCTTATTTAGTAACATTATAATTTGAAACAAATACTGAGCAACATTCGTTCCAAAGCATCTTGTATTAGACAACGAAACATCGATTATTTGTAATAAAACTGCTGGAAGAGCAATACTCATTCATGCAATATGCTTGGCAGCAATAGCTTATTTATTAAAGTAAGCATATTGATTCAAAACTTGTAGCATATTTAGCATATTGATGCCAAACTAAAATATTACTAAACTTTTACTATGTGTTATTTTTGGTGTGTTAAAGCCCATGAAAGTCACAATTGTACTTTGGCTGGCATTTACCAAATATTTTTTATTTTTTCCCTAAGAAGTTTGTTGTTTTTTCAGCCAGAAATTTGTGTAATTTTTTGGAATAAATTTGTATTTTGCCATTAAGCCTAAATGTAAAATTACTTTACCACTCTTTGTTTTTTCCTAGTAACTTGTCTAAAACCAGTGCACAAAGCAAACCTCATTGTGAGTCCAGTTAAAACAAACTATGTAAAAGGGAACAGAGTGAGATACTCGTGCAGACAGGGATTCAGAGTGGTTGGATCAACACAGGCTACATGTCAGGCCAATGGGAAATGGTCGGCTTCACAGCCCACTTGCAAAAGCAGTCAGTTTGTTTTCTTACATTTATTTAAACAATAAAAAGTTATCGTTTCTAAATTTTGAACATGATTGTAATGAACAGTGTTTAAATGTGCAAAATTGGCAATGGTTAAATTGTGTTTTTTTAACTGCACAGAGCATCACTATTTTAATTTTGTTTTCCAGTCAACAAAGATTGCAACTTTGAAGATTTTAACCAGCCACTTTGTGGGTTTGTGAGTCCTAATTCATACTGGGTGCGGACATCCTCGGACAATGTTGCTACTGGAGCAATAGGTTACGTGGCAAGAGTGACTTTTCCGGAATCTTCTGCTTCCGCAAATGCTGTATTAGAATCACCATTGTTGTCGTCACGGCAACAACACTGCCTCAAGTTCAGATATTTGGTGAAAGCTTCGAGCAGAACAGAAGATTTTCAAGTGAAGCGTAAACGAGGGTAAAATATTGTTTTTTTCAATTGTCTTTGAATAAACAAAACATAAAAATTACTGTTGGTAAAACTTTTGTGTCATTATTAAGGTTGTTGTTTTAGACAAAAGCGGATTGTTTTTAAATAAAATGCTCTATTAACTGCAGGATGCTAACCAAAAAATTTTATGTTTTACTTTAATGCCTCTAGTTACACAAAACAATGAATGGTATAATGCATTACAAAGATATGATTTGGTTGAAATTAAATTTACTTTTTAAATATACATTGATGTTTTTATTTGGCCATTTGATACCTATAATTTAGGATTATTTAAGGACAGCGAAATGAACATTGGTCATCAAGTCATGTTTTCTGTTATTTACCGCTTTGTATGAGAACAGACTTTTTTAGCTTTTTGTTTTTGCAGGACTTTAATTTGGAAACTTCCTCTTACTCCAACCAGCATCCCCAAAATATGGCTCAGTACAGACATTGTCATACGTGTCAGTGCCTCGTCACCCGCCATACAATTTGTGGCATCCAGGTCTGCTGAAGTGGATCTCGATGACATTGAAGTTGCACCAGGAAATAAATGTGGTAAGTTGTTGCTTCCAGATGATTCTTGCCCAATGCCAAAAAAATCCTCTGAAGCATTCTCTTCTAATTTTATCAATTTTGGATTTTATGATAGAAGTAATCAAAATTATGATAATATTTTACCAATTTTTTTTCATCAAAGTATTATGTTTGTGTATTTTGTTTCAAAACCTCAGATTTATTTAGGCAACCTCCAATTGTTCACAAAAGGAAAAAAATAATAATTGATGTTCTGAAAATGTAAGTTGTAATTTTTTGTCAACATTAAAAACAGTTTGTGTGATCAATCTAAACAAAAAATGTTTTATTTTGTCCATTTTCAAAAAGCTTTCTGTTATTGCAACAAGTTTAAACCAAAATTGTTTTCAGTTGATGATTGTGAAATTAATCCGTGCCAAAACCAAGGAACTTGTTTGAATCTTATTGGAGGGTTCAGGTGCATTTGTTCTGCGCGATTTTATGGGAGACGCTGTGAAGCATGTGAGAAGTTATTTTGTTCGATATTTATTTTAAGTACATAAGGGGGGAGTGCATTTCGACAAAGAATTAGTTTGTTTGTAAAACTGTTTTCTGTCAGGTCGACTACTTTTTCTACTTTTTTGGCTTAGTTGCTAAAACTGGAAAAAGTGAATATGTAACAAACCAACAACAAAAATAACAAACTGAAACACTTTGTCTCTTGTGCACTGTACTAGTTGCATTCAGTGTTATTTACCCTGATAAAGACGACCTGTATAGGATGTCGAAATGTCGGAATAAAATTACATTTGCCAGAAGAGCTTTACAAACTTAAACTTGAACACATTTTCAAGTTTAACTAACAACTGCATTTTCTGCAGTAAAGTCATGCCTTGTGCCCTCTGCTCCATTACATGGTTCAATTTCAACAGCCAAGCAGCGAATCAATGTTGGTTTAAATATCAGATATTCTTGTAACAATGGTTATTTGTTATCTGGTGCAACAGTTGCAACTTGTTTATCAACAACAAGATGGTCAAAACCTTCACCAACTTGTATTGGTAAGTTCAGAAACCAGGTTTTATCTGGTAACATGACTATTGGAAACAAATACCAAGTATTATTTGTTCCTGATGAAGGGGTTTGTATGGGATGTCGAAACGATAAAACTGCTTGAAGAGCAATACTCATTTATTCATTATGCCTGGCAAGAATAGATTATGTATTAAAGTTTGTATATTGATCAAATGTTACCAACTTTTACTACGTGTTATTTTGGGTGTGTTAAAGCCCATGTAAGCAATAATTGTGCTGTATAAAATTTGGCTGGCACTTCCCCAAAATATTTTTTATTTTTTTGAGCCAGAAATTTTTGCTATTTTTTTTTATTTTTCTTTGCACATTACTACTAAGCCCAAATGTGAAACCATGTTTACCATCCTTACGATTTTTTTCAGTAACGTGTCCAAAGCCAGTGCAAAGATCGAACCTCATTGTGAGTTCAGTTAAAACAAACTATGTGAAAGGGAACAGTGTGAGATACTCGTGCAGACAGGGATTCAGAGTGATTGGATCAACACAGGCTACATGTCAGGCCAATGGGAAATGGTCGGCTTCACAACCCACTTGCAAGAGCAGTCAGTTTGTTTTCTTACTTTTGTGCATTAAAAAGTTACTGTTTGCTTATTTGAGGTAATTTGAACTAAATGGCTATGACCAGTGTGTTAAAATGTACAATAATACTCCAATATTCCGATCACAACTTTCAACCAGTAAAAAGTTTTCAGTTTTTAATATGGGATTAGAACTCACAACCTTGTGAAGGTTGTTGCAATTAAACCAAGATCTCCTGTGTTACAGGCAGGGATACTTGCCATTATACTAATCAGGACACAACTGGTTATGCTAGCTTATAAATAGTGAGAAGGGTTAGCTGAGCACATAAACATAATTTTTGATTCAGGTACAACAACTCCAACTCAACAAACAGGTCCATGTCCAAATGGATTCGAACATTCCTCACCACTGTGTTACAAGATTTTAAACCAAGGATCTGCTTACAGTGCAGCATTGGCCACTTGCAGGCAATTAGGAGCCACACTGCCAGTAATCAAGTCTACTGGCATGCAGCAGAAAATAATGGAGATTTTAGGATCAGCTACAACACATTACTTCTGGCTTGGTTTGGACAGAAGCAGCGATGTTATGAAGTGGGGCGACGGAAAAAACTATTATTTTAGTGGCTTTAATAAATTTAGATGGACTTCTTTTCAAAACGCCAATTGCTATTATATGTCTCGCATATCTGGTAACTGGTATCATGGACTTCGAAGACTTTGCGCACCTAACAAAGGAACACTGTGTATTAAACTAGACGCAGATATCAAGCCTGTCCAGGTGCAAGTAACTAATGTTGCACTAAGATCTAATATTCCCATTAGCGGTCTGTATTACCCAATGTATGGGCATGTTAACAATGGGTTTCCGATATACAAGCAGCAAGATGGTGGTGGAACAGTCTATTTGTACTCAAACCCATCCAGCAATACAGGTAACTTATTATTTTTTCTAATTACATAATACAGTATTAAGTGTTAAATTTTAGGTGTTAGTCCATGTGTTATATTGTAGCCCTATGTATATGTAAATTGTAAATAGACATGAAGCTTTCAAATGATTTTGTCAGTTGTCAGATTGAGGCGAAGACCTAAATTAACTGATGTTGATTAGTTAAAGCAGTAGTTCTCAAACTGTGCGTCGCGATGCCCTGATGCGTTGTCTCTATTTTCCAAGGGCGTCACAGAATTGTTCTGTTTCCTGGCTTTTTGTTGTTGTATCAATAAACACAACTTTAAAAATGAGTTTCCTCATTAACTTTTATTTGCTGGTGCGTCGCAAGTCTAGAAAACTTTTCCAGAGGCGTCGCAACCAAAAAAAGTTTGAGAACCACTGAGTTAAGCATTACCATTTACCACTTTCATTTGTACCACTAGTTTTGTCCAAATTAGGCGAAGATCCAAATTAACCGAATCTGTATATAATGTTCAGCTAAATATAGTTATTCATGAGAGTACCACATATAAGTTCTCATTATGTTTAAAGAGACAAAATATTTATATTTAGATCATTCCTTTATTTTTGGATCACATCCGAAATCTCAGCCAAAAGTGGAATGGGCTACAACAGTTTCAAAAGCAAATTTTGTGCAAGATATTAAAGGCCCCTGGTCCTACAGAGGTTCAAGTGGCAATACTCAGTTCATGAGCATCTCTTTAAAGGAAGCTGGTAGGTTTTTATCCTGTAAGGTGATTTAGTTGCTTCATAACAATATTGTTTTGTAGGTTTCTATGAAGGTAAATTGTACATGGGGTTGTCATGGTTGATAAATTTATTAGGAGGACTAAAACTTTTGGAATATTAGGTTTATTTGAAATGTTATTATGTTTTATTTGTCACAGTAGGCATTATGCTGTCAAGATTTTGGCATTGGCCTTCTTAGCAAAGTAAACAAAACATATTGAAATAGCAAAACATTCTGTGAGCTAGATTTGGTGTAAGTTGAGTATTTTATTTAATGTACTTGTGACTTGTCCAATGTTATATGCGTCAATTATATTTGCAATTAGAAAAGTATTATAAAAAGTTAAAAACAGTTTACTGTGTGTGCCAATGGCAAACGTTTCTTATAATTTGTCCCAGCTAAAATAACACAAACTTGCAAATAGGATAACTGTGTGTATTGTGTTATCTAAAATCTTTGTTACATTAAGCTGTTTGGAACCAGTGGTCCGGCTGGTCTCGATGCACAGCGACTTGTGGCAGCAATGGAAAGAAAACAAGAACACGAACCTGCAGTAAAACTTTACCCTCGCTGGTTTATTGTCGTGGAAGTCGAACTCAAACTCAAAACTGTATTTTGCCTGAGTGCATTCTCAGTAAGTGGTTCATAACAAAGCACAATTATTTATGACTTTAAATTGGTTAAACTTATCAGGTTACTTTGGAGAATGTCATTTAAGTTTCTTGCTCAGCAAAACACAAGTGGCTGAGGTAGGGTTAGAACTCACAACCGTTTGATCTAAAGCTGGTTGCGCTCATGGTGGTTTAAATCTATTTTAGCCAGAAATACACACGAACTAAAACTTCCACTAATTAACAAACAAATCACTTTCATTCTTCTTGGTTGCACCAATAAAGTAAATGAGTGTTTTCCCATTAGCTTCAAGTTAGACACTAATATAAAGGTTTGTTATCATTTAGTTAAGAGAAACTCTTGCTACTCGGATCCTTGCAAAAATGGAGGTTCTTGTGTTGTCAGTGGAAGTGAATATGAATGCAATTGTTTGGATGGTTATGTTGGAAAGAACTGCAATAATGGTGAGATTAATTTTTAAAGATGGAGCAGCTAATATTGAAAAAATTTGGAAGTCATATTGTTGAATAAAACAAATAAGTGTTTTAGTTGGAGAAAATTTGTTAACTTGTGTAGACACGGCTTGTCCTGCTCGAAAGTTGGCTTCTTCTGTTCTTGAAAGTCCTCTGGAAGCGGAAAACAAAACTCGTTTTCTGATCAATGAAGAGGTGATTTATCAGTTGCTTTTCTCGGATGGAAGTATTCGAAATCGAATCAAACTTACTTGCACACCTGGTGGCTGGAAAACAGTGAGAATGGAAGTGGGTGAGCATAATGAAAGTTTTGAAACTAAACTTTTGCTTCATAAAATGGGTAAGAAAAGTTTAATTGTACCACATTGGCCTTCTTTAGTTGCAGACCTTTTGAAGACAGTAATGACCCCAAAACTTGGAGTGATATGTGTACATTTAAATTTGTATAAGCTTTATACATATTTCAACATATTTGCATAAAAGTTGCTGTGAGAAAAAATTACATTGGTTTAATGCATTTTATATTACAATGTCCTTTTGCAGGAGAATGTCAGAGTAGTCCATGTCTGAATGGTGGAGTATGTCACAGCACTTCCTCTGGCTACAAATGTTCTTGCAGGGAGAACTATTATGGACAAGATTGTGAAATTAGTAAGTCCAAACATTTTGTAACTGAACCAGGCAAAATATTTACACAGTAAACATTCTGAAAATAGATTCTACTTCTACTGGTGACCAGTTAACAGTTGGCTATACTGGTTTGCTCTTGTAAAGGCATAGAGCCAATAAATAATAAGCTGCAGACAGTGCACACTGTTTTGACCTATAAGGTCTTATCAGTGCAGTACTGATACTGTGACACTGAACCGACTTCACTTTGGTTGCCAACAGTTACTTGGCCATTTAGAGCCAGTTTCTTTTGTAGCAGATGCCCAGTTGTGGCATCGAACAAACTAGGTGAGGCATGGGTTTTTTGCCTGTTACTCCAAACAAACTGGAGTGCCGTTGGATGGCTACACTAGCTAATACTATTGTCACCAGCTATACTGATAAGACCTTATAGGTCAAAATAGAGTGCACTGTCTGCAGCTGGTTTGTTCTTATTGAGCAACTCAACACACAAATTAATGTGTAAAAATCCCAAATATTAGTACAGTATTTAACTGCTACAAAAATTCATTGTAAACAAATGTGCGTGAATATTTACTGACAAATATTAAATTTTAGTTTTTGACCCCTGTCTAAGTTCTCCATGTAAGAATAACGGATTGTGCGAAACGGTGCGAAATACTTTCCAATGCACATGTGAAGTTGGATATACTGGGAGGAGATGTGAAATTGAATCTAGAACAGGTAAAAGTATATTGTGTTTGTTTGTTATTTTGTGACATTTATTAGTGATTTTAAAGCTTTGTCTGTACATCTTGTTCAACCATTGTTGCCAAATATTATATTCTATTTTAACCCTTGGTATTTGTTTTAAAACAGTTTAAAACAATGTCTTTTAAGTTTTTTGAAACTTCCACCAATAAACAAACAGGTCACTTTAATTCATCTTGGTTGTACCAAAAATATGTTTTGGTGTAAATGAATGTTTTCCAACCAACTTTGAACTAACAATAATATAAAGGTTTGTTATTGTTTAGTTAATAGAGACCCTTGTCTCTCGGATCCTTGTAGAAATGGAGTTTCTTGCGTTGTCAGTGGAAGTGAATATGAATGCAATTGTTTGGATGGTTATGTTGGAAAGAACTGTGAAAACGGTAAGTTCATTTATACCAAAGGTAGAACAACTAAAATTGTCAAAAATGTGTATGGTTTTCCGAAATTGTTGATAAATAGAATTGTGTTTTAATTGGAGCTGTAGAAGGCCTTGTCATGTGTGAATGCTTGGGGGGGGTAGGCTTTGATTGTGTAATGAGTGTGACATAATCTCAGGTTTGCATGAGTACTTCAGGTCTGTTTCCAGTGATAAAAATATGTTTCCTGGTTTGTAAAAAAATATTAAACTGGTGTAGACACGGCTTGTCCTGCTTGGAAGTTGGCATCTTCTGTTCTTGAGAGTCCTCTGGAAGCGGAAAACAAAACTCGTTTTCTGATCAACGAAGAGGTGATTTATCAGTTGCTTTTCTCGGATGGAAGTATTCGAAATCGAATCAAACTTACTTGCACACCGGGTGGCTGGGAAACAGTGAGACTGGAAGTTGGTGAGTAAGTTTGGAACTTTTCTGTTTATCAAGCCTACAAGCTACAGAAGAATTTGGTCCCCACACATGCTCATGGGTCCCCACACATGCAAAGTTGAAAATAATGCAATTCAAGAGATAACCATGAGAAAGTCAGGTGTTGTAAGGTAAAACACAGTGATCGGCACTGGGCTTAAATAATAATACTATATAGAATACAAACTATAAAATTAGATTCACCCCAGATATTGTTTGAAGTATGTCCTATTTAACGGTTTAAAAAACTGACCCATTTTAGGGGGCTAGTAGGGTAACTAATTGGGTTCGACACACAAACTAAAAATATATAAAAACCACAATGACTCAATCAATAGTACTGCAAAATTTCAGCCCAATCCGCCAATGTTTAAAATTTCGACCACTAGATGTGTTTTGAGCAACAACCGTTAATGTTTCTGACGTCATAGGGCTGTTAACAAGCCCCTAACTGCCATGGCGCAAAAACGTCCACCAAGCAACCCACCAACAAGCAACATACAACTGGTTCCCATTGTAACACTATTGCGCCAAAGAAATCTTTCGTTTCGTTCGTTTCCAGTAACATACAAATACGTTTTACACTTTAGGGGCTTGTGGGGTAAATGTTAGGACTACAGGGTTGAACACAACAATCGACACCTATAAATGGCATACTATACAAGAAATCCAAATTTCAGTCAATTCTGACACTGTTTAAAAACTCACCCATTTTAGGGGGACTGGGGTTATCAACAAAAACAAAGTGGGATGCACATCTACATGAATATATCTACCATCTTTGTAAATTTCAGCCAAATCCATCAAACATTTGATGGAAAAACGAGTCGGACAAACTTTGGGTAAAAATACCCATTTTAGGGGACTAGCGAGTAAATACTGGGTTATCAACAAAAACAAAGTGGGATGCACATCTACATAACTATATCTACCATCTGTGTAAATTTCAGCCAAATTCATCAAACATTTGATGGAAAAACGAGTCGGACAAACTTTGGGGAGAAGAAAAAAGAAAGAAAAAACAAACAAACAAACAATTTGAGTAAAATCAATATGTGTCCCCTTCAGGGAAGGGGACCCAACATTATTAAATTGGTTTATTGTAATCCAACAAACACATTTTGCAGGTAAATGTCAAAGTAACCTATGTCTGAATGGTGGAGTATGTCAAAGCACTTCCTCTGGGTACAGATGTTCTTGCAAGAAAAACTATTATGGAGAAAATTGTCAGTTTAGTAAGTCTAAACTTTTTGTGGTGTAAAACATTAAACAATAAAGTTTCCCCTTACAACCCATCCCTAACAAAACAACTGTGTTTGAATTTTTATTATCAGTTTGTATATTTTTCTTGTGGTTAATAAAAGACTAAAATATGTAATATTCAAACACATTTTTTTAACAGAGGTAGCTCGATGCAAGGACATGCCTGCTCCAGACAATGGTGCTCTTTTAAAAACTGTAAACTATCCTAATGTGACTTCTGCTGTTATATTCTCATGCGATGAGGGGTTTAGACTTGTTGGACCTGCAATAAGTATTTGCCGAGAAAACTTAAAATGGAGACCAGCAAAGTCACCAACATGCAAAGGTACTAAGAAATATATACAGTGCTGCTCATTGTTTGAAAGAACACAAAGCAAATCAATATGCCAAATAATTAGTAACCCAAAAACCTAGACCAAACAAAATCAACTGGTAAACACAATGTTGATACAGAATGTATATTTCATCTAAGGTTTTCGGCTCTTTATGTAGGTTTATACACTTTCGGTCTTTTGATATTGTTGTTAGTATATGCAAATGGGCATTTTATTAAAGAAAAATTCACATCAGTGCAGCTGGTGACAGGATATAGGCCGTATTGGCTAGTGTAGCCATTTTTAGAAGCCAAGCTAAAACTATCGATGCCGCTGAAATGCTCAATTTGATCACCAAAAAGACTTAAACTACCAAAACCCCAACAAAAAAGCTATGTTTTATTATTATTCAGTTAAGAGAGACCCTTGCTCCACGGATCCTTGCAGAAATGGAGGCTCTTGCGTTGTCAGTGGAAGTGAATATGAATGTAATTGTTTGGATGGTTATGTTGGAAAGAACTGTGAAAATGGTGAGGTTATTTACATTAAATATGGAACAATTTTACAAAATCCTTTAAAATACCTGATGACCCAACCAGCAAAATATCCTGTATAGGTAGAGTAGTTTTGATATTTACCTTTTGAGACCTGTGAGTTGACCCAGTGGTTTTTAATTTGGGTTGAGTAATAAGTTAAAGCACTCTGCTTCAACAACACTGGCAAAAACATTATATGTCTATTTATGAAATCTTAACTAAAATTTTGTCTAACTTTTTAAACTTGTGTAGACACGGCTTGTCCTGCTTGGAAGATGGAATCTTCTGTTCTTGAGAGTCCTCTGGAAGCGGAAAACAAAACTCGTTTTCTGATCAACGAAGAGGTGATTTATCAGTTGCTTTTCTTGGATGGAAGTATTCGAAATCGAATCAAACTTACTTGCACACCGGGTGGCTGGGAAACAGTGAGACTGGAAGTTGGTGAGCAGAATGAAAGTTTTCATGTTTGTTAAAACTTTTGGTCTTTCTAAATGCCTTGAAGACACAAATGACACAAACTGGACTGATTTGTTTTTACATATTTCAACATATTTGTATAAAAGTCTACATGAGAGCATTGAGCCAATACATGATAAGCTGCAGTCTGTGCACACTTTTTGATCTACAATGTCTCATTGGTGCAGCTGGTGACGAGAGATTGGCCGTGTGAGCAAATGTTGCCTCCTTATGGCACTCCAGTTTGTAGGGAGCAACAAGCTAAAAAGCCATGCCTCACCAACATGTTTGACCACAACAGAGCATTAACGACACAACAACTGGTTTCCAATGCCCAAATAACTGATTGGGAAACTAAGTGATTTCGGATCAGTGTGACAATATCAATATATGAGCATTGAGTCATAAATTATAAGCTGTAGACACCAGCTGCTCTGATGAGACCTTATGAGCCGCAACAATGTGCACTGTCTACAGCTTATCTAGTGTGAAAGGCATTGTGGGAAAAACAATTAATTGGTTTGATGCAATCCAATAATGTTTTTTGCAGGAGAATGTCAGAGAAATCCATGTCTAAATGGTGGAGTATGTCACAGCACTTCTTCTGGATACAAATGTGTTTGCAAGAACAACTATTATGGAGATAATTGTCAGTTTAGTAAGTCCTTAATCTATATTATACAAAATATCTATTATTCTGTTTGAATTTCCACTAAATGTTAAGGTTATTTAACCTAGACTGTGAAAGTCAATACGTTTACACATCTTTTAACAGAGTCAACCCGGTGCAAGAGCATTACTGCCCCAGAAAATGGTGCTTTTATAAAAAGTAAATACTATCCAAGAGTGAATTCTTATGTAATATTCTCATGCGATGTGGGATTTGAATTGGTTGGTTCGGCTGTAAATGTTTGCCTGGAAAACTTTAAATGGAGTCTAGCAAAGTTACCAACATGTGAAGGTATTACTTTTTAACAACAAAACTGTGTAATCTACACAGATGAAAAGCTGAAGAAAAATCCAAATCTTTTTGTGTGTTGTGTCATGATGTTGAAATAGTGACTTTGTTTGTGTTTGTAATGGATGTCAAATGGCATTTAAACTAGAAGTATTTTGATTTTAACAGCAATAGGTTGCTACGGCAAGCAACTACACCCGAATATCACCGTCAACGAAGCGTCACCAGATGTAAAATATCCAATCGGGCAGCGGTTAAATGCTACCTGTGCAAATCCACCTGCTAATCTCACAGTTGAATGTGTTGAAGGACCAAGATGGGAACCAAACCAATGCAATTGAGTTTATGGGTTACAATTTCTTAAGCATCAATCTGTTGTGCGAAACCGTGTTTACAAATACAAACGTTTTTTTTTTCAGTGCATGTAAAACTTTGTTTACTGTGCCTAGTGTTTGTTTATCAGTGTCTGACAGTAAAGAGTCCACAGTTATAGGAAATGTATTACTGCCGTGTAAGGTTTAAATTGACTGCTAGCAGTTGCAGGGAATACAAGATGCAACCAAGTAACAAATCAACCAGCAATCCCACTTAAATCCAAGGGTTATTGACCACTGGTGCACTTGATCTCTAGCAGTGCCAGGATCGTGTCTGCAATTCTTTTCAATACACACAGAACGGGCCGCGAAGATTTACAGGACACTGCAAAAGTGTCTTCCCTGTAAAGCAGTGGTTCCCAACCTTTTTTGTTACATTCCTCCCTTTGCCTGTTTTCGAACCATTCATTCCTACCCATAAGACGAAAAACAAATATAACATGAAAAATTATAGCAATTTGAAATAGACTTTATAATTAGGAATGTCCATTTTAGAATCCTTAACAGTCGGTTCTAAATGTGAACCGCATCCAAATTATAATGGACATCCCTAATGTATATTAAATATTCTGTAACATTTCCAATGTATTTTTTACAGTGTTTATGAAATTCCTCCCCTGAACTCATAAAATTCCTCCCCGGTTGGGAACCACTGACTGCTGTAAAGGAAAGAATCAGTTTAGGAAAATTATCCGACATGTACAACACAATTTGTTCACGTACTGAACACACTTAAAACATTTATGTCATATGTAGTAAGAAGTGTTCAGTCTAATTGTAGACTCTGAACGGCCGACCTGCAAGGCTGAGCCTCACAAAGGGGTTTGTCACGTTGAAACACGCCCCGCCCTTTCCCACACAAATCACACTTCCCGAATCTCGTGTAATAGTCCACAGCGACAACAGCGGCAACAACCACAACGTCGTACACAATTTAGGAACGGACAGAAACAGGGTTGAGAACGAAACGGAGACGGGAACGGTTTTCTAAACAAGAAAACGAAACACATTGACATATGTCAACGCATAAAAATGCCAATGACTAACTTACCAACTATTTTGCGACACAGGTCAACAGGTACAGTACACGTATCAACAGTTGCAAGACGATGAAACAATCGCTGCAATCACTATAGGAAAATACAGCATGCCATAAGTCACACATAAAGCCATGAATTAATTTAGGTCACAAATCGAATTAAACACTCACCGACAATCACGGTAAACAGCCTTCACTTGAAGATTAATTAGTCAGTCGTCACAATATTTAATTTAGCCTTATTCGTCTCTAAAAATGCAACACAAACGAATTTACTTAATGCAGTAATAAATCACCTTACTCGACCACGTTGTACAGTAAAATGAACTAATCATTGCCACATACAGACAAAGGCCTTCTAATTTTACTGTTACGCACATGGCGATTGTAACGTCATAGCAGGGGAATAATGAGACAAGTTAATCATGCGTAACTGAACGTGGAGATGTAACATACCCCCACCTAAATGTATGACCCGGGTAAATACATTTCACACACAAACAAACATCGAACGTTCAACGAAATTCAATAAACAAAACAGCACACTAAGCATCACTTTCAGCGGCGACAATCAAGCAAAGTTTTGCAATCGGTCGTTTGACACGATTGTATCGCGTTTGCACAAGCACCGAGCGTACAGTTCCCGTTTTATCGGGAAATGTATCCGCAACGCGACCCATCAACCACTTGGAGCGTGGCTGTGAATCATCCACGACGAGAACCACATCGTTGATCTGGAGATCTCTCCTCTTCTGGAACCACTTCTGCCTGGAAATGATGTTCGGTAGATATTCGCGAACCCAGCGGATCCAAAATTGATTCGCCAAGTACTGCACTTGCGCCCAACGGCGCCGCACGTAACAGTCCTTTTTGTCGAACAAGCCAGGAGGCAAATTCGAGTTGCATCTCATGAGCAGGAGATGATTGGGTGTGATCGGCTCATCATCGCGGGGATCAAAGGTGACAGGAATAAGAGGACGCGAGTTGAGTATTGACTCAACCTCAACAAAAAGCGTTGACAATGTTTCGTCGGAAACAACTTGCTGTGTCATCAGAGACGTCAGAATTCGCCGGATGGAGCGCACCATTCGTTCCCACGCACCTCCCATATGACTGGCTGTCGGGGGATTGAACGACCAACGAATTCCGCTTTGTTTCAGGTACTCCTCAATGTGAACTTGGTTCCAAGACTGCAGTGATTCTCTCAGTATCCGTTCTGCACCGACAAAGTTCGTCCCATTGTCGGAATATATATTTACAGGATTCCCACGCCGACCAATGAAGCGACGAAGCGCGTCGATGAACGAGTCTGTAGATAGGCTGTGGGCAACTTCGATATGGACAGCTCGAATTGATAGGCAGGTAAACACTGCCCCGTACCGTTTCACGATGCTCCGTCCCTGCCTAACTGGAAAGGGACCGAAATAATCCACCCCTACGTGTGAAAACGGGGGCTCGTCCGGATGCAGTCTTGCTGAAGGAAGGTCTGCCATCCTCTGTACTCCAGCGGAAGCATTTCTTCTCTTGCAGAACAGGCAATTCCCAATCACTCGGCGTACGGCTACTCCACCTTTAAGTATCCAAAACCTTTGGCGCAGCGACGACCAAGTGTGGCCCATCCCAGAATGTCCGACAAGACGATGATGTCTCTCGATAACCAAGTCAGTAAAATGACACGAATGTGGTAGAAGAATCGGATGTTTGGCATCGTACGGAATGAAAGCCTTTTCTAGTCGACCACCAACTCGAAGCACGGAGTTAACAACCATTGGATTTAGTTTGAACATGTGACGTTTCACAGAGGTCTTGGAAAGAGATCCCTTCTCCAACGCAGCAAGCTCAGGGCTGAAATGCT
Organism: Phallusia mammillata; assembly: GCF_965637545.1. NCBI lineage: Eukaryota > Metazoa > Chordata > Ascidiacea > Phlebobranchia > Ascidiidae > Phallusia > Phallusia mammillata. The sequence continues at coordinate 18,547,569 of NC_137259.1, forward strand.
TTCGCTGCACATATTTAATCAACTCCAGTTCGGCAGCATTTAATTCTTCAACAGATAATGATCCACGATTCTCCACCACAGCCTTGTTACCGCGAACACGCGACAGTAAAAACTTCTTATATCGAAGCAGCCAGGCGATACTCTTTTTCAAACGATGCAACGAAGAGTACCGATGGATGATCCTCTCAACTATGGACTGCCTCTCTACGACCATATGTATGGAGACTTCCTGCTTTTTTACGGGACTGAACTCAGCAGGCAAGTCGGGTAAAACAATCGGACTCACAGGCCAGTGATCCTCAGATTCCAACAAAAACTGCGGACCGCGCAACCAGCGGCCAGACGTCACTAACGCTTCTGACGTCAATCCACGTGACGCCTCGTCTGCCGGATTGAGCTTTGAAGGAACATGTCTCCAGCTTAAAGGATCGCTTTGCCTTTCAATCTTTGCAATTCGATTAGCAACGAACGTAGGGAATCTCTTCTTCGAATTCCTGATGCTCTGTAGGACGGCAGTGGAGTCTGTCCAAAACACAGACCGATGCACCGGTAGGCCAAGCTCTCGTCGCATCATTTCATCTAGCTTCACGGATAGAACTGCCGCCGTCAGTTCCAGTCTTGGAATTGACACTGTTTTCAGCGGCGCTAGTCGACACTTGCCAACAAGAAACACGCAGTGAACACGCGAACCGACGTCGACTATCCTCAGATAACACACAGCTCCGTAGGCCACGGAGGAAGCATCTGCAAAGTGGTGTAACTCCCAACTTTGCACATCGCCGAAATCATCGGGCTTAAAACAACGAGGAAGACACAGGTCATGAAGCTTCGGTAAACGCCCAAGCCATTCGCTCCATTGTGTTGCTTCCGATTCCAAAATGCAGTCGTCCCAGCCAACTCCACGCTTGCACAAACCTTGGAGTAATAATTTGGCTCCAAGCGTGCACGGTGCAACGAATCCAAGAGGGTCGTGCAGTGAACTCAATGCAGAAAGAAGTCCTCTTCGAGTCTTCGCCGTTTCAGGAAGGTTGACCTTAAATCCAAACGTATCTTCGTGCACGTTCCAGTGGACACCAAGCACTCTCTCTGTGACGTCATCACTCAAGCTTTTGTTTCGCACTGCCTTTGACCTCTCTTCTTCAGGAATTTTTGACAGAATCTTCTGGTTATTACTGAGCCATTTTGTCAAGTGGAATCCTCCGCGTGACAACAAATCTGAAATCTCTTTGGTCATTTGAATTCCCTCCACTGTAGATGCAACCGAAGTCAGGCAGTCGTCCACGTAAAAATTTCTTCTGACGACCGAAGACGCTTGTGCATTGAAATCTTGACCAAAATCCAAGGCTGTTTGCTTCAAGCAAAAACTCGCGCAACTAGGGGATGAAGTCGCCCCGAACAGGTGCACAGTCATTTGATGCGCTGTTGGTTGATTTGTCAAATCCCCTCCTGGCCACCACAGAAATCGCAAGGCGTCCCTGTCCTTAGGGGTAACACGAATCTGGTGGAACATCGATTCTATATCGGCCACCAAAGCGTACCGCTCTTTGCGAAATCGAGTCAAAACACCCACCAAACTGTTTACGAGATCCGGGCCCTGCATCAGCACATCATTGAGGGAAACGCCCTTGTGCTTTGCAGCGCAATCAAAAACTACACGAACCTTGTCTGGCTTACGGGGATGAAGTACAGGATGGTGTGGTAAATACCAGCAAACACCATCAACCGATTCGATTTCTTCTCGAGGTATCTCTCTTGCGTACCCTTTCTCGAGGTAGGACTGTATTGTGCTCACGTACTTTCCCTTCAGTGAGTGATCCTTCTCCAGGCGTCGCTTCAAGTACGTCAGCCGTCTTTCGGCCATTGGCTTGTTATCTGGCAAACAAGCTGAGCTTTCTCTCCACGGCAACGGCAGCTCATAGTGACCTTCCACCATTTTCACGTTCTTTTGCATGATACCATACGTCTTTCTGTCTTCGCGCGACGTGGGGAAATCTAGAACAGCAGTTTCGTTCCCAAAATCTGTCTCCCACAGACTAGAGATTTGCTTCTGTAAAGAGCTGTCTCTAGACTTCACGAAGTTTACCTGATACCTCGATGATGCACACGGAAGGAGTGAAGGGCCAAATAATGTCCATCCAAAAGGTGTCTTGACAGCAAACGGTTTCCCTTTTGGACCACGACGCATCTCCTCAATGAACAAGGCGTCTGGATTATCCAGACCAATCAGCAATGTTACAGTTCCTTTCTCTATTAAGGGAAAATCCAAGTCACGTAAATGTGGGGCACCCCTTAATGCTTCTTTGCTAAGAATCGGATTAGGACGAACGGGGATTTCACCAACGGTTATTACTTTAGGGAGAAATATATCATCTCCGCCACCTACTGGAGAAACAGAGAAACTCACCGAAACAGCCGTATGCTCTTTGGCTTCATCTGTCAGTGTTTGCAAAACAATCTCCTTAGTTTCACTTTTCATGCCCAGGGCTTTAATCAACCTTTGGTTACAGAAGGTTCCGGTAGAGCCGATATCCAAAAATGCGTAAGTTAAAACCTTCCGGCCTTCGTATTTTACCTCGACCGGTACGACGCATTGATACACGTCTTCGTAACCACATTCGCCCGGCGTTGCCACTGAACATGAAGCGACCTTTTGCGGCTCAGCTGGTGTCGCTTGTGACTCTGGCTTTGCGGCTGGAGCAGGCCTATGCAGCAATGTGTGGTGGTAGTGACTCGAACAGTCGTTTTCTTCGCAGGCAGTTCTCGCCTTGCATCGTCTAACACGGTGACCTGGAGTAAGGCATCTGAAGCACAATCTCTTACGACTGACGAATTCCACACGTTCGGAGTACGTTTTACGTTTAAACTCAAAGCACTTAGGCAAATCGTGAGCCTTACCACAGAACAGACACGTAGCGGAAGTAGTCGGCCTCTCTGTCGGACGCTGTCGAACTTCAACTGGGTTCACAACGTACGCAGACGCTCTTGGCTTTCTCATCGGTGGACCAGGATCCTTGTCGCGCCTATATCCCATAATCCTACTTCCGTAGAGGGAATTTTCCACCTCTGCACGTTCCGAAACAAACTGAACAAAGTGGCTAAACCCGGCTTCACGATTAGTGCGATGCAGAACTTCGACTGATCGCTCTATCCATTTTTCCTGCAAGCGATAGGGCAACTTGTCAATGAGCTGCAGCATGGTGTCAAGTGAGTTAAGACCGGCATATTCATCGATATCCTCCAGTGTAGTGAGACATTTTTCCAGCAGATCTGCAAACTGCATTATTCGTTCCGGTTGATCTCCTTTCAAGCGAGGACTCTTCTTCAAATGCTGCTCACTGGCATTTGCGATAATGTGCGGCTGTCCGTACTCATGAAATAGCTTTTGACGTGCCTGTCGGTAACCCTCGACTGGCCTTTTCGTCAAGTGATCAATTTTAGGTCGCACTTTGTCATCACAATGTTGCAGCAGATAAACCAACCGCAAATCGTCAGAGTGAACTTTAGTGGCAACGTGCGCTTCAAAGTTGCGAATGAACGTCCAGTATTCCATTGGATCGCCGTTAAATGACATTATCTTCGGACGCGGTAGAAAACGCTCATCTGAGCTGTAACGAGGTTCCTGCGCTACTGTGGGATTATTCCTATTTTGACAATCGTATTGCGGAGTAGCATAGATAGGAGGCTGATGACTTACTTTAGGCAGCTCCTGCCTATCACAACGCGGTACAGGTTTTAGACATTCGGTGACCGTTTGCACAAAAGGCCTCTCTACGGTTGGCGGATAAACGAATTCCGCTTCGAATTTACCTTCCCATCCGCGAGCTTCGATTTCGGCTAGTTCGGCTTGACGTTGTACCTCGCGAATTTCTGCGTCGGCTGTCAATCGGCGCTCTGACTCACGCAACTTCCGTTCTTCATCACGCAACTTGCGTTCGTCATCAAGCAGCTTCTTTCGTCGCTCGTTCTCCTCGTCCTGTCTTTCCTTGGCCTGACGAAGTTTTGCGCGAGCCATCTCAAGCTTAATTCGTGCTTCAGTTCTACGAACACTGGAACTCGTACTTGCTGAAGTAGGGCAACTAGAAGTGCAACTTTTAACCGACTTTTTGAACCAACTTGTGGCGGTGGGGACGTAGCAGGCTGGGCCTTTTCGATCCATTCAGCAACCCTGCTATCAAACTCCGTCTTCTCCTCAGCGTATCGCTTTAACAAATCCTTGACAAGGTCTTCATTTTCAGGTGAATTTGAAGTAATATGCTCCACAAGAAGTCGGTACCTTTCATTTATAATTCGCACCGATGAATGTACAGAAACTAAGTTATTGGGACTGACCATTAAACGTTCCGTTTGGGTGTAGGATTCTTGCAATAAACGTTGCAATTTGATGAGCTGTTCACCCTTATCTTCTTCAATCGTGTCGGAATTCATTTTTTAACCAAGCAACAGCTTCTTTCCAATAAGGAAGAGTAGAAAGCTTCTCTCAATCAGCGACAGTTGAAACTTCCTTTTCAACGAGCAACAGTTGAAAACTTCTTTATGTAGACTCTGAACGGCCGACCTGCAAGGCTGAGCCTCACAAAGGGGTTTGTCACGTTGAAACACGCCCCGCCCTTTCCCACACAAATCACACTTCCCGAATCTCGTGTAATAGTCCACAGCGACAACAGCGGCAACAACCACAACGTCGTACACAATTTAGGAACGGACAGAAACAGGGTTGAGAACGAAACGGAGACGGGAACGGTTTTCTAAACAAGAAAACGAAACACATTGACATATGTCAACGCATAAAAATGCCAATGACTAACTTACCAACTATTTTGCGACACAGGTCAACAGGTACAGTACACGTATCAACAGTTGCAAGACGATGAAACAATCGCTGCAATCACTATGGGAAAATACAGCATGCCATAAGTCACACATAAAGCCATGAATTAATTTAGGTCACAAATCGAATTAAACACTCACCGACAATCACGGTAAACAGCCTTCACTTGAAGATTAATTAGTCAGTCGTCACAATATTTAATTTAGCCTTATTCGTCTCTAAAAATGCAACACAAACGAATTTACTTAATGCAGTAATAAATCACCTTACTCGACCACGTTGTACAGTAAAATGAACTAATCATTGCCACATACAGACAAAGGCCTTCTAATTTTACTGTTACGCACATGGCGATTGTAACGTCATAGCAGGGGAATAATGAGACAAGTTAATCATGCGTAACTGAACGTGGAGATGTAACACTAATGGTTTTGGCTGGGTTTTATTGAAAGCATATTTACTTTGCCCATGAAATTTGCACTTTAAAATTTCCGCAAAAAAGAATTCCCCGGGTTATTCCCCTCAATGTGTGCATGGGTTGGAAACATTAAATTCGAACAAAATGTGAAAATAGTTTTGCTACTAATTTTGACTTACTGTATTTTGTTGGTATAATACTTATTGTCGTGTTTTTTGGTATATGAAAGCAATTAAAATTTAAATCATAAATGAAAATTCAAATCAAAGAAACTTTCGAAACTTCACAACTATGTGAAATGCCGTTCACCTATAAACACAAATGCGTCCAAATAATAACTAAATATAATAATAAATCTGTAGCTATAAAGTTGCTGAACTACCACATGTTTATTACAACACGATTAAGAAAATCATAAATAAGTGCAATAGAAATCGTACTTTATTGATCAAAAAAACAATGACGTCATGGTGACGTTTTTGGCATGTTCATGTTTTTGCTGCGATTGGGCGGAATTGGAAAATATTTTTTGTTGCTAAAACGATAATTATATGTGAACACGATCTGAAATTGCACTGTGAAATAAACTGTTTCCTTGGATAGAGATTAAACATAATTTTGGCCTGGGGTATTTTGTGTTTTGTAAAAAACTATGTGCAGAAAATAATATGTGTTTATTTAAAACGTTTCTTGATCCAAAACAAAACTCTCCGATCCGATCCTAAAGATTGTGCCTAAGTCATAAGCACTCATAACCATAACAGCAAGGCTTGAAATGAGTTGTGTGCACTATGCAATACAATATCTTCATTATTCACAAGCTCTATGGCAGTTTTGTTTTTGATAAAGCGATTGTCAAATCTGTCCAATGTTGCTGAATAAAAGTTATTGCTCCAATTTAATCATTTAACAGGATTTTGTTCTTGGTGTTAAATTCATCAAGAAAACAGCCTTTTGTAAATTAGGTATAATGACAACTTAAAAGACATGGCAGCATTAGTGGAGGAAGCCGGGTCTTTGGAAAAGAAATTTTTCGACTTGGTCGTGCACCCTAAAGAACAGAATGAGGAAATAAAGCCACCCACTGGTCCCGACAAGAAAGTCCCGAACCAGGACAAGAAACACAGACCTCTACATAGGTTTGATTCTAATTCTGATACAGATTTAACAATTTTGTTATATTGACTACATTTTCTTCTTCAGATCAAAACCGGTTTGGGCTAAAAAATTTCCTACACCAAAGAAAGAAGAACCTACCGTTCCTTTGGTAAGTGTAAATGTGGGTTTTGAATGTAAAAATTGTTAGTTACTTATAACTACTGTTACTGTTTGAAAGCAGATTTGAAACTTGCCTTACAGTTTTAAAATCGAATGTTTTTCTTTGCAATGAGCCCAGTTTGCCGCCACATCTTACGTCCAACTTTCCCACCGAATATCAGACATTAGTTACATGCTGTTGTATTGTAGTGCACGCAACTCTTTACAGAAAGCCTTTGCTCTCATGTAATTATTTTCATCATATACTGCTGCTCTTGTGTATTTTTGCTGGTGTGCTCGCAATATTTGATTCATTGCCCTGATAAAGCCCTACCGTTCTGGTGGGCCAATGGCAGCAAAAATACAAGTTTTTTTTAAAAAATATTACACCAGTTGAATGCCAAATTTGTTAAAAATGCAAGCTGGTGGGTGCAATGCTTGTTCAGTGTTTTTACAAATTACATGTATGTATGTTATCCTAAATCCTTTCCTGTGATTACTTGAATGATTGTATTTTTACTTATTTTTTTAAAACCAGTATTTCTACATTGTAATTTATGTATTTTATGTATATACCATACATAAATATTTAAGACTATGCCAAAAAAATATAATGTCATGTAAATAAATGTATTTGTTTGTTGCAGGAAACCCTTGTAGTTGTTTCCCGTCCCCTTCATATCCAACTTACACCCAATCCTTCAGCGTCTGTTCTGCAGTGTAGGGTGGAAAGTGAGGTGTGTTCATTTTTAAGATACTTTTAAAATAGTTAGGATGAACATAAATTCATAACTGGGATCAGCCCTGAAGCTTCATTCACACCAGCAAACACGGCATACTCATTTATAAATCATAGTGCACAAGGCCTACCAAACTTAAGTTATGTTTGGTTTTAGTCTGTATATACATGTGCCCATGTGTTTGCCAAATGTGTGCTGTTTATAGCAAAAAAAAAACTTGGTAGGGCACCAGTGCCAGTGAACAAAATACAAGTTCGAACAGACTATTTCCAGTTTACTTTAAATAAATATGTTTAAGTTATCGAAATTATATGAAGTCTAGTATAGAAATATAGTTTGGTATTAAAACTAGCTTAACTCTATGAGGTTAAATATAAAAGCATAGAGCCAATAAATGACAAGCAACCTGCAGACAGTGCACAATGTTTTAATCTGAAAGATCTCATTAGTGCAGCTGGTGACAAAAAACATTATGTCGTAGGTCTAAAAGGTTTATTAAAAAATTTAGGAAGTTTCCAACTGGGACCAAATAACATTGTTTTATTTACGATCAGGTTAAGGACTCTGAAAGATCGGCCTTAAATCTGAAACAACTCCTGAAAGAAAATCTCAACACAACCGATGTTGTTGTTAGCGAGAAAAAAGATGAAACTGAAAAAGTAGTGTCTGTTCCTCAGGTATTTCATCAAAAACTTTTTTCAAGGGGGTGACATTTTAACAACTGACAAAATTTTTCAGGTTATTGAGCTCGGTTTAGCTGGAGTTTTTGAACTTATCCGTGAAACTGTCTCCGAGCACAAAACACTTTGTTGCAAGGCACTAACAGCTCTGCTAAACATGCTGCAAGGACAAAAGCTGGAAGGAATGAAAAATGAACCAGACCAAGTGCTCGGTAAGAGTTGTAGGTTTATCCTTCCAGTTTGTGTTGTTGAGTTGAGTTTATTTTGCTTGATGAAAGAACACCTAGTGACACAATTGCACTAAAACAAATCACTGGAAATAACTGTGCAACATAAAAACGCTATGAAGCCCAGCACATTGTTGGTGCATAAAACTGGGGTTGCTTGTTGGTGGAACCAGTCAAGGGGCCTTTGTGTTGCCACACTGACACACTAGGTTGATTGTTTTGGTTGACTTTAAGTAACAATTTATTTTTTATGCCAGAAAACCTTTTTCAAATATTATTGGAGTTGTCTCGCCTGCCACCAGATGGAGCTGCAGAAGAAGAGAGTCTCGATGATTTGTCAAAAACTTCACTACCCGGCATCGGACCACTTGCAGATTATGCTGATGGTAAGAATGGAAATAATTTGATGTCATCCATACCATAGTTTGTATTAAAGATTTCTGGTCAGCCTTTCTGGAACTTTGGTCACAATGTTATAAACAAATTGTTTGTTTAGCATTGAGCGTATTGTAGCCTCACATAAGTGATGATTGCATAAGCATTTGCCGAAATGTTTCAATAATAAAAAAAAAATATTTTGTCCTTTCTGTTTGGGCAAGTATATTCCTCATAAGACTTATGAATGAATCTTTGTACAGTGTTGTAAACCATATTATTTTGCTAAAATAAACATTTCCTATAAACATTTCCGATTGTTTAGTTTGTTGTGTAATTTCCAAAAATTTTTCTGTGCAGTTTCATGTTCAATTCCGTCACTTGCCTCATCTTGCCTTCTGAGCCTAGTTTTTGCTTGGGGAAACACTGGAAAAATACTTGCAGTGGTGACTTCTTTCATTGCTGATTGCTCAAACCAGAAGTCCCCGCTATTCATAAAGGTAAAAAAATTATCTACTGAACTTTCACCATTTCTTGTTCATGTTAAAAACAAGATAAATAGATGAAGGTGAAAATATTTAGTCGGTTGTTGCTGTATCAACTTCAATGGTTTATTAATGCCCTCTAGGTAGGTTATATGGAGAGTTTTCTGATATATTGTGTTATAAACCAAACTATATGGGTTCTGAATTCTTTGTTTATTATAATTTATCTTGCTTTAAACTGTAAAGATTGCATGTAATTCTTAAAATAGTTGGGTTCGTGTGTTGCAACTTTTCAAATATTAAGATAAAGTGATTAGTAATTCTCTTATTTTTTTACTTGCACTAGCATTTTTATAAATTATTTTAGTATGTACTTAATATTATCCAACATATCCTTTCCAAAACTGTTTGTATTAAGAACATTTTACTTTTCCTCTGTTTCAATTCTTAGATTCCTTTGTCATTTGTTGAGCTGCAGCAAATGGTAACTGCCGCAGTCTTGAAAAAAGATCATTTACCATTGCCATACAAAGTGGGCATCAACAAATCTGCCGTCCTCGAAACTTGGAGCATTGAAAGTAAGAGTTTTATATCCATTGTTTTGCTGCCATTGTGAAACAGTTGCTTGTTAAAAGTTTCCCAATTAGGAAACAAGACTTCTGTTTTTAAAGTTGCATTGACTAAGGTGAATTATAAGTAGAAAAAGTTTTTTTGCCATTACCGATTTACCTACTTTAAATATCTTTGAAAATTTCTATCAATTCGTTCATACTAGATAAAAAATTTAAGTAAATAAAAAACTCTGATTTCATAAAAGCACCAAGTCAATAAATGATAAGTAAGCTACAAACAGTGCACACTGTTTTAACCTATAAGATCTCATCAGTGCAGCTGGTGATGAGACATTGGTATATTGACCAGTGTAGCCATCTACTGGCACTGCAGTTTGTTGGGAGCAACAGGCTGTAAAGCCATGCTTCACCTAATCTGTTCGACGCACAACTGGTCGTAAACCACAAATGAAACCAGTTCACAACACCAGTTGCACTAATAAGACTTTTATTTTTTTAGGAACAGTGTGTTAGCAGCTTACAACTGATTTTGTGTTTGCTTTGTAGTTGAGGAATCAGATGTACATCTTCTATCGGTGCAGTGTGACAGTTGTTACCTGTACTGTTTACTATTGGACGGGCAGTTGCTGAAAATAGGAACTGGTTACAATGCAACTGTGGAAGGGAGGATATACAAACGGCGATCAGTATTCGACCTTGAAGGCTGTTCAAAGTCAAGCTCCAATGACCCCTCACAACTTTTCTATGCAGATGTAAGTAACTCCAAGGCATTTGAATGTCACAAAAAGCAATGAAAATGGTCAAAACATGTGTTTTTTGCATTCAAAAGGAAAAAAAGTTATTTAAAAATGTCATATGCATATTATGCGTAGCTCAGTTGGTAGAGCATGAATCCCGGAAAGACTGCTGCCATGGGTTCGAATCCCACCGCAGGCTAGATTTTTCTAGCATGTGCCTTGCCATATGAGAATGCTTGGTGACCGGCTGATTCAGGATAACACCTTCAATGTGCAATTTAGGCATTTCTTAATGAACTTACACTTAACAAAAACTGCTGGAAGAGCTACATATTTGTTAATTAAATAAAAAACGTTATTTTTTAGAGAACCTTGTATTTGTTGACAAGCCATCAGTCATTGTATTCAATCAACTGCAATACTTTGAAGGAAAAGTTTATTTGTTCGTTGCCAGTGTTGAGTGGAATCTGGTACAGTGACAACCAGAGTTTATGTTGCATGACAAAAAGCGGACAGGAGGTAGGTTTCTACACTTGCTGGGAATCTTTTTATTTGAATTTTTTTTATTCTAGCAGAAACACTCTATTTTACCCTTGGTAGTAAGAAGATTTTAAGATCCTATTTAGAGCAACGATTAAATGATAACTATTTTTCTCTGATTTGAAAAATGTTTTCTGTTTTCCCTGAACAGTGGAAGTTAAGCTTGCAGGCTAAAATAACAAAAACAGGGTTTAATATGTTAAATACGACTAACTTTGTCTTTTACCTGTAACAGTGTATTGTTGTAGAGGTTTTGCTGAAGTGTTATTTTCACTGTGTGTTTATACAGAGTACAGAACCTAAAAAAAATTGGCGTGCTACCTAATAAATACAGGAAAGCCACCTTACTACAAAATATGTGTTTTTGTCTTTCTAAGGATGCTTACAAGCTGAACTCATACAGTCTGGATTCTGGAAAGACTGTAATGAAACAATCATCGTTAAAAATTCAACCGACACAAAAACATCTTTTGACTTTCGGCAATTCTCTGGGTTTCAGCCCCTTTGTAGAAAACTCATCTGGTAAGAAAACAAAAAAGCATTTTCCTAAATATGCAAGTTTTACTAAAAACAATCAACATATTTGCTATAATTTAGGTAGTTAAGACTTTATAAATCATGATTAATTTAGATCAAACCTTTATTTAGCAGTATATTTATCATTGTGTTCACAATGCCCAAATTTTTAAGCTTTTTCAAAATTTGCTGACACATAAAAGTATACAAGCATTTTATATTAGCATGTTAAAAGCATGACAGGATAAAATCGATGTCACTGAAAGGTATATTAGCTTATAATTAAACAATATTTCAATAAACTATCTGAAAATCTTTTTGTGTTTTATTCCATCGATGCCATTTTAATCTTTGTCAAATGATTGTGTTTGTAGACAATGACGACATTGTTCAAATTTGTGTTGGAAAAGATTTCTCAATTTCCCGAAACAGTTCAGGTTCTGTATTTTACGCTGGGAAATCAGAACTCCTCGGATTGGGAAAGGTCAGTTGATGAACTTTGTAAATAAGTTGTCCTGGTTTTATTTAAAGTTACCCTAACTTTAAACAAATTTGTTACATGAGCTTGCACTGCCCAGTCAGATTTGTGACACTAAATTACATTTGGGCAAACCCAACCATTTTTAAATTAATGGACATGTTTGCAAAAGAATGTAGTATTCTGAATTAGAGATACATTTAAAGCACATATTTTGTTTCCAGTAAAAGACCTACATATTCATTTTTGTAAAAATAAATATAAATGAAAATGGCCATGTTAAAATGAAACTATGTTAGAGCATTAAAGCTTTTGACAACAATTTACGTTGATACTTATCAGCAAATGGCCAAAGCTCAAGGCAGTGATCTAGGTGCCTTAAGAAAAAAAAACACATAGTTACAAATGTGTTGTTTATCAGCCTTCAAATGACAATAAAGTCGATACTGATTATCTGTAATATGCTGATTAGTTGTCTTTCTCTGTTCTGAACTTTCAGTTTTTATTTATTTTTCAGACACGAAGCAGAAGGGCTGTTGTGCCCGAACCTCTTCCACTTTCTAGTGGAGCAAAAATCTCACACATATCTGTTGCACCTGATGGAGGACATGCGATACTTATAACAGATGCAGGAGTCACTTTCTTCGTGGGAACATCTCGGCGAGGAGAAGACGGAGAACCAGGTAACGTTCCAAGTATAATTTTGATTTTCCACATCAATGACCAAATTTTAATTGGTTTGGAATTAAAAACTTTTTTATGACAAACATTTCAAACTCAAGAATAAGGATAAGATTTTTGTCTGCTAAATAATACTCGCAAAACGGTTGATTGATCATCATTGGAAAAAAGGGTTACAGACTGTAATGCATTACAACATATCATATTTTATTGATAAAGATTAATCCAGTTAACTGCATATTAATGGGTCTCCTCTGCCAAAAGGAGCGCATATTGTTTTTGTCTGTATTGTATTTTTTTCAGTCTAACGCTGGTCATTTAAGGTTGAATTTGTTTTTTTTTGTTTTTTTTTTAGGATAGGATTTATTCTGTACTTTGTTGATTTTAGTAAAAAGCCGCCGACCTCCGCAGCCTCAAAAACCGAAACTAATGAAAAGTATGTTTGGGAAATATGTCGTAACGGGATGTTGCAATGCGTGGACGAGTGCCCTCGTTACAAAAGACGGAAAACTTTATTTGTTTGGGAAGGATTCAACACAGGCTGACAGCAAAACAGGTTTCAACTAATTTTGATTTATAAACTAGTTTGCTTTCCGAAGAGGCCAATGGGGCCTAGACACTTTTATTTTTATTTGTTAAAACTAATGCAATATTCTTAAATTTTGTCAAGGCATTTACAACCTTCTCATTTTCCTAAAAACAGTTGCCCAAGAAGTTTTTTGTTTAATTTATATTCTTAGGTAAGGGACATCATAAAAATAAAATTTCTACATATCTACTGAGAAAGTAGAATGTTACTCCAGAAAAACAATATCAAATGTATCAAACATAAAATATCTTTAAAAAAACTAGAATCTCCTAACTTGTTGCATGGTGGATAAAGACTATAATGAACTTTATGTCATGAAGTTAAATCAACATAAACATTTCTCTTCCAGATATACAATTGGACCATATGCTTCACTGCAGTTCAATTTTTTTTGCATTTAGGCCTGGTGTCATCGTTGCATAATGTTCATGTGAAGGACGTTGGCCTCGGTAAAGCACATGTCGTCGTGCTATCCAACGACGGTCGGATTTGGACAGCAGGGGTGAATAACAAGGGACAATGTGGTCGACAGGAGGGCACGATACCCATGGCACAAAGACTGGCTGAGGTTGAACAAGAACGAGATGGTAATGATGAAATAAATGGTTCTGAGTTTGCTGAAATCAGACTGGGCAACTTTCCAGTTTGCTGCAGCCTTTATGGTGATGTTTATGGAAAAAAATGTCATTAAAACCTTTGTGTATACTCAAGAGATATATATTTCACCTACATACCCATTTTAAGGTTTTTAAAATCTGCAAACATTTAAGGTTAAATGATGGAGAACAGCTGTAAAAGAAAAAAAGTAAAATAGTAAAAACTTGTTGTGTTTCAACTCTCATTAGCTTTTACTGTTTTCTTTTTTACACATGTTCTAGAAACCGTATTAGAGGGACTGATCCTGTAAAAAGCATTTAAATTTACAACTTTTGTAAGAATTGGGTTGTTAGGTGGCCTTTATGAACAAAAAATATTAACAAAAAGCACCTGGGCACAATATTTGGCCACCTTTTTGAGTTTCGGCAATCATTAATCAGAAAGTATTTGTTGCACTATCTTTGAACCAACAACTTTATAGTATCAATGCCCGACGACAAATCAATGGACGAAGTACATATTGGTGGGGGAGATGTTGTAGGGGACGGACCGAATGCGCCGATATGTTCACCTGATAAGCATAAGTGGAGGAAAGATGTTTGCATGGTGTGCGCTGTATGCTGTGAATGCACGGGATATGGGCCTGGATGTGTTAATTCTTCTCTATCTGGCCGATACCCAGCAACGTGAGTATGAATTTGCCTGCATTAATCATAGTGTACGAGGCCTATTGAAGACACTATCCCAGTGGTTCTCAACATTTTTGCTTTCGTGGCCTATTTTTATTCCTCAAACATTCTGTGGCCCAGTAAATAAGCCCTGGTGAACTTATTTGCATACAAGTGTGTTGTAATCTCTGTTAACCAAGTTTATGAATATATTAGCTGTTGTTTTTCTAATTCGCTATACTATTGGCTAATGATTTTTCTACCGACATGCCCATGTCCTAGAAGGCAGCCTGACGTACCCTAAAATAACAAGCAGTTAATTTATATCATTTACTTTATTTTTGCAGTTCATGACCAATTCCTCATACATATACTAATATATATTCATAAACATTACTACCAAGGTACTTGTGTATATAGAATACATCGTTCAGACGTTTCGACAATCTCTGTTGTCATCATCAGTGCAGGTTGTCAATCAAGCTGTAGAACACGGTATATAAAGCACATCTGAACGATGTATTCTATATACACCAGTACCTTGGCAGTAATGTTTATAATTAAATTACTTTTCAAGTCCGTGTATAGTGTTCCTAAGTATACTAACATTGCACCTTAAAGTCTTGGTAATTTCCGTAGCGTACCTTGGGTTACAAATGTTTTTAAGAAACACTGGGTCACTGTTGGGGATTAAATTTGCTAAAACAGATGTGGTAAACTGAAACCAAATACTAACCTTGCCTAATTGTTCCACCCAGGCCGTGTGGATGTGGAGCTGGTCCATCGGGATGTGCTAAATGTGGATGTTGCAAAACATGTGCTGGTGAAGCTGATATTAATCAGGAGGGGAAAAGAAAAGGTTTGCAAGATTTATTAACTTCAAAATTATGATCTGTGCAACTTAGTTCTTTTTTTTCTTCATTTCAGTATACCTGTGTATCAGTTTTCTGTGTATTCAAAATATTTCAGTTTGAGCATTTTTTTAAGTTTAAAATGTTTAAAATTAAGATCTGTGTAATTTAATTTAGTTTTTTTGGTTTTACATGTAAACAATTTCAGTCTCAGCTTACTTTTGTCTTGGGGAAGTTTAAAATATTCAACATCATAATCTACCTTGTTGTAATTTGTTTATTTTTATATAAAGCTCTCTGTAGGAAATTTCCTGTGTATATTTTCTGCATTTAAAACAATTTCAGACTTAGCATTACGTTTTTGTAAATACTGGACATTTTTATCTGCACTGTTGTAACTAGGACCACCGTAAGAAAATCTTTATCTTTGTCTGAATATGAAACAATTACAATCTTAGCATCTTTTTTATCAGAAAAATGGGGTTACCAGCAAGACATGGGCATTGCTTCAGGGGTGGAACAACCATCATTGTTTCTACACAAGCTAGCTTCGTTCTATCGGCAGAAGAAAAAACACAAACCTGCCCCGAGTGCTAGGGACGCAAACAAAGGTATTTGGTGAACGTGTTTTAAATAACCCAAGTCCACATTTTGCTTGTGATCTTTTTGTATAATATTTGGTTCTGTGATTTGAAATGTGCAGCTGCATCTTAAAAACATGTGTTTAGTTAGTGGCAGACACACTGTTTTGACTAATAAAGTCCCCTCAGTACATCTGGTGACAAGAATACACTAGCCAATGCGCTCCATGTCTGGTCACCAGCTGCACTGATGAGACTTTATTGGTCGAAACAGTGTGCAGTCCCTGTAGCTTACCTAACATTTATTTGTGTTTAGTTTTCACATTCAATCTATGCTTGTTTTCAAGTGAACAAAAAATGTTACACTCTCTGTAAACTACTGATTATGGTTTCAGGTTTGTCAGCACAAATAGGACCTGAGACTTTAACTGAAGCGAGCAAGATGGCTCTTCTTCCAATTCAACAAATCAGAATCGATAAAAATTTTGCCAAACCCATTCAGGTGAATTTCAAAGTTAATTGATGTTGTGATAATTTTGGAATGATCTGGAATAATCAATTGGCACTTTACAATGTGTACTGTGTATAAAATTATCATTTGCTTTAAAAAGTCTGCTGCGTAATTTCGCTTAAAATACTTGGCGAAGTTAGAAGTAAAATACTTTAATGTATATATATATTTATATAGTTATATACAGCTCAAATACATAAGTAAAAAGTATTTTGAAAAGTATGCGACGTCGTATTTGTTGTAAGATAGAAATTTCTCTTACAGATTGCATGTGGGGCTCATCATACGCTTGTCTTGCTTGAGGATGGAAAGGTTTGTGGCTTTGGGCAAAATACTCACGGCCATTTAGGACTCGGAGATAAACTTAACAGGTAATGATTGTTGTGTACCTTCAACACACGATTCAAATTGGTTGTGTAAAAATGTTGCATATGCTTCACAAAAAACATCATTCGTTTGACCCATTTTCAAATTTCTTATTTAAAATTTTGTAATAGAGATATTGTCGTACAACAGTTTTCTATGCAAACAAGCTAAAGATGTAACCTTTTGTCCCCATCACTTTATTGACATGATTAACTGATGCAGGAATTCAATGACCCACATTCCGATCCCGGAAAAGATTCAACAGGTTGCAGTAGGAAGTCACCACTCCTTGTTTCTCAGTACAACTGGAGTTGTATACGGCTGTGGATGCAATGATGTAAGTTTTCAAACATATTGCTTATATTATACGCTTGTTTATTAACAAACTACTAGAGAACTTGTATACATAGAATCATTTCAACAATCGTTGTTTGCATCATCAGTGCAGGTTGTCAATTGAGCCCGGTTTTAACATGTTGTACAACAAACCTTAATTGACAACCTGACATTTTTTTAATATGTTTGCACTTCTGTGAATTCTCTGGAAGTTATGTTTTGATTGAATTTTTAAGTTTGTGTATAGTGTTCCTAAAATATTTTTATATTACATGATTTAGCCTTGTTGTGTTGGGCAGTTGTTTTACTACTATTTGGTTAAGAAAGGTAGCTGTAAACGTATTCAAATTTACACACATGTTAGTTACACAAAGTTGATCCTCCCAAACTTTGACCCACGATATGTGTTGTTAGTATGATGCTAATTTAAAATTTCTATGTGCAGAAAAACCAGCTTGGTGACAAGACTCCTTTGCTGGATGGCAGCACTGACATTTTGACCCCAACAAAAATACTTGAATTTCAACTATCGGACAAGGGAAACCCCCCTAGAGCGTCATGGATCAGTGCTTCTCACACGACAACTTTTATTGAGTACGAGGAGGTATGCAGAAAAATTTGTTTTATATGTTTTAATAAATTTACTCTAGCCAAATCAACTAGGATGCAATATAGCTTCTAAGATGACCAAGTGTTTGTGCAATCACCTTAAGTTCACAAGCTTGTTGGTTCTAATCCCACCTCAAGCCAGATGGGTTGAACTAAATGAAAGTCATCAACTGCTTAGTTAAAAAACACACAAAAATGATGCAACAGACTTGCAATTAAACAGACAGCCTATTGACTGATTATGAGCATGCCTGCCAACTGAGGATAAAAATGAAACAAAGTAACATAGAGATTTAGTAATAAATGTTATCATGGTCATACCATAATCCTACAGACAACTTTTACTGGCAATATCAATTTTATTTAATCAACTTTACATTGGTTTTTAGTAAAAGCAAGTTGTGTGTCAGACTGGTACAATGCTTTGCATATTTCAGGTTCTTCTTAGTTTTGCTCAACTACAGACGTCACATATTTTTGCCGACACTTCTTTTGTTGGAATCAGTTATCGACCTGTGGAGCAATCGTCAAGCAAGGTTCTTGTGTTTCTCACTATCTTACACTGCTTTTTTAAAAATAAGTTGTAGACCAGTGGTTCCCAACCTTTCTGGTGCCGTGACCCCCAGATAACAATCGCCAAGTAGCGGTTACCCCAAGAAAAAAATAGTAGGCTATTAAAATTTACAGCATTTTTTTTCTCAACCATGAAGTGGTCCATGGGTTTATTTTATTGGGGCTAGTGGTCCATGGCCTAAAACAAGTTGAAAACCACTGCTTTAGGCGACTGCAGGCAAATTGTCAGGCGACCCCAGTTGGCGTCACGACCCACAGGTTGGGAACCACTGTTATAGACGAACCGTAGCAGCATAATTGCTCCAAAGTATTCACCAAGCCAGAACAAACGTTAAGACATTTAGACATTATAAAGGGTTATAAGGATCTGCCAAGTAAAATATCTTAGACTTGCAGTTCTGTTCCAGATAACAATTCTAATAGTAATATCTTAAATTTTTTTGGAAAAGTATTTCAATCTTTCTAGTGTGGAATGTGAAATTCAAATTAGTCTATTATTCGAAAATGAAATTGTTGTAAATTATAAAAGTGTCTTTTGTGTTATAGAAAGTTCAAGAAAATTTGCTGTTGATTGACAAGCATTCAGGAGGTTGTAGGTTACTAGATAACAAAGACCACATGAATCTGTGTGAAGGTGAACTGGCATGTGTTGATCCATCACATAACATTATATGGAGGTTTGTATTATCATTATTTTTTGTGAATGCATTTAGTTAAAGGGGTTTAGTAGCAATAAAAATTTGAATATGTTATGGGTAGTTTCAATACAAGGTGCTATCCTTTTTTTCTGCTTTTTTTAAATCTCAAAAGTTCATCATTGGTAATTTCTATTTTTAAAAGAACTATACTGTTTAGTGGCTTGGCTTATAATCTGAGTTTAGAATTAACTTCAAAAATTTAAAATTGCCATAGCTTTGATGCGTTGTTTGTTATATCAGACTTTTAGACTAAAAAATGTTATTTCAACAGGGTAAACAGTGATGATTTATCAGTTCGCTCGTACAGTTTGTCAGGAAGTGAACATAAAAAGTCGAAACTTCTTCCAACACTTTTGCCAGAGGTTGGTCAGAATTTGACATAAAAACATGTCAAAAAATTTGGCCAGAAAACTTTTGTAACCAAATTTTGAATTGCTTTTTACACTATTTCAATTTAGCTAAAGTACTATAATAATTCTTATTCTGAGTAACAAACATTAAATTTCCGTTTGTTAGGTTACATATTTTTAGGCAGTAAAATGAAATTAAATTCTTTGCTGCAAAAACATTATCTATTGTCAGTTTAACAACCCTTTTTTAATGGTATCAACCAATAACATACACTTTTGTGTACAGCTTGCGATATCGCTCCAACCAGGATCGCTGGTCACACGAACTCAAGCTGGTCTCAACCTCCTCGCTTGTATCGATACTTTGGTCACTAGGTGTCCTACCGGCATGATGATGCAAACCAGTGAAGAGCAAGGACCTGAAAATGTGTATGTAGTGTGGATAGAAATAGTGATGTGTTTATCATCTAATGCTCTATGCGGCCCATAAAATGGTGTGTGGTCACAGCATCTAATGGTGTGTGGTCACAACATCAAAATCGATGCCGCACATTAGCTTGAGACTTTTCATTTTCTGTCTAAATGCAAAACTTGATTTTGATTTTTTTTTACTGAGCATTTTGATTATGATTTTGCAGCAAATCACAGAAAAAGAAAACAAAAGAGCCCCACACTGCTGATGAATACAATGCTGTCAACCGATTTAAAAGTGAGTAGCTTGGTTCGAAATTGCCCGTTTTGCCATGATGTGACAAACACTGTTGTTCAGCTCACATAAAAAGCTTGTTCTACCAGAAAGTTATGTTTTTACTTTAAACTTTAGAAATAAAAATGTACATAAGTATGTCAGAAAACTATTCATACAACAAATCCCTATTTTTTATTCTTTCAAATCCTAAAAAACACTTACATTTTTTGTCCAACATGAGGAACATGCCAAAAGCAAATTAGTTGCACTGAGTTTCTTAGACCAGAAAATTACTTTTAATTACAATTTTGTAAGTATTTTACAATATTGTGAATTTTTGTCCTATTGTTTATTTTTTTAGGTCATGGTGGTGGATGGGGTTACTCTGTACATTCAACGGAGGCGATACGTTTTATGTGCGACACCGACGTTCTTCTGGGTGGAATCGGGGTTTTCGGGGGTCGCGGCGAATATTCGGTGATCGTGAGTTTGTACGAAGAAGTTGGAGAACTTGATCTACAAGGGGATGGAGAACTGTTGGTTGAAACTGATCGAACGCCTTACGAATGTGGATTCAGGTTGGCTTGTACCTGTGTGAAATTTGTTTGCTCAAAATCGAAGTTGAAATTGTCATTGCATGTTATTGTGGCAATATTGTACTCAGAATTACAACATTTCATTTTGTGTACAAGTGCATTCTAAGGGAAATCAAAAATTAAAAATGGGAGCCTGTTTGAAAAATCTGTTGTGAAGAAAGCACAGTTTTCTTTTTGAACCAGCTATCTATTGTTTTAAAATGTATGAAATTGATTACAACGTATAATTGTTTGTTGTTATTAATGTTCCACTCTTAGATATTTATATGTCACACTAAAGACTGCTACCAAAAGGAACAAAAACAATAATCTTTAAAATTTTGCAGAGAGAAGTTCCATGCATTGTTTGATGAGCCTGCCCTTATATCAGCTGGTCAGTGGTACACGATCACAGCTAAAATATCAGGACCGTCCAGCGATTGTGGATCGCACGGAAAAGAAAGTGTCACAACATCTGATGAGTAAGTTTACTATAATAAAAAATTTTCACCCACTAATATAAACATACACCTATAATATGGGGATATTAATTATATTGGGAGACCTGCTTGCATAAAGACTGCTAAAGGCCTGGCATAACTAATCATGATTTACTAAATTATATGTGTAATGAAGTAAAAACAGACACCTCTATAGCGACATTACTAGTTTTTTGTCATTTTTCACCAAAAGTTTTTTTATATCATTTTAGCAAGTATAGGAATCTTAAATTATCCTTAATAAAATTTTAAAACAAGATCTGTATCAAAACATTTTAATCCTTATTTTGCAATTAGATGTACAGTTGAGATTTCAGTATGCATTTCAATAGGATATATGATAAACCAATATCACTTGTGTAATATTCCAGAATACTAATATTGTCTAAATTTTTAGCATAAAGTTTTCGTTCCGTCGCTCGAAGAGATCCAACAATGGCACGGACGTATCATCTGGCCAAATTCCCGAGCTTTTGTATACTCTTCCCACCGTTCTCACTCCAGTTGAAAGCGCTCCTGTTGTCCAACCAAGTAATGTCCTTCCAATACAGC
Organism: Phallusia mammillata; assembly: GCF_965637545.1. Taxonomy (NCBI): domain Eukaryota; kingdom Metazoa; phylum Chordata; class Ascidiacea; order Phlebobranchia; family Ascidiidae; genus Phallusia; species Phallusia mammillata. Next base: position 18,569,147 of record NC_137259.1, read on the forward strand.
AAGTCTCCAAGGAGTTCTTCATGAATTTTAATGAAGTAAGACCATTGATTTTTTTCACTAGCTAGAAAAAATTGTGTATGATATTCCAAAATGACTGAAAACTGTTTTAGTCATTAATCCAGCAAAATATTTTTTTCATCTTATATTTTTTTGGCCTTTTTTAATTTTATTTTTTTCTGTTTTTATGAATTGTATATTATCAGTATATATTAGTTTCATAAATTATAAAACATATATTTTTTAGCATGACAGAAAAAATGCTGAAGTACTTCTCAATTGCTTTGTATTTCAGTGTTGCATATAACATTTATTTAAAAAGAAAAATACCTTCAAACACTTGTAGGTTGGACCAATATTGTTTTTGTGATATATGGTTTGAATTTTTTATTAAGGCTATTAAAAGCCTCAAAGTTGTGTAGATTACTTTACTTTATTGTTTACAGACTGTGTTTGACACCCTGCCATATATTCTTGAATGGAGTCGAACTTCTTTATTTATGGATGTGAGCAAGAAATCTTCGCGCTATGAGGAACAAACTGATAAAGTGGTCACGACCTTGGAACAAACTGCCTCCAAGGTCATCAAAAACCTCTCCTATGTATTCACATCATGCCTTCGACTTCTCCGCGTTGCAATCACGCAGAGTCTATCATCTTCTGGTAAGTCCAAGTCCTAATCATTAAACAAAAAAAGCATATCAAGAAATGCGAACATATCCTAAGTTTGAATGTTCTTTTTGTGGAGCAGTTGTTTCATGTGTTTTAATTAAATGCTCAGCCTAATGTAGACACTAGGTATTATGACTTCACATAAATATGATGAACAGATTATGTGACAGTAAAACCAATAGACAATAAAATCCTTGGTTAGAACAGAATCAGTCAGTTCGTGTAAAGGAATTGTAAATCTAGGATTAGTTAAAAAGGTAAACAGTTATCGTCACTTTAAGCCCCACTGATAAAGGTTTTAATCCATTACTGAAACGGACAGATCAATATCAGATTATGTTTAGCAGTTTTTGTTTTATGGTGTATTTTTTTTGTTATGCTTTCCATCTTATTGAGAAAGCTAAACAGATTAAATTAGTATTGTTAAATGTTAAAAAAGCTGAAGTTATTGGTAGAAAAAGATATCTTCATTTTGTAGGAAGGGAACTTGACTTTGGTTCGACAAATTTAACAACCCAATTTATCTCACTTATTGAAGCCATACTAACTGATGGAGAATTAGATGCTGCTCTTGAAGATTGTAAGTAACTTGTTGCCTAATCATATTGCATTTGCAAAAAATTTATAACTTTTTTGTGTTAACAGCATTCTTTAAATATTTAGAGCTAAAACCTGTAAACTTTTTATTGATAACTCACTGGTTAAGATTACCAATATTTCTGTTTTTAATATCTTAATTGATGTTTCAAGTCCAGTTTAGATTTGGCTACAAATAACTTAAGTCCAATTATGACCTGAAACTCTCCTGATAACTCCATTAACAACATGCTTTATACTTTGCAGCTCGACTTATGCCTCTCAGCGACCAAGAACTTGTTGTGACATCAGCTGTTACCATGGTAACAGAGTGCCACCGTATTATGCTGGAATGTATGGAGATGCTTCACCCCTCGCCGCCTCAGAAATGGAACTACCTGTATCAAGCACTGGAAAACTACAACACTGTTAGTAGTGGTTCTAGTTCTTGTTTTAATATAAACCAAATTGCCAGCAATGTAGAATAAAACATATTCATTTATTTTATTTTTTGAAACGTCTGTTAAATAAAATAAATAAGTTTTATTCTACCTCGCTGGCAAATTGTTTTTTATTAAAGCTTCCATTAAAGTCTGTGTCTTGTGTACCCAAGTTCTTGTTGTGTTCCATGTGTTTTGTTGAATTCCACTTTTAAGTATACTTAATTATGTCTTAAGTAAAATAGGACTTAGATAAAAGATGCTAGCTATTGCATATAGATGTACATCCATCTAGTGCAGTGGTTCTCAACCTTTCGTGGACCGTGCCCCCCCCCCAAAGCAACTTTTTGGCCTCATGGCCCCCTTCAAGTAATCCAGTAGGACCTGTGGCCCCCTTAAATTATGTAAATGGCAAACTCATGTTGGAATTCGGTACTAATTTCGGCTTTAAACAGGTCGAATAGAATAAACAAGAATCTGTAATCGTAAAAAAACCTCAATATAGACAAATAGTATGTGAAATAGTCGATTAAATTAGGGAATAAAGTTAAAAAGAAAATGGCTTTTAGTGGGTGTTTCTGGTGAATCTACACCCATGGCTCCCGGAACACAGCTCGTGGCCCCTCTGGGGGGCCATGGGCCCTGGTTAAGAACCACTGATCTAGTGACTGTAAAATGTTTGGAGCAATTATAATTTTACTCATGCACCATGAAACTGTAATTTGTTACTTTATATGTTAAAAATCTTTTGTACAAAAATGTGTTTTAAACATTTTCTAAAGTGGGAACACTTAGTCTTTTCAAAGACCAATTTGAAATTGACTAACTTGTATTTCATGAACACACAATCCACTATCCAATCATGTTTAATTGATTTAACATGGACATTAAACTTCCAGGGCAGTGGGGAGAAACGACCTCGAGCTTCACGCCTTTTAGTTGCTGTACTCGATGCATTGTGTCAACCATCGATCAACCTCGTACAATGTCTGCCGTTGTTTCCTCGAACTTTCTCAAATCTGGAGAGCATCGCTTCAGCTGCACAATCTCCATGCATTGATCCCGGTGAACAAACGTTATTTTTAAGATGTGTTTGTTAAAATATTCCAACAATATTATGATTGAGTAAAAAGTGTAGATAATAAATTATTTGCTGAAAATGTAAATGACTTGGTAGTTTGTATGTTGTGTACTGTAATCTTAGTTCAAGTTACCCATTCGTAAACTAACAAAACACTAAAAATGTTTGATTTTGTATTGTTAACTTATTTACCATAATAGTGTTATTTTTTGACCAAGAAAGCCAGCTTTATGTTGCATAAGCTTGATGACATAACTACATAATGATACCTTTGTTAATAAATTATAAACAAAAAACAAAAAAAACAATGAAACTAATCAATATGTGTCTCTAATCTCTAATGGCTTTCAAATTCCAAAACTGTGAATAAATTTCATTTTTTTTCAAAAACCACATGAATCAGACTTTGTCAGTAGAAAGATAGCTTTAACGAATCTTAACCAGTGTAATATGAGTCTTGGCCAGTGATTCTCAAACGCGGCTCGTAGGGCTGCATGCGACTCCCAACAACTTATTTTGCGGCTTGCACCAGACCTCAGAAAACCACCAAACATTGCTAGTTTAGCTTTCAAAGTCATCTTCTGTAGTGATTTTCTCAAGGTTTCGTTTGTTTGCGGCTCCCTAACACTTAAAAAAATACCATTTGGCCCCGATGATAAAAAAGTTTGAGAACCACTGGTCAAAATTAAATCTCTTTTATTGCCAGATTTGCCAGGATCAGCTCAAACCCCTGTACTAACAAGTGCTGCTGGGTTTTATGAAGTTGCCAACCTGCTTGTCGAGATTGCCTGCTCCCCTGCAAGAATTCTCGTCCACCTTGAGAAAGACAACCAACTTCAGTTGTCACATACAGCAGATAATCATGCATTTGTAAGTCAAATTTGTCTGTTTACTTTATGACGAGGCAGTAATTCTTGACATGGGCAAGATTAAGCGTTTTGGTTTGATGATGTTGTATTATAATTTCAAGCGAAGCTCTCTAAACCGGTATTTTTTACCACTGTATATATTGTTAAATGTTGGGTAATGAAATGAATGTAATTTAAGTGGCATATGCATATCTGTTGTAACCATGGCAAATCATGTATGTGGTTAACCATCAAATAGGACATAGAAAATATATGTTACTATTAGCTTCAGAAAGCTTTAATTTTAGTTACAATTGCAATTATTTCAATTTTTTTTCTGTTTATTTAGGAAGAAGTTTAAAAAGAAAATTTCATGTGTAATCAGTGCTGTATCTGTTGCATATAAACGTCAATTCAAATTAACACTTTTGGCTTTTTCTCCAGTTCTCATCATTTCTACTCGATCCAGTACAAGCTCTAGTGAAGAGCGCTTGTACATTTCTGATCACACTCACTTCAGATCTCGCTTACAAAGCTTGTGATAATGCAAAGAACCTGCAAGATGAAAAAAATAAAAGCAGGCAGTTCATTCACCAAGCACAAAGGTTGGTTAACTACCCACTGTTCCTCTTACAAAAGTAAAGTGCTGCACCGACCTAAATATAATGTTCTATCATGTGCATTGTGTGCCAAATGCATTTTTTGGTTTATCAATATTGCCGTGGTATAAACAACTGTTTTGTGTTGCTCTTTTGCACATGGTTGGACATAGTGCCGCTGCTCAGTGAACTTAAAAAATAAATAGTAAAGACCTTTAACTTTTAATGTTTTGTTAATATGTTTGAGAAGGTCGGGTATGAGTGGTCATGTAGTATATTGCGTAAGGTCTGAGTAAGTTAAAGTCTTAACATGAAAAAATGACACACTCTTCTTAAAATGACAATTATTTACAATGACAATTATTTACATGTCACTTGTATCGATATTTAGAATTAAATTCATAGATGCACAAGTTTCTACAATATATACTTTTGTTGATAGGTTTGAGAAGGCAGCATACGAGCGTTCATGGAACACCGGGAATGGATCTCCTGATGCTCTTTCATTTTCTGTCGATTCTGATGGAATTAATATCGTCGGCTTTGGAGTGTTCGGCGGAGGAAAAGAAAAACACAAATATGAATTAGAGTTACTTGAACAGGTCTGTACTTCTGTCTGTCTGTTGGTGTGATGTTTGTGTGTGTGAGGTTGTTTCTGTAAATAGAGACAGAAACTATTACCATATTACAGTGCTTTCTTGATTATTTGGTCTTTAAATTAAATTGAGAAGCAAAATGATGAGACAAAGACAAATGCATTTTGCTGATAAGTTGCTAACAAACGGACTTATATAATGTTCAGATTGTTTCTGGTGGCGATAAGGGTCAAGTTCGGTGGGAAACGATGGATATTGTGAAAGGATCTTACTCAGCGCAAGATTGTGGAGCGGATCATGTGACCAACATTAAATTGAGCAAACCCGTTTCTATACTGGTTCGTTTTTTACTAATTTTTGTAACTAAAATATGTAAACAAAATATGATTTAAAAATAGGAAATGGTCTAGCTTAATGCTAACATCAATAAATTAAAGACTTGTAAATGTGTTTTTTGTCAGTTATGTGGCAAGAATAAAATATAGATATGATTCCAAAATTTAGTTAATGTCATGAAATTTTTGTCATTTAAGAAAGTTTTTTTTATTCTGTATTTGCTTAAAAGAATATTTTAATGACAAAAATAGTTTAAGGTAGACCAGTTTACCAAACTGCTAAATTTTTGGGTAATATTTATATTTTTTAATATGCTAGATTATTGTAGATTAATATATAATGCTGTAAAGTAATACAAACATATCAACTAAACCTGTAAAATTTTGCAGAAAAATCAGATTTATGCAGTTTGCTTGCATAACTTTGGTGAGCGTACGTTTTGTGGTGAACAAGGCCAAGCATTGGTGAAAGGAGATGACGGAACGACTTTCTTCTTTTCACATTGTTCACAGTGCAGTAATGGAAGCAGTGTTTCGAGGGGACAGTTCCCTGTTGTGTTATATCAAAGGTCTGTGGTTCATTGCAAAAAAAACACTGACTTGATAATTATTATTGTTCAAAAATGAAGAATAAACTGCAGACAGTGCACACTGTTTCAACCTATAAGGTTTCATCAGTGCAGCTTGGCTGGTGTAGCCATCCAACGGCACTCCAGTTTGTTGTGAGTAACAGGGTAAAAACCCATGCCATACCGAATCTGTGTGATGCCACAACTGGGCATACACCACAAAGGAAACTGGCATTACAAAATTAAAAACTGTTATACAGATGGCACAAAATGTTTGCATGTTGTAGTTCTAACATTTTGACAAAAAGGTTGTCACACAAATGACAGTAAGCAAAGACTTTGCCACTTTGCAAATTTTGTCTTATTTTTCTGTTTTTTTCATTTATCAAAAATATTTTGCTTTGTGGATTTTTCTCTTGAAAACTTGTATTCCATACTCCATGTTTCAGAGCCCAAGATGATGACCTACCGACGTCACCTTGCGACAAGTGGATCGGCACGGCAACCACACCAGCAAAAGCCACTCTCACCTATCAGCGACATGCGCTCAACATTCTTGCCCTTGTAACAGAAGCCACTGTCGAAGTCCTGAATTCTGTGTCATGTGTCGATGACAACGATCTCATGGTGGATGGAAAAGACATGGAACAAATTATCGATGAAAAAGGAGACAGGAAAAAAGAGGAGACTAGTGTTTTTGGGAAAAGTGAAATGTTGGTTGATCGAATCCGTGATTGTGCAAGAAATGTTTTGTCGTCTGAACTTGTGTCTTATCTGTTGCCACAACTGTTTTCTGATATTGGTAAGCTGTCATAGTGCTTATTTAGGCCGACCCAGTGCTCAGGATATTGTGATTTTACACATATGATAAGCGTATGTTCAGTAGCATGCAGGTATCCATTGACTAATGCTAAAATACCACTGCCATGTAAAATCATAGAGCCGAAACATGATAAGCTGCAGTCAGTACACAGTGTTTTGACCTATGAAGTCTCATCAGTGCAGCTGGTGATGAGTTGTGACATTACACACACCAGGTGAGGCATGGGTTTTTACCCTGTTACTCCCAACAAACTGGAGTGCCGTTGGATTGATATACTAACCAATACGGCCGGTCTCTTGTCACCAGCTGCACTGATGAGATCTTATGGGTCAAAACAGTTTGCAATATCTGCAGCTTACCACTGCTATGGTTATGATAAATGCCTAAATTTTGAAATTCACCATATTTACTCAATAATGAGTTTTAACTACCACTTATTTGCAAAATGTTGTCTGAATACTTGTGTAGCTTATCATTTAAAATAGCTTTCAACAAACAAATGTTACCACTTTTTTGTCAGGCGTTTTGGTGAAAAGAAATGCAAATTGTGCTGTGGAAGTGATGGATTTGATCCGAGACCTTCTTCCACCGCTGATCAACGTTCAACAACTTGCCCAGTTTGACAACAACGCACAAGTGGAGAAAGCTAAGACTTACACAGTCACTGTGGAGAGCAGCCATCCTTACAAACTTGCATCTGTCAGTCAAAACAAGGTAAATGTTTTGCTACATTATTAAAAAAGTTTGTTGAGATACTAGTATTTGACACAGGACTTTTTAACCTTCCTATATGTTGCTTACTCCTCTGTTACTTTTAACTTTTTAATTGTTTAAACATAAATTTACTTTTAAACATAATTTGTCTTCACTGAGCATAAGTCATATTTTACTTAAATAAAGCAAAATGTGTCTCTTCGTTTTGCTCTATAGAATATATTTTGCTTTCATTGATTTGATGTTCAAGTAACCAAGCAATTTTCAACTAACCATGTACAACTTTTGCATTGTAGGTGTCTTTTCCTGAATCAGTAAAATGGATGGTGGTTCAGTTCTCACATAAATGCCAAACGGCTCAACGCGAGGATTTTCTTCAACTTTACCTGGTTGATCCGGTCCAAAATTCACTGACCAATATGTCTGAGGTAATTAATTTTCCAGAGTTAGTCTTTACATTATGCTAAGTAAAAGTGATAGCATACCAATTATTATAATAAAGGGACAGGTAAAGGGACAGGTACTGTACAACCTAATGACAGCTAAAATACAAGTGTTTTTTAATTAGTTTCACATCTCCAATACAAACTAGTCACAATATTTTCCATTAACTGAGAAGCTATTTAGTTGTAAAATATTTATTTGTTATCATTTAGATGTTTTGATTTTTCCAGGGTTTAACAATCTAACAACATTATGCAAACGTTTCAATTTTCCAAGGTTTAACAGTTTTTTTTTTACAATATTCTTTTACTCTGTTTTCAGGGCACCGCAACAAAAGTTTCATCAATGAAATCGTGTCATGCTATTCTGCAAAAAATGTATCAAGACAAGAATTGGCCACAGAAAGCTCTCTTGCTGCCAGGTATATTAAGAAAAGTTTTACAAGAGAACAAAATGTATTGAAATTAGTGCATGTGCAATTGTACACACACAATGAAACAATGTGCAGCAAACTCTAGACTATATCTTGTGGATAAAGATTTACCGATTTTGTGATTACAGAATTTATAAAAGTAATAAATACCTTTTTTTATTATTTTTGAGATATATGTGTCCCAGAAAATAGGAATGGATGGCTTAAAATCTGTTTTTTTATTCAATCAACAAACACTTCCATTTACATTCAGGTCATGAAATGATTTTTTCACTTGAAACCGCTTCTGACTACACAAACAGCAAAGACCAAAAACCGGCGTTATTTTATGGATTTCATTGCACAGTGACAGGTAAGCTTAAGAAAAATAGAATCAAAATGCGTAAGGTTTCTACACACAATTCAAATATTGACATCAGTATCAACCATTGTTATACAGCAGTAACTGAAATTGTTCTATTTACCACAAGATACTGAGACTGTGCATTATATAACTATTACTTTCACAAAACTTTGCTGTTTACAATAACTTTTACTATAGGATTGTAAAGTTTTGAAATTACCAAACAATTTTGTTTTTCTTGCAGGTTATGAGGATATGTCATTCTCCAACAAAAGTGAGGAATTAGTGAACAAACTTGTCAACACGGCTGGCTTGTGTGCTGTTAATCTTATGACTGTACATGACCAACTGTGGAACGGTACGATGCTTGTTTCATGTTATAAACTGTAGTAAGCCAAATACATTAGAGGCATCATACCAAATCAAACCGGTATCCCAGCCATACCCATATAGCAAGCCATACACTAGAAACGTAGAGCGTGTGGTGTGTTACACAGGCTTGTTGGTACGCCAGTTGAAAGTTGAATGCTGTTAACTGTTTCAAGTTTATAGTCTACTGCTGTAACAAAACCGGGTAAAAAAATTTACCCTGATGAAGACGACCTGTATAGGACGTCAAAATGTCGGAATAAAATTACATTTGCCAGAAGAGCTCTTTAAACTTGATGCTATGCCTTGCAGCAATAGCTTGTATATTGAACTACTGTTTTAGTTGGGACATTTGAAACCCTGTTCATTTAAGGTTGCTCCTTTCTTGGACTATATTACGGCTGGGAATATTCACCATTGTATACAGGTTTAGTTATTTTATGGTATAAACAGTAGGTTTTTAAAGCTAAGCATATGATTTTGCCCAGTTTCCCCAAAAAATCTAGATCATTTCGTCACACAGCAAAGCTGTCCATACAAAAACTGCATCACACAACTATATGTTTCATTCCAGCCCCAAACTAATGAAGTTTCTGCTTACTTTGCAGACAATGGTGAATCAAACATTTCAGCTTCGCTCGATGACAAAATTGAGCACTTGAAGGTGATAGAGAGCAGTGCGGCTGTCACGCTTGAGCAACATTCTTCGCTGTTTCTTCCTGGTTTGCATCTCAACAATTTTCCTGGTGCGTCCGAAGCGCTCACTGGAAATTTGCCGATTAACGACGGATCGAAAGAAAAGAAATTTCTGCTGGATTTTGTGACTGCAACACCAGACACGAGTGGTGGGAGATTGGCGAGGTGGTGGAAATAATCTTATAACTTTATTAATTCACTGAATAAATATCATTTCATATTTTGCATAACATTTTTTTCTTAGAATAACATTTTTAGGATAAAAATACTCTGTCTTAAAAGCTGCTGGTCTTGAAATAGTTGTTATGTTATGTCTTCGTGTTTTACACACCTAAATTAAATAGGGTTGTTGTCAAAAATCATTTAACGGAAGACGTCAAACTTTTATACCTTTATCAGTTACAAGGTTTCAATTTTGCAAATGTGTTAATTTAGTGGAGATAAAAACAGGGCTGCCAAGGTAACTGACATTTTTTCTGACCTGCAAGCTCTAAATTTCACACCGAAGAAATGCCAAAAATATCTTGATAAATGTTTTCTGTACATTTTTTTTTTAAAACCCCCTTTAACAGTTTTATGATTGTCAACAATTTCCATTTTGTTTGATATTTTCAGATGGCTTCAACCAGACTCATATGTTGACCCTAAACATTGTATTCTGCAACTAAACTTGAAAACTCTGTTTCACACTCTTCCCACGTCGGTCACAATAATCACACGAGACCAGTATGGAAATGCTGTCCACGTTCCCACACTAAAAGTTGAATTGTCGGCAAAACCTCAACCTTCGTCACATTATCTACCATCGGATGTCGCTGCAAATTATGGTGAAATTTTGTTGGCAAAAGTTTTTTAAATAAAATAAACCTTCATTGGAATTTATTCTACGGAGCTTCATTAGCGTGAACCCTGTGAATTTTTTTAGAATAATTGAATGTGAAAACTTTGCAATGTTTTGCACACAAAATACTTGTTCGGCATTTTAATTAACGTTGTTTACGAATTGCAAAATTTAGGTTCTGTTTAAGTAGTAAAAGTGTAATTTGAGAATTATTCATATGCTTTCATTATGTAATAAAACACAATTAATGAATAAAAGTTAAAAAGTTCAAGAAAAATAATCGACACAGCATTTGTCATTTCATGTTTTAAAACCGTATTTATTGGTTTTAACCCTCTTGCAAAAATTATTTACTTTTTAGATATCTCACCATCGGAGCCAAGCCCAACATTTGATGCACAGTATGAACCAACAAAGCATAGAGACTCACGGTATCACTCAATTTCAATGATGAGAGCTTACAAGAAATACTCATTTGAGGAATTAAGGCTCGCTTACCCCCTCAAACGGACACTGAAAACCGAAAATATACTCGTTGCAAGTGTTGGAAATGGTAAGAAGCAGAAATCTTATGCTAGTATGATTCTAGTTAAATGCATGTTGGTTACACCTATGTTACACTGCTATTTAAGTTACATTAAATCTGTGTTCAAACCAGGTTATGTTTATCCGAATCTTCACCTAATTCAGACAAAACTTAAGGAATAATAGTTTGCCAGGCCTAATAAAGGGCTTATACTGAATCAGCTGGTCACCAAGCATTCACCATATAGTAAGGCACAGGCTAGAAAAACATGCCCTGCGGTGGGATTCGAACCCACGACAGGAGTCTTTCCGGGACTCGCGCTCTACTAACCAAGTTACACAAGCTTAGTGCAGAAACTGTGGAGAGTTGAATAATAGGCACCGTTGCCTGCCTTGTATGCTGCACATGTCAGCTTCATAGTCGAGGGGGGCAGTAACTATAAAATGTTGGTTGACATTAGTCTAGATTCTGTTTGTCATTTTGTATTTAACAATGCTCCAAAAATAATGTAAACTATTGTGGCAGGGATCTATCGAGCAACATGGATACCGACATGTGCCACGACATATGCCCTTCAGGTGACCTTGGATCAGCAACTGAGAGGTCCGCGCCAGATTGTGGAGGTTTCAGAAGCACCGCAGGGTTCCACAGAACGTCCACAACACAGTGGAACCACAAAAACCCTGCAAAAATCAACAGGAAGATTTCTCAAGTTTGCCACAAAGAACAGCAGAGGATTAAGAATTAGAAGCGATCCGACTCTACAAAGCCCACAGGTAGGTAGAAGACAAAATTTTGCGAACTGTTTTTAAACTGGGTCAGAAAGTGTTTTGAAATAATTAGCTGGTTGTGATGCAAACATACACTTTTGAGGCATATTTACTGTAGGCACCTCACTTTGAAAGTTAAACCCAATCAACTGTTTGTCATAATTACAATGTCAAATCAGACTAATAACGAAATTAAAATTCTATTAATCTTGCCCCTTTTTGTGACCAAACATTGAGTAAATTTCATTGCAGGCATTCCTACAATCACTTTTTTAAAATTGCAACATGTTTTTTCATTATTAGAGTGGTTTGTTGGAGTTCGGTGACATCATAGAATACGTCGATGAAACAAGAAACTCTGATGGAAATTGGGTCAAACTGAGTGAGGTAGATACGTGAGGGTTTGCTACCGAAGCTTTCTTGTTGTTCACAATTTGATATTTTGTGAGGGACAAGTATAGCCCACTAAAGTCTGTGATCTAAACTGCCATGTTCTTTTAAATTATAAAACAAATAGGAAAACATGAATTGTTAAAATCATACTAAAAGTGTGTTTTATGCACTACTGTTTTAAAAAATAGATTAGGTATAAATAGACTACTAGACACTTAAATATAGAAGCAATGGGACATTTCTTGACAAGTTAGCTGCAGACATTGCACATTGTTTCGACATATAAGTTGTCAGTATAACTGGTAACAGTTTTAAGTGTATGGAGCAGTGTAACCCCTTACAGCAATCCATTATGTTGGGAGGAACAGTCTTTAACAACATACCTTACCAATTTTGTACGATGCCACAACTGGGCATACATCACAGAGGAAGCTGACTCACAATGGCCAAGCAACTGTTTCGATACCAAAATGATGTTGCAGTGTAATGTAACACAAATGTTTATTTTTGTTTTTAGGCAAGCACAGCGAAGTTTTGCAAGCAAGCGCGATACCCGGAAGCATGGTGTATATCGTACCACAAACATAATGGACGTACTTTCCTTGTTCCTGTGGATGTTGCAGACAAACCTATGTATGAAGTTGACAGAAGCAATGAGCCACCTAGTGGTGAACAGAGTCTGGTAATTTATGGAGCATTGTCTAAAAAAACATGAAAGTTTTAACAACTTTTTCTTGTTTGCCAGATCACACAATACCAAATATAGTGTTTATGTCAACAATTTAACTACCAGGAATTGATCAAGTCACTAGAAATGGATGCCTTTATACTTAAATACAAATATTGACTTGTTTCATTTGGTTACAGTTTTTGTAAGAAACAATTACACAAAATGAAATTAAAAACTGAAAATGGACATTAATTCACAACTTGGATCAACCCTGACGTGTTAATGGGCCTGGTGTTCTGTAAAACTGAAAAAAGTGCTTCCTGTACCTTTAATGCAATCAGAACATGAAAATGTGTACAGCAAGAGAGCACAGCTTTGCAGTTTTTTCACTCCCTTAGCTAGATTCTGCAAAAAAAGACAGCCGATAAAATATAAAATCCTTGACCTATATTGGATTTATAGTCTGCCTGATACCAACAGTTCATGTATATATTTTAAACAAACAATGTATAATTGCAGGCATTGCTACCTACTCCCATTCAAGAAGCACCTTCTTCATCCAAGTTCATCAAATCACCATTTGCAAGCAGCGGAAGCGCAAGTGGTAGATCTCCAGTTTTCTCGAGCCCGTTTGCAATCAAACCACCTGTGAAAGACGACATAGAATGGGTAGAGAAGGTCCCTGGAAGTTATGCACTTGTCAAGTGTGGAAGTTCGGGGCATAATGTTCGCTACAAACCAAGTCTTAAAGCAACACCAGTTGGTAAGTATTTTTGAACAGCACTAATTTTGCTTAATGTTTTTGACCGATTATAGTCTTTGAAGTTGTTGCATAAAAATATCCAATTATTTCTTTTATATGGGATTTCCTATGAAACAAACTTTAAATACTATTTTTAACCCCAGTACTGTTAAAAAGTTGCTGTCATGATTTCTAAAATAATATTTTAAATTGTGAAAGTTCGAAACTTTGCATGGTAAATGCCTGTCATGCACCGTGATTATTTTTATTTCATCGTAGCACTCCAACAAAATGCTTCATGAAATTCAAAGATTGGTCACTTAATTAATTGTTGCTTTATAGTTTGTGTAAGACTCACAACAATTACAAAAAAAGTTTTGTTTACAATCATAACACTAAAATGAGAAAATTACAGTAAACCTGATTTTTACAATTTGGCATATCAGCCTACCTAGAATGATCGAAAACAGTTTTTTTTTAAGGTTTGGTTTGGGTGACCGCTAAGTAGTTTTAAGAGACCGCAAGTGTTTCATTTAAATACCAAAAAATAGCCATATTTGCTTATTTGGGAAACCGCTGGAGAAATTTGTGGGACCGTTCGGTCCCCCGAAACACCTTTAAAAAAACACTGATCGAAAATATAAGACACACTGCAATGTTCATCCAAAACATAATTAAATCAGTATTGATTATCATTGCTTAAATTGGACCAATTTTTTGGCTCCACAGGCAAACTGGCACCAGGGAGCTGTTTCACTGCTGTGAGAGTTTTAAAGAACAAAAGTGGGACGTGGTTGGCTGTTCATGAGTCCGATGCAACTAAGTAAGCTCAGCATATTTATTTCATTGTAATGTGAAAACTAAAGCAATTTTAAAGAGACTAATGTTTTGAAGTATTCTGATCAACGCTAAAGCTACTTAGGAGCTTCTGAATATGAAAGCATTTTATTGTTTTAAAAAAATCGCTGTTGTTGTGCCCAAAATAGGAGCTTAGCATATGCACTATATTATAAACTGTGTGTAGCATTTTATTTAACTTCAAGTCACCAGAGGTCCAGTACGAAAGATAGAAACAACAGTCAAATATAATAACAGACTGAAAACTAGTCCGAAGTAATTCACTGTTTATTTGAGACACACCACATTATTTAATAAAAAACAGGAATTTCATGAATGTAATTTTAGAACACTAGGTACTGAATTTAGCAGTAAGGCTGTTAGTGAATTTGTATGTAGGTAATGCTTTTCATGCAGTTTTTTAAACTTTAACAGCACCTAATAGCAAAAATAGTTGTTGACAGCATTTTAAAAATGGTCACTCCTGTTTTGACCATACTTTACATTTGTAAGGGTATGTGATGACCATGAAAAATTACTATAAATATTTCCAAATATATGCTTGTGTAAAAGTTATTTCAAGCAAAACTCAACAGAATTTTTATGTTTAGATTTTGTGAAGAATCTTATGACTCGAGATTTGCTTGGACATTAGCAGTTTCTCACGATGGGACGCTGTACATTCAATCAACTGAAGGAGCTCAGATACTTCCTAAACTCCTGAACAAAATAAGTCCAACTGTGAACATGAACAGCTTGATAACACAAGAAAAACCGATAGAAGAAGCGTCTGCCGCTATCAGGGGAGCACTGCTCGCTAAAATGACAAATCCATTCAACAATGCGCCCCCTGGTGGCCAGGATAGCGAGGTAGTTGACCTTCTTGTTGCCGCTCCGTCTGCCGTTCCGGAGAAGAGCGGAAAGATAAAAGTGGACAAAAAGCTTGTGAAGAATTTAGTGACTAACGAAGTCAACGTTGCCATAGAAAAGGTTAAAGGTCATAGTAGGTCGTCATCAGACTCAACGATTTCGTTCAAAAATTCAACACCTGTTCCTCAGCTTCCTGCAGGTAAATTATTAGTGTTTTGTTAAATTTTGCTGTGTTTTGCATTTTTTATTGTACTGTTAGGGCTGCTGCAACTTAAAATCAGGTAAGCAGCACCATTCTAACAGTGTTTTAGTTTTGTGTGGTTAAAAATACCCAGCCATGCTACTATCTCAATTTTGATTTTAATCAGAATAAATGGTTTAATTAATTGAATTATTGTTGTTTTTGAAAACTTTACCAACTGCTATTGAACCAGTAACCAAAAATCGGTGTCCACACTTTTTTCTAATTGTGTAATGTTTATATGCTTAGACAACTGAATTAATTTTGTTACACCATCTCTTGCTTAGGTAATCAATTTACAGTTAAAAAAATTAAACATTCTGCTATTATATTCTCTTACCCTTTTAATAGTTTTTTGAAACGTTAAGTTTGTTTTACAAATATATTGGTTGGTCTGTGTCTTGACAAAATCTCCATTACATTGTGTCTATTATATATAAGCTATTGCTGCCAGGCATAATATCAAGTTTATAGAGCTCTTCTGGCAAATGTATTTTTATTCCTATGTTTCGTCGTCCTATACAGGTCGTCTTCATCAGGGTAAATAACACTGAATGCGTGGTCGGAATAAAAACACATTTGCCAGAAGAGCTCTATTAACTTAGTGTCTATTTCATGTTATGATTTTGCAAATGATGTTGAATTTTCAGGAAAACACCGAGAGTCATCTCCGAGAGGAAGATCACGGAATCATCCTCAGTCAAGAATCTCATCCACATCGAGAAGTCATTCATCTCCATCTTCCCGGAGGACACCAAGAACATCGAACTCCCTCCTTGCCTCCTCCAGTTCCAGTAAGATAAGTCGGCAAAATGGCGATGATGCAGGAAAACATGTTTCTGCCCATAAAGCGAGTAAAACAAGCCGGAAAAAGAGCAAAGATGTAGATGAATATGTGACAGGCAATTTGCTGAAATACACAAGTCCGAAAAAGAAGCAATCTGATAAAAAATCTTCTGGACTTTCTGAAATACTTCCTCCTGCTAATAAAGTTATTCGTGGAGGAAATAAGAAGCAGATTGAGTCTCTACTTGACTCAGCTAAGCTTGCAGAGCCAAGTAAAGCTGTGATGTCATGCAATGCTGATGATATTCCCTTCATTGATGATGTAGTAGATGTGGAAGGAAATATTTTGTCACCGACCAAAGTTAACGGTGAAATTCTACCCCCAGAGCCAGCGGTACCAGCTAAAGTGGTTCAATCCAAACCTACAATACCAACTTCCAGTTTTGCTTCGCCTAAAAATGTGAACGAAGACAAGTAAGTGCATTTACGTTTGTAAAATAAATCACAGAAAAGCATTGCGGGACATCTGCCTTAATTAACTAAGGAACATTGTTATATTCACTAGAGATGTTTGAATGATGTGCTTGGATAATTGGCTTGTTTAACAACAAGTATAGAGATTTTTATTTCATTCTACAATGTTTAAACTTCATTTTAAATCAACATTATTGCATTGGGTAAAATTTTGTAATTAGGATTTATTTATTACATTGTGCTAAAAGTTTAAATAAAAATCTTAAAACATGAACCTTTTTATATTTGTTGCAGGAAACATTTCATCAAAGAAACATCTAGAAAGAAAATTGTCGAAGAAAAAACGTAAGTCATTCTTTCTGGTGTTTGACCATTGTAAACAACATCACAAACACTATTTTAAGATGCCTATGTGATTTCATTACACATAGTTAGATTGTTACTGCCAGAATGAATTTGGCATTTTTTAAACACATATCTTTCATTTCTAAAATGTTTCATTCATACAATTGTAAGATTCTTGCAATTCGAAGATTTACTTACTAAGTGTATTCAAAATAGTCAGCAGTTATTAGTTGAAATATATTTCCATCCTTAATGTTGTTTTAATGCAGGCCAAAAAAATCGATGCCAACCACCGCACTTTCACCACTAGTGGCAGAATCTTCCCGATCAGTGTTTGCAGCTTTTCTTTGGCACGAAGGAATTGCTCACGATGCAATGGCTTGTGCTTCTTATCTCAAATTCAATCAAACTCATCGATGCCATATCATGGAATACATCAATCAAGGCAAGTTAATAATATGTTTGTACTATGTATTGGATTAACTAAAGTTTTTTTTACAGGGTTTTTAAGCAAAGATGAAAATACAGCAGACCACACAGGTATGTAAAGAATTTTGGTAGTTTTTTTGGGAGACTGTTTTTTCAAAACCAGCATTTAAATTTGTGGTTTAAAGTGAGTCCTAGATTGCCAGCCTTTTTATCTAGAAACACCAATATCTTAAAAATCTTAGAAACCTAGTACTAAGGTAGCAGCAATTCCACAAACAAAATTTGTAAACACCTAAAATCTAAATCTGCAGTAATGTAGGTAGACAATACCACAAAGTAACATGGTATTTTGTTCGGTGTTTTCAACCTTAAAGTTGTGTTGCAAAGCATGGACAATTCTTGGTGTAGCTCATGTTATCATGTTAATTTTTTGCAGAATCAGACGAATGGAAGGAATGCCGACCTCCAGACACCCTCGTGTATCTGGCATTATTTTGGGACAAATTATCTGACACTGTAACAAAAATAGCAGTTCGAAATCAGGTGACCATATTTCAAATATGTCTGCTTCTGATTACAGTATTCTGTTAAAAACATGTTTCTGAATTTTTTTTACCCTACATGCACCAACAAAGTAAGTAAATTTTAAGGGGCATCAATAGCATGAATATGGAAACAGTAGTTGGGAAATTTACTTATCATACATTCTAAATAATAATTTTCCCACCTTTGTCTTTGGGTGATCCTTACCCTTGGGTTAATTGACTCTAAGTGGGTAATTAGTAGGGATGGGCCAAAACTGCAAATGTTGTATTTGGTCGAGCACCAAACATCTCACGTTAATGCTCGGCCGAGCACGCTCGGTGCATTATGACGTCACAAAAATGCCCCTTTCTACGTTTTAGCTCTACAAGGTCTCTTATGTCACTGGCGGTGTTATATTGTAGCAGTACATGCCCATTAGGTATGTGTTATTCCACCTAATAACGCATTTAAAAAATAGTCAATTTTGTTCTTGAATACCCTTTTGAACACTAGTTCCGTATGTTAGCAGGGCATGAACATGCAAATTTAATGCGAGAGTCAGTTTGTGAAACTGCTCAGCCGAGCACCGAGCATCAAAAACAGCGATGCTCAGTATCAAGTTCTTGGGGTTTGGTTGGCTCGGCGAAATATGTAATACCAGATTGTTTTATTTGATTTTTACAGACATATTTTTTATGTAGAATCTTCCCCCACCAACACCTGTCAATCATAACCTGAACAGCAGCAAGATGCAACAATCAGTCGTGAAACCAGCAAAGAGACAAAGTCCTGAAGTTGTTGCTAATGATGCCAATGACCCAGAGGTACAAAATTAGTTATCGATAAATAAATGTTTATCTGCATATTCCATGCTATACACCGTTACTTTATTGCATGTACTTTGCCTGCTATTGTCCTTAATACAGATATTCTTAACCAGGGGCAACATTACCAGTATGTATTTAATATCAATCTCTGTATGTATTTATTTTATCTTCATTTGCTGATTTTCGAGACTGGCAATGCCTGCATGTATGAAATATGTATCTTAAATTTCACAACTTCTTGTTAACTGATTATGAGTCAAAGTATTTGCTTCTTTATTGTCATATTCATGAAGCTGTGATTCACATTTTCAGATGATGATAAAAGTGCCCCCGCTGAAGAGGAAAGCTTACCAGAGACATTACTTCCCACAACTGGCACAAGCTCGGATGAACGCACAGCAATTGTTTCTGCCACATCATCCTCCACAACCTGGCGAACTGGCTGTCGATCATTTTAAAGACACAATGTGTGATTTATGTGACAACGTACATCCTTACCCAGTCACCTACCACATGAAACAGGTATGTTACTGTTAAAAACATCTTACAGACAAGGTTGATTTTGACAACCAGCTTGTCTAGAAAATGTTCACTTAATCAAGCAAATCTCAGTCGCCTCGAGCAAGAACATGTGTATGTTCAACATTTTGAATTTCTTGTCTGCTGTGTTTACCTGTAATATTGTTTTATTATTTTAAAGACCAGGATTCAACTTATGGTATACTTTCAAATATACTTTTTTAAACATTTCTTAAAGTAAGATATCAAAACAACAGTTCACGTAATAAATCAAAAACCATAGACAGCAGGGCTTAAACTTACTGTCATTGTTTCCCATTTTTTTACATGAATAAAACCTGACTGATTTTGTTTTACCCAATGATTTTATTGGCCACTTGTATACTGTTTTATAGTTGAAGTAAGATACATATCTTTAAGGGCATGTGTTGGCTAGTTTAAATTTTAAAACTTTACCTCAACAATGTGATTAGGTTCTATGATGTTTAAT
Source organism: Phallusia mammillata (assembly GCF_965637545.1). NCBI lineage: Eukaryota > Metazoa > Chordata > Ascidiacea > Phlebobranchia > Ascidiidae > Phallusia > Phallusia mammillata. The sequence continues at coordinate 18,588,967 of NC_137259.1, forward strand.
TTGGGAATTATCAAAGTTGCTTGGAACATTTTATATGAGACAGTCTTATGCTTTTCAGGCTCATCCAGGTTGCAGTAAATATGCAGGAGGCCTTGGGTACAACAGCAGCGGGCATTATTGTGGGGGTTGGGCAGGTGAATGTGGAGACGGTGGGATTGGGGGAAGCACCTGGTATCTACTCTGCGTCGACTGCAGAGGAAAGTGAGTTTGTATAATTTTGATTTCCACCTTTTGTTTTAAATAACACCTTCTATAGACAATATACACTGTTTCAATCTATAAGGTCTTTTGGGTGCAACTGGTGACATAGCATTGCCCTTGTGAGCTAGTGTAGCCATCCAACGGCACTTCAGTTGTTAGTAACAGGCCATGCCTCACCAATGCAATGCCACAACTGGGCTTAAACCACTAAGGAAACTGGTCCACAATAACCAAGCAACCAAAGGGATGTTGTCTCCGTGACGCTATATCAATGTTAACCTCCTGTTCAGTATTGACATGGTTTACATCCGGCGAAAAATCATTTTTTTTACTGCCAAATGTTATGGACTGCAATTTTATCTGTAACGCATGGACTCTTGGACTGTTTGGACATAAATGACCAAAAATGGAAGATTTTTGAAACACATTGTTTAATTTTGCATTTAATAGGTTGACTTTAATAGTGCATTGTTTGCTAAAATTGCTAACCTGTTAGATACATGGCAAGCAAGACAAACGCATCTGGTTCATCGAAAAAAGATGATGTGAAGAATGTCGGAGACTGGAAGAAACAATTTCACAGAGTTTTAACCCAACCTGCAAATGCACATCAGGTACAATGCTAAATATAAGTGCTGCTAATCACTAAAAGTCAATAACCTTCGTTTATGGTAGTTGAGATGAATGTACATTAATAACAGGGATCAGCCCTGAAGCATTCATGCACTGATATCATAGTACACCAGGCCCATTGAAGGCATTATACTGCACCAGCCGGTCACCAAGCATTCACCATATAGTAAGGCATAGGCTAGAAAAATCTAGCCTGTGGTGGGATTCGAACCCACAACAGGAGTCTTTCCGGGACCCTAGGCTTTACCAACTGAGCTACACAGGCTGAATCACAAGCACTCTTGCTGGCATTGCATGCTGCACATGTCAGATTACAGAGCTAGGGGATCACCAGATTGACTAGTAATCAATTAACTTCTTGTGATTTAAGTTTTGCTCAACAAACTTGATACACAATTACCAAAATATACCTGCAAAGCAATTTGCCACTGAAATTAAAATGTATTTGTTTCAGATTATGAAAAGCAACTCTATGTTTTTGTTGGATCTTGTCAGTTCATCGAATGGATCGACCCAATGCATCGATATTGCAAAGCAAACTTCTACTGGTGGGTGAAAAATTTTTGCAACTATTATGTTGTTGCATAAACATAACGAGCATTTCTGCCCAAATAAAATAGATATAGTACTGTATTTGTAGACATGTTTATTTGACCAAACTGTTAGAACATGGTAACGAACTGTCAGCATCAAGCAAGCATATCTTGCATGTCATTATCCTGATGAAGGCGTCTCGTATAGGACATCGAAACGTCGATTGTTTGCAATAAAACTGCTGGATGAGCAGTACTCGGTTAGAGAATGATTTTGTTGTCGGTATAAATTTGATATTGACTGAATGTATATCCTGTAAATGTAGCATGTCTGTCAGTGTAAATATGTTTTAGAACCACAAGAAAAGTGGAGAGAAGAAACTGTAACGTCAAAAGACTTGTCATGGGACAATATTGGTATGTTTGCCGTTTCATATTTCAATTAATGAACAAATTCTTACTTGTGGAAAATACTACAGACTTGGTTTACTATCAGTCACTGTAAGGTCCATTTCTGACAAAAGGGGTGCAGAAAAAACCTGGTCAGAATTTTCACAATATTTCCTACTTAACAAATATACCCAAACACCCTAGCCAGGCTTGGTGGGTAAAAACACCCCCTCATGGATACAAAACTACTTGTGTACTTTGCATTCTTGATGTTTATTGTGGTAAAATTTTCTTTGAATGAAATTGTTTTGCCTACCCTATTTGTTTTAGATTTGCTCCCACTTTCCAAGTTCAGTCATTGTCCATTCCCAGCTGTTCCCTGTTCGTATTTGCTGAACATCGGTGAAGCAAAACAAAATCCACAATCTAACCAACAACATGTGTAAGTTTGTGTGATGCTACCAGAAGGTTTCAACCCTGTAATGTGCGAAACGTTTATTATTGATTTGTATTCTACCTTTTTATTTATTGATCAATTAACCAACTAAAGAATTTTGTAATAAATATTAAATGTTTTGTTTCTTCAAAAACTTTGGTAGTTACACTTTCATTTGCATAATGAACCTGTAAATGCACGTATTGTTGTGGAAATCGAAATCGTTCAGGTTTGTAAAAAGTTACAAATTGTAAAAACTAAAAATTATATTACCAGAAATAAACTGAGGTCCAGTGCAGAATATCGAAACCGATCTCTTTCCAGTCAAGTAACTCCCTCGAGTGGCCACTTTAAGGGGATTTTGCAAAGATTGTCAATAACTCCTGAGGCAACTCCACTAAAGGTAAAAAAATCTGTCGTGACAAGAAACAGAAAAGCAAATACATTTGAGAAAAACTTTGTCACATTATTGTTGGTTGGTTTTCTTTAACTCTCTGCCTAGCTTACTCAAGGTTTGTAGATCAATATGTCATGAATAATGATAACCAATGGATTGTGATTAAAACATGTATTTTTTGTTTGACTACTATGACGTTCTTTGATTGTTTATTTTTGAACATTTTAGAATTGTGTGTCTAAAACTTCCTCTTTGTCAGAGCGAAACCAAGAACTTCTATCGCCGAAGTCGCCTCCTTAGATCTGTGTCGACCGGTTCACAACCCAGTGATCAGAAAGCAAAGCACAACAATAACGAGGATCTTTCTACTGGTAAGTTTATGCAGTTACTGTAACAGCAGCCAAATATTTCAACCATTTTTACTCAACCTGGCCACATTTATTTGAATATTGACTCACAAACATAATCTGATTTTTACTGTGGCTAAGGTGCTCGAAATAATTTTATGAAAAGCCCAGCAGTGGTCACTACTGCTTTAGTCTAAGTTAAAGTCTTGGACCAACTTGTCATCCTTATTGTCAGGATATTCACAAAATCATCAAAAGCTTTATTTCTGGAATTGGCAATTTTCATTGTGCAAATTATTTAGTCCCACCTATGCCATTAGTTGTATGTCATTTGTGTGTGACATCATAATAGCTTGAACACTGTGAAATAATTTAGTTTCTTACATTGTCAGTTTGCAATTCCCAACCCATTGTATTGATGTTTTCACAGGCACAGGATCTCACCTGCTCCACCATCCTTCACCTTCGATGCTCAAACTCATGAAGTTGTGTGAAAATAACAACATCGCTAGTGAGGTCGTTTCACATTCCAGCATCCTGGCTTTTGTAACGCAGCGACACGATCTGAAATCGTTACACCTGACCTTGCAAATGACCTTGAGAAGGGCAGCTCTGAGGGTTTATGTGCTACAGGTTTGTAATTTGTTTGTTTTTACAAGAAAATCATTAACATTGTTTCGTAGACTTAATGTTGTTTGTTGTTTGAAAACTGAAATCATAATAGTGCAAAATAAAGATATTTTAACAAGTCGCGATTATTACACCAAAGCAACAAAGTGACATTATTTTGTGATTTTTGTGATGGGTTCAATATGCTGTTTCAAATCAAAATCACTATCATAGAAAAATTGATGTCCACTATCTACTCTACATAAAATACTTACATTTGTAATGTTTTGCTTTTGCAGGCATTGACTTGGCTTCTTCGCACAGTTTGCACTGAAAATTGCATTCACGATATTTTGTGGTACTTTGTCTGTGCTCTTGCCGAGACGGACATGACGGAGAATAAAAACGAAACTCAGACAACGGATGTTGGTGGAAGCGAAAGCACGGATGAGGATATCGAGGCAAGAATCAAAATTTTGCAAATATCTTTTGTGAAATTCACTTGACCAGTTGATTTTCCTTTTCTGGGCTGCATGTTCATCATTTGTGTGTATTGTACACAAAGTCATATATGTGTTACAGCGCGGCTAAGAAAGTAATAGCACATACTTCACTGCAGACATTGCTTCATGTTTCAACCTATAAGGTCCCATCAGTGCAGCTGGTGACAAGACATTGGCCATATTGGCCAGTATAGCAAGATAACAGCACTTGCAGGCTGAAAAACCACTAAATGTATTCAATGCTAAAACTTAGAGTAAACCAAAAGGAACTTTATCCACATACTTGCTGATGATTTAACATGTAGTGTTTAACAAACCAAGTAAATTTTTGTCCAGGAAACAAAGGCTTTATGTCAGCACCCAGTCAAACACATGGCATTGGCAGGTCTCGATTCGATGAAACCTCTCGTTGAAGCTTTTCACGGTTTTCTTCAAACTGTTGCAGACATGATGATGCATTTGCCTGCAAACAGTCCTGTTCAGCTTATGGCTATCAGGTGGGTTATGTTTGAGTGTAAAACTACTGGCCAAGCACAAAGTAAAGTCACTATTAAGTACAGTAGAAAAAACTGTGTGATATTTCTGCAACTAGACATTTAAAATAAGATAAAATTATAAAAAAAATACATGTAACATTACAAAAGTTTGTGTAAAAAACTTAGTTAGTTTTCTGTTAGCGAAAGGTACTTTTAGGTCAGAAAAAGAACCCCATACATTAGATTAGGTTAGACTTTCCTTTGTTACATTTTGTATTCTTGCGGTAACAGTTAATAGAGTAAAACAAGTTTTCAGTTGCTGTGAGTTAATTATGGTTTCAAAACTCAATTTACTGATACAGCAAATGCACTTAAACTTCTTATTTTTAGATGTTGGAGTCTTCGAGTGCTGCCATCCGATCACCACTTTCTTCACGAGAGTCAAGTTTTTTCACACATCAGCCAAATACTTTCCAAGGTCGACCTCAAGGACAACAACGGCGATGTTACTCCTATGAAGAAAAAGCTTGTCAAGATCAAACCAAAATCATCTTCCTATGTTCCTGTTGCTTCTGTTGTAAGTTTAAAAAATCCTGATTTTGAAAATTTAGTTGTAACAATAAAGTAGAAAAAAAGTAATTTATGCAGTTTTTGAATGTGCAACTTCCCACACAAATAATGAATCTAATGTTTTGTTTAGATTTGTGTTTTAGATGAAACTATTAAGGATGAAACATATTGGTATATCCGACCAGGGACTTAAATGAATCCAGTTGAAAAATAAACTGAAAAAACCTTAGTTCTACATAAGTACCAATGGCTTGTTGATAAAAACTGGTCAATGTTAATGTTTCTGCATTGTTCAAATGGTACTTTACCAAAATCAATGGCAGATTGAAACTCATGTTAATCTAAAATAAACTGTAATTAAAGGATGATGGAGGCGTTGTTGAACCAAAGGTTGTTTCATCTCAAGATTTGACTTCAAAAGTTCATATTAAAACCTCGAGCCATTCAGCGATTGCAAGCAGCCTTACTGATGGTTCGACCGAAACTTTTTGGGAATCAGGTAAAACTTGTTTTTCACTATTTTTAATTATGATGTTTGTAGGCCAGTGTTTCCCAAATTTTTTTGCATGCATTGTGTTTGAAAAGATAAATAACACCTAGTTTAAACCATAAAAAACGTTTTTTAGGTATTTTGTAATAAACCAAACAGAAATATTTGTAAGACTTCTGCCTGTGTCTTTCTTTTGACATTTACTTGACATCTGTATCATCACAAACACGGCAGACATTTTATGCTGATTTCAACACACATATTTGTATAAATGCACCTCCTTAAAAATCATAAACAATGATCTAAGCATCATGGCGCACAATTTTTGCTCTTTCTGTTATTTTTTCTGCATAGTTTAAGGAAATTGTATTTTATCATTTAAGGGGACGAAGACAAGAATAAACCAAAAAGCATCACAGTCGATTTATTAAATGACAAAGATGGACATAAGAAGAAAGATGGTGGATTGCTCATTGAAGACATTTATGTGCATGTTGACAACACCAGGGATGTGCAGGTTGTAAAAATGTGTTTAATCTGTTTAAACATAAAATTAAAGTTAATGTGCTAATATGCTACATAGTTAAAAAGGAAAAAAAAACAATAATAAGCAAACTGCCAGAATTTCTTTACATATTTACATGTGAGCAAAAAATCAGAGCCAGTATTTGTCCGTAAAACATGACTACGTTCCGACAAGTGCTATTGTCTTTATCAGGTCATAAGAATTAAAGCGACAGAAGGCATGCAACTAGGTGCCACACAATTGACATATTTTTAAATGTTTGCTTTATTAAAAGTTTAGCACATCTGCTATAGTGAAACCAAATTAGCCATATTGTCTGATATGTCACATGGGGAAATTGCTTTGTTTGAAGTATTTACCTCATTTTTATTAACCCAACAACAAAGCACGACATGAATCCGGTTTCATATTTGTTTTCATTTCAGAAAAAAGTGATGTCTGTTTCATTTTGGTCGATGTCAGAGGAGGATGATTGGAAGAAGATTGTTGTGAAAGAACTCAACGTTCAGTTTGCTGGTTGGGTTCAGTTCTCAGTGCCAGCTGATGCATCGGTAAGTTATAAAGACAAATGTTTGTTCTATCTGGGGAATCAACTAAGATGTGCTTGATCTAAAAAGTTGATACAGACCTTTTCTCTTGGTATTTTTTATGCAACCTTTTATTCCTTGTATTAAAAAAATATATGTTAAAAAAGGATTTAGTGCTTTTTTAACAGACTTTTTAACAAATATTTGTAAAGAATAATCTTATCATCAAACCATGTTAAATTAATCATCCCTTCAGCCATTATAGGAGTTTTGCACAAAGGCAACAGCAAAAAAAAATATTTACAGTTTACAAGTTTCTGATTTAATCAAGTTTTTGTCTTGTGCTTCACTGAACAAATAATGTGTATCTCTTTTTAGAAATTTAAAATCGAGCTTCGTGGCCCAGACAATGGTTTAAGGGTTCGACAGATTAAAGTTCTCGGTTACAATCAAGTTGAAGGCCCCAAACTTATGTCACAGTTATCGGCAAAACTGCTGCAATCGCAAACTTGTGAGGCGGAACTGCTCAAAGTTTTCAAACTTCTAACGGCAGAGGTAATAAATGTTAAAACGTAATTGATTGTTTCAAAATAGTTAAAAAAAGATGAGGTTTGAAACACACACAGGAAAGAATGTTTGTTTGTATACTTAAAGAAAAACAGAAGCAATTTTATGTTTTAGGATTTTAGAAATACATGTTTTGAATAGAAATAAATTCACACAATTGCATACCTTTTAATCACATAATCAGTTTAATTGCATAAACTTTGTTAATCTAAACCAGTGGTTCTCAACCTTTTTTCTTTCGTGGCCCACTTTCATTGCAAAAACAATTCTGTGGCCCAGTAAATTTTTAAGATAGAAAGAAAACAACTATAAAATAGGTCCAGAACAAAAAGAACAAAACAAAAACATTCCTTCTCAATTCCTCCCCAAGCCATAATTCTTGTAAAATTGAGTGTAGTGACACAAATGAAAATTCTTAAAAAAAGCTTTCTATTTGGTTGGTCTGTGGCCCAATCAAAATGCTTCCATGGCCCACTGGTTGAGAACCGCTGCTCTAAACTATTGGTTATGTTGTTAACAGTATTCTTCATGATTTGTAAAAAATGCTGTAATGATAAATGGAAATATAAAATTTGTTAGGAAAAATATATTTACTAAGGCTTAAGTGCACCACTTTACCACACATTTAAAACTTCCAGGTATTTGGTCAATTGCTGTCGGAGGAAACATCATCAACTGCCACAAACAGTGCAAGCACTCCCACTAGTGGTGAGCTACCAGCCGATGTAGTGAAACCACTGAAAGATGACGTTTTGATCCCGTCAACTTCCGCGACTCCTGCCAGTCCAAGAGACGTTGATCCCAATCTTCGTGAACACATGGTCGGGATTTTGTTCAGCCGGAGCAAACTCACCACTCTGCAGAAAAAGGTTGGTGAGATTTCTTCACTTTGTGAACCATTGTCATGGTGATTCTGTTAAGGTTTATACTAAACTTCGGTTTTCAACCCATATTTTACAGCTTTGCTTCTTCAACCACGTGTGTATTAATTATCTTTTTATAAACATTGCCCTTTCACAGATTTTACTAACTTTCAAAGTTGTTTATGATTTTAAATTTTTGTTGTTGTGCTTTAAAACTTGGCTTCGTTTTCAATCGGGTTCATTGTACATTTTTTTGTTTTAAAAGACCCGTGTGGTTGGATGTAAATTGGAACAAATGGATTTAGGCTTTACATTTGCATTTGTACAATTTTTTTCACAGGTTTTTGAACATACTGTGCAAGCAATACACAATGAGACTTCACACATCAGAAAAACTTGGGAATTTTCAATCGACACCACTGTTTCAGTTGCACTTGTGAGTATGCTGGATAAATGACGTGTCCTAAAAAGTCCTAAAATGACTGTAAACTTGTCTTTTGTTTTGTAACTTTTGATAGTAATAAGATAACGTTTACAGTATTTGGTTAACTTCATCAGAATTAACCAAAATATCTTTACTATTCCCTAAAATAAATTTACATTTAAACACATCTGTGTTAATCTTTAAAAAAATTCTTTTATTTTTTAAATGAAGACATGGACTTTTAATTTTTGATTTGATTCCTGCAGGCCCCAAGGACAATTGACATGGACAGTTATTGCTTCGAATTGCTTTCAATGATTCTCGCTCTAACTGGGTCTGATGTTGGCCGACACTATGTGGCGCAACAGAGCGTTCTAATTGAAGATTTGATCTCTCTGCTTCACACTGGGTCGCCACGCATACAACGACAGGTCAGTCTAACTTGCACCAACGATTTTCTCACATAACTTATCTTTTGCTGTTAGCAAAATGCAGTTTATTTAACAATTATATTCCATTTTGCATTTGTGTCTTTTTCGGCAACATTTTTGTTCTGTTCAAAATTACTCAACAGAAATAGATTCTATTTGAATAAGACAGAAACTGACCAGCTTTCTAAACAAGCAATTTTAATATTTCTATTTGTCAAAACAAGATTTAACTGATGCGGATTGTATGCCCCTCCAACAGTCTACAGGCATCAGCGAGTGTAACAGTCACCACCACCCTGTTACACTGGCCGATGCCTGTAGTCTGTTATGACATTTGCACTTACATTAGAATTTGTGAATATTTCAGGTTACTTTGCTTCTGAGAAGAATTTTATCCGAGGTAACTCCTGCACGTTTAGCTTCAATATTGGAAGCAAGGGTTCCAACACAAGACAAGCTCACAGAATCCATGTCTGGGGTATGAAAATCTTAAACATGTTCATCCGAAAATATTTGTGTGTAAATTCTTAATCTGTGAAACTTTGGATGCACAAATATTGCAACTTAACAATCCACAAATACTGTTTCTAATCATAGGGAAAATGTTATAAAAATGCAAAAAACGAATGTTATAATTAAACTGTTTGTAAACCCTCTGTTTGTATTTTTCGTTTGTTGTTGTTTAGGGGGTGACAACCTTGGCAAAGTTTTAAATAATTATATTGAAATTTACCAAAAAGATGTCCTTGCCTCAAAAAAAAAAAAAAAACAAGAATACTTAGTTGCAGCACTTTTGAATTCGTTTTTACCTGTCTGGATTTCCCGATTTAAACGTCCTAACACTGCACACCACTTTTTTACTCCGCACAGACTTCATCATCCAGTTCACTGTCAGATTCACCAGAAAAGCCAGAATCCCGCATTAGTATTCTCGACCCTCTACTGACATGTATATCGAAATCGCTAAGTGTGCAAGTTAAGCGGGCCGCTCCCGTTGAACATCAAGGAAATGGCGATGGTGGATCAGCTGTCACACCGAAACCTGGAAAAAGAACTCAATCAATCACCATGGATAGCATTTTCACACAAAGGTGAGTTCAAAGTATGTATGTTGTCATTATAAACTTGACGTTCAGATTTTGTTTTCTATGTTACAACCCAATTTATTTTATGTTGTCTGGTAAAGTTTGTTGCCTTTGTTGTGTTTTTGTCATATTTGAAATCATGCTTTGTCACCTAACATGCATCATGAGTTATTTTTAGTGATAGTTTTTTACTTGAGTTTTAAATTGAATGTTTTTAGGCCTGTTGTTGATGGTGCAATGTGGTGGCTTCATGGAACAATGAAAGACAAAACGATTGTGGAAGCGATCATGAAACTGCTACTGGATATGGCGGAGGTTAGTTCAAATCATAAAGCAATTTAGTAATACCTCTTAATCCAGTGGTTCCCAACCAGGGGTGAATTTTGTAATTTGTTGGGGAGGATTTGTGTCACAATATTAATCTCTCACTGGTTGTCTGTGCTATGTGTTATTGCTGCGCGTTATTTTAGCAATCTACATTTGTAGGGGGAATTAGATTTGAATATCGACTAAAAGGGTGCACAGGACAAAAAAGGTTGGGAACCACTGTCTCAATGCAAAGGAAGAGCTTTTCTTGTTTATGGCTGGAGCTTGCGTTTGCAAACAATCTAATAAAGAAGTGTTGTATGGAAAAATGATCTAATAAGCAACGCAAAGTATTATAATTTTAACATTGATTTCAGAATTTTTTTACCTTCACTTTTAGAACCAAATCAGCCCACAATGGTGCAGCGCCACCAAGTGTGCAGTGTCAGAGTCTCTTTTGGCACTTACACGACTTTCTGATGCCGAGCGAGAAGCTGATACCTGTCTCAACAACCCCACCCTGTGGAGAGCTTTAGCAGCACTGTGTGTGCTCAACCATGACCATGTTGAGAAGTTGTCTTCGGCAAAATCTGCTCACAACAAAAATAAGGTACCTGATGTGTTGATGTTTTCAGTAAACTTATATTCAGGGAATACATGCCATTGCAAATGCTGTTGTTACAAATTCAGTTTTGTTTTTGAATAATCTATTTTGTTTAGATTGTATATATCAGTGGTTCTCAAACTTTTTTATTGTCGGTGCCAAATGGTATTTTTTAAGTGTGTAGGGAGCCGCAAAAAAATGAAACCTTGCGAAAATCACTAAAGAAGATGACTTTGAAAGCTAAAATAGCAATGTTTGGTGGTTTTCTGAGGTCTGGTGCGAGCCGCAAAATAAGTAGTTGGGAGCCGGGTGCGGCCCCGAAAACCGAGTTTGAGAACCACTGGTGTATATTGTTGTGTATAGTGTAACTTGCTTACATACCTTCAAAATGCAAAATTTTGTTCAATTGTACATGCTTTTTCATTACTTCAGAGGTGTATTATAAAAAACTCCAAGTCAAAGCAAATGGTTTGAAACTAATCCAGAATGCACTTCAATGCAATATTGTGTTTAGTTTGATTTGTTTTTGTGAATTTCCTAAATCAAAAAAAAGAGAAAAAAAAAGAAAACGACCTGACAATGATTTTAAAAATAGTATCCGGTGGTTGTGAGGTAAATTTGTCAAACTCGATCCCAAAAAGTTTATTTGAATGCAACTTGCATTATCTTTGTAAAACCTGCGGTATTTGTGATAAGTATGGTTAGATCTGTTGTGTGGTGAAGCAGCAAACACTTGTAAAAGTTGAAGAGCAATCAGTGAGCTAAGTTTCAGATGAAGAGCTCTCGCACCAGTCACAAAACAATGCCACTTGAAATTTATTGCGGGTCTGTATCAGTTTTTCAACCCTTGAAATATCAAGCGGACCGACACAGTGCAAACATTGTAGTACAGAAGTGTAGAGAAACTTTCAAACTACTTGCAGAAGCCTTTTTGGGAATGTTTTTGTGACAGAACTGTACATTTGAATAAATAAAACCATTATGAGTTAGAGGTAGGTTATAAATTAACTTTTTTATGCAGCATCTACTTGCTAACCAAGGTTTAAGGATATATATGTAGTTTGGATAAAAATGACAGTGGCAGAAAAAACTGACTAAAACTGTTTAATGAAAGATTTTGATCTAAACAATATACTAAAGGTATATCAGCAGATATGACAAGTTAGGTAAAAGATTTCTGCTTCTGGTAAATTTAGTTTTATATTCTTACATAAAGAATAATTGCTTCTGTAGTTTAGGATATGGTAAAAATTCCTGAGTGTTTGTTATTGATTTGAGGGTTGCGTAAATGGCACCTTGTATACAACTGCATAGATTTTTAGCTTTGCAAGACAAGGAAAGGACAAATATTTTTACATTTCTTGTTGAAAATCCACAAGAAATATCCAGTTTTGATGTTCGTTCAAGAGAATTTCAGTTTGCTGGCCACCGCTGGTATGTTTATACTGGAAAACCAAACAACGAATACTTCAGGTAAGATCTCTATACGCATGTAATATCTTACTGGTTACTAAACATTGGTTACATAAGTTTTGCTGTATGTATCATTTAAAAACTATTTGACCATGAAATTAAACAAATTTAATGTAGTACTTAATAACTGAGTTTTTGAAAACGGGTTGATTGCACAAATGGTATTTAAAACAATTTTATTGATGTTTTATGTTATACATAAAGACTGTTCTTTGGCATTACCTAAATTGACTAATTTTGTATTATGGTAAGACTTTCTTTTGCCACATCCACTAGTCAAATAGATGTTTTAATGATTTTAAAACCTGTTATGTTTCTAGCTTCTATTTGAGAATTGTAAACCTTGGCAAAGAAGTTCGTGTGACAACTGTGTATTCGTTCAATGTCGTGAATCTTGTGAACTACCAGAACAACTACACATATCACAGTCCTCCTGCTGGCAGGGTTTTCTCTCGAGATGATGACGCGTTGTCGTGGGGATGGAAAGAGTTCATCCGTAGAGAGGTAACACCACTAGGAGGCGCTGTTTATAAATCACACAATTTTGTGGCTAAAACTTGGCCGAATGACCCTGGGCGCCTTACCCATGTACAGACACAAAAAACCTGATCGGGATTCATCCTGAGTCGAAACCCGAAAAAGTTCCTAAATAGCATAATGACCAAGACAAGTAACAAGAAACATACATTTTTTGATAGTATGGTTTGAGTACATATATTTTGGTTAGTTGCATTACAAAGTCTTGTTAAAAAATTGCAGAAATTGTGTTTATTATGCAGTGTTACAATTATTCGAAACAAAATTCTGTAAAAGGCATAAAATGTTTACACCAGCAACCATAAATAATAATGTTTAACTTTGCATTTTTTATTAAATGCCAGAAAATTTGCTTTCAGACTCTGTTAAAACCAAATGGTGGGTTTCTATTTGATGGGAACAAGGTTTTGGTTGAGTTGGAATGTAAGTCTTATAAAACTGTATTTGAGGAACCGATTCAACTGCCAAAGATTACACAAGAAAACCCGTTTCCTATGATCCACACTTCCCCATTCAGTGTTGGTGGATTTGCATGGCAGGTGATTTAAATTTGCTAAAAAATGATTTAAAACCAACTAACTCAAATTTAAAACCAGCGTTCTTGCACAAATAGAAGTGGAAACAAATCCACATAGAATCAAAGTTTTTATGTGATCAAATGTTATCAGTAAATTTTCCAAAACTGCTTGAAGCAAGGTTACATAGTCTGAGGTTTAGTTTAAGTGTGTCCAAGTTTTTCTATAATACAATTTCGTTTGGTGTTTTAAATATGTCTTTGGCATGCTGCTACTAAAGGGTATATATATTTTACTGGGTTTTAAGGACAATTTTGGACAACAGGAGTTAAAGGTTTATCAAAAACGACTCCAACTGTAAATCAGACTCTGCAACCCTGGGTTAAAGTTTGCTAACAAACAAACCAAATTGGACAAATGAGGATTTTCTGGCTTTTGACATGACAAAATAATTTTTGTTTTAGATAAGAATATTTCCTGATGGGCCAGATGAAGACAATAAAGGGAATGTTGCTTTATTTCTGCATTGCACAACATCAAATCATTTGGCAAAAGTCAAAGCAAGATTTCTGATTGAAGGACAGGTGAGTGGGTTAATGTAAAAATTAAATCTAAGCAAAATAAAATCCCCATTGAAGTCCCCTAATGGAATAGACTGTGTTCATAAATTTATGTTTTGTATTACATTAAAAGCCCTAGAAACGATCGCTTGTGTTTCAGTCAGTTATAAGACCCAAGTATAACAGACAAGTTTGTTCCATGACATGCCAGTTTATTACAGTGTTTTCTGAATCTTTAATTTGTCAAGAAAATATTGTATTTGCTGCATATTCCCGTTATTTGCATTAAAAGCATGACAAGTTGCATATGCAAATAACCAGATTTGTCTTTACAAATTCTTGTCCATATTTTTCAGCAATCACCTGCTGTGTATGAACATACTTTTCCTCCCAACAGCATCAGTGAAATGCCAAGTGGCGTCGCTTTCCCCAATAAAGGAGATTTCATGAATTCACTGAAGGAAAATAAACTGAGAGTGGGAATTGAATTCATGACAGTCATGGAGGTATTTAATGCTTTCCACAAGGTGTATGAGAACAAAAATATTGTTAAAAGTTACAAAAACAAACTATAGAACTAAATTGTCTTTAAATTAGCATGAAACTATTTTGTATATTTGAAACCTTTTTTTAATTACTTTTTTTAGTTTAGTTACTTTTAAGGTCTGTGTCATGTGTTTCTAAGCTATTAACTCTTGTTAGGTAAACGAGGTCCATGTTACACTCTCAGAGCCCAACATGTACCCAACTGTTTGTGTAACTCCATTCGAAGACATCAACGGCTGTCCGTGGGTGCTGAAAACCCTACAAGCCACAAAACTTAAGTTAAAAATGGATCAAAACGAGAAAACTACAAGTGGATTGATGGAATTTTACCACAGACACATTATGTGGAATGCTACACTTGTATCACCAGGATCAGAAGATGTTTCATTAAACGTTCCTCTCAACACCAAAGGGCCGTTGATTGGTTATTTTGGTGAAAACTGGTCGGACGCTGATGTTATAAAGTCAGATTTGGCTGTTGAAGACCTTGCTGTCACTGACAACCCATACAGGACCGATGTAGATGACGGATATGACAGGTTTGTACTGTACTTGTTGTTTAACATACACTGTGCTTTCATAGTCAAGTATTGTGGGTTTGACAGAGTATAAGTTTGATTTGCTTGTCAACTTTTCAAAAGTGACTTTTTCCATATTTGGAGACCATTCTAATTGTTTTTCATGCAAAATTGTATAGATTTTTTCAATTAAAAAAGCGACACCCTCTTCTGCATGTAATCTAGCTTGCTTGTCAGGCCTTGATTAAAATTGTGACAACATTGCAAATAAGTGTGGTTGAGAGCCGGATTAAACCCTTTACCGTCTCTAAGCACGAAGCCTAAATCCCCTTAAGTGTCAAATTCAGTGTAGGCTTATGTCTGGAGATAAAACAGCTGGTTGATAATTACTTTGCCTAATTGGTAATCCAGCCCTTGTGTATGAACTTGCAGTACTCCAAGCATACTGTGGTCAAGAAGCATATGAATTTAAAAAAATACTGTGAAGCATTAAGAGTCTCTAGTATAAAATGTATGTTGAACTTTTGCATGTATCTAGGTGTTGCAAGTGTACAAAGAGTTGTTTTTTTTAACAGGTATTCTTATGTGTCTATACATGTTGAAATTGTGTCGAACCACTTACTTTATAAAACACCAGCTCCATCTCCAACTGGTGACAGAGAAAGAAAGCTTCTTTACAATGCAAGGTAGAGAACAAATTCTAAAACATAGGGTTAAGTGAGCTCATATAGGTGGTACAACAATCTTATGTTGCAAGAAAGTTTAAACCTTGTCTTTTTATTAAGTTTGTCATTGTTAAACGATTTTATCAAACAGCAAGAATATTAAAAAAATGGGTTATGGAAAAAAAGGGAATTATCCATTTATTTAAAAAAAATTGTAAACATTGAAAAAAATGTAAGGTGAAGTACTGTAAACTGGTTTAAATTACTTTTAGAGTACAAAAATTGTGTTGTACATAAAAAGCAATAGTTCTGCTCATAATAAATTTTATAATTGGTTCACCTAATGCAGTGGTTCCCAAACTTTATCTACTCGCGTACCATTTTTTTGGTTCATGCAGCGTTCTCGTACCACCTACAATCATGTTAGAATTTAATGAATAAAAATGTTACTAAACTTTACTAACTAACTTTACCTTAGTAACTTTGGCCTTCAGTAACCAAAGTCTCGTAAATATTAAACAAAACTTAGTCAAACTTTTACCGCCCTCGCTACAGTGCTACTGTCAACACAACTAGTAGCTTATTACAAAAACTGACTTTAAGGACTTATTACGTCGTAATAACAGATTCATTACGTCATAATAAATCTATTTCGTCACAAAGAAACCTTGCTTAACAGTTCAATGCGGCAATACACCAATGAATTAGAATTTAGTAGGAAATATAGTGTGAAATTTCACGCTCTACGTAATTTGTGTGAATTAAAACTTGTGTGAAATAAAGATCGCTTTGTGTGAACTTAATAAGTTGCTTGCGTACCACCTTGGAGACCTTCGCGTACCACTAGTGGTACGCGTACCATAGTTTGGGAACCACTGACCTAATGTAAAGGTGGTTGTCGAATTTATGTCATTTTTACAATTAACCCCAGTTTTCTGACCATCGGCAATTCATGTAATTTACTTCCAGGAAGGACAGAGCCCACGTGCACAGCAAATATCAGGATCTTTTAAGACAAAAAGCAACTCTTGAAAATAAATGTGAAAATTTGACACGAGAAAGAACCAGATTAATTGGAAACGACGGCGACACAGATGCAGATTCTCTGATTCAAATTGTCCCAGATTATTCAAAGTTCCTGTTTGATGTACTGAGCGATCTTGCATTGTGTGGAACAACAAAAGGTAGTGATTTAATGTGGAGGACCACTTGAAACTTGTAGTGAACAAATAAAGTACTTGAAAACAGCTGTTAACTTGTTACCGATCAATAACAGATACACTTCTCAACACTTTTATCGCTTGGGCAAATGTGAGAATTATTCAATAATAATAACTAGGTTCCAAATTAACAATTTTAAATTAAATTAAGGACAATTATTGTAAAATGTGGGCGGTTGAATACTAAAAATTTGTTTCTACTTGTTTTTTTTTTACTCATAGAAATTATGTCTGCCTGTGTCTTGTGTACAAACTAAGCCAAATTGTTACAAGTTATTCCACTTTTTTCTGTGTACCTTAGCTTTAAAAGCTTTAACGTTTCATGTCGCACCATACCAATCAAACTTTACAAACAAAATTATATTTAAAGTAGCATAAAAGCTAACTAAGCCAAATGGTAACAACTTATTGTAATTTATAGGTAAAAGTGTTGAGAGCAGATCAGGCAGAGCTTTCCTGGTTAAACCTCAACCACCAGAAGCTGAACGGATGAGCCGGTTTTCAGCTTATAGAGAAAATTTCAGCCTGTAAGTAGTGAACCCCTAACAAGTGTATGCATGTACAGACACATCCTGCAATTTGCCCACTTTGTATGCAATTAACCAGATTATTTGATTAACTCAGTAGTTCCATACTGGGGAAGGGTTTTTAAACTTGAGGGGAGGAATTTACTTTAAATATGTATATCTGGTATGTAAATAAACACTCAAACTCTGGAAATATAACCTGTGAAGTGAAGTTGATAAAATAACCAACTTTATGGTTTAGTATCCACTATGTAGTATATTAGGGAGGAATGAAAATGTTTTCAATTGTTGAAAAATGTTCCACTGGATTGACTAAATGACTCGTAACATTTCATTACAGTTGGCTTTAACAATCTTTATGCAATTAAATGGATTATGTGATTAACCAGATATGTCTGTGTAATGTAGATTAGATATTTTTAACAAGATCCTGTTTTTTTAGGTTGGTTTCTGATGCCAGACCTGACCCAGCAGAACTAGCAGCAACATGCAAACAAGTGGAAAATTTCAAAACTATTCTGATGCAATTTATTCAAGCCAAGACTGCTTTGAGACTAACAGACATAATAACATCAGGTAAACAAGCACAATATGTGTGTTCTCAAAGTTTTTGAATAAGTTTGATTTGGTGCATTATCTATGGACAAATGTATTTTATAAATTAAAAATGTAAAAATGTAAAGTGCTAAATTCGTATCGAAGACATAAAATCAGGAAACAGCTACAAAAACCTCATGGTTAAAAATACACTAAACTAATCCTAAAATTATGGACCTTCTTCTGCTAATTCTTCTTGCTTGATATTATGTGAACATTATAATTTCATCACCAGGTTCTTTGGGGACGAACACAACATGTAGCAATCGTTGGGACGTTGATTTGGTTCTTCTGAGTGCCGACATTCCACGTAATGGTCATGCAACGTGGATGCCTTCGTTTATTGTGGCGTTGGCCAGAATGTTAGAGGAAGGAAGTTTAGATGGAAAACTTCCAGGGACATCAAACTTTACCTACACGTAAGATGGAAAAAAATCGTTATGGTCAAGCTTGTAATTTAAAATGTAATTTATATCCTGCTGGTTATTTCAATTATTTTTTTTACAGGACATACAGTGTGCAATTTGACTTTAAAAGCAAGGTTGAAATAGATTTGTATCCTGTGTATGACTGGCCCAATGAGGAAGGTTATGAAGCATTGTATGATGAGTTGCTACGGCAACGTACATCTGAGAATCTGTCGTGGTTTTGTCCTGCAGCTGCAGAAAGACAAAAAACATTCATTGAGGAACAGCCAGACCAGGTATATGACCTTTTTGGCATTTTGCATGAGTTATGACAAGGCATATTGTAGTGGTCATAATGCCAGTAAATACGGAAATATTTGTGTCTATGATAAGTTAAAAATCGACATGTATGCCTTTGCCAAGATTTTGTTTCAAAATAAAAATGTTGCTAAATATATACTGCTCTAAATAAGTGAACTAAATCTAGTATATTAGTTTTTAAGCATTTCCTCATTGTAATACTTTTGTCTTGTATCTTATGATATTTATTTCAGGTTAAAGACTTGATGAAGGTGATTAAATTTTGGAGGAATTCTGCCGATTGGAACGAGAAGCGTTGGAGGCCATCTTCATATTTGCTTTGTTTGCTTCTAATCCGTGCATATGAAAATGCTTGTCATGTTATCGAGGGCAGTTTGCCCAGCAATCGAACGGTTCTGAAATGCTTTGTAAAACTTGTTCTGTCCACTGGAAATGCCAGGTAACATGTTGAATCTGCATGTTTTTCTAGTTCTCATTTACAATGTTATTTACTCGACATGACCCTACAATGGCAGGCCTATTGTTTTGTCAAGGATTACTGAGATAGGAAGTAGAAATATCTCTGCATTGAATGTCCACATTTATTGCACTTTTTAATTCCCTTTATATAAACTTATTGCATTTTAACCCAATGCTTAAGTAGAAAAAAAATGTGCATTTGTCCAAAATTGTTGCCCACCTGCGTTTAGAACTTTAGATGGTCTTTGCAAATATCTCATGTTTTACTAGTTTTTAAACTATAAAAACTAATTGACATTGCTTGTTGCAGACCTGCACCAATGAGAATCTCATGGGCTCGCTTTTATGATCCAAAAGATTACAATATTGAGTACAGTAGTAGTTCGAACACTGAGTGCCCACCAATTGTGCAAGACCCAGCTAATCCCGCAAACAATGTAGCAGAGAGACCAGTGTCATGGCTACCATTCAGACAACTGCTTGAAACTTGGGCACATGCACTGGGCATGATGGAAGAAGGAACATTACTACCTATTGAATCCAGTCGACGTTAATTTGGGGAAAACTTTTTGATATAACATGTCTTCCACAAAGCATTTGCAATTTCTTTACCATTGAATTTTGTGACGTTAAATATTTTAGCTCGATGAATACTGCTTCCAACAACACTGTTTATATTGTTGTCACCAATTTAATAAATGCTTTTTTTCACTATTTGTGTGCAATTGTTTTCGTGTTTGTGAAATAAATGGGCATCAAAGTATTGAATGCATTGAGTGCAGAAAACATTACTGTGTGTTTATTGGTGGTTTGATATTATTTTTGTTTTGTTTAGTTAAATGCAAATTAAAAATACTTGTTTATGTATTATGTACACATTTACAGCTGATATCAATACATATCTAAGAAAAGTTGATTTGTGTTTTAGCTGACATGTGAAAACCATGATGACGGAGCAACCCCAGCAATTATTCAGTGCAACGAATGTGGGAACTTGTGTTCAGAGTGTGATAGATACCTTCACTTGCATCGCAGAACACGATCGCATCAAAGACAGGTTTGGCTGATGTTATTTGACTTTACTCACTAAAACTATGAGCAATGGCAACATGGTTATGACTTCACTCAAAAGAATTGTGTCATTTTTGTTTTCGTTGGTAATTTCCTGTCACAAAGCTTGTTGTGTGCATGCAAGCCTGCCAAGCATATTCTGTATTTGTTGTAATCAAGAGAATTGACTTGGCAGATATTTAAAGAAGAAGAGGAGGCAATTAGAGTGGATTTACATGAAGGCTGTGGAAGGATTAAGCTGTTTTGGTTTAAAGCTTTGGCAGATTCCAACACCTTAAAGGCAATGGTGGAATTTAAAGGCAGATCTACAGGTTTCTACAAATATAAACAACTAAACAAGTTTATCATGTGACATGCAGCTACCAGTTTCAATGCTTAATGTTGAAGGAATTAAAACATGACATAATATCAAGAATGCTTGATAGCCTGATATTGTGGCTTGCATTTGAAGCAATTGCTCATAATTTAATTATAGAGGCAAATGGAATGTTTAGATGCTGTTTCTTAATCCACTAAGTTGTTGTGTTTCAGGTCAAATGCAACTGGTTGCAACCGATGCTTGTAGATTTTGTGGAAATGCATGTGACAACACTCAGTTGGTTTTAAGCAATGTCTGCAGTGATAAATCATGCCAGAAATATGCTACAGCTGTAAGTTTTGTAATGTTTGTACACTGAGCACACTAAAGTACGTAGAGAACACTAAATAATATGAAATGACCCTTGACAAACAACACATAAAATAAGGTTGAATGCCTTTCCTGGATTTTCACATTCCTCACTGGGGAAGAATACCTTACAGTCCTGGTACCAATACCAGCTAAAAAACAATGTTATAATTATTTTTTTGTTATGAAACAGGTTTGTGCAAAAACACACCCTTGTGGTCACCTCTGCGGTGGAGTCAAGGACGAAGAGACTTGTCTATTATGTCTTTACTCATCCTGTAATCCAGGATTGAATCAGGATGCTGACGATATGTGTATGGTTTGTTTTACCGATGCATTGTCGGCTGCACCTGCAATTCAGGTAGGTCAAATTTAAAATTTTATTAATTATAAATATTCATTTCAGAGCAAAATTAGCCTATTGCAAAGGTTCTATCTCTTTCTCTAATTTACCCTTGGGCAGACTTTGAAGCAATTTTCTTTGAGTTCATTAACTTAACTAATCCAGCTTACTTTTTGGCTTATTGATATTTACCACATCAAACTTTTCCTCAAGCATTATAATGTACCCTTTGTTAAGAATTACTGGGACCAACCCTAAAGTAGTGAAGTAGTCCAAAGTGTTATCACACCCATTTCATCAATCTCGGTGTTCTCCCACTTCAAATTCCACTGTAGACTTTTCAAACCCATTTACACACATAAAAGTTTGGATACCAACATAATTTGATATCATGACCCTTACTGGCATGGCATAATCTATCAAACCTCTATTTTTGACACTTTTAAAATGTAAATGAACAAAAAAAATGATTTGAAATGCTTGCTTTTTTGCAGTTAAAATGTGGACACATATTCCATCATCACTGCTGCCAAACTCAGCTCCAGAAACAATGGGCTGGACCAAGAATCACGTTTGGCTTTCTACTTTGTTCTATTTGTAAGGTATGTGATTAAATTTCTAGAATGCTGTTCAACAAGTAAAAATTGTGCAGTATGCATGTAGACAATTTAAATTTATTCATGATAAAAAAATAGGTGAATGTCCTAATTAAATGTTTAAAAAGTTATGTTTGCGTACAAGTATTCGTTTGATATTCTTTGTGTAAAAATTCTAGAAAGAGTTTGACCAAACCTTTTTTTAAGCAGGTGCAGTTGAAAAACAAATTAAGAACTTTGGAAAAGGATAAACAATATAATCTGATTGTTCTATTTGATTTTTTTTAGAATGAAATTAGCCATCCTGCATTGGAGAGTGTTTTAAAACCATTACGAGAACTCATGCAAGAAGTTAAACGAAAAGCATTGCAAAGACTGGAGTATGAAGGTCTTAAAGAATGTGAATCAATTACCACTGTTGGAGGAAAATTCTACAAGGATCCAACAGGATTTGCTTTGAATAAATATGCTTACTACATGTGTTGCAACTGCAATAAGGTATAAGGCTGATAAATGTGTATTTTAAAGGAAAGAAGTGATAATTATTCATGTTTATTAGGCCTATTATGGTGGAGAAGTAAGGTGTGATGCTGAAGCCGATGGAAATTTGTTTGATCCAAAAGAGCTAATTTGTGGTGCTTGCTCCGATGTATCCTGTGCGCAAATATGCCCTAAGCATGGGACAGACTTTTTGGAATATAAGGTAAAACAGTTATCCACTATTTTGGCTCAAGAGCATTTTTGGAAATTCGTATTTCAACTTCGTAAAAATATCTGTTTACCCATTTTGTTGGAGTCAAAAATTTTGAAACAAGTTTTTTAGGTTGCAAAGGTAAAGTATATGTTTTATATGGAACTTAAAAACAATTTTTTGAACCATATACAATGTTTTAATCTATGTTGGTGTACTTTCAGTGCCGATATTGCTGCTCCGTAGCTGTATATTTTTGCTTTGGCACAACCCACTTCTGCCAACCTTGTCATGATGACTTCCAAAGGATAACTGGACTGCCCAAAAATGAACTACCACATTGTCCAGCTGGACACAAGGCAAGGCAGTTGGAAGGCAAAGAGTGTCCACTGCATGTTCAGCATCCACCGACCGGGGAAGAATTTGCTTTAGGTTGTGGTGTTTGTCGAAATGCCCACACCTTTTGAAATCAATGCTTAGCTCAGTTTGCTATTGAAGCAAATATTAAGAAACCTTTCTTCTGTTGTAAAGTTCATTTTTGTTGTCTAATGTTGTCTCAATGGTGTTAAACTGCTATGGCAACAATAAAATATAATTGAGGCCTGCATACACAAAGAATTGTCCCCAAATTTCTAGTTGTAAAGGACAAGAAATTCATGTACTGTACACATAAACAACCTGAAGTACACATAATATATAGATTTCATTGCAAAAAAAGATAAACAAAACGTAAAAAAAATTACTGCTCATGTAAAATACCATTTTCCATTAAAATTTTCCAATCCTGATCTTTAACTATAACACCATCACTTGCTAAATCTTGCTCGTCACTTTCAAACGTCATCATGTCATGTAAAGCAGAGGAAAAGTCCAAAGGAGTGTCTGCGCATTTCATCAAAGAAAAACAAGCTTTGCGAAACACATTGTTGCAACTATACTTGACGATATCGGTTATAGCTTCTACTGTGCACTTTGTTGCGGTTGCACGACTTTCATTCTTATCTGACTGATTCTTGGCCAGAAGACACTTCTCCAAACAATTCATACAAACCTCATTTATATTTGTTTTGTTAAGTTCAACAATTTCTTCATAATTCTGCTGGACATATTTCAGGCATTCCCACTTTGCAGGTACTTCTGACATTTCAATGTTTGCGTTGACTTCCAAATTTATAATTACTATGATGCTTAATGGGGCAAAACTTTTTTTCCAAATTATTTCCCAATTACCATTCGGTAGTAAGTCATCACACAGTTTGCTATTCACTGCTTCAAGTACAGTAAAGGGCAAGTTTTTTGATGATATAAAGTCCAAATATGATGCAATTTTACATGGCTCTAGTGACACATAGGGCATTCCGAAGGGGCCATATAAAAACACTGACAAAGCGGGGGCAGATGTTTTCATTAATGTAATTGCTGTGGATACATTGTAGGAATAAGTGTTGTATGTGCAAATGACTGGTTCACTTACTATAAATTCTAATGTTTGTTTTGGGCAATGGCCAACATAAAATTCCGGTGTTAAAACTAGCCCTGTGGAGCACATATTGCAATTCATTTCCCATGTCATATCGTTTTTACCATCTTCTGTCAAAAAGCAGAAAGACACCGACGTAAATTCGTTAAACATGTTGTAAATGTGTTTAAGAAAGGCCATTAGACGAAGTCCAACTAGTTGTGCAAAGTTTGTGGAGCATACCATTTTTAGAGCAAACGCAGATGTAAACTTCTCCGTCGGTGAACATTTCGTGTTGGTTTGAACAATGTCAAATTGGCTTTCTTCTTCACAAACTATGGTTTCGACTGTACTGTCAAGCTCGCTAGAAGTTTGCTGTGTTTGAAAACAAATGTTGGTCGCATTTTCTAACTCTATACAGCCGGACGCAAGTAGATCGTGTAGCTGAAATATCACCAGCCCTTTCGCTGCAACTTTGAACTTGTATTCACATACGTTTGTTTGCAAAGTTCGACCCGGACAAACAGTAATGTCAATCCAGCAAGGCGAACTGTCCGTTTTAGAAAGAAACGACAACTGTAAAACATTTGTTACCGTGTTGTAAAGTGAGCATAACTTTTTTTCCAACACAGCATCCATGTTGCAATTCCAATCTCAAAGCTGGGAAATTTACCTGTGGTAAAATTTATTCGCAGACAATTCAACCACGTGACCAATTATTTTCACTCGATTTGAGGTTCATAAGATATCGATGTTGTTTACAACACCATGTGTAAACTGTAAAACAATAACTTTGTATTCTTGCTGCAATTCAAAAATCTCGTGGAACCTTTTAACCTTTGCTTAAACAGAAAGTTGAAACATGGACTAAAGGCTACAATCCCTGAAGTAAACAACGAACCCAGGTAAATACACAAAAAGGGGTTAGGCAGAGTGACACATGGCGTTGTCTCACTTGCCAAATATTTACTAACTTTTTGACAGTATAATAGCGCAATAATCACATGCCTGCACTTTGAACTGAGCGTGTAGCAGTGATAAGGTACTTGATCTTACAAGATGGATTTTATGGATGTATCTTTTGATTCTGTTGAAAAAATTCCTTCACAATTACAATGGAAAATAGCAGGCGAACCCACGCTAACAAAACTGACAAATGGAGAAGGGTAATTATAAATTTGTCATGGGTACTTGTGTAATATCAATGCAATCTTTGTTTTGTCTAAAATTGATTAGGTTATGGGTGCGGCCAGATTTTGAAACAGATTTTTGGAAAAACACTTACTATGATCCAGTTTTGGATGTTTACAATGGCCATGTTCTTGGACTGGACACTGCAGAAAAAATGTTTGTTGCTGAGACAAGGTTTTCCTTTGATCCAAAAGTAGGCAATGTTTGGACACTTATAGTTTAAATTTATGTTTTGTTTTGCTTAATTACAAAGGTATATGCATTCTCCATCCTATTGAATGTTGACTTCTAAAAAAACTAAATGGTAGAAAGAAACTTTCTCAGTCCATAAAAGAAAAAAAGTTTGGCAAGTTATATATCTTACTAAGTGTTACTAAATTGTCTATATTTCCTTTTTTGAGCCTTATGAACTTATTTGATGCTACTTGAACCCTTTTGTGTGCAGGTAAAATTTGATCAGGCTGGTTTATTTGTTGGTCAAGATGAAAGTACTTGGCTTAAGGCTGGAGTTGAGTTTGTTGATGGTGAAGCCTGGCAAAGTGTGGTTGTTACCAGGGGCGACTTCTCTGATTGGTCGACTGCAACTGTACCTTGGAAACAGGGTGCTGATGTTTATGTGAGGGTTTACAGGTACCTAAGATTGTTTTGGTTTTGATTGTTTATGGCAGTGGTTAGGTTTAGCTTTTAAGGGCATGTGCTTTATATCTTTTTTCAAGGTTTTTATTTACATGCTTGCCAAACTGTTAATGTTTGTGTTTGTTGTAGGTGTGTCAGCTTCGAAAACATTGTGATTGTTTTAATGACTTTTGTCTGTTGTATGTTTAATTTGATACTATTTTAAATTCCAGATTAAATTTCACTAAATTTTAATCGCATGAAACTATTCTTTTTCCATACTCAAAAAACATGTTTTTAAGCTGAGGTCTTATGCATTCTAAGTTTTGCAATGTATGTAAAAACCAAATGATCTTTGTATTTAGGAAAGTGTAAGATCATAAGATCAAATTGAACAGCATTTGTGCATGTGTTATTCCAGGGAAGGTACCAGCTATGTTGTTGAAGTGAGTGATGATGGTGTCAACTATAGATTTGTGCGAATTGCTCACATGCCTACTAATGACAAAGTTACTGTCGGTATGATGATGTGTCGTCCACCAAAGGATGGAGGAGTTGGCAGTGAAAATATGGCAATGTTGTTTAAGCATTTTAAGCTTGCAGAAAATGATGGATACCACCACAGTGCAAATTAATGTTATTGCACTAAAAAACTTACTGGATTTTGCTATTATTGCATTTTATAATTTTATATATTATTGCAAAATCAAAATTTTCCTAAATCTAATCATATGCCTTAATCAAAGTAATTTACATTTTTATTGAACGTGTTTATTTCAGTGCTTTACAATACGACTTTATCATCAAATTTAGTAATTTTAGGCGTAAAGTGAATGTATTTTCCAACATTAACCACTGTTTAACTTTTCTCACTACTTTGAAGTGGCTTTGGTGTCATGTCCTTTTTAGTGGTGCAGTCTTTTTCAGATAGCTCGAACCTATCAGAAATAATAGCAGTTGTAGTGTGAAATAGTTGAGTTTTTGTATCACTCACCTTATTTAAGCTACGAAAAATCTGTCGAAACAAAAGGTGGGTGAAAAATGCGGATCTTTCATTGTCCCGTGGCGGACCTTTTAGGTCAACACGAATTGCTTTTGCGAACCTGTTATTTCAATGCAATTCAGTTTCGTGATAACCTTCTATCAGTTGGTAGTGGATCGTGTTATAATTGTAATCGGATAACGGGTTTGGTCTGGCCAAAATCGACCGCGAAACATTGAAAATTGAGAATTCAGAAGCAATTGCCGACCGTATCCGCCTCGCGGTCATGTTTTCGTGGCTTTGATCAATCGACAGTAACATAAATTTGGTGGGAAACTGCTCTGTTGCAATTTGTAAAGTAAAAAAAATCCCTCGGGGCCAAATACTGGTGTGAAAACGCAAGCAGAAGTTGAAAACAGAAAGATGTTGCTACAAATAGTTCTAGTTACTATCGTTGTTAGATTTGCACAAGGTATTGTTCTTGTTGTGGTTTTCTTTAAATAAAACATTAAACGTTCCTAAATTATAGGCTTGGAATGTTGGCAATGTTCGGCGAATAGCTTCAAGGAATGTCAGAAAACTGGAAAGTTGGTAACTTGCAGCTCAAGTGAGGTTCGAAATAATATTGTGTTTTCTATTGCTAAAAATCGTGAACGTTGTATTCCCTGACGAGGTTGTATTCACTACTCACAGGACGTTTGTTCAACAGTGGTTCGAAGATATTTTGTGGTTCATAGAATTTGGAAACAATGTAAACAGAAACAATCGTGTTCAAGTGATCGTGAACAAGTAAGTGAAAAGTTTGTGCCACATTTTTGCCAAAAATGCTTGATTGAAACCCAGTGTTTAAGAATTGGGACAAATTTGGTGGTGGAAACAACCAGTGCAATGAGAACTTTCGTTCATCAGTTTGCACTTGCTGTTGCGAAAAGGATTCTTGCAACGTCAATGAAATGTGTAAAGGTAATGTGTACATTGGGTTGTCAATTGCGAAGTTTCTATGCCTTAAACTTTTTTGAATTTTAGCCAAGATAACATCAAACACTTGCAGCGCTGTTCGACCCAATTTCAAACATGGAAGGATGTTTTGCACGAATGGAAACAAAGTTGGATCAAAATATTTGTTCAGTTGTACTGATTCCGGCTTCTATCTCAATCCGGCGGGTCATTCAACATCTCAATGTATGGGAAACGGGGAATGGACGCTCAAACCACCTTGTTGCTCAAGTTCGTATTACAGGACACTTAAACTTATTTATACAAAACTGTCACCATCTTGTTATCCTACATGCAATATGAACCTGCAGTTTACAGGTGCTTTAACCTTGTAACCTGGAAATTTTACCAACCATTGGTTAAAATAGCACGCATATGTTCATTTAAAACGTTTTTAAAAAGATGTACTTGATGCTTTTGTGTCACTCTCAAGATACAATTCAATGTACCCTTTATGCAGCCAACTTGCATTGATGCAAGATTTTACAAATAGCATAACTATACTGTTTTCATGTACAACAGAACAATGTCCACCGTATATTCCTTTTGACTTGGTCTGGGTTTACACCAGAAAAAGCAGAGAGAAGTTTGGATTGATCCGACGGACACTAAGGCAAAGTTTTAGGCGGTAAGAGCCAAGTCTAATCTATCCCGTGGTGGTATTCGAACCCACTAATAAAAACTAACTAGGTTCACCCGACATATATCAGTTTTGAAATGTTTACAGACTGCGACAAGAAAAGGAAAATCTTCGTGTGGGAAGAATCGTTTACAGTGATGTTGTTCACGAGGAAATCAGTTTCAATCTAAGAGCTGATTGGCAGAGCATTAGCCTTGAATATATTCGGGCCCAACTTGATTTTTTGCCAGGTTTAAACTCCAGTTGCTGAAGCATTGATCCTCAAACATTTTTCTCATTTTCTAAACTAACAAATTATTTATTTTCACCAGACTCGGAAATTGTCAACACGGGCGCCGCGCTTAAATATATCAAAGAAACCTTTTTTGCGAAAGATCACTGGAATTTGTCCCACGCCGACGTTGTCATAGTAACCACCGACTCCGATTCCGACGATGACGTAACAAAAGTTGCAAAATCACTGAGAGATGACGGAGTTTTGGTGGGTTGAACTGAAGATAAATGTCCACGTAATATAAGTTAAAAGTTTCATGATAAGTGGACAGCTTCATATTGCACTATCAGTCGATCAGTTCTCAACAAAACATCCACTCAACTTTTACCATAAGACGGGGCACGATCAACAGAAAAATCTGCTTGGCGGTACATTTATAGCTCTTGCAATCAAAAATTCGGCACTGAAATGTTTCTATGGTGCCCTCTTTTACATCTGTGACCAAAGTTCGTATCTACCAGTTAATCCAGCCCTTGATGTATTGAGGACTATCAACTTAACACTTTATATGCGATTGTTTGTAGCTAACAAAAGGTTAACACGTGCTTTCCTTACCTACTGGTTAATCCAACTACAAAACACAATGGATACGATTAACTATTGGTTGATATTATGCGATTGTATGTATCTAAGAGAAAGTGAATATGATGATATATGTTTCAGGTGTATTCGGTGTTTCTGAAAACCAGCGAGAACAAACCCAACATGCAGGAGTTACTTGATATTGCTGGAGAGGAGGACCACGTGTTTATTGCTGATGAAAATGTAGAAGGGATTGGCGATCGAATAGCGGATGAGCTGATCGGCCATCTTTGCCAAAACCTTTGTGATGAATAGAATGTAAATCCTCTGCTTGTGTTGCTTTTCATTTCACGAGTATTCACACCTGAAAAATACACGCAAAGCACATATTTCTTGCATGTATGCACTCACGAACAAACAAAATATGACTTTCTCATTTTATTTACAAAGTTGCGTTCAATTGTTACCAAAAAGCCGAAACTGTTGCTGAATCTGTTATGAAGTTATCGGTTTTCTGTGTTAGTGTTCTTTCAGTTCTTTAATGTTGTGACTTGCAGAAGACTAAGACTGTTTTTAAGTGTCAGGACTCAACGGGTGAAACGAAGAAAAGTGTTTGTATTTCTGAAACCATAGCCATTTGAAGCCTTGCGGCACAGGACTGTTTGACTTTGATTGAACGGTAAAATGTAAAAATCTGTTGAGTTAAGCAACTATCTACGCGAGGCATAAAACTCCTGGGGGCGGAACATTGACACAAAAAGGTTTGACACTGACCAAAAATCGCCCATTTGACCGGTCAAGCAAAAGTTGAAACCAGAAAAGATGTTGTTACAAATATTTGTCGTTACTGCAGTCCTTGGGTTTGCACAAGGTATTGATCTATTATTTGCAAATACATAAAAACGTGCCTATATTGTAATATGGGATAAAACCTTGTTATTTTTTAGGCTTGGAATGTTGGCAGTGTTCGGCAAACAGCTTCAAGGAATGTCAGAAAACTGGAAAGTTGGTAACTTGCAGCTCAAGTGAGGTTCGAAATAATAATAATAATAATAATGATGGCATGAACCAAACGTTTGAACTATAAAGCATCCCACGTCTATTTGTGCCGTTATATTCATCATTAAACTTATGAACAGATCCATGTATAGTGTTTCAAATAATACTATCGTTTTGTGTTTTAGCGTTTAAAAAGTTGGTTGTTCTAACGAAGTTGTATTCACAGGACGTTTGTTCAACAGTGGTTCGTAGATATTTTATGGTTCATAGAATTTGGAAACAATGTAAACAGAAACAATCTTGCTTAAGTGATCGTGAACAAGTAAGTGAAAGTTTCTGCCGAATTTACTCTAACAATGTTAGTTTAAACATTTGTTTTAAGAATTGGGACAAGTTTGGTGGAAACAACCAATGCAATGACAACTTTCGTTCATCGATTTGCACTTGCTGTTGCCAAAAGGATTCTTGCAACGTCAATGAAATGTGTAAAGGTATTTTTTTAACTTTCCTGTCCGTTGTTTAATTTCCATGTCCTCAACATTTTGTCGTATTATTTTCCATAACAGGCAAAGTTACATTGAACACTTGCAGCGCTATACGGCCAAATCTCAAACATGGAAGAATGTTTTGCACGAATGGAAACAAAGTTGGATCAAAATGTCTGTTCAGTTGTACTGATTCCGGCTTCTATCTCAATCCGGCGGGTCATTCAACATCTCAATGTATGGGAAATGGGGAATGGTCGCTCAAACCACCTTGTTGCTCAAGTTAGTATTTTGCACAAAGACTTGTTTGTATAAAACTGCCACCCAAATGTTTATCTTTCTGCATACGATATGACCCTGTCGATCAACTTGAGCTGTTCCTTGTTTTTGCAACCAACATTATTGTGTTTTTCTTGAACATTTTGCCTCATCAGCAATACTTAACAATCTGTTGTTTTATCTATTAGGACCATGTCCACCATATATTCCCTTTGATCTGGTTTGGGTTTTCACTAGAAAAAGCAGAGAAGATTTGGGGTTGGTCCAACGAACGCTGAGGAAAAGCTTTTCAAAGTAATAGTTTAGTTTGAAACTGTTATTGAATATCTACTACGAAAGTTGTTACGTTGTCATCTATGATGTACACCAGTCATGTCATAAACCACAACATACCAGGCCTATTAGAGACGTGATACCGAGTCAACATAATCTCCCCATATGGCAAGAAATTGTTTTCAAAACGTTAACGGTGGGATTCAAAGTCACTAGCCAAGAATAAAATTTGTCTGGGACTGGAACGAAATAAAGTCTCTTTAATTTCCATCTATGATATCAACCATCCATGACATAAATAACGGCACACCAGGCCATTTTGTGATACTGAATCAATAATATGAAAATGTACAGGTGGGATTCGAACACACGACTGTAGCTTATCCAGAATTGGCATGGCATAAAGTTCGTTTTAATTCCATTGCAGACTGCGTCGTGAAGAGGAAAATCTTCGTGTGGGAAGAATCGTTTACAGTGATGTTGTTCACGAAGAAGTCAGTTTTAATCTGACTACTGACTGGTGGAACGTTCCCTTTGGAAAACTTCAGGCCATGCTCAAGTTTTTGCCTCCAGGTTTGAACTCAAGCAGCTAAAGCAGACAGTTTTCTTTCGTTCTCAGTCTTGCACATTGCATCGATAACACTTGTTGTTTTGTTTCTTGACATGGTTACATCTCCCGCAAGAAAACGTACAGTTCGTTTATTAAACTTAAAACTAGAATCATCCAGCTTGTTGCTTGGCAGATGAAGATTATAATGAGCCTAATGTCTATTGATCTAACTTCATGAAAAAAACATTAGGCCACTCGTCCATAAGACTTAAGGATATATATATATATATATATTTCGCCTTTATAGCATTATCATGCAGTATCTTATTTAAATAGAATGATGTTGGAAATATACATATAACTTATCTTAATATCTTAAGAACGAATAACTTAATGTTTTCATGAACTAAAACTTACAGCTTACTTGTGTTTACCCTAAAATATGTCAATTTTTCTATACAACTAGTTTCGCATTTGAGCTGTACTGACAAACAATTATTAATTTTCCCAGACTTGGGGATTGTTAACACAGGAGCCGCCCTCAAATACGTCAAAGATTACATGTTGGGCAAAGATCACTGGGATTTGTCGCACGCCGACATTGTCATAGCAGTCACTGATTCCGAATCCGACGATGACGTAACAGTGATTGCGAAATCACTCAGGGATGACGGAGTTTTGGTAGGTTGAACTAATGAGAGATGGCCGCTTGGTGATAGACAGCCGTGTCTTACATAACTACAATGTCGAAATTTTTTTAATATAGTCCAGTGATGACCATTTGTCTATTATTGTTTTTGGTTGTCTTGGTCTTTCCTTAGGCTTCAATGCATAGGCCTGTCAATCAAACTTACAGGCCTAAACGGACAAATACGATTCGGGTTCGGGCCCGGTTTTGGGCCCACATTTCAGGCCCGTTTACAACACTGATACAGACATAAAAAACCCTGATCGGGATTCGTCCCCGGGTGGGTCCTGGGTTCGAACCCCGTGAAAACAGAAATACCAGAAGACCATAGATTAGACCTTAAGACTTTAAAGTAGACCTGGGCATTTTACGGCCCGCGGGCCACATCCGGCCCGTTGGCTGTCCCTGTCTGGCCCGCGTGAGGTTTAAGTAAATTAATAACATAGGTCTATCTATGCTGTGCATGAAATACGGCAATTTTGCTGTTATTTTTAAAAGCCACTTGTTATATATGATTACGTAGTGATGACCGTGCTTAGTGGAACAGCTACGTGTGATGCTGGTCAAAATCGTCATAAAACACAGATTGTTCAACCCATTGTTATGCGATAGAGCCTATAGTGCTCTTTTGTGTCAAAATAATATAGCGGGGATGGGAAAAACACAAAAATCTGATTTTCACAAACTGGAAAGCTTAAACGCAAATTTGATCAACCTAATTGAATAAAAACTTTGGGTTTTAACATTTCAGCGTAATATTGCAAGCTGCTATTTTTCATGTCAATTTGCCCGCTTATTTTTATGAAAACAATAAATATTTGCATTACAACGCTCAAATGTAGAACAAAGTTTAACCAAGTTATCGTTGGTTTGGCCCTCGGACATAGGTCAGGTTTCTTATGTGGCCCGTTTTAAAAATTAATTGCCCACCCCTGCTTTATAGGCTTAAAAGCACGCATCTTTGGTGACCTACACAGTGGTAGTTTCAGAATTTAGAGTGGGTGGGTGGCGAACCTGAAATGATTGTCGTACTGTTGATTGTCGTAAAATGATTGTCGGATTTATGTTTCAGGTGTATTCTGTATTTCTTAAAACCCCTGAGAACAAACCCAACATGCAACAGCTGCTTGATATTGCTGGAGAGGAGGAGCACGTGTTTATTGCTGATGAAAATCTAGAAGGGATTGGCGATCGAATAGCGGATGAGCTGATCGGCCATCTTTGTCAAAACATCTGTGATGAATAGAATGTAAATCCTCTGCTTGTGTAAAAGAAAAGTACAGGCAAAGCACATTGTTCTTGCATGTATGCACAAACGAAACAACAAATATGATTTACTCATTTGTTTGCAATGAATTGTTACCCAAACACAGAATGTAACATTTTTGCTTGTCTTGCTTTTAGAAATTTTGAATCTGAGTTGTGTGTCTGTGTTGCAATTCACGAATTTTGAACACCAAAAAATACACTTTTAGCACTTTTACACAAACAAACAACTTTCATTTAATTACTTTTTGTTTATTATTTGTGTCGCAAGTTGTCAAAAGCACACAATTGTTGCAAAATTTCGACCGCCAGAACCCAGTTAACTTTGTTACAAACACACAATTGTTAGTTTGTTTTGTACTTTTCTTAGTGACTTCTACTACCATCAAGCAATTGCTTGATTTGCGACAAAACAGTCTTATAGTTAGCATTCATACATGTCATTATCATTTCAACAAGTTCAAGTCAGATCCGCCCTGCGGCGCAGGAACATGCTTCCGTGTGTTTGATTAAGCTGAGAATAAATCGTCAACTATCAAAACCCCCCAGGGCCGAACATTGACACAAAACCGTTCGACACTGACCGAAAATTGCACTTTGTTCGATGAAACAGAAGTCGCTACGAGAGATACTACGAATATGATACTACGATTAGTTCTAGTTACTTCAGTAATTGGATTTGCACAAGGTATTGCTGTTATTGTTTTGCAATGTATGAAGTCTTTGATAAAAACGCGTTCATACATTTTAGGTTTGGAATGTTGGCAATGTTCGGCAAACAGCTTCAAGGAATGTCAGAAAACTGGAGAGTTGGTAACTTGCAGCTCAAAAGAGGTTTGGATGATAAAACTGTTGAAAGCTTGGTTGAAACCTATTGAGTGTTAATGAAGATTGCATTCATAGGACGTTTGTTCAACAGTGGTTCGTAGATATTTTATGGTTCATAGAATTTGGAAACAATGTAAACAGAAACAATCTTGCTCGAGTGATCGTGAACAAGTAAGTGAAAAGTTTGTGCCACATTTACTTTAACAAAGATAGCTTAAAATCTTTATTTTAAGAACTGGGACAAGTTTGGTGGAAACAACCAATGCAATGACAACTTTCGTTCATCAGTTTGCACTTGCTGTTGCGAAAAGGATTCTTGTAATATCAATGAAATGTGTAAAGGTAATGTTTATGTTTCAAATGTCAAATTTTTCACATAATTATAAAGTGTTTTTTGACCTACTAGATGTGGCTGCTTCTAACCCTTGCAGCTCTGTTGGACCCAAACTCAATCATGGAAGAATGATTTGCACGAATGGAAACAAAGTTGGATCAAAATGTCTGTTCAGTTGTACTGATTTCGGCTTCTATCTCAATCCGGCGGGTCATTCAACATCTCAATGTATGGGAAACGGGGAATGGACGCTCAAACCACCTTGTTGCTCAAGTTAGTATTTTATATTTGTGAAAAAGTTTTTACCCGTAAGTGCAGTGGTTCCCAACGTTTATCAACCAATTCCTCACTCAACAATTCAAAACATTTTAATTCCTCCCAAATAGATTACATAGTGGATGCTAAACCATACAAAGATCCTTGAAAATTGGCTCTTATCAACTTCACTGGTTATATTTCCAAGGCTAAGGTGTCTATTTACAAACCACAAAGTACAAATGAAACTAATTCCTCCCTTCAAGATTAAAAATGGGAACCTGTGGCCTCTGGGTTAGGGCATAGGAATTTATATATATTACAGATTGATGGAGTTTCGATATGATATAATAACAATAAACTTATCATCTGTCGGCGTTTATAGCAAGCGCCAAGTGAGAAAACGAATATTTTTAGTTGGAGACAGTAGCTGATTTTTTCACAAAATATTTTTTTAATTCCTAAACCTAGATACCCAGATCTTTATTCAACTTTACGGTAAAGTAACTCGGCTTGTTTTACTGCACGAAAGTTTTGCAGCAAACACGATTCTTTCCTAAACTTTTCTGAAACACAAACCATTTTTAATTGATTTTTTTACACACAAAGATACTCAATTCTTTATTAACCAGATGAAGGAATGCTATTGCAAGTTAGCTTGGGTTGCCTTCAACACGTTCGCAACGACATGAATATTTCTTTTGCAAAACACATTAGTAAACATATCTGTTGTAACTACAGGAAAGTGTCCACCTTACATTCCCTTTGATTTGGTTTGGATAATGTCCAGAAGAAGCAGAGGGAATGTCAGATTGGTGCAAAGGACACTGACGAAAAGTTTTCGCAGGTGATAATTTGTAAGGTTTTTTTTGTTAGATCAATCAGATCAGAAAAATAGGGCAGAAACCGGTTTAAGTTTAAAGGCCAAAATTTGTTGATAAAACCTGAATTAGGCCAGAAACGTTGAGCTTAGTTTATTTGCTTGTTGAAAGAACACATACCGACCAAATAGCACTAAAACAATCACTAAGCCGGAAATAGCTGCGCAACGTTGAAACGTTATGGAGCGCAAATCATTGGAATTGGTGGATGATGGCTGAACGCGCTGCAGCGACGCCGTATTGTATAGTGTTGTGTAAAATGATCAAGGTGGAACTACGGCCATAATGGGACAATGGCCCTTTTATTTAAACTTTTAAATTACGTCCGAACCTGACTCGAATATCCTGGCTTAACCTACAGCTGTGATACGTTAAGTAAGATTACTTATATATAACTTTTAAGCTGATGGGAAATGGGAATCACAAATTTAGTAAATTTATAACAAGCGTCTGTAATCACAAAAAGGTTGGGAACCATCTGTTAGACCTTTTTTACGTTTTTAACACCTGAAATAGTTAATTGTGTTTTTATATTTCACACAATTGCTTCCACAATGTGTAGTTGCATCCCGTTTAATCATGATCCATTAGTTGTGCCCTCAACTTTGTCGCGCTTTTTAACGTCTTAACATTGCGCAGCTATTTCCGACTTGGTGAATATTTTAGCACAATTGTGCAGCTACGATTTTGCCCGGTGAAATAAACTCAACTCAACTTATAATATTTTGCAGATTAAGAGAAAGTGACGGGGAAGATTTTCGATTGGCTCGTCTCATTTACAGCGACGTCATTCACCAAAACCTTAGTTTCAACTTGAGGTCAGATTGGCAAAGCATCGACTTTTCGCAATTTCGAAGAAGATTTCAGTTTCTGCCCCCAGGTTTCCATGTGTTAAAATATTTACATAAAAAAACTAAATTAGATTCGGTTGCAAAAGCCTGATCGACCTTGGTGGAATAAAACAAGATACTGAAGAACTTTTACAAAATAAAAACCGCTTATAGCAACTCAAAACCTTAATTTATCCACAGACTCAGGAATGGTCAACACAGGGGGCGCTCTCAAATACGTCAGAGATCACGTGCTGGTCAAGGATCACTGGGATTTGGCTCACGCCGACGTTGTCTTGGTAACAACCGAATCCGACTCCACCGATGACGTAAAAGAGATTTCGAGGTCACTCAGGGATGACGGGATCATTGTGAGCTCATTCATTTGTGGAGCCGTTCAAGAGCATTAACTTATGATGAGGGTGTTTTAGCCGTTTATCACTACTATTGGGCGGTCACCAAAGGCGCCAAGACGTAGGGACAAGAGGAGGCACTGCCTTCCCCCTCGAATTTTAGTATCGCAAAGTTAACATTTTGTCGAAAATGCTGATAATTAAGATGAAGTGAAAGAGACAAAGTCAGTGAATATACAAACAGGCCAGTTTAACGATGTTTGTATCTCAAAGTTAACATATTCTGTCAGAAAGATTAAAGAAGTATTTTAAAAAGAAGTAAAACAGAGAAAGTTGGTGAATGTCTAAATAAGCGACGATGTCTGCATGGCAAAAATTGACCACGCTTGCAAATTTGTCTCCCGGCAACCATTGCGATTCCTATTATTTAAAAATTTCAGCAAATACAACATTCATTTTTTTTAAAGAAAACTGAATGCGATTATATATGTTCCAGATGTATTCGGTGTTTCTGAAAACCAGCGAGAACAAACCCAACATGCAGGAGTTACTTGATATTGCTGGAGAGGAGGAGCACGTGTTTATTGCTGATGAAAATGTGGAAGGGATTGGCGATCGAATAGCGGATGAGCTGATCGGCCATCTTTGCCAAAACCTCTGTGATGATTAGAATGAATAGCAACTCCTCTGCTTTTTATTTCCCGAACTTTTACATCTACAAAATACAGGCAAAGCAATTTTTCAAACGTGTAAATTGTTTGCATTTAGCTGTCATTATCAGTTCAGCGAATTAAAGTTAGGTTTCGCCCAGCGGCGTAAAACATACTTCCGTGACATTGATTAAACGGAAAGGTGAGAAGAGCTAAATTTTCTGCTGAAGTATAAACCCCTGGGGCGTAACATTGGCACAAAAAGGTTTGACACTGACCGAAAATCGCATTTTGACCGGTCAAAGTGAAATTGAAACCAGAAAGATGTTTCTACAAATATTTGTAGTTACTGCAGTCGTTGGATTTGCACATGGTATCGTTATTTTTGTTACATATCCAAAAAAATGTGTTAAGTTTTGTTGAAAGTGTACATTCACAGGACGTTTGTTCAACAGTGGTTCGTAGATATTTTATGGTTCACAGAAATTGGAAACAATGTAAACAGAAACAATCTTGCTCTAGTGATGAACAAGTAAGTGAAAAGTTTGTGTCATAAATGTTGCATTAAAAGACATACACCAAGACCTAGAATACCTGCGAAACATACAAACTTTGGCTAGCAACACTGTCAGTTTAACCTGCTTGGAACGTATTTTCAAACTCTGTGTTTCAGAATTGGGACAAGTACGGTGGAAACAACCAATGCAATGACAACTTTCGTTCTTCGGTTTGTACTTGTTGTTGAGACAAGGATTCTTGCAATGTCAATGAAATGTGTAAAGGTGATGTATATATTTGATTGTCAATTGTCAAGTTTTTATGCGTTACCATTTTGTCGTTGTTTTTCATAATAGCCAAAATGACTTCGAACACTTGTAGCGCTGTTGGACCCAAACTTAAACATGGAAGAATGTTTTGCACGAATGGAAACAAAGTTGGATCAAAATGTCTGTTCAGTTGTACTGATTCCGGCTTTTATCTCAATCCGGCGGGTCATTCAACATCTCAATGTACGGGAAACGGGGAATGGACGCTCAAACCACCTTGTTGCTCAAGTTCGTATTTTGTATGTTTGTGGCAGCGGCAGGCTCAGTTGCATGAGGCCCTGAATAAAACTTGAGAAGGAGGCATGTCCATACATATGCAAAGGTGCCCTATGTATCTTCTTTTCGGGTTTATAGCAAGTAAACCCATTGTTGAACGACGATTGTTATATTATCTGGATCTAGCATCTGTATTCATGTCATTACAAAAATGCCATTGTAAGCTAAGTTTAATTGCAGCCAGTAAGGTTTCGCTAAAAAAACGTTAATTGTTCTCTCTTAACCACTTTATCACTACAGTTTTTTTGTGACCACAGGACAGTGTCCACCTTACATTCCCTTTGATCTGGTTTGGATATTTTCCCGAAGAAGCAGAGAACAAGTTGAGTTGGTCAGAAAAACTCTGCTGCAAAGTTTTTTCAGGTTATGGTTTGTGATCTTGCAGAGTTGTAAACGGGTCTGAAATCGGAGCCTAAACCCTTTCCGAACCCAAATCGTTTTTGAGAAGCTCGTTTAGGCCCGAAAGTTACATAGACGTGCC
This sequence comes from Phallusia mammillata, assembly GCF_965637545.1. Lineage (NCBI taxonomy): Eukaryota > Metazoa > Chordata > Ascidiacea > Phlebobranchia > Ascidiidae > Phallusia > Phallusia mammillata. The sequence continues at coordinate 18,628,532 of NC_137259.1, forward strand.
AATGGATCCCTATATACATTGAAGCCTCGGGAAAAACAATAATAGACTATTGGTCTAGAACTCTAGAACAACGTGCAAAGTCGGACTGAGTGTAAAGTCAGTTCCGAATCAATCCCATTTTTTAAGAAACCTAAGCGCGAACCTGGCCTGAACCCGACTAAAAACCCTGTGTTGTTGTGTTTTTCACATGGTTTGAACCTTAGCTTTTGAATGTCTGAAACTGGGACCAAAACCGAGAGGTTATGAAACATATAAGGCCAAGTTGGAGTCACGCCAAATTAAGTCCTTTTTCATTTAACTTAAACCCAACCCTGGACCAACAACGTCCTGTCCAAATTACATTACTGACAAGTTTTGTAAACTTTGTTGGCCGTTTTTGTTATACAACAAATGCAATTTGCGGGAAATATATATATTTTTTGTCAATGTGATGATGGTAAAAGGTTGTGAAGCTCTACCTTATTCGCAGTTACTATATTTTCTAGTCTAAAACCTGTATTGTACCAATAACTAGAATTGTTAATGCAGCCTATATAGAGAATGTTATTATAGGTTTATAAACTTGCTCCCATAATCTGTTACAGATTAAGGCAAAGTGACGGGGAAGATATTCGTGTGGCCAGGGTCGTTTACAGTGATATTATTCACCAATATGTTGGTTTCAATTTAAGAGCTGATTGGCAGAGCGTCAACTTTTTGGAGCTTCGTAAACGACTTAAACTTCTGCCTCCAGGTTTTAATTCCAGCATCTTGTACTTTTAAATCCCTGGTTTTAATGTTATTTGGTCACAACACATAACTCACTTAAACTCATCGAAACTCCTATTTTTCTCTATATGATGCTGGTTTAAGAATTCAAAAACCTACGTTAGTTTCAGCTAAAAAATCTGTGGCCTTGATATAATGAAATTCCTATATGTGATGGTGTTAAAAAAGAGACTATAAGCTTTACAAGTCTGAAGTCATCAACCGTTTATTGTGTATAGATATATTTATATTTCACTGTATCATCAAGTATTGTATTCAAATATAATCTTAGGCATTAAAACAGGCGTAAAAAACGTTTTCCAATTTAAATTTTCCATTTAAAATTAAAATACTTGGCCCGACTTTGTGTAACCACTTGTAAGTATGTTGCCAAAGCTTTAATATTTCCAGACTCGGGAATGGTCAACACGGGCTTCGCCCTCAAATACGTCAGAGATCACGTGCTGGTGAACGACCACTGGGATTTGGCTCACGCCGACGTTGTCTTGGTAACCACCGAATCCGACTCCACCGATGACGTAAAAGAGATTTCAAAATCGCTCAGAGATGGCGGGGTCATTGTAAGTTCATTGATGGAGTTGTTCTAGAAACTTAAGAAGATTCGAATCCCTGACCGACTCTGCTGAGATCTTAAGGGGATTCAAATTCCTGACCGACTCTTTTAGGAAGGAATCGAATCCCTGACCGGTTCTTTTGAAACAAAGCCGAAATAAGCCAAAGTGTGGAAGTTAGGCCCAACTTATAGTTTTGGGCCGTTCAGTAAAAACCATCTGTTTATGACGCTTCTCATAGCCTTGAAGTATATTAGCGTGTATTAGTTGTATGTCGGTATTTTTGCTTTAAGGAATTCACAAAATGAATACAAAGTCTAAAAACAGTTATGCTAAAAAACTGAATGCGGATTTTTGTTGCAGATATATTCGGTGTTTTTAAAAACAGCCGAGAACAAACCCAACATGCAACAGCTGCTTGATATTGCTGGAGAGGAGGACCACGTGTTTATTGCTGATGAAAATGTGGAAGGGATTGGCGATCGAATAGCGGATGAGCTGATCGGCCATCTTTGCCAAAACCTCTGTGATGAATAGAATCTAACTTCTAACGAGAGCTAACAAAACTAATTTGTCAATGAAAAAAAAAGCAATAATGCATGATAAAATATGAATTTATTATAAAGTAAAATATGTGAATTGCAGTTTGAGTTTTACAGATGAAAGTTTTTCACAATTGTACAGAAAAAAGCAACTTAATTTTGTAGTACAAACTTAAACCAGTCAAACAATTATCAGACAATTTGTGAGATGAAAACATGTGATTTACAATTTGTACATGCAATACGATATAGTATATAACATGGTTTTATGTGGAGTGTGACTGTGGTTGACCATACACCCGATTCACTAGTCAAAACCAAGTTAAACATTTGTAAACAATAAACGCAGCCAGAGCTACGTAGAAAGTCATGCTAATCAGAAACTGCCGTTCAGACGCTTTGATAATTTCGTTTGATTTTCTGTATTCTTCAAATATTTCTGCCCCCTTGTTTTTGTGTGGGAATGGAATTTCTGGAACATCAATATTAAGGAACTCGCATAATGGTTTCCAACCGTCTGTCACTTTGTAGATCAGGAGTCTGTCCTTTGTAGCTTTCTGTTAAGACACTGTTTTAAACCCACTTGGTGTTGGTAACTATTCTCACAGTGGCAGTACAAAATTTTAGTACACAGATGTTAAACAACTTTAGAACTTTCTTTGGTGACATAATTAAAGTAAATTTTTATCTTTTTTTGATAAAATTATTTTTAACATGAGAAATTGTTGAACGCTCTTTAGACAAAAGTCTGCTAAATATATTTACCTCATTTATGTAAAGTTTGTGTTGTCGGAACAGGCGCTTCAATGTGCATTTGTTGCGAACTTCAATTCTATTCATCGGCCAACCCGGTCGCTCTGCTATTGGTGTAACTGTCCGGAAAAAAGTCAAATCAACAATTCAAAAAAAACCGCGTCGATAGCAGCCAGTGTTTTTAAGGGAGCGGTTTTCACGCCCAATTAGGATGGTTTTTGACATAGGCTGGAGTAGCGGTTGATACCGATGATTGAGGGTTGCGTTTTTGGGGGGCGGGTTGTCGAGAAAGTCATATTTTTGCGATGTCAAATACATCTTGACATGCATGCGTCTTTGCAAGCAGTTAAATGAAATTGCTTTGTTAATAATTTACTTTGCAGTTACATTTTGGTCTAGTTTCAGCGATCAGATTTGCAGTTTTGAGAATTGCTGGACCTGACAACTGCATACTTACAAACACCCCTTCGGTAGCTTATCCTTGTAATCCCCAAATATGTAAAACTCTGAATGCACCATAACACCCAGCTACTGTTCAACTCTTCAGCCTGTTTCACGACGCTTTTGTACCATCTGTCTTCATCTCTCTCCATTAAAATAATCTGCAAAATGTTAAAATATTCATAGTAAACGCCAACACATATATACTACTATTCCTTTTAGGGATAATACTGTTTCTGTCATGCATAGTTTTCTACGTCCTATTAAGACGTAATTAACATTAATTGCGCTCTTAATCAATAACTTACCCTTCAAAGTCTTGATAAACCAGCTAAACAATTAAACAAGTTTAAAACGTTTTCATCTCGTTAACACCAGTCGGCCCGTTCAACCAAGTACAATATTTTCAACCCGGAGAGTTCGAATATACATCGCTGTTTATTAAAAGTAGTTGCAAGGTTGCGGGTTCTAATCCAGGTGTTGAAGGTTGTGAAGGATTTTCGGTTTTGTAAGTTCATAAACTCGTAAAAACATTTACTTACTAAAAAATTTTAAGTGGGTTGATGAGAAACTGGTTTTGTAGATTAGCCATCTAAGTTATAGGTGTTGACGGACACACAGGTAAAAAAGAAATAATAAAAGCAGCCCTGTATACCTTCGCTGCAGGAAAAGCTTCTGCAAGTTCTTCCCAGTAATAACAACATGGGGCATCCACAACTGCATCGACGCCATCGTACATTCGTCTCAATTGTTCTAACTTTGGCCCTTCTTTAAATATTTTAACCCATTCCTTGTACAGATAATACGAATTTTCAGGATAGTCGTAGATTGTTTTACAGCCGAGAACGCGAAGAGCAGTGTTCATGGTTTTGGTGCCGGTTTTAGGCAACCCTGCTACTATTACTTTCATGATTGTCAGATTTAAAGCTATACCTGCCTGTACAGAATGACACTGAAGCGTAAGACAGTTTAAGGCGAGATACATTGTTAAGAATCTTTCTATTCTATATTTTGCGTGTGTCAAATTTGTTTCTACTTAACTGAGTATGATTGTCTCTCTGGGCCGCATGCGGCTCCCAACTACTTATTTCGCGGCTCCCACTAAACATTGCTACGTTAGCTTTCAAGGTAATATTCTTTAGTTATTTTTTGAGGTCTCGTTTTTTGCGGCTCATTACACACTTAAAATCTACCATTTGGCCCCGACTATAAAAAGGTTGAGAACCACTGAAGCAAATGCTCTCAGAGTATCTGAATATTGTGCGTAAACTTGGCAAGTTTGGCTCAGTGTTATAACATAGCGCGTTTAATGTTTAACCTTCGCGCTCAGTGCAAAGGTTACGGATTGTCAAGTTCCAAATCACGGCAATAAACGTAATCCGGCTGCGGAGTGTTTTGCGGACCGCCCCTTAGCAAATCTTTGGTCGATGCAAACTTACTATAGGCCTACTAATTGGCACCAAGTATTTGCTAGACATTGGGGTTGATAGTAGATAATCAAATATATAGAACAACTTTCTATTAAGCAATCGCAGATCGGCGTAAACAAAATGGCAGTGGCTCTGACTTTGCACAGAATAGGATCCATGGATTTTTGCATAGCATGAAGTGCATCATACATGTGAATGCACTCATGGTACAAAATGAAAGCCACGACTAACTTAATTGTTTTTATTTCGCCATACCAAGCTGCAATTACATTGACCAAATGTGCCCTCCACCTGTTTGCACCGCATAACGTTACAAACTTGCGCAGCTGTTTTGTGCTTGGCGATTGCTTCACTGCCATAGTGTTCATGACATGTGTTCTTACACCAAGCGAAATACACTAAACCTTAACTCACGTACAAAGTCGCATTTATAGCTGAAGCGTATTTTAGGCTGTTGTAGACGAAACAACTGTCCTGTAACGACTCGATCGTGACACAGAAGATTAATGATTAACATTCTGGGTTTAGAGTTCAAAGCAATTGAATGCGTCATGTGTTTGCTGGCGTTCCTCAGTATCATTCCTTGGTTAATGTGCCAACATTTCTGTGTATAGTTATGACTTATCAAGCCAGCTGATTTAATGTACTAAACGTACACCGATTCGTTTGTTCGGAGAGTCAGTTTTTAGTTCTTACATATCAACATTCTGTAACGTAACAGTTTAAATTATGCCTGAAAGCATGTCATGAAAAAACGCCTGTCAGGTGTGATCGAAGGAACAATTTTTCCAGTAAATTGACTTGAGTATGGCGGTGAAACTTGTGCAAACAAACTGCTTGTGCAAGGTAAACTTTGTTCTGATTTAGTTAAGATGTACATAAATTCATAACTGGGATCAGCGTCGATGGAGACCAGCGATCGCGACACACTCATATATAAATCACAGTACACCAGGCCCATTGAAGACGACATACCGATTCAGCCGGTCAGCAAACATTTTAACTAATTTCCTGTCGCAGTTTGTAACAATCAGCTATTGTGAGCTATTTCAAAAATATATAATTGTTTATTTTCCCGAAATCATTTTTGGTGTATCTGATGATAACAACCAGTTCTTGTTGCAAACGCAATTGTCAACAATTTGTGATGAGATGTAATGTACAATTTGTAAATACAACTGGGTTTGGTGTATAAAGCAGGTTTATGTTGAATGTAAGTTGCTTGTGGTTATCCATACATTGGGTTCACCAATGAAACCAAGTTAAACATTTGTAAACTATAAACGCAGCCAGAGCTACGTAGAAAGTCATGCTGATCAGAAATTGTCGTTCGACCGATTTTACGATTTCATTTGACTTTCTGTATTCTTCAAATATTTCTGCCCCCTTGTTTTTGTGTGGGAATGGGATTTCTGGCACATCAACATTAAGGAACTCGCATAATGGTTTCCAACCGTCTGTCAGTTTGAAGATCAGGAGTCTGTCCTTTGGTGCTTTCTGTTAAGAAAAAGTTTTTTGTATCTCTCTGAGCTCACTCGGTGTAAATGTTCTGATAAAATTAACTTTAATATCGGCCATTGTTGAAAAGTCATTGCACCTAGCACAAGTGGTGGGATTCATTCGGTTCGCACCGGTTCTATATACAACCGTCTGACGAAATTTTATGAGATCAGCGAACCGGGTAGTATTACTGGTCTGTCAATGAACTTTTTGTAACATTACTGGCTAAAAATATGACTTTTGTGATAGAACCGACGGACAAAAAATTTGAATCCCACCACTGCATAGCGCTAAACAAAAGTATACTGTGCATGGTTACCTCTTTTATGTAAAGTTCGTGTTGTCGAAACAGGCGCTTTAATGTGCATTTGTTGTGAAGATTAATTCTTTCCGTCGGCCAACCAGATAATTCTGCTAGTGCTGCCACTGTTAAAACAACTCAAATCATCAATTCCACACTGTTGCCAGGGTGGCGGTTTTCACGCCCAATTGGGCTGGTTCTTGACTTCGAGTTGCGGGTTGTCAATTATTTGGGGTATGTTACTGGTAAATCTAGACACTTAAGCACTTAAATCACGAAAAAATTAGGCTCATTTTAGGTATGTGGTTTAATTTACTTTCAGTTGCTTTTATTAGGACAATTTTGGCGAACGGGTTTGTGGTTTTTGAGAATTGGACCTTGGGACACTGACGACAGCATACTTACAAACACCCCTTCGGTAGGTTACTCTTCTGATCCCAAAATATGTAAAACACTGAATGCACCATATCAACCAACTACTATTTAACTGTTCAGCCTGTTTCAAGAGGCTCTTGTACCATCTGTCTTCATCCCTCTCCATTAAAATAATCTGCAAAATGTTAAAATGTTCTCAGTAAACGCTAAGGCTTAACTTAGAATTCATATAATTAAGCCAACACATATATGTTACTATTCCTTTCAGAGACAATATAAACTGATTGAAATATTTTGGCTTTGTGTTTCTAAGTCCTGTTTAGGCGTAAAAACATCATAATTTACACTTTAAATGTGCACTGACAATTCAGTGTCTTGATACTCAAGCTTTACGCAACAACTCTGCCAGCTAAACAAGTACCCGAAGGTTTTACGGCTTTGTAAGGTCATAAATTCGTAAACAAAATTACATTACAAAAAGAAATAAAGTGGGTTTATGATAAACTGGTTCCGTACATCAGCCATCTATAGGTGTTGACGAACACACAGAGTAAAACTTGACCTTTTTTTACCTTAGCATCAGGAAAAGCTTCTGCAAGTTCTTCCCAGTAAAAACAACATGGTGTATCCATAACTGCATCGACGCCATCGTACATTCGCCTCAATTCTTCAGGCTTCGATCCTTTCTTGAATATTTTAACCCATTCCTTGTTTAGGTAATACGCATTTTCAGGATAATCGTAGATTGTGTCACAACCAAGAACGCGAAGAGCATTGTTCATGGTTTTGGTGCCGGTTTTAGGCAACCCTGCTACTATTACTTTCATGATTGTCAGATTTAAAGCTACTGTCAACCTGCAAAGTATAACACAATCGGTGGTGGGATTCAACCGGTTCGCATCGGTTCTCTAAAACCGTCTCACGAAATTTTATGAAATCAACAAACCGGTTAGCATTACTGGTTACTGTCAATAGAATTTTTGCAACAGAACCGAATGAAAAATATGACTTTTGTAACAGAACCGGCTCAAAAATATGACTTTTGTGATAGAACCGACTGACAAAAAATTTGAATCCCACCACTGGATACAATGCTTCAAAGCAGACGCTCTTAATGTACTGACACCACCTAAATACTGCGAGTAAGCCTGGTGAACGTTACCCATTGTCAAAACGTAACTTCTCGTTTAATGTTTAACATCAGCGCACGGTGCAAAGATCAAGGATTGTTAAGTTCGCAAATCACTGTGATGAAACATTTTGGCGCGGGTGACCAAGCAGAATGTTTTGAGGGTGGGCCTCACAACTCCCTTTTGGTCTGTGCGAATTTACTTGGCCCACAAAATATTTATCAATCAAAATGATACTGATTGTTTGCAAGACATTAGGTTTGATGGCAGAAAAAATATAAGGCATAGATGTTTACAATATTAAGCTATGATTCGTGCTTCTTGCTAAAAATACTGTAATGTAAAAGTTTACATTGTGCCTTAAGACGGTTGAATATGAATTCGCAAATGGTTTCTCATGTCACGAAAAACTTTGCGTGCCAATAGTAGCCGACCCCTAATTTACTAGAAGCCTTAAATTATTATTGTCAAATCCTTTTGTGATCGAAGTGTCAAGTTGACGTTTCTTATTTCCAGTAAATTGGCTTGAGTATGATGTTGAAACTTGTGCAAACAAACTGCTTGAGCTATGTGAACTTTGTTCTAGTTTAAATTGAAGTTGTCTTGCCATAGATCATGTTACAGTTAAAGCGCTTAATACCCACCAGATAATGTGGGCCGTTACTGAAAAATTGTGTTTATTTTTGAATCTAGAAAGCATTTACGTTTCAAATTTTGAAATCTCTGTTTTCTTAATGCTGAAAACACATTTGGTGCATATGATAATAGCATCCAGTTTTTTTTGACTTTCGCAAACTAAGGACAAAGTATGCAATGGTTATAACCTGCTTTTCTTTTTCTTTTATTTCAATCCTTAATAGATAAATCTCTTTGATATAATTAACTTTTCAAATACTCGAGCAAAAACGCACTTTCTAATGTGTTTTAGTTCACTTGGGAAATGTCCACAACAAAATTTCGACAGATAAAAGTGTTAAACACATACGGGTACAATAATGTTAATTCATCACTAAAGAATTACTTTCCAGTGATCAAATGACGGAATATGAAGTAGTGTATTCTAGCCACATATCGAGTATACGAGAACGGCCACAACTGATAACACTTGTACAATGTGTAAGAACCAACCAGGGCAAACCCACCCAAGCTGATCAACGCATGTCTTACATATTTTCGACCAACATTCTTTTTTGTTGTCAGCATATTTTTTGCTCGAGAGCCATCTTTGTTCTCGTGAGGGAACGGTTTATTTGGAATTTCCTCTCCCAGAAATTTGCACAAGGGTTCCCAGCCTTCAGATACTTTGTACACCAGCAGCTTGTCTTTAGGCGCTTTCTGTATATTAAAACCGTTAAAATGTAATAATTAAAACTGGCTATTAAACAAAAAGAACGTAACAATTTTGTTGTGTCAAATTGTTGGACCTGTTTGGCATCAATGTGCTGGTAATATAAAAAAATACTTATAGCGTCCCAATTAATTAAACCTCTCAAATGAGGTAGTACAGTACGAACAACCGTGTTCAGCTAGCATTGGGCTTATTTATTGGCCATTATATTGCAAAAAATACAGTCCATTTTGAAGGCAGGCAATTTAGGTTCAACAGTTGCATTTTTTCCTTCAGCAAAAAAGTAAAAGAAAATATTATCTGTAACTATGTTTTTCTATCACGTTCTAAAGTTTCTGTCTGACACACAGATTGAAACTTGGTTTGCTTACCATTTGAACGTAGAAGTTGTGTTCCCTATACAGTTTCATTAAATAAGGTTTGTCTTTAATTTTCAACTTCCTGCTGGGCCATCTCGCAACTGTGAGGAGATACTCGTCTTAAAAAAAAAAATAATAATAAGAAAAGATAATTATACATAATGATTGCTAAACCAATACAAATTAACATAGGGTGATCAGTGGATTAAATGTTATACTATTCTTGACAAAACAGCTCCTCTCACATCATTTTCGGAGTTTTAATCAATGCACGGCAGTCATTGTATGGGCATTTCATTGAATGGTTTGCAGTTGCATAAAATTTTATCCGTGATTACACACAACAAGCATTTCCGAAAAAATCACTTATTATTGAAGTGTAGGTTCTCTCACCTCTAACTCTGGAGTAATAATGTTGAGTGAACGCGCTCAGAGTAAAGTTTGACATTATCCAGTAGATGAAGCTGCTGTTTGCCATGTCGATCTGGTGTGCAAGACTTCTGTACCACGATTCCTCATCTCGAATGGTGAGAATGATCTAAAACAGGTTAAAAATGACATTCGTTTGAACGAAAAAACTAAAATGTTGGCAGTAAGTAATAATTGTGCTGATATTACGTCGAAGTGTTGAAATAATCCTCTCATGCACCTTTCTCGTTATTGCGTTTTTTTTATATTTCGTATGTTTTCAATGCAATTATCGCCTAGACTAGATGGCCTAGTGGTTAGCACAACTGTCTTGTTGTGTTCACAAGGTTGTGGGTTGTAATCCTAACTCCGTTTGCTTGTGTTTGCTTGAGCAAGAAACTTAAGCGGCATTGCCTTAAGTTAAGGTTAAGGCCCTTAACCCAGTGGTTCACGATAGGTTGAACTAAATTTTAGTTATCAACTGCTTAAACGACAAAACAAATTAAAAAAAGAGATTCAACGGTCTTGCAATAAAACAGGCAGCTCGAAGGCGGACTGACTGTAAGCATAACGCATTCAAGCGTTGGCCGCCAACCGAGGATAAAAATAAAATAGTCAAAAAAACAATAGTAGTCGATACCTTGGCTTCTGGAAACGCCTGGGAAAGTTCCTCCCAATAATAACAACATGGTGTATCAACTACGGCGTCCACGTCAGTGTACATGCGGCGAAAATCATTGGCTGTTCCGCCGTTTTTAAATATTTTCGACCATTGCGCGTGTAGGAAGTACTGATTTTCAATGTAGCCATAAGTGCTATAACCCAACAAGTTTAAAGCAGAAGCAATGGTGGTTGTGCCTGTCTTTGCTATTCCTGCAACTATTACTTTCATTGCGACTGTAAAGTTTCTGCTACATCTGCAACATATACAAGTCGTGTACTTTGATTCTGATGTGCGCTTTTGCACTGTTTCTCGATAGAACAAACATCCAGTGCAATGTAGGTTTGCTTTCAAAACCTCAAAGTCAAACAAAACAAGGCACTGTAAACATACAGGTAACACGGATGCTAACTTGCTTTAGGTGGCCAGCGCCCTTGAAAGTTCTCTTTGATAATTCGCACATTTAAATTATTGAAGCCTTTTTAAAAATAAAATAAAATGAAATTTTTTGTACACCTAGAAAATATGAATTTGTTGAAATAAATAACGCGGCGAAATGTTCGCGAAATATAAAACTTTACGCGACACGCGACATATTTGCCACTGCAAACAAACGAAGAGGGCAAGTGCAAAAACAAATCAGGGCTATTTCTGTTTGTTGTTGTGCTTTATTTGGTTGGTTGGGGCCGTTTTAGTTTCAAAAAACGTTTCACTGTTTGCTAATACTGGTATATAGATGTTTTTTTTTATTCTCTTCTCTTGGCAGGACAATGCGGTGTTCACATGTTTAGCCCTTGGGAAAGTTGCTTGCCTTATTGCAGTTCTTGCCAATTATTTTAGGTTATTTGTTGACTAAAATAATTCTGAAACTAAAGTTATACTCGAGTTTTTAATTTCTGAATGAAACTCAACAAACGTACACTTATTTTGGTGTTTAGTTGAGAGAATAATAGCAGCTTTCTCATTTAACTTTGTTCCTTTTTGGTGCAGGTTTTTGTTGCACAACTGTCAAATGATAATGGTTTAAAAGTTGGGGGTTTTGCCCAATGTTCTCTGCTTTGTACTTACCCTACAACAAAAACATATAAAGAGTAAAAAAATGCTGCGAATAGCAACACAGAAATGCTGTGACCAATTACCTTCAAGATTTTTGCCTTTTCTCTCCACAAAATCAGGTATGCTGCTTTGTTTCATATGTGGTTGTGTCTTTTGTTGAAATTGTGTTTTTTTTTGCAGGAGCAGCTGTTGCAACACGACGTCATCAGAGCACAGATGATAAGGTTGAAGTTTTTGTCAATGACAAACCGGTTTATGTGAAACCAGGTACCATTGTTTTCTAAAATTAAGTTACCGATTATTGGTTAGGCACTTAACTAAAATGTTTCCAGGTTCAACTGTGTTACAAGCATGTGAAATAGCTGGAATCCAAATCCCCCGGTTTTGCTACCACGATCGCTTGTCTGTTGCTGGAAACTGTCGCATGTGTCTTGTTGAAATAGAGAAATCACCAAAGGTTTGTGATGCTTTCAAGAAACGCAAAAATGCATATAGATACACTCAAAAAGCACCAATATAGCTGATCTTTAAATAAACCGCACTTATTACATAAAATATTACTCGACACAAGAGATTTTAAACTGTGCGCCACAAAATATGCTTTAACTTATCTATTTCAGCCACAAGCATCATGTGCGATGCCTGTAATGAAAGGAATGAGGATCAAGCCAGATTCAGATGTTTCGAAGAAAGCAAGAGAAGGAGTGATGGAATTTCTGTTGGCAAACCATCCGCTTGATTGTCCGATTTGTGACCAGGGAGGCGAATGTGACTTGCAGGTCTGCATTAATATACGTGGAAGTTAAACTTTTGTATCTGTTTTTACAAGATTGACAACATCCTAACTAACATTGCCACAAATTAACTTGTTCAGTACATTGCAACCTAGACATCTTATGACGTAACAATGCGTCTGATGGGTTCTATCATCACGCCATGTCACGCCTGGTGTTTAAACTAGAGTAACCTGTGTTTTGGGTGCTGTGGTGTGCGTTTTTAAACGAGGTGGATTCTATTGTGGAGAGAATACAGTAAACATCTCGAAAGTTCTTGGTGTGCCAAAGACAGCGTCAACACAAATAGCAACAGTAGGGATATCTGACCCGACTAGTTTGCGACAAACATGTCACAAGAAGATAATCTTTTGAGTTATAGCTTTGAAATATTCTACATTAATGTGTTGAAATTTAACATTTGTTCCTATTTTTACAAGATTGACACCAACATTTTCATAGTAAATAAATGAGCTTTTAAGTCTGTTTTAAATTCAAGTAATCTTAAATCATAAGAGCTATTACAAATAATAAAAATTTTGGGACGTCTAATCTTAGGACGTTAAATAAAAAGTATGTAAGCTAGCCAAAGTTCTTTGCATATGTTTCATAACTTTATAGGTTTGGCACAAAATAACTTTTTTCAATTTTTAGGATCAATCAATGATGTTTGGCAGTGATCGCAGTCGATTTTTGGAACACAAGCGTGCTGTTGAAGACAAAAATATTGGTCCACTCATTAAAACCATCATGACCCGATGCATTCAATGCACAAGATGTGTCAGGTATGTGGGAAATTTTTTATCAGTGCTGTTTATAAAGTTTCAATCAGTTTGTAAGCATAAACAATCCGGGTAATTGCAAGAACTATTTTTCCAGTTTTTATGTAATTAACCGGAATAATAGAATAAACCGGATAAGTTTCTTAACAAACCGCTGCTAGATTTACATTTCATATGCTATTAAATAGGTTACATTATAAACCGTCGGTAGATGAATGCTTGATTTGAGCTTATGTTTAGCTGTTGTCAGAATTTTAATTGGGTGCCTTTCCGAGTTGTACTTTTTGTGAGGTTTTCTTTTTAAAAAACTTTTTTACTCAAGGTTTGCTGATGAGGTAGCAGGTGTATCGGACCTTGGAACAACAGGAAGAGGCAATGACATGCAAATTGGGACTTACGTGGAAAAAATGTTTAAATCTGAAATGTCAGGGAATGTGATTGACATCTGTCCTGTGGGAGCATTGACCTCAAAACCCTACGCATTTACAGCAAGGCCATGGGAGACCCGGTAAGCAAAATATCTAGCATAGAGTTTTTCAATTCAGTGTGCCAATTATAGAATCCTTGCCTAGCCTATATAGCAGTGGTTCCCGACCTGGGGTTCACAGACCCCCAAGGGGTCCTTGAGAAGGTTTCAGGGGGTCCGTGGAGGCAAACATTTGTAGTAGCATTCACAACAATACAATATTTTTAAGTTCCCAAAACGTTTTTTACAATCCTGCATATGAGTGCAAACTGTTTATCAAACCCTAATTCTGCCCAAAAAAGCGAAAGTAATAACGTATAATGCAGCAAACAAAAAACATAACAAGACTAAATTAAGTTGGGGGTCTGCAGACCTATAAAATTTATAAATTGGGTCCGTGACTACAAAAAGGTTGGGAACCACTGCTATATAGGGGTCGTTACTTATTTGCAATATGTGGAGTCCAATTCAATTTTTCTTGCAGAAACAATTAGTTTGTGAATTACCAGGTAAAGATATGTTGTAAGTAACCATTTAACAGAATGCGGTAAATATAAGTTAAAAAAATATAGAAACACCATGTTTTCATAAATATATACTTTGTAATGTCTGTACAAGGCTGATAAATTTGTATGTGTTGCCAAAGGTTGTACACATCTGGTTTGAAATGTTCAGTGTGTTTTAAAGTTTTAAAGTCTTGTATATTCTCCAGCAAAACTGAGACTGTTGATGTGATGGACGCCGTTGGAAGTAACATTGTGGTCTCCACACGAGCAGGAGATGTACTTCGTATTATTCCAAGATTGCATGAAGATATCAACGAGGAGTGGATTTCTGACAAGACAAGGTAACATTGTCTATGTTTTTGATGCGAATGTATTTTAAATAGTGAATATCAATTGTGATGCGAAATCATAGTTTTAATTTCCATCTGCTGCTTATTCTGCATTCAGTGGATGGGACTAACAACTCAATAATAAAACTATCAAATCAGTGTGTGTCTTGACCCATTCTCACTATAATCCACGTTGAATCAATTTGTTCATCGACTATCCTGACTAATAACTGTCTGAATAAACCAAAAAAAAAAAACTGGACTGTGTTATCAAATTTGAACTGTAATTATTTCTTGACTTTGACTCATCCCTTTAACTTAGTTAGAACCGGTTAACATATGTTATAACATTGTAGATTTGCTTACGATGGTCTGAAGCGTCAACGCCTCACTCAGCCGATGTTGAGAAACAAACAAGGACAGCTTGTTACTTGTTTGTGGGAGGATGCCCTTCCCTTTGTTGCTGAAAAAGTGGGACTCGACATATATTAACTTTTTTCTATTACTGAATTTTAACGTTTGTTTAGAAAAACAAATCAAGAAATAATTTTCTGTCGTGTCAAAAAGTCTAGCAATTGGCTCCTTTTTATGACAGGTTTCCAGGGTTTAACCGTTGGTAACTCACGCCCAGTCCAAAATAAAATGTAAAAAAGTTTCTAAAATCCTAAAATGATAATCATATTCAATTCTGTCACAGAAAATGTAAGCACGGCCATATGCTTGTGAAGGAAGTTGTTAATTGAAAATGTACTGTTTTCATTATGTTCCTAACAGCGACAAAATCTATTAACTAAACTGAAGCTTCCAGTACACTGTAATAAGTTTATTTTTGTTTTTGTTGTGCAATATAATATATAAAATCTATTTCGCTTACATAATAACATCCTCAGTCATAAACAAGATATAAAAATAGTTTACCAGGATATGAAATTATACAAAATGATAAAAAAAGGATTAAACGTTACAACCAGCATGTTACCCTTAATTAAAATGTTTTTTGTTTTTAAGCTATCGGCAACAGAAGGTAGCAAGGTTGCTGGCATTGTTGGTGGATTTGCGGATGCTGAGTCACTAATCTGTCTCAAAGATTTGCTGAATCATGTTGACAGCGAGGGGCTTTGCACAGAAGAACTTTTCATCACTGATGGTGCTGGGTAAGTTTCAATGTTGTGGTAATAAATCCTGGTAAATGGATTTTGGAATCATTCCCTGTTCTATTACCATTGTTGCAACGGTTTCTCTATAAACACTGAAGATGCTTTTTTAGCAAAATAAAAAAAAACATCGTGCAATTGTTTGCTATTAATTTGGTGTTTCAATGTCCTATACACAATGTTTTCATCAGGGTTAATGGCACAATAGCACATTTTGTTCTTATTGTACCAAACACGGTGATTACATGAAAAACTAACTTACACAAACACAATGACAATACATACATTTTCAGGGGTGTAAAAGGTGTAATTGATATACACGGCTTCCATAATTATCTTTTGTAGTGAACCAAACAAGCCAGAAAGCTATTGTCAACCAGCTGTGTCACAAAAGTTTTGGAAGTCTAAAAGAAGTTCATGTCCATTTAACAGAAATAATGTGAGTTCAAAGCAACTGTTTTTGTTACAGCACTGATCTGCGTTCAAACTATCTCCTCAACACAACCATAGCAGGAGTCGAAGAAGCCGATTTAGTTTTGTTGATCGGCACAAACCCAAGATTTGAGGCTCCACTTTTCAATGCAAGACTCAGAAAATCGTAAGTTTTTATCATTTACATTTAGTGTATGTTACATTTTTAACTTCACATTTTTTACTTTAGGCACTTTTTTAATAGTATAGGCGGCTAGCTTCCAAAAGCTGATTAAAGTTTTTTGTTACTTTATTGTTGATGTAAAACTTTCCAGCTTTTTTTCAAAATCGTAAGTTTTGTAGGTTGTGCATTTTTCATCACAAAAATATATTTTGACTAATGCCCTACAATGTATTGAAATTAACTGTGCTCAGTTTGTAACTATTCGTAATTCACTTTACAGAAACAAATTTTTCGTTGGTATTGTAGGCAACTACTTCTAGGAAGCTTGTATCAAATGAATACATCCCTTCAAACATTACAAGCTCTGTAGCAGTGTTAGTGTTCATTGAAAAACCTTTTCGTAGCAGTTTTGTTGTTTGCAAAAATACAAACCCAGTGAAAAGGGTTTACTTAACATCACACAGTATATTGTTATGTTGGACCACTCAGTAACATTAAATATATTGCATTGCAATGCAGGTGGATTCACAATGAACTTGAGGTGGCATTGGTTGGAAGCAAGGTGGATTTGACTTATTCGTATGAACATCTCGGAGACTCCACTACTACTCTGAAACAGATCGCAGATGGAACTCACCCATTCAGCAAGGTGTGACCTAACCACAACTTAGATTGTTGAAGTAGATAATGGAGTATCATATTGTTGCTTCCAATTAACGATATGTGATGATACAGTTTTATCAGATTTTTATATGAGCTATGAGACCACACCATCTGTTCTATTCATGAGCTTTTTATGAGTTTGAGTAATAACTAAAGCATACAAGCATACACATTTTGTTACAGATTCATTTTGAATAAGATTTAGAGACTTACAACTCCTGTATAGGCGAAATATGGATCTCGAATTTTAACACTCTCATGTTTTCTGATTTTGACTCAAAGGCATTTGCTTCTTTATCATCACTTACTGAAACAGTTTGACTTGATCATTGTTGACATTAACATGTCTTGCCTTCAAAACAGAACTATGTGGTTTATCGTCAAATTACTGAGAGTATGTTTTGTTTCCATGGTGTTGAATTGTTTGTCATTTTTTGTGTGTGCATACTTTGCGGAAACCTTTTTAATTAGTCAGGATCTAATGGCTCAATATACTTACAAAGTAATGCATCTCGCAGGAATTTAGTTTTGGTATAGTTTTGATGGTATTGCGTTTTATTTAAGCTTGTTAAACAAATAATTTTCCATCTCAGCGACTGAAAGACGCCAAAAACCCGATGGTTGTCGTGGGAAGTGAAGTATTTTCACGTGAAGATGCGTTCGGAGTTCACGCTGCAGTTTCCGCGATCGCACAGAACGCAACAGTGACGTCACAAACGAACAGAGGCGATGGCGGCGCGGACTGGAAGGTTTTGAATATTCTGCACAAGGTAAAAGCGAAAGCTCCACTTAGATTTTTTTTAAATATGGCTAAACCTGTTGAACTACATGACACAGGAATTTAATACTTTATTGGTTGGTGCGTTGCAAATTGTTCAAAAACATTTTTTAACTTTGGTTAAATTTAACAACTTTTGCTCCTGTTATTCCTAAAATATTTGTTTTGGTGTGCGCAAGTCCTTAAGGTTATAAGAAGTTGTAAGGTTTTGATTTACCAATAGCCCTTGGTTGGGGCATCACAAAGTGTTTCCTGACATTTAGTTAGGATTAGATCCACCCTTTTTACACTGAAAATTTAATGTAAACGTCATGTTTTACTTTAATATATTGGCTGGACTGTTTTGTTAATTTAATATAACCTAACATTTTCACCCGTTTCGCTTTGCAGGTTGCGAGCCAAGTTGCAGCTCTTGATCTTGGCTACAAACCAGGAGTGGACCACATCAGGAAGAATCCTCCTTCTCTCCTCTTCATCCTGGGAGCAGATGGAGGAGCAGTGACGAGAGAGGATCTTCCTAAGGATTGCTGTGTCGTCTACATCGGTCATTATCTCAGCTAAAATTGCCATATATAAGCTATTGCTGCTAGGCATAATATTAAGTTTATAGAGCTCTTCTGGCAAATGTATTTTTATTCCGACGTTTCGACGTCCTGTACAGGTCGCCTTCATCAGGGTAAATAACACTGAATGCGACTAGTGCAGTGCACGATAAACAATGACCGTATTATTTTTTTTAAATGTGTGTTCAGTACAACAAACACCAATAGCCAGTGTGATTGTTAATAGCTTAGCTAAAAATGGCCTGATGTGTAAGATAGGATATGCTTTTGCCGCTAGACGTCGCCTTTGGACAAGTTTAATTTTCGCTTTTATGTCGGTTACTATGAAGAGCCTGTTGTTGTTGTAATAAAACACTTCTTTCGTCGTTTAAACACATCTGTTTTGAACCAATAACTAAAATAGCTTATGCGAATTTTGGACACAACAAAAATATTCATCTATTTCTGACAACACACTCCTTATACTTATGACGTATATTGTTGTTTACAGGTAGTCATGGCGACGTATCGGCTCCTTTCGCTGACGTCATACTTCCGGGGGCGGCTTACACTGAAAAACCGGGTACTTACGTCAACACGGAGGGTCGCGCCCAGCAAACACAGGCAGCCGTTTCGCCACCAGGTAGCGCTAGAGAAGACTGGAAAATCATCAGGGCGCTATCAGAGGTTTGTGATTCCACTGTGGTTGGAATTGTAATTGTTTGAAATATATGATATTTTGTGTAGTGATCGATAGTTGTTTTTGCTGCTTGTTTTGTTTTTATAAAATACCTTTTCAAAAGCCTCTTTCATGTATATTGTTGTACACTAAGCCTTTTTGTATTTTTTACTTTTTTTTCTAGTTACCAAAATGAAAACAACTTATCTAAAATTGTGCACTGTAACTTTTGATCTCAAATAAGTCAAAATTTTAAAATCGGGTATTCTCATTGTTAACTTATTGTTACGTCACAGATATCCGGTATGACGTTGCCGTACGACGACTTGGAAGGGGTGCGAAGTCGGATGAGCGAAGTGTCGCCGAACTTGACGCGTTATGACGCAGTGGAGAGCGCAAATTATTTCAAACAGGCGGCGGAATTGGCAAAAGTAAAAAAAAAATGTTTTTAACTTTGTTCCAAATTTAATCGTTGTTTCCAAATATTAGACTAAACTAAAGAAACTTACATAATTTAAAATTGTATATAAAACGGGCTACATAACCATAAACAAATTGTTTCGTTGTGTTTTATTATTTTGCAACTACTGGTGTTGCTTTTCTCCTATTTTTTTCACTTTTCTAGCTTGCAAAACCACAACTAGTCAGCAAACCGTTGCAATCCTCACAACTCTCCCTCGCCGACTTCTACATGACAGGTAAGAAGAAACCATGTAAGAAGGGTCGAAGCAAATAAAGAAAATCTTGAGTCGAAAATATTTTAAATGACTTGTTCTTTTTCTCTTTGACGCTAGTGAAGAATTCTTTTAAGAGAGATTAAGATTTTTTAACACAACTGACACCGCACGCGCAATTCATTTTTGTTGACTTCTGTGTGCCGGTTGCTCCATTGCTTTTTATGACCACCTGCATTTTTTAATGTTTGCTGAAGCTGGTTTTAAAGCAACCAAATTTTGTTTTTAGATTCCATCTCCCGCGCTTCGAAAACGATGGCAAAATGTGTGAAAGCCGCAAATGAAGGTCTGACACCGGATCTTTGAATTTCCTGTTTAACTTCCGGAAAAAAAACTCCTGATTGAAAAGTTTATTTATTTCCTGTCTGTCTGTATGAGTGGCATATCTGGTTTGCGTTTGTTCTCAAATACAAAAAATCGATATTGAGTTCAAGTAATTAAAGGCTTGTTATTTACTACCACGCGTAGCGCTATGGAGCTTTTCATAGGCTGATTTGAATTCAGTCCGACGTAACTTGAACATAAGTCGTCCAGGCATTAACACTGTGAAGAGTGCCATTATGTGCATCAGATGCATATTCCTGTTTGTTTTATGGTTCGGCTTCGTAAAATGACTTCAAATCTGAAATTTTACCACCACGCAATCGACTAGAAAAAATTACCGCAAAGCATCTATGGGCATTAATAGCTACATTTTTGTTAAAATTGCTTTTTTTGCGTAGGTATTGTGGGGTAAATGTTCAGGTATTTGCTGTGCGCAGAGTTGGTCAAGTTTTTTTAATCATTTTTGAATAAAGTCGCAACAAATAAGAATACTTGTATGGTGTCGGTTGAGCCCTTACAGTTAAAGTTATTTGAGATGAGTAGGCTGCATTTCGCTTGGTGGAAGAAAACAGAACACAATTAAACAGCGTTTCAAACCCCTTAAGGACAATATGAGGCAATATTACAATAATGAAAATGTATTTTTTTGTGAAAATAGAATTAGTTCGGAAATACTTGCGTTGGTAAAGTGGTTGCTTACTAAATAAAACGTTCACTGACTTTTTATTTAGACCCTTGGTTGAGAAGTAATGCTACTGTACAATCAGCCAATCGGAAATGCCTTCGTAACGTTATGAAGCGAAAAATGTAGGGCACATTTGGTTGATCAGGTGGTGCGCTCTTTGGCTGCATCAGAAATCAGTTGGACGTAATTACTCGTAGAGAAATTTCGCCTGACGGCATTAAAATTAGGTTTGGCCAAATCTTTAGACTTGGAGAATAACGCAGGGTGTTGGGATGTACACACAAAGGTTTATAACCACATAATCAACAAAATTATGATCAAAACATATTGATGTTAGAACTTTTTGACATTTTGACACAACTTAAATAATACAAAGGCGACCCAAAAATAAACCTTTGCCAAAACTTTGTTTAATGCATATGAGTGGTTCAGGACCGAGCATTTTTTTGTATTTTTAATTAAAAAAAAACAACTACATGCCAACGGCGTTTTTGTTTCCACCGAAATTAGTTTAAAATAGGCACATAGCACACGTTTTCTACGTTTCTTTCTATAGGAGATCGTTTCTCCAAAAAAGGTAATCGAATTTCTTGAGGAAAAAATCGAATCATTCCAAATGCCAGGGTCGGAGTCTAAATTTAGCTCAAGAACGCAAAGGTTTTTATTTGTGCTAATGCATGAAGAAAAAAATAGCCCGACGTAACTTTAATTATAAATTTGTCGACGGTCATAACATGGTATTTTTGTTCTAATTTTTTAAATATTTTTTGTAAAACTACATTTTATGTTAAAACATTAGTAATATTTGTCCCAAAAACAAGAACAACAACGTGAAACAAATTTAGGACCAAATAAACAAATACAAAATTTTGGAACAAACCGCCAAACACACAAAGCATTTCAAGCCTTTTGTTGTCCCCCGCATATTTAAGAACAAGCAACCGTCTACACTGCAAACTTTTTTCTTTTTTTTTGCAACAAGGAAGGGCCGGTGCTTCTGGCCGATTTCGGATGCAGCAGCTAATTACTACCAAGATCGAAGTCGGAATCATGAGCGTGTTTCTCTTTTTCCTCCGGCGTGTAATAGTCGGTGTTATTGCTCCATCTCCGATTTTTGTTTCTTTTATTCTCTTTGTCAGTGCGCGCTTTTTCGTCGCGACTCAATAACGATTCTTTTCACTGCCATCTCGTCATCTATGCGAGGTGCTCTTATTGTCTTTGGCAGTGCTTGATCGTAGCAAAATGCAATGGATACCTTATGACAGTTTTTCTTAAGATCAGCAGGTTTAGCTACGTTTTTAGAGAAAGTTACAGGGCAGGTACATGGTTTTAAATTTAATATTTTGCCAGTAAAACGCTTAAAATTATAACATTTGAAAAATGCACTTTGTAAAGGCAAAGATGCTAAGCAGAGCACAAACTTTGTTATGAATTCATCTTGTTTTGCTAAAGTAATATAAATTTACAACAAAAGCATTTTATGTTGGCATTTTTGAATAATATTGACAACTGTCACGTTTATATGAGTTAGGTTTATTTGCAAGACGGTGTTGTTGTTTAAGAAATGTTTTCTAAAACCTTTGCAGTTATTCAGTCGTCACAATACCGCCATTGTTTATTGTGGAATTTTCCATTGTGCAGCTGTGCAGACTGTAGGCGGTGTTGGTTGCAGTAATTTGCTTGATTAAAAATCAATTTTGTTTGACGAGTATTGGAGGTAGCATTCTGCTGGTGTCCAATAGTCAACTGTGCGGTCGTTCAAGGCTCACCGCTTAATCTGCAAGCTGCTTTAAGAGGTAGGCTGTGCTACTAAAACTTACACTATATAATATGACAGCCAAATGTGTATTACACTGGCTTAAGGCTTCTACGAATACAGGCATTCTCGTTGTGTTGTTTTGTATTACTGCTGCCTTAAAATACCGAACAAACGTTTAAAGATTATGGCAACAAGTCTAAAAATGTCCACAAACAAGGACCACCAAAAAAGCAGCTGCCATGTTGCTTAAATTTCAGAGTTTTTTCGAAGACCTGGCATTTTTGGTTACCCGGTCATGAAGCAGAACAAAAACATTGGCTTGTTACGTTTGAAGTTTAGTTAAAATGACCTTTTGAAATCTGACACGAATAGCGCCTTAAACCAGAAACCACCAAATTGTTGTTTGTACGATTGCACTGTACATTGTGTCAGATGTCATGCATTATCGATGCAAAAGATTAGACTTGGTATTTAATCCACGACCCTGCCCAGTCTGGTCAATACTAAATCCACGCCACATTTACTGTCATTCAATGCTGGGCTTCAAACCACAAATATTCTCCGAGACGTAAACTAAACGCTTAGTACAAATCTAACAGTCATTTTATGTTGAAATAGTTTGACCTAAAAAGCCACTAACTGACGCTAACTAAAGTTACATACAAAAGCGTATCCTACATTAAAACTTAAGGCCGTAATTTAGTTCAATATGCGTCAACATATTCACCATTAAAAAATAAAAGATGTCTATTGATCTTTCAGTGTGTAATAACTGCTTAAGGCTACTGGCATTGATGTTTGAATTGCATGTTAAATACTAGGTTCTTATGGCATGCGGTTTGTATCAATACATCGTGTTGTTCGTAGCACACAGAAGGTAACAACAGGTTTGGCCTCCATTGCATAATTTCTACATATCTTTTCCAATGAAACGGCCACAACTTGAACTTATAACTTTACCAATGCGACGAAAAAGGTTTGTCTGTTTAAGTCCTTTTTCTTTCAAACAAAACGTACTTTTAACGCGATTGTATGCGATATGATATGTATCGTTTGTGCTATGCGAGAGGAATTACTTTAAAGCAATGGTTCTTAACCTTTTTTCCTTGCTGCACCCCTTTCCAATCACCAACCAATTTTCGCACCCCTTTCTAATCACCAACCAGTTTTCGCACCCCGCTGGGTTTTTGTATTTATATATAATAGACCTAACCAACCTTAATGATTCAGCATCCCCGCACCCCCTAGGAGCAGTTCTCGCACCCCTGGTTAAGAACCCTGCTTTAAAGCGTTTCGTTGGCATGTGTAACATTTGATATAGGTACACATTTGAATGTAGTTTGTTTATGCCGAAATTCCAAGTTACATTATGACGAACAATTAACACTATAGGTGGTTTAGTTCTACGGCACGGTTAGATGATATTGCGTCATGTACAGCTTTGAAGTACTTGAGAATGGTATTTTGTTGAGCATAATTACAAGGTTATGTCCACACACGAGTCGACCAGAAGCCACTGAATGCAATGCTGTCTTTTCGACGGCACCGTTTGTTTTATTTGATTGTGAACTGCACGATCTTTTGAATTGGCTGTTTGTCACGCGAAAATGTTCTGTTAATTTCCTTGAAAACATCATAGGCCATGAATTGCGGTTTTCGCGCCTTTATATAATGTTTGTCTTAGAAGCGAATGGAAGTTGTTTGCGCGAAATAATGTTGTAAATTGAAACCGAAGCTAACATTTTTACAATATGTTTTGATTGTTTAAACTGTTTACGTTTTTTTGAGGTTTTTAGGGTGGCAAGCATTATTATTTTGCAAACGGTTTGTGTCGTCAAACGAGTGCTTAATTAACTAATTTTCCATTGCAATCGTAAAAGAGTTTTCGTCATAAAATTTCAAGACACTTTAAGCATTACACAGCGAAAAGCGTTTTCTTGTGTTACTAAGCCCCGTCTAAGAACCTTTTTCACACTCTTATCCCTTTTTCGACTTTTCTAACTTCTGACGCCCTCCCCTGCATAGTGACGTCACTAGCCACGTGACCAATGTGCGCCTGAAGGTGCATTAATTATTTAATATTGGTGGTGGCGTTTAAAGGGGTGCGCATGCGCAGTGGGTAGCCACGCGATGTACTGTCGTTGGGGCGGCCTGGTGGTTCTTGAAGCTGAAAACTTAATTTGATGGAGTCTTGGTCTAAGTTTCGTTCGTTTGTGTTTGTGGTCAAAACCTGAAACAAAAAAATGTGATTTTGTTTTGGGTTTTCACCCAACATAAATAATAATTAGTGTGTTGGTAAAAAAGGGTTTCGTAAAAACGGCGACCTGCAAATGCACCCAGGACATTACATGTTATTCACAATCTTCTGTGACGTTCACAGTGTTTGTAAGCTGCACTGGTGTACGTTTATATGTATTCAGTCAGTAGCAGAGGTAAAAACCAATACCGTAACACGCGTAACTTTGCGTCGGTCGTCCCCAACTGAAATAGCGCGAGGTAATTTTATTGATCCGTGGCGGTGGGGGCACCGCATCTGTTCTCTCATTATGCCTAATTCGCTTCATCTGTGCGTGTCGTAAACTAGCGAGTTTATTGCCTCGCGCGCCCGCTCACAACGCACGTAAAAACGACATTTATAACCGAACGCGACACGCGACATGTTGCGCGCTAATTTGTTCCGTCGCTTTGCTTTTCCTATCGACGTCATCTCACTTGAAAGGTGAAAGCTACTTGACCCGAGAATCAGTTTGTTAAGTGCCGCATCATCCCTGTTAATTCCCCCATCAAAATTAACCCCGCATTTTTGACCCAGATCGCTCTTGATTAAAGTTTATTTTTCACAATATTTATCCTTTATTTGTTTACTTAACAGTTTTCTAAATGCATGACGTCATTGCTTACGTCATACTTTCTATATGCTTACGTCACGTAGACTATACTTCGTTTATAAGTCGCAGTATAATCTTTTAACATTTAGCTGTATTGACGGGAACAACAATTGTTGAAACGTGGATAGCAATGTATAGTGCATTATACAAGCCCTTTGACTTTTGGGTATTTATTTATTCTAGTCACTTTTTTTTAAGTTTCCGTCTCGTGTTACTGAATTTGTGGACCTGACTTTACATTTGTTATCATTTGTGTCGAAATTAATCCAACTATCGGGCTTGATTCGGATTTTGTTTAAAAATTGGGCTGGAGCTGGGTTTCGAGTTTGTACTTTTCGCTCGAATACTAACCGTTCGCTGGTTAAATTGGGACTATTTCAATGATTGTTCAAAAGGGAAGTTTCTCTCTTAGGGGTCGGCAGTAGTAAAAAGTTTTTATTGCTCAGATTTATAATGATACACTTACTGTAAAACTAACGATAAAATGTTTGTCTTAGTACCGTATTTATTTTAATGTGGTAGTTTTAATTATTCCAATACATGCCACGTAACTGTCGAAGGTTTTGACGCAAAGCGTTTAATGGCCGAGATCCACAAACACATTCTTTTACACAATTACGGCCATTCGGTGCATATTTGCGGGAAAGTTTGAAATTGGAAAAGCGACAGATCAAAATACTAAGACTCCAATTAAAAGTTTATTGTTGTACAAAGAAGTCGTTGTATGAAAGCAATTCAAAGATCTCGTTTTGTAAGTTGATTTTATGCGTTTTTTGGGGGTGGTCAATTGCGCGAAGAGTAGTTTACCTTGTTTGTGACATTCATAAGTTTAATGAAGAATATAATGGCCTAAAATACATCTCAGCGTTTGTCGATAATTGTAATACTAAAACATGTCGCCTTAGTCTACTTGATCATTATATTCCTCATTAAGCCTACCTTCTTCGTTTAACTTTTGTTTCGTGTTTACCACTAAACACGTTGTTTGCAGTCAGTATGATTCCCTATGCTTGGTTCCGTATGCAATAGTCTTGAGGTTAATTATTACCGAAGTATATTTTGCCATGATTTGTTAAGTAAGTACTTGTTACTGAGTTGTCCGCAATTAAGTGCATGATCTCAAATATTTAGTCCCAATGAAGGTCCAATGGGCAGCAATCACAAAAAAACTCCCAATCATTTCAATACAGTTGAGGTCTGTGAGTCATGGTCAGTGTGTGTTCTGGCCTGTTTATATTTGTGTATTTTTTTTCCACCAAATTTAAGTGCAAGGTAAAGCACTCACATAAAGTCCTCAACATCTTTCAAACCAAGTCGTGGTATGAGTTGAGGAGTTCAGGTCTTAAGGGGATTAAACCCGTATACCTTATGCTGGAACCAAGCGCAGAGTTAAAGGACCAGAGACATAGCACCAAGGCAATTAGTAACCAGCATATACATTGGCAATGCGGGATTGGATTATGCTACAAAGGCACGGCTTGATGCACGCAGTCTGGCTTTCAAGTCCAGGGACATAATTCCCACGAGTGCTTGGAGGTGCTGCTGCTGTGATTGTGGCGATGTCACAAGACGATTTGAAGAGTTTCTTCTGTTCTGAAGCAATTACCAATGTTTACAAACCGCCATATTTAAGCTGTTACGCAACACAATGCTACACAATCAATACGTAATATAAGACCGTCTATATGGGACACTTTTAAAAACAAACATTTCCTGGTTAAAATCTGTCAGCTCTTTTATTGTAGACAAATATTTTTCGTTTTAAAAGCATCTTCAGTGTCTGTAAAAAGTGCTATCCCTAACTATAACACGTCACTGTAGGTACGGGTTATTGTTAACCTTTTTAATTGGATAATATAGAAACATTTGTTCTGTAACAAATTTTGAACAGACGGGCAAGTACCGCGATTAGGTTGATTTGTTCATTAAAACAAACACAAATATCCTCTTGGAACAGTAAAATTTACGAAGTGGGTTTTGTGTTTCCTAGATAAATTTAATTGTTAAAGCGTCCCGTTGTTAAAATTTTGCGAGCGTTGTGTTCAATTTCAGCATTATGTCTCACGCGATTTCTCAGTTGCGCAATATGTTGTTTTGCACTCGACCATTTATTGCTTAACTGCCACAATGGCATGTAGATAGGCACAAAAAGTAGTCACATAATGTGAGTATCTTTTGGTTTATTAACATATCATTGACCTTTGGTTTATTTTCTCAACGAACATGTTTAAAATTTTCCTTAGTGGTTGCATACGTCCAATAACGTAAAGGTAGGGTGCAAAAAAAACCCTTAGTCATTTTTTTTTCGACTAAATGTTACAGATTACGTTTTTTTCCGTCTATGCACAACATTACTTGATTTACAACCAGGTAAATTTGACATTAATTGAGGGTAGACACGAGGAAATATTGTCTACCAGTTTCAGTAATTTAGTCTGTACTGTTTTTTACGATGTTACCCAACTGATGAAAATCATGGACATAAGTTTGTTCTTATTTTGGAGGACATTTTGTTTATTCTTGTGAGATAAATCCTGAACTCTAAGCATGACAATATCTATTCGGCGTGAAAACTTTTTCGTTTGTGGTGCTCTCGGGGAAGATGCCCGGTTCCGATGAAGTTGGGTAATATTTTTCGGCAACGTACTTTAGCCGTTGGCGTCAGAGGACCTCATCAATTATTCAAACGGCCACCCCGGGCCTTTCCTGTCTGTCGTTTTCACATTTAGTCAAAACCCGCTGCATCAGCAGGTTCACGCTTTGTGACGTAGACATTTAACTCGTTTATGACGTAACTATCGCGATTATTAATTGACTCGTTCAATTTAGTGATTTTGAGTGCTTTTGAAGTGTTCCGTTCCGTTTTAAAGACGATTAGAGACAGTTGAGACAGTGGCCTGAAAGTTGTTTCTAAAAAAGTTTGTTTCCAAGTTATGTGCATGGTCTTGCAAGATTTCTTTAAAAGTGGCCAAATCTTTCTTGTGAACATTAGTAAACTTACTTGAGAGTTTTGACCTTTATTAACCTGATGTGCCAGATACGTCAGATACACGTTTAGTAACAGTTTTATTCTGACGGCCTAAGGCGCACTTTAAAAGTTATTCAGGTGACTTTTCCAGCAGCACTTGTGATGTCATAGAAATGTTTGTGTGAAGTCATAGAGATGGAAACAAGTCAAGGCCATTTTCAAGGTCATGATTTTTGTCGAAATATTTTTCACCTAAAAGTATTTGGCGCACATTTATCATAAAAAGCAGTTGCATGGTAAACAGTAATCATTGCGTTTGTTGCTCTGGTGCCCAAATACACCTGAAAAGTGCGAAATTAATTTGCTTGTTGTCAGAAATGACGAAAAGTTTCGAGCACTTGAAGGCACCACATCGAGATATGAGATTCTCTTTTTCTCTCTCGAACATTTCTGCATCGCGATGACGCGTCACGCGTGGTTAAAATGCGTAGTCGAGGTGCACTTATGACGCAACAATACCCACGTCTCTATTGTTTCTCAGAGCATTGATATAAAAATAAACACAATTGTACATTGTTTGTAATTTAGCTTAAAATTTCCTAGTGATCTTGGTTGTATATTGGTTGTATGTTTTTTGTGGTCATTAAAATCTGGATACTTTTTTAGCAGGTGCAATAGTTAAGTTAATTTTATGAATTGTGCCACTTTACAAGGCGTTTGATCTTCAAGCAAAACACGTTCCAAACACGTAAGTTTTACATCAGCTGTATCCGAAATAACTGATTCGGTTGATTGAGCCCAAAGGGAAAATGTTCCGTTCCGTTTTAAAGACGGTTAGAGACATTCGAGACAGTGGTTTAAAAGTTGTTTCTATAACGTGTTCCTAAAAAAGTTTATTTCCAAGCCTTGAAATAACTGATTCGGTTGATTGAGCCCAAAGGGAAAATGGCTGCAAAATACTTGCTCACTGAAGCGTGTCACTTAATTAAAACTCGCCGGTGCGTGACGTTTCTGGTCGCAGGTGACCAGAGGGAGCTTCATGAATATTTCAAATTCAAAGCAGGTCAACTGTTAAAAGTCTCAGATTGCTTTGCACCACGAATACAGCGACAGAAGGGGACAGATAAACATACGAAACGGAGTTGCTAATTTAAATGTTTTGTAAAACAACGACAGCTGAGTTCTTTTTGTGGTGAATCTTCTTAAACGCGTGATTCTAAAACTTGTTACGTCAGCGATTCGATCAAATGTTCATCCAAAACCGGTTTAGCCTCACCCCGTACTGCGAAATATAAATGAATATATTTTACTCATGTTTTTCACTTTATTTCTTAAGCAAAACAGCTAATTGTATTACAAAACTGTATTAGCTGATGCAATAACTCGGTTGGCCATTGAATATGTTTATCCATAGCTTTTTTGGGACCAACGACACAGTTCGGAAAAATAATGATTAAACAAGCAAAACTTAGGACTTTATGCAGATCTTTATAAGCTCAAATCTTTTTCAAAAGCACGTTACTTTTTTGTTATAAGTAGGTAATGCGGCTCGTTAAGTAAACAAAATGGTGCGTTTTGGTAAAGTCTGGCTGTTCACGAAAAGGCAAACAAGTTGACGATTCTTAGCGCTTAAAAATAATAAAATTCAACTGAAAATTAGCACTGTTAAATAAAACAAACCAAATTACAACTCTTAAAAATAGTTACTTTAAAATAGATATTTGGATTTTAAAGAAGTTGTATGGAAAAGGTAAATCAAAATGTTCATGTGTAAACGACAACATGTGCTTTGTGTTTGAACATGGCCTAGTTTTACCAAATAGTGGAAGCCTCGCTGATGCAGTTGCATATAGGTCATTCAACTGCTGAACATAATTATTATTGATCGTTTAGCTAAGATGAACCTGTGCACGTCTTGATCGAACTCAAAGTCAGAATTGCTCTTTTCCGCTTCACTCTTTCTATTAGGGCGCTCGGCTTAAATCAGAACAACAAACAAATTAGTGCAGTATGATTTCTATGATTGACTTATTCAAATAGAACCGATATTTTAAAATGCTTCAAGAAACAATTTTGACATTATTTTGAAATGCTGGTTTTAACCAAGAATGCTTTTAAAATGCTTTTAACATAGTTTTTCAAATCCTACATTTTTCAAATTTTACATAAATTTTAATAAATTATTTTAAAATGACGTCATAATTTTTCAGGGCTTGAACAAAATTTCCCTCCGAATGACGTAATCGGTTGGTGACGTCATGTCAACACTCACCCTGTTGGAGGTCTTTTTCACCCCCCTCACGGAAGAGAAAATTCGAGAACAGGAGAGGACCGTCGCGTTGACAAACGATAAACGAAGGAAGAAGACTTTCAAGGTCAGTCTGTGAAGGTCATCGAAAAATACATATTTTTTTCACGAGCTCGCCCATGCAGAAATTGTTTTGACAAACTTGTCTATGTTAAACGGATTAGGGTGGTTTGATGCCATAGTTCGTTGGCAGTTTGTTCGATAATACGATATAACGTAGTGTGCTGGTAAGAAAACCTCCTACGCCATAATATATAATAATAATAATAGTGACAAACTTAACTTAATCGGTTTAGGTTAAATAACCAACGTTGCTGAAACGGAACAAAATAACTGAAAAAACAACCGTGAAATGTTAGTGCTGATTTATATAATTCTGCTTTGTTTGGGGTGCAGCCTAAAATATTTCGCAAGACATTGTTAAACTGTGATTATGTATTCGGCGGGATGCAGAAATTTGAAGTTAAGATTAAATTCGCAGTCGAGTTGTAAATTTGATTAAAACATAAAAATATGGAAACTTTTACAAAACCTTTCTTAAGAATATTCTGATATGTTTTAATAGCGTTTCAACACACTGTTAGGTAGATTGAATTAGTAAAAGGGGCCAATGAGTTTGATCAAAACTTTGTGTATTATGTTTTCTCTCGGTCATTGGCTTTAGAATCTTCGGTAGCTTGTTTGAACCGTTTATTTAAGTTTTTACCTTTTTTATATGAAGGGTAGCACCTTTTTTAAATTAAGCATCACCACATATTTCACCATATGATAGAAGTTAGAATCATTATAGGCATAAACTATAGTGATTTACCAGTGTGGAATATTTCAATTTTGGAAAAAGTTGACTTTCAAGTCTAACTTGATGTTGTGTGGAAGGTCCTGCTTTCCTTCGAGTGCAGGCATCTACATAATGACCTTTTAAAATATTTATGCGGCGTCTTTTAGCTTCTTTATCCGTCGATCGATGCCTAACTTCCTCATGTGCGTGCGCAACCCCCTTTATTTTGGGGTTCTTGACATTTCGCTTTGCCTTCATACGGGCTCGGGACGCTACACTCAATGCATTAGACCGGATTTGTACCCGTCCATAACCGATACCAGTCGAATCCCGGTATTGCGCTGAAAAATTCGGGAAACTTTTCCCGAAAGCCACCCCCTTCGCCGCCTTGTCAATACTATTGATTTTCCGTGGAAACTCCTTCCTCTCATTCGAAGTTAGCCAAGTTAGAGTTCGCCTTCCTTGCTTCTTCTTTGTGTTTTGCTTCTGCTGTTTGTATTTGAGCAGCATCGAATGCAGAGCACACAAACAACGAAACTATCGACTTTTTCTTTATGCAACTAAAGCCACAATAACCTTTGTATTGTTTAGTAATGCTGCGTGTGCTTTCCAAACAAAACGTAATTTGCAAAACAACTTTGGAACACTATATACAGATCTGTTCATGAGTTTAATGGTGAAAATAACGGCCCAAATAGACGTAAAAACCGACATGCTTTGCTGAAACGTTTGAACAATAAAGCATGCCGCATTTGACGTCCATTTGGGCCGTTATTTTCACCATTAAATCCCTGTACCTTTCTTAACGAAAAATGTAGATTTTAAAGTAACGTTTGTGTCTGAGTTTGTTTAACGAACTATCGGTCAAATCTTAATCAATAAAATCAAGCTAGCGTTTCTCTCATCCTACTTATTATAATTTTTAGGAGGATGAGGCGGAGGAAGCATCAAAAAACTCTCACGCGACCTCTGACCTCGAGGCGGGGAAAACCCTACCCGAATACCTGCAAGGGGATGTCCCTGAAGATTATAAATTCCGCCCTCTAGTGGACCCAGATCATTATTACGACGACAAAAATGTAAGTGATCAATTGTGAAACAAGAACTGCTGTGTTATAAACTACGTACGAGCATATACTGGCAACTGTTGGTTGGGAAAGTTGAGCGATTTCAAGCATGGGGTTAATGTTCCCACAAAGGGCGCATGGGTTTTTCTGGGGTTCTTATGTTTATGTTGATAAAAATTTGTTTAATTTACTACATAACGTGTGAAAGCTCC
The DNA here is from genome assembly GCF_965637545.1 of Phallusia mammillata. Classification (NCBI taxonomy): domain Eukaryota; kingdom Metazoa; phylum Chordata; class Ascidiacea; order Phlebobranchia; family Ascidiidae; genus Phallusia; species Phallusia mammillata. The sequence goes on from NC_137259.1 coordinate 18,661,145, forward strand.
ATATCTAAGAACTACTTTTTTCATCATATTTTGCAAATGCTGTCTACTGCATTTTGTTAAACGTCCCAACCATAGACCATCAAAGCACATTCATATGAATTTACTTTGACGTCCGCAGACGTAGTGTCTTTATTATAGGATCTAGAACTGATCTGGTTAAGGCTTTTAATCTACTTTATTTTCCGAACAATCTTCTCTTTAAAGTTGTCGTTTAAAGAGGGCAGTACTAGACAGTTCTGTACATGTTTTTGTTTTACCTTTTTACGCATGCACCCACCGTGTAACAGCCTTGAACCTGTTTCAAACCCTACAGACTGTGTTAAGTAATTACTTTCCACTTTGCATAAGTTGCCCAGCAAAAGGTTTAAGGAGAAAGCTTCTTATTAAACTTGTAGCTGCAGTTGATTGTTAGCTGTGATCAATAATTCATGGCGGACGGACTCGAAGCGCAAACTGCACCAGCAGCGCATTTGCAGGTCGAACACAATCTACTGTCGTTTACCTTGCAGACCTACATCGTATTGGATCAGAACTACAACATCTACCGGTTCAGCGCCACACGAGCGCTTTACTGTTTTGGACCACTCAGTTTTGTCAGGAGGATAGCAAACCGAGTCCTCGTTCATTCATATCCTTTGCTTCTTGTTTTTTTGTCTGATTAAATAAAATTTCTTTAGGATGAATAACTTTATGTTTTTCATGAACTGAATCAATGAGCATTAGGTTCATTATAGTCTTCATCCACCAAGCAACAAACTAGGTTATTCTTGTTTAAATTGTGCAGTATTGTCCAATTGGACAGTTTTTTTTAACGTGCTGAAATGGCAATACCGAAAACAACGCTGTCTTTGGGCAGACGAGTCATTATATTTGGATATATTAACACAATTTTCTAGGAAAATTTAGACATCGTTAAAAACTTACTCAAATAGAATAAGCTGGAAACAGTCATATTTATGATTTCTATGCCATCATATTATGTGTTAATTTTTAACCTTTTGGATTTGGCTAGCTTCATAGTAATTTAATTTGAAAGGATTGATTTGTAAAAAAAACTAAATTAAACGACTGCAGATAGGCGTTAAGGGTACGACGTATTTGTAAAGGTAAAGAAGTGCTCACCCACTGGAAAGACGACGATGCAACATAACATTACCTGAATAAATAACCTTTTGCTGCCATGCAAAATGTATAAACGAGTATTTCTCTTTCAACAGTTTTTATTATATTTGTCTTGTCATTATCCTGATGAAGACGTCTTGTATGGAAGACATCGACTATTTATAATAAAACTGTTGGAAGAGCAATACTGATTTACATAACATTACCTTGTGCAGAACTTTAAACGCCTTTTCGCGCTTTGGAAAACTTGAGTGGTAATGTGTGAACTCGAAGCTACTACGGATTTCACAGTAATCCACTTGTAACATTCAACCATTACCAGCTGGTAAACGCCTTTCCATTAAGTGACATGTCCGTCTCATAGGTCAGGACATTCCGTTGGTTGATCTGAGTCAGGTTTCACTTCCGGGATTTACCAGAAAATCGCAAATCATCACGTTTGTGGCCACAAAAATATTTTTGGATTCAAATTATACGAAAATCAGTTAATTAAAACTTCTCAAGACTTTGAATACCATGACTATTTTTGGCTATATTTTCGCACTTGTATAATTTATTACTTTTTTAAGAATATAGTTGTTTATTTTTTACACTAAGCTTATATTAACGTTTTTTTTAATATCATGTACCATGGGTATTAAAAATTTGTGAGGATTAAATTTTGAACCAGATTGAATAAAAAAGCTTCCTTAACGTTAATTCGTGTCAGCACGCTTTTCAACAGCTTTATCATGCTTACCATTCTCGTCAACTGCTTCTTCATGACTCAAAACACATCCAACATGCCCTGGGTGAACAATTATGTCGAGTAAGTATTACATACAGTGAATGGTATCGCCTAAAGTTATTCTGTGTTTATCGAAATGAGAAATTTTAAAAGATTAATAATAATGAATGCGTTGAAGTATTGATTGTGTGTATGTATTTTCGTCATTTTGTATTGTTCCATTTTTTTGTATTTGTTCCTTTTTTAGCTTTTTTCTGGCTTAAATTGCTGAAAATTGTGCTGGTTAGAACAAAGGCAAGAAAAAGTGCAAAATATTGTTAAAAGTCACTCGTGTTTTATCGTTCTGGAAAACTAAACGATTTTTCATGCGAATAGGCTTGATTTTTGCAGACGCATTTTTCTTGGCATCTACACGTTCGAGATGATTGTAAAAGTTTTGTCACGTGGTTTTATCTTGACCCACTTCACGTATATGAGAGATCCGTGGAACCTGCTGGATATCAGCGTCATAGCAACAGCGTAAGCGAACTGTGATGTTGTTTGTAAATAATTAAATATTTCTTGTTACTTTATAACACCAGACACCGACTTAAAGAGTGTGACATAGAAGTGACGTTAATATTAGTCGTATTTTCAACTTCAGAGAATTCACACAATCTATTTCCATTATCAGTAAAATAACGCAATTGGCTAGCATCTTTTTTTTGTTAAGTTACGTTTACAAATTTGAAGAAAAATGTTTGAATTTCGCGTGAGAATTTTTGCACATACGCAAATACCTCTATTAAGAAGTAAACATCTGCCGTTTTAAGATTTTTATCCTTTTTTGCTTCTGCAAACTTTTACAAATACCTCAGTACACTTGGTTTAGCTTTAAAACTGAACTGTATATATTCCTTTTCTTCTTCTTACTCTATACCTCCTCCTTTTCACATTTACCACAGTTTCTTCTCGGAACTTATTATAATTCTCGGTTTACAAGTGAGCAGTCTTACTGGTCTACGTGCTTTTCGTGTGCTTCGAACACTCAAAGCTATTTCTTCAAGTCAAGGTATTTCTCTATTTCTATTCTCTTCGTTTTTGTTCTACTTTTCACTATATCTTTTGCCTCGTGCTTACGCATGCCTATCTCTTTACGACTTCACGCTTTCAACCTCGTTAAATATCTTCAAACATTTATCAACGTGATTTTCGATCTCGAGATAAAGTGACAAAATTAAGGATTTAAAAACATAAATTGCAAAACTAACAAGTCACAAGCAGCTAATGGGTTAAATGCCGTAAAAAAACTTGAACATATGCCTAAAATGGCAAATGTTATTTGAAATGTTAATTAGTAGCGATTTGTTAAAAGAGTTTATATAAGTTAGTTTTATCCCTCTGTCACTCTTGCCACAATAAACTTGGTTGATATACGTCACACATAAGGTCATGACCTTGGCATTTAGCAATTCGGTTCATGATTCACGTATCATATGAGCAGCAGCAGGTTCATTACATGAGACACTTTCATCCACAGTTACTTAGATGTGATCATGAACGCAATGGCTGCTGGTGGTGAAGCGAAGAAAATCCCAGGAATGGCGGCGCTTCGTGCTTTTCGCGTCCTCAGAGCCTTGAAGGCAATCTCAGCCATTCCCGGTAAATCATATCTGCATGTTTTTCATGTACATTTTGTAAGGTGTAAGCATTGGCATACAGACCAAGGGCCATGCTGCCCAAAAACTTTCGAAAAATATATAGTTTGTCTGCCGGTCAACTTGCAAAGAGCCGCAAAGGCAAAACGTTTGCATCTAAATTGTTTAATTATCTTCCAAAGCTTGGTTCTGTCTTCGCCAGTAGTTGTTTGTATATTAAGGTGGAAATTGTTTCGCCGAGAAACAGACAGGCCAATTTATTTGTAAAAGATGACTTTTCGCCACTTCTTACATCATCTTGAGATAAATTGTAAGAACCAAGCAGCAAGTAAAACAAATAAAAAACGCGAGATAACCACACGAATGGCAGGCGACAAATATATTGGCTGGTCTGATTTTGTCAAAATCTTTAAAAACGTGAATTGTGTACCTAACATAATTCCTATCCAAAAAAACGTCTAACGCGTTAAAAGTTGTGTATTTAATGAGAAGTATACCATTTATTACAGTAATCTTCAAATTGGAATTATGCTGTATTTTCGGCACAAATGGTGGTAGACGGCCGAGTCCCATTCTTTTCAAAACAAATTTTCCTCTGCTGGCGTGTCTAGTTGTTAACTGTGCATAATAAATACACACTGGCTTCACCGTCTAGCCTACATAATTAATCCCCTTCAAAACGCCCGTCGATAAAACGCGATTCAATCGATTCATATACTCTGACGTAACCTCATTCCATATTATGACGTAAGACTGCACGTTTTTGCATCCGCTTAATGCATATTAATCCCATCATCAGTTTTCAAAGCGCTGTCACATTTCCCATTTTTATGCTCAAAACATGCTTAAAGCATTTGGTCGTCTTGCTAAGAAGTAGTCAACTATAGCGTAGTAAAACAATAGGATACTACTGCTGCTGCTATATATGTCTTAAAATATTAGATGCCATCGGCTTAATGATTTTCATGTACTTTAATGAAATATACTGGGCCTGTCAAAAAAGATGCTTAAAAATTAAGGCAATTCGGACACAAAACTTGACACCTTACTAGTTTTGGGTTTTGAACCGTTACCCAAGTTTCAAGTTGGCATTAAGAATTTTGTGAGCATTTTTTTTGCTGATTGTTTCAGGTTTAAAAGCGATCGTGTCAGCTCTGATTGAGTCGGTGAAGGCTCTCAAAGATGTGATGATTCTGACTCTGTTCGGTCTGTCGGTCTTTGCGCTCATCGGATTACAACTCTTCATGGGAAGTCTTCGCAACAAATGCATCAAAACATGGCCACCGAGGTGGGTTTGCATGACACACGAAAAATAAAAACTTAAAATAAGTTTTTAGCATTTCTCGACAAAAGATAAATGATTACCGGGAGTCAAACAGTTTTAAGTACATGTATTTTAATGTTTCTGGTTTGGTTGATTTGAAAAATATAAACAAACTAAACCAACTTTTTTTTGTCACATCACGATTGACATAAATTGGTGCTGTTTTTCAATTGACATAAAATTGGGGATATTACATAAAATTGATGTTTTTTTAACTAAAAACAGTTTTTTTCAACTTTTTAACCTAAACTTGACTTTTAAATAGCAACATTTTTATTTTGACAACATTTTTCATTTGTGCATTTAAAAGTCTTTTGTGCCTTTGAAAGTTTAAAACTACTCAAAAATGTATTTTTTTACGAATTTTGAACCGAGTCTTGACATATAATTTCTACATTTTTACAGTTACAACCAAACACTACAGGATGCATGGGACACACAGAATTACACGAATGTTACCAAACCTTTCGAGAGATCTTATTACGCTTCGCCGGAGTTGCTAAAGTCGCAGTTTGTTTTCAAAACCACCGACGGTCAGCTCATTCCGTTCGACAACCTCAACAATTCACACGGATTGGTGAGCTATAGAAATATTAACTATTAAATAGTGGAGTCACCTTTGTTATGTTGATTCCTTACTCTTCTAATTTATTGATAAATTTGCTTTCTATCTTGGTGTTGGCACACCACAGTGTTGTGCTAACTAAAACTGGTTTTAAAACATATATTCAACTTTAACTCCGAATAATTTACGTCTCAAAGTACCGAGTGGTTGTTACATGTTAAAACTCAGTGATGCTGTTACATTGTTTGTTAAAATTTGGCCTTTTCTGAAATGTAAAAAAATATACTAATGTGCGTCAATGTGATAGTTGTCGTGGATAACAGGTTATTTGGCATGTGCAAAGTTTTTAACATTGTATGAATCACCCAGTTCGTTTCGAACTGTTACGGCGATTTGAACAAAGTTAGCCGAGCTAATTGTTTTATTGACTTACAACCAATACAGCTGTGCGACAACACACGATGCTATCAGGCTATTTAGGCCGGTGCGTCCGTTTGATCGATAGATACTAGCAACATGTATTTGAACACGATTTTTTGATTAAACTAATCAATCGATTCCGCGCATAACCTTACCCATATCGCCTGTTTGTCTGCCCTGATTTTTTACACTTTTTCAGCTATGGCTCAGGGTTTTAGTACAAGGTTTTCAGTCTGTTAAACCTAGCACCCAATGTCACATAAAATAAGACTTTTTTGACAACATATTATATGACTAAGTCTGTATTGTCCACATCCGGAGATGGGCACTATCTGATTAGGCGAGTATAGGGATTGCTGCGTCACTGGAGAAATGGACAGTTTGAAAACGGCTTTGAAAAGAGGCTTAAAAACGGATTAAACAAAATTTAAATGTCCAGTAAATTACTAAAAACGTGACCTCTGTGGCTATTACAATACTCAATATGTAATTAACGAAACTGGACTTTCGAAACTGGAGTTTTTTTCTTTTGCAAAAACTACATCGTTTCTTTAAATCTTGTTCGTCAATCCCATTTATATTGCCTCTTCTATCAGTAGGATAACAGCTAGAACTGTCCCTTTTTTAAATTACTCAAACAAACCAATTGTATAAAGCCAACTGCAGTTTACACAGTTAAGTAAAACTTGTACACTTACACACAGGAGGGCGCCCTGGTGTCACTACCGATGTTCTGCGAATCGAATCCGGATCCGAAATGCCACAACGAATCCCGCATCAAGGGCTGGTTCAACCAGAGTTTGGAGGAATGGACTGGAGATGAATGTGAGTTGGTAAACTTTTATTAAACAGCTGGGTGACGTTGAAAATGACTTTACAACATTATCAACTAAACATTCGCTACTTTAAGCTAAGTTTCTTCATCTTTATCATGTACTTTATCAATTTCATTCTAGCTGTGGTGTACGAATATTAACTAACAACAGTGGCGTACCCATACCTGTAGCATTGCGACTTTAAGCCCCTAAATACGATAACGTCTAAAAGCCATCTGAAGTGTTGACTGTAAAGTAACACATAAAATGTACTGCTGGCGTTGTGTTGGGTGAACATCTCAAGGCCACATGCCAAGGCCAAAAGTCTAGGTTGGGCTGGTTGTGTAGACGTTTGGTGATTGAAATAATGTGGATTTCACCCATAAGTAGGGTGGAAGGTTATACAGACTGCAAAGTTTGCCGTTTTGAAAAGCAACTATTGGACTATAAATTAGGATCTTAAGTGGGCTATATGCATTCTAGTTTACACTATGTATATCCAAGTCGTGTTTTCTGTTTGGCTTTGCATTTTTTGTTTTCAAACTTTGCCTAAACACTATATTCTGTGACAACATCTTTTCTTTCAGGTAATTACTGCTTCGTAAATGGGGCCGCGTGGCTTTGTGGAAACGGATCCCAATCCGGGTAAGTTGGATTCGAAATAGCAAAGTATAAACAACATACACCATTCCTCCAATAAACATTTATACTCTACTACTCAACTTCATATTGTTCGTACAAGTAAATCAAGTATCCGTTCTCATTCACCAGTCTTCCAATAAACATTTATATCCCACTTCTTAACTTTAAATATTTAGCTTGTTTAATATTGTTTTCACATATGAAGAAGATTTTTACTCGCCAATATAGTCTGATATATTGTGTGAGTAAAGCTTGTGCCACCCAACCGGTTGTACTAAACGCCTAGATTGTTAAACGCTTGCTGGCACAGAAATATGCTGGTTTTAAAAACATTATTTAGGTTTGTTGAATATTTAACGTCTCCCAACTACTTTTACCATTTTTTTATGGACTCTTTTGGTTTTCAGACAATGCTGGGAAGGATATACGTGCTACCAAGCTGGAGAAAACCCCAACTTTGGTTACACAAGTTTCGACAACTTTCTGTGGGCGTTTCTATCCCTGTTTCGTCTCATGGCGCAAGATTACTGGGAAAACCTTTATCAGCTGGTAAGACTCGAATGATGACAATAGCCCTCGGGAAAAAAGCATTAGACTATGGAACGCCCATCACTAGTTACAACTCTGCGAAGTTGCATTGTATTTTTTAAGATTATTTCTAAAGTTCAGTTCCTATGTCTGGATGTAATTCTGTCTATATATTATATTTACCAGTTAAACTTGACCTTAAGTTTTATTCTGGTGTTTAAATAGGTTTTCGAGTCATGAGGTCTGCTTGTAACTATGTAACAATCGTGATTGCACACATAAAATCATAAACTCGCGTTTTATCACAACATAAATAATGTTTACAATACAATGGGTAGGTACGGAGCCATAAATAACCAGTCACCAAATGTCCCAAGTTTGTTTGGTACCGTCTGACCGCTTGGAACCAACCACACCACGCGTTCTAAAGCTACGCCGTAAATTTTAAACATTGTAATTAAAATTGACACATAACAAACATTGTTGGGCAATTTGTCACTATAAACTGGTTTAATTTAAAGGCCACTAGATTTTGGCCGATTGGTCCAGGGCGCCTGCATGGCCTATGTACAGACATAAAAAATGATCGGGATTCGAGCGTTTGGGTTCGAATCCCGCGAAAAAGTGTAACTTTGAATGAGACTAATTGGGTAATTAATTGAAAAAAAACGGCGTTAAAAGTAATGGGTTTTGTGCGTAACCTTTAAGTCCTTTTCCATTAAACTTTGACGTGTTATGCGTGTGCGTTTATAAACTGTTGACCTTCTGTGTTATTCACGTTACTGCGTTGGTCCAAAGTTCGCTTCTAAAAGTGTCCCACTTTGGCGGCTTTCTAATGCTTCAAAACCCCGTAAGCTCTTCTAGTGAAAGGTTGGTGAATTATATATGGGAGCTGTTACCCAAGCCAGAAGCGGTCGAGGAGCGCATATTGTTAGTCACATTAATTTTTAAGCAAGGCTCTATCGCACCGTTCACCCAACTTGCCACACGATAGTACCATTTCAACGAATTGTTAAATTTAATTTAGAAAACTCTTCAATAAGAAGGGTCTACAAACTGCGTTTTCTTGAAAATATACAAACAAAAAATTGTGTAAAGTATAGTTCAGTCACTGCTATGGAAATAAAACACAGAAAACATAAAATATGTACGTAATTATGGATAATAGCCAGCATAGGGCGCCACAGAGTTGTATGTAAACAAACTGTGGTGTTGCGGATTAAAACAAATCGTCGCTCTCGAACGGGGTCCGCTGTCGAAGATATTACCAGTAATTGCGTTTACATAATGTATAGGAAAAGTTGTGAAGTGAAAAGTCGCTGTAACGATCAACTGCTTATAATGAATTATGCATTTGCAGACGCTTCGTTCTAATGGACAAGTCTACCTCATTTTCTTCATGGTAGTTATCTTCATTGGTTCATTTTACCTGGTCAACTTGATTCTTGCTGTGGTGGCGATGGCTTATGAGGAACAACATCAGGTGAAATAAATCTGTCTATGTAACCGCCCCTTCGGCTACCTGGTAAAACCAATAATGACCTTCTAGTCTGAAACGTGGGCAACCTTTTTTCATGCAAGGGCCAAAAAGTATTGATATTGCGGAGGCAATTCTCATGCAATAACAAAAGACTAAGACAATTTCAACTTTAACTTGTATTCGTTTGATGTAATATTGTACATATATTAGGTAAACTATACAGTACTTGCTTCCTCCAACTTTACCCTTAAACAAGTTTGCGTAAGTTGCTGACAGTCATATCCACTCACACAGTAAACTTAACACAACTCCATAACTCATTTTCAAGGCAAGCACACGTACACACAATATATTTGTCTTTGTACCTAATTCTTTGCATTAATCTAATAACTATCAGCGTTAATTTAAGAACTCTTTGGTACATCAATGGGCTTTAATGTAGCCGGCTGCAAAAAAGTACGAAGTTTTATTGCGATCGCGGGCCGCTCAAAGGTTGCTCGTGGTCCCGGTGTATTGGAATGTTGCCTATTTTTTGACGTCCAGAGGGGGTCGCTATCACGAAGGTTGAAAGTCATGATTTATAGCAACACAGTTAAATTGAGCGTGCCTTTACAAGAACAGCGGGCAAAGTGTTTAAAAACATTTAAATTAGGTGCAAATTAAACGTGGAGTTGTGACGTTTTCAATTTTGCAATGTTCTGTGACATTGTCATTGGTTGCCGTTCATTTTTAAACACTCGCTTAAGGCAGGCCTATGCACTGAATACATTGCGCTCGCCCGAAAACTGCAAACCAGGCTTAAATCGTTACCGAAATTTGATTACGAGCTTTTGGGCGCCAGAAAAAGACATTGAAAATACATTTAAACTTGACGGTGCGGATCGAAAGACCAACGAAAGAGCCGCAAAATTTGGAGAAAAACGTCGCCGCGGTCGATGAGTGACGTTGTACAGGAATATTTCAGTGTAATTGATTGTGCGGGGGATAACAGAGCCTCGTATGAGGTGGACTTACCCATAGCAGGCTGGCTTGATGCTACTGGAGTTTCCTGGTCTCGCTGTTGTCTCTAAACCCTCTAACTTGCTTGTTGTGTTTATCGATTTTGGTCCTTTTCCCAACCAACGCAGCCAAACATGAACAAGATCTGTCGCTGCTGTTTCGGTCGATAAACCAACTACATTATGCTAATAGCGTTTTTCCGTAGTGTTGGCATTCGACGAAAACTCAAGTTTGGCTGAAAGTTGTAAGCCGGGCCGGGCTTTTTCGGTCTCGTCCAAAAGAAGCGAATAAAGTTTCGATAAAGCGGATTTGATTCGGTCCTGAGCTCAAACTTGTATCATATGTGCGATAATTTGACCTTATTAAATCCCAATTTTGCGGGCCCATTTCGGGCATAAAATAAAAAGTTGGGTTTGGTTCGCAATTACGTGCTTACTTATTGTTAAACTTAAAAGCATGTTTGAAGTTTACGCTCTTTATAAAACGCTTAGTAATGTTTGCGCAGTTTATTTGTTCCAAGAATTGCTTTTTAAATTGTACACAATACAGTTTCGCTAGTCTGCTATTCCAGCGGGTTGGCAGCCTCTAGTGCAGTGGTTCTCAACTCGTTTCAGGCCATTCGGCCCAGTAAAAATGACTTCGTGGACCATTCGATTTTTGAGCAAGGTTAAAGTGCGCATACGAAAAAACATTTAGACTTGAAATATAATTCTTTGAAACTGACTTTCAAGAAGTGAGATACAATTATTAACAAGAACCACCAGTTGAGAACCACTGCTCTAGTGTAAATGTCGTTTAGAGGTTACACGCGTCCTTTATATGACTCAACAACACACAACATAGAAACAAAATGGTTTTAAACTGCAGACAGTGCATAATGTTTCGACCTTTTAGGTCTCATCAGTGCAGCTGGTGACGAGACATCGGCCGTATTGGCCAGTGTTGTCATCTAACGGCACTCTAGTTTGTTGGGACCAGCAAGCTAAAAAGCCATGCCTTAAGCTTATCTGCATTCGCTAGTAGCTTTTATAAAATCATACTAGATATGTTGGCATTGAAATCAGGAGAATGTAAACTGCATTTGTTCCATGTGCACACAAGATGCAAAAAACGTTTGTTTAAATTTAAATTGTACACAACACGGCTTGAAAACAATCCTAAATCCTGAATACTTAATATTTTTTGTAGCCGTTTGCGAATAAATCTGATTGCTTGTTGTCATTTTATCGAATTACTGAATTTCTTAGATCGTGGCTGATGAGGAAGAGAGGAAGAAAGCTCAGATGCAGAAGAAGAAGGAAGAGCTGATGGCGATCCTGGAGGAAGTCAACAGAGCTGAGAGTCGGATTCAGAGCAGAAGAGTAAGTGAAAACATTTCAAAACTGTGGAACACCATGCTCACTTATTTGTTGCCTTATTCAAAAACAATCATAATTAAATTCATAAACAAAAGCATTCATACAATAGTTGACATGAAAATATATTTGATTTAACTTTAACTGTACACCAACTGTAACTGAACAGGCTAAGTGCACGGTCATGTAAGTTCCCACTTGTCACTTGCCACTTGCCACCTTTCGTATGGACAAAATCACTCATACATTAAAGTCGATGAGGCGACTAAATGTTTTTTTCTGAACTTACATTCATTGCTATAAGGCTCATTAGTCTTCATCCACCAAGCAACGGACTGGGTGATCTCAGCTTTAAGTTTCAATTACGAGTATAACTACCATTCAAAATTGCTGTTTGGGGTGAAACTTCGGCCCTAATACTCACCAGAAAGAAATCGTGCGAATAATTTCCTTCCTGTGCTTGTTTGTCGCAGGCGAGTCGAATAACTCCCGCATGTTCCACTCCGTCAACTCCACGATCCGGAGCCATCAAGGATTCGGATACGTCTCGACCTCCTTCTATCAAAAGATCCGATCGTGGAAGTTTAAGGTTGCTCAACAATTCGATTCGAGAGAAGAGAGAAAAGGAAATGGCGGCTTTACACGCTGCATCGAAACTTGCTGTAGAGGTGAGACGGGGAATGTTTTGATAGTAAATGTTGGGTTATAATCAGGGCAGTGGACATCCCTGCACCTAACCACGTCCAATGCCCTGTTGTGATGCTTAATGCGACACGTTTTTAAGTTAATAAAAAAGATATAAAGAGTTATTACGGAAAAAACAGCAGCTGCACTGATGAGACGTTATAGATCGAAACGGAGTGCACTGTTTGTTGTTTAAAACAGCACCTAGTTTTTGAAAAACAACAGAAGTTTTGAAAGTTTCCTTGAAGAAAGACTATTTACAACATGTTTTTTTATCACTTTGCTTGAATATTAAATATATATTTTTTTAATATGGTTGTTTCACAAAACTATTTTTAAGGTCCTTTATTGATAGTTTTTTTTTAGCAAATTAGGAAATTGATTAATACTGCAGTATGTGCTTGAATATTGAATGTTTTTTTTTATTCTTTATCCAGGTCGGGATGAACGGAGGAAGAGCTCCTCAGATCACAGAATCTCTTCCTTCTCCTGAAGTGATCCAGGATGCGGTTGCCAAGCTCCACCAGAATCAGTTGAGAAGGGAATCAGAATCCCTGGAAGTTCCACATCATCCTCATGGCATCCTCCGGAGTTCGGGATCAACTCCGAGATCTTCCTTCCGGAGCTTGCGGATGTCCCCAGCTGTGATGAAGAGGGAGTTCAAGGTGGAGGCAGAGCGGGAGAAGATGCTGATGGGAGGAAGAGCTGAGAGGAACAGGAAGGAGAGTGAAGGGAGCCAGTTCAGTTATGGTGCGCGTTTTTCTCTTTTCTTTTAATATTACTCCTTTACTCCTTTCCAAACTTGTATTAAATAGGTTATTTTTCACCTTATGGTCAAAATGCTGCTATTATAGGCAATAGTTCGCTATTTGTTTACTATGACATATTAAACTTTTTACTTCACTCTTAGTACTACGCCTCTTTCAATATCGTACTATTGCACACTATATCAAATTATTTAGTTTTAACCCTGCGGTCAATATGTCAGTTTTTCTTTATGATATTACACTCATTGTAATACTTGTACTGCCTAAAACGCTTCACCATAAAGGAACATTAGTATTTGCCACAAAAGCTTCCTGTTACTCGTTTGGGGTAAAAAAAATTAATATTTAACGTCATTAGAATAGACAAACAGGTTGTTTAAATTACAAACCTTGGATGGCAAAAACATCAGGTCTTTCGACGTACCTTTAGATTTGCACAAGCAACTTCGGAATCTTTCATTCTGTTCCGTAAATGAGATTTATTTATTTCAGGTGGTCATGATTCTGATTTCGCTGACGACGAAGGATCGGAAAATGCGAGTATTTGTGAGATCACCATAACTGAAGAAGTTGCGATGGGAAATAAAAATGCGACGAAGAATCAAAGTGGTAAGTTAATTTCACAAAATTGTTCTTAATATAGCATTTACAATTAACAGTGCAGTTCTGATATTCAAGACGTGTTTTTCAATTACTACGTTTTTTGCCTCGCCATTCCAGAATCTTTATTTTCTGTTATTGTCCTGAAATTTGTTATACTTCAACTGATATTAAATGTTTAGATGGAGTTAACTATAGGAATAAGTGACTTAGAGCAGTAGACAACTTGAAGACTGGGCCATTTATTGGCTTATTTATTTTTCCAAGTCCGGAATTACAAACAAATGTGACTTCAACTTATTTGATTGACAGGTCGGGGAAGTCTTACTAACAATGGAACTGTAGTGGACCGGAACGGCGTCGTTTCGCTCATCCAGCGAGGTTCGATCGGAACTGCACTTCCGGATGTGGTTGTGGAGAAATCAATCAGTGAATTCGATGGACGGCTACAGGTGCGAGAGATTAAATGAAACTTCACAATCCTAACTAATTCTAAAATAATTTTTGAAACGCCTAAAACTTGTATAGTTTGCAAGAAGTCACTTGAAAATTAAATTATTACAGCCAGTTTTTTTTAAGGTTTGGTTTGGGTGACCGCTAAGTAGTTTTAAGAGACCGCAAGTGTTTCATTTAAATACCAAAAAATAGCCATATTTGCTTAAACGAATTGCAAGTCCAAATTTTGGGAAACCGCTGGAGAAATTTGGGGGGCCGTTTCGGTAAAACAAAACACCTTAAAAAAACACTGATTACAGCAACAGCATTTCTTCACAGCAATATTAGCGTCTGTAGCAAGCGTCGGTTCAATTTATTGTTGTTTTATTCAATTTAAAAAAGTAGAAATAGATTTTGTGTATCTTTCAAACGGAATCGTCGTGTTTACTCGTTTATTATGGCTTCATGTTTGGCTTGTTCCGTTTAAGGAGTTCGTACTTTTTTCACTTTTGTCTCGCATACCTACAAGCAAACAAGTTCTCCTTAATAATAACATCTGCAACTGAATTTATTTATTCAGTCGACTTCGGGAGATTATGAGATGATTCACCTCGACACGTTGAAGCCGATGCCGCGATCTCGTCTTTGCTCCATCGATCGACTGACTGAACCACAACTGGAAGTTCTCAAGCAGCGAGCGATGAGCCAAGCATCCATCATGAGTGCGGGTAGGTGCCTCTGCAGGCTACTTCAATGTCATCCCAATACCATGGTCGCCATGGTTACTGTTTTAAATTGAACACGTGTTTTTGCTGCAATATAGGCATTTTCGGATATCAAACAGAAATTAATGAGAAATTAGTTTCTGTTTTACGGTGTTTAGTTTTGTTACCAAAAGAAGAAGCAGGTCTAGTTCAAGTTATTGGTTTCCTAAATGATTTTATTCGGCACAATTTATAATTCACTCGTGTTTAAGAATATGCTTGATACATGTAATAAACTCAGTTTTTTTGAAGTATGTTTATGTCTAACAAGAAGAATTCATTTAGGTATAATCGTGTCGCGGTATTTAACCCAAGGAAGGGTTCATAAAAAAATGCATTTGTTTTTCATTTTAAGGTTTGGACGAGGATCGTAAATGTGGTCCATGTTGGTACAAATTCAGTGATATCTTCTGCATCTGGAACTGCTGCGGCTGCTGGGTGGCGCTACAGAGAATGGTGGGTTTATGATTTCTATGTTGAAAGGTTAAATTGCGGCAAAAAGTATTTAAACCAATCTTTTTTTGCAGATGAAGAAAATTTGTGACGACCCTTTCTTTGACCTTTTCATCACAATATGTATTGTCATCAACACAGCGTTTATGGCAATCGAACAAAAACCTATGGACGAAGATTTTCAACACGTGCTGGAAAACGCTAATATTGTAAGTTCTAATAGGGTTAAATGATAAACAAATGCAATTTGAATTTCTGAAACCCCACAGTGATTCTAAAACTGTTTGCTTTAAAAGTCTGTAAAAATAAAGTTTTTGTTCACAGTCAGTATTTACCCAATGTTTTTGGTCTTGTGAGTTTTCGGACTACACTAGGACCACACTTTGTATATAATTATTACCCAAAAAGTTTTGACCTGCAAGCGTCTTATGAAGAAAACATTTCTCTAGTGTGTTACGAGCTTAAAAAGTTTGAGAACCACTAAGTCACATCTAAAACTTCATTTTGTTGTCAGGCTTTCACTCTGATCTTTACGACGGAACTGTGCATCAAGATGGTGGGAATGAATCCTTACTATTACTTTCAGGAACCGTGGAATTGTTTTGATGCTGTCATCGTCACTGTGTCGCTGTTAGAATTTCCACTGGAGGGCGTCAACGGGCTGTCTGTCCTTCGAACATTTCGACTGGTAAATTACTTCTTGGATTTTAAAGTCTGAAACTTCAAAAACAGCCCTGTGCCAGAAATTTAGTATTTCGCTTTTAACACCACAGCAATTATCGTTAACGATTTTTTCTAGCAAACAAATTTCCATGTTGAACTTATCAATTGTTAAAGTGATTTTTTTGATTTGTTTCTGCCCAATCTTTCACATAGGCAACTTAAACAGTCGCCAAGCTTCTTAGGAAAGTCATTTGGCTCAATAAGTCAGTCAGTTACTCAAAAACACACATTGTTAAACAGCGGCTGGCGATCAGAGTCAGTGAAAAAAAATCTATTTGAATAAGACTGACACTTTCTAAATGCGCGAAGTTAATATTTCTGCAAATAAAAGATTACACTGACACTGATCGTCGTCCATTCTTTTTAAGTCTATTTTTTAAACAAAACAAACGAATGTTCGGTGATTGCAAATTAATCAAAACTGATCAGTTATCAAGACACTGTTTTAGCTTACTGACATTTCATCTCTTCCCTCCTGTGTATTTCAGATGCGGGTGTTCAAGTTGGCAAAGTCGTGGCCCACACTGAACATGTTGATCAAAATCATCGGGAATTCGATGGGATCACTCGGCAATCTCACTCTGATCCTCATCATTATTCTCTTCATCTTTGCGGTGGTCGGGATGCAACTCTTTCGTGAGAACTACGAAGCCGTCGAGGTCAGTGATCCCAAATGTTTTTGTCTGTCGCGAAAACTCAATTTTTTTTGTTTTCAAAATAAGTACTTTGGTAAAAACTTGTGAATTAAATTATATTGTCTTGGATGAAATTGTCTACATGCTAAGTTATCCAACAGGGCGATGTAATAAGTTCAGTATAAATTCCAGTACAATTATCGGTTCCAGATATTTATAGATTCGTGAATTGCTTTGGAAAATGTTGCCTTGGTAGTTGCTTGAAACATGCAGTTGATAAAATGGCCCTGTAAACGAGTATTGCTCATTCAGGTGTTTTTTTAAATTAAATAATCGACGTCCCATACGTCCCATTACTTTACAGTCCCCTTAAACAAGTTAGCATTGGGACAATTTCATCTAAGACATATTGATCTAAATTCTAATCCATTTAAACTTTTAAAAACTACAAAAGCCAGAGCAATCGTTGTGTGTGGCATTAAACTCGAATCGGGTTTTGGCACACCAGAAGCCCTGTGGCCTACTCAAATCGGGTATTGTACTGTGGTCCTGTGTTTGAATTAGGTCCCATAAAAATCATACACCTTTAAAATAATTAAATCAACAAAAACCTTCTCGGTGTTTAGGGGAATCCCCGCTGGCACATGAAGGGTTTCGGTCATTCCTTCCTGATCGTGTTTCGGATTTTATGCGGGGAGTGGGTTGAGACGATGTGGGATTGCATGAGATGGGGAGGAGACATCTACGCTCTCTGCATCCCTGTCTTCCTCCTCGTACAAGTCGTCGGAAACCTAGTGGTGAGTGGATGAAGAATATTAAATATTTTGGATGAGATAACAAACTTTTCTAAATCATGGTTATGCTGTAGTTTAAACTTAAAGATTGTCCGAAGAACAAGGTCTTGGACGTTCAGTTTAATATTTTACCTATTGAATGGTATTTAAAATAGCGAAAGGTTTGAAAAAATTACCTACTTTTATATGATTGTCTGATGCATTTGGGATCAGTCTAAAATGTTTCAAAAAAAAAACAAAAAAACAAACAAAAAAACAAAAGCAAAATCTTGTTTGGTGAGGGTTTCTTGAGGATTTCATGTTTTTCTTAAAGTAATTAGTCCAGATTATCAATTTGTATGAGAATAAACTTCAGCTTTTCACACCCAAAAGTCTCAACTTAAAACATATTTCTCGGACAAAAACTTTCAATCTGCATCGATGTCTGATGATCCTCATCTTTTGCATCCAGGTCCTCAACCTCTTCCTCGCTTTGCTGTTGAGCTCCTTCAGCGCTGACAGTTTTGATCCCGACGATGAATCTGCTCCGAACAGCATCCAACTCTCAATCGTCCGAATCAACAGATGGATTGCATTCATCCGGAAAAACGTCAGAAGCTGGAGGACAACTATTGCAAAATCGTGCAGGTAAATATAAGTTTTATGAGATTTTTATTGTAACAATGTATGTAACGCTTTTGTTTACTTTATTTAACTTTTTTAACTGTTTTCAAAAGTTGGTAAGTTTAGTTTTGTGTAGGTAACCAAGGTTTGAGAAGTACAAAAGTATTTGTACGTACATAGTGGTTTTATTTTTATTGTTTTTGTTTTAATTTAATGAGTGTCCAAACACTAAAATTGTGCTTTGTGATCAGTTTAAATCTGTTTTTATTTATTTATTTCGTTTTGTATGTTTCTGTATATTTAATGCTTAAACATTCCAATACTTGCTTAAACCCTAAGGCACTTGTTCCCAGCAAGAAAGAATTCTTTACAAGGGAGGAATTTTAGAACTTGAGGGGAGGAATTTACCTTAAACCGCCCTTATACTTAGATTTGTACATACATAAAGCATCACATTGTAACTTCTACTGTGTTTTTCAGGCAATCCCGAGGTGTCCTGAGCAAAGAAGGTCATCTCAGCGCCAATGCAGTGAACATATTCCGCAATGAAATGGTGACAGTTGTGGTTGATCCCAATTCTAATTCCTCGCCACCAGATGGCAGAGTTGATGGATACGCCACCAGTGGAACGACGGGAAACACAATAGAATGTAAATACGAAATCGCACTTGATTCGCCGGAAACCCCAGCAAAGGATTATCTTACAACGGTGAGCTAGGATTTTTTTACAGTTGTTGGAATCGCAATTTTTTCAATGACATTACACGGCTAGTTTGCAGTGCATTTCATTTGAGTGCGTGTCTAAATTGTTACCATATGGTTTGACATCCGCTAGAAAAATCTAGCCCGTGTAGCTCACTTGGTAGAGTGGGTAAGACTTCTGTCGTGGGTTCAAACCCCACCGCAGACTATATATTTCTAGCCTGTACCGTGCCATATGAAAATGACGTAGGGTCCGGCTTGATTTACTATAACCAGGGTTGCCATACCGTCCTTATTTCTAAGATTTGTCCTTATTTTGAAGGGTTATGTCCGAAACGTTTATTGTCCTTATTTCTAAGAAATGTCCTTCTTTTTGACTTGCGTCCTTATTTTGTCTTATTTTCAACAATCACAAGGAACAAACTTAGTGAAATGACAGTCAAATCCATGCTATAAGTAAAAGTAAACCTAGACCTGAGCTGTCATGAGATGCACGAAGTATTCTTTACAAACAAGAAGTTGCTGGAACAGATTTTTTCTGGTCCAAATATTGCATATGATATGTCATGGCTCGTATAAATGCAAAGATTTGTTCAAAAGCGTTCGTTTCGTATGAAAAGTTAATTTTTCAGTTGTCCTTATTTTTGGTTTCATGTCGATGGCAACCCTGACTATAACGCCTTCAAAAGGTTTGGAGTATTATGGCAGACTAAGGGCTAAGAAACAATAATTTTCATTCAAAATTAACTTTAAACATTGCCAACTTCTGATTGCCCCTTTTATTTGTTTCCAGGAATCAGTGGTTGTGCCAATCGCCGCATTAGAATCCGACTTTGAAAACCGGGATAGTGACAACGCTTCTGACAATTCAAGCTTGTGCAGCGATTTGTCCAATGTAAGTGACGATCTAAGTTATTCACTGAGAATCTGTAACACCTGGGGAAAAGTGAACAATTTTGAAACTTTTGCTATTACTTTCGAAGCAGTAACATTTAAGTGACTGTATAGGTGACTCTAGTAAACTTTGATTTTTTTCTACGTCGGCTACTTTAAGTATGCTTCATCTTTACTTCTTTTAAGGCAGTAATATTTAATTGACTGTAGATGATTCATGTTGATTTTGCTATGAATGCTTCGTGTTACACTGATTTGAATAAGAAATGATATCAATAAGGCAAGCAGTGACCGTTAAACCTTCGCGGTAATACCCACTTCTGGGTCTTTGTGGCATAAAGGTTGTCGGTAGTAAATTAGTCATACGATACATCACGTTATATTTGTGGCTACAATTTCTTTCATTAAATGGTTTAAAAGTGGAAATTGGAGTTATTAAAATTTTGCCCTGCCTTAAACGCTATTTAAAAGTTTTGTTTTTCAAGATTGTTTTTACGTAAATAGTTAGAAAGTGAATGGTGGAATAAAAAGGCTCTGACCCAAACCCTTTTGTAATAATTTGTTTTTCATTATTTCGGTTTGCAGAAATCGATGAGCACCAATTCTGATTCCGTATCTTCGATAAGCAACAGTGAATATGAGAGAAGACAAGCTGATATTGAACGCAAGACTGTTCCAGCAGGTTAACAACTTATCGCTATGTATAATGTCCGTTCAATTCACTGTAGCGAGCATCATTCAGTTCATATAACAAGTCAAAACTTACGAGAGAAGTTAAAAAGAAAAAGGGCGCGTCACGTGTTATGAACCACTCGATGGGGAAAGTACGTAGTTTCCTTCTGATGGTCGTCGTAAAAAAAAAAACAATTTCTAGTTTTCCCCAAAAAACGAAAAACAACAACATGTAAACATTTTTCCTCGTATTGTTTTTAGAGGGTGAGAATGCAGACGAACCTTCAGCCTGTTGGCCTGACAAGTGGAGAGCGAGATTTGCTTGCTGCGATCCATCGTCTGAGGAAGGAATTTACAAAGTTTGGTGGAACGCACGTAAAGTCTGCTACAGGATTGTGGAGCATCCCTGGTTTGAAACCTTCATTATTCTCATGATCCTGCTCAGCAGCGCCGCACTGGTGAGTAGTATTTGGTGACTGTTCGTGCACTACGTATAAATTTGAATGGTTCATTTACTTAAAACGGCAAGCCTGGCCTAAATATAATTAAAAAACAAGCAGTGTGTGTAAGTCGCCGGGTCAAATTTGTGTTTTATATTCTACACCAATAGTTCTTAACCTTTTTATTCACTCCCTTTTACCATTACCAACTATGACATAAATATGACGCCACGAAAGTAAAAAAATGACGATGTTATTAACCCTTACAAAGGCATATTAACCCCATTGGTTAAGGGCCGTAAAAATGTTCTCTAAGGAACAGACTTATCTAGTGGCCGCATGATCTAACAGCAATGTTAGCTGCTAAAATTCACAATTGTTGAAGCCCTGTACAGCAAATAAAAAATATGAAATTTCGTTTTAGGCATTCGAAGACGTTTATTACCGGGACCGCAAGGTTCTGCGCAAGATCTTGAAATACGCGGATCGGATTTTCACTTACGTTTTCATATTTGAAATGTTACTGAAGTGGGTCGGTTACGGATTCAAGAAATATTTCACTAACGCCTGGTGTTGGCTCGATTTCCTTATAGTTGGGGTAAGTTACAAATAAAATTTTGCTGCAAAAATGATTGCGTTGTGTTAACAGTGTCTGTCATGGTCATAACTTTAAAAAAGATCGCTGAAATTCGGTAGGTTAAAAAAAACTCGGTTGAGTCCCATTATTGACGACACATGTGAACAAAATATGTTGCTTGAAGTAGTAAAACTGACACTTTTGGAACACTTTATGCTGATCTGTTCATAAGTTTAATGCTGAAAATTATACCCAAATAGACATAAAAAGCGACATGCTTTATTTTTCAAACGTTTCGACAAATGCTCATGCCATCATTAGTGACTGTTACTTTTAAAAACTGATGCTTTGTAAAAAATGTTGTACACTAT
The DNA here is from genome assembly GCF_965637545.1 of Phallusia mammillata. Lineage (NCBI taxonomy): Eukaryota > Metazoa > Chordata > Ascidiacea > Phlebobranchia > Ascidiidae > Phallusia > Phallusia mammillata. Next base: position 18,682,873 of record NC_137259.1, read on the forward strand.
ATGCTTTTCCGCTAAAAATGTGTAAGGTTTTCGACTTTATATGACCTAAAAATGCCCTAACTGACTGTACTTTGTGTAATTAGTTGTATGATTTCTATTGTTTGTCGTTAGGTGTCGCTGGTGGGTCTGGTAGCAGAGGCAGTTGGGATGGACAAAATCACAAGTATCAGGTCACTCCGAACATTGAGAGCGCTCAGACCTCTACGGGCTATGTCACGATTCGAAGGAATGAAGGTTCGTTTATCGGTTCCGTTAAAGTTCATAGCACCCAAACACTTTTTCAAGATTTTTTGAAAAGCAATTTACCCACCACCCGAAATAAAATACTGACGTGATGAAATACATGAAGACGTGTTAAAAAATAATAATAGCAAAAACAACCGCATGAAAAATCCATTCATTGTATTTGATTTTGTCACTATCGACCTAATCTTTAAAGAGCAAAAATAGCTTAGACGGTGCACACTGTTTCGACCTATAATGTCTTATCAGTGCAGCTTGTTATAAGAGATAGGCTCTATTGGCTATTTTAGCCTTCCAACAGGACTCCAGTTTGTAACAAATAGCCTAATTTGGAAATTTCAAAACTTTTTTTAACCATTCAAAAAATTCATTCCAGGTTGTTGTAAACGCCTTAATCGGGGCAATCCCGTCAATCGTGAACGTGCTCATGGTATGTCTCATATTCTGGCTCATATTTTCCATCATGGGAGTGAACCTGTTTGCTGGCAAGTTCTGGAAATGCGCCAACATTACCAGTGGGGAGAAATTGCCTCCGACCAACTACGTGTTTCAGAATGTGACGTATCCGGAAATAAACAAGTAAGTGAGACTGTGAAAGGGTTGCTTGTGTTTATTGGAGCGATGTATTCTTTAAGACTAATGTACGCACACTTGCTCACATATTCATGGCACACAACAACATTTCGAACGCACATAGTAATAATATCCAACATAAACTGGAATAAATAACCTCAACATCATGTTGCTCACAGTGACCTCAATTATACTGTGTGTGCCCAAACACGTGAAAAATTAATGAACCGAATATTGAAACCGATTTACCGAAAACATTATAATGTACTGATTTCTTATGTGCTGTTTGGGTAATTTGAAACTAAAAGACTGTTTGTCCAGTTGAGAGTTTCCAATGATAAGCATAAAATCTATGGAGAACCTAATAAATGGTGTTTATTTTTTCCAGGACGGTGTGTAACGAGCTGACTGCACTTTCGCCAGATATTCGCTGGAAGAACGGCAAAGTTCACTTCGATAATGCATTTTCAGGATACCTCGCCCTTTTGCAGGTATAAAAAGTTGTCTCATTTTTGCAACTGTAAAAAAGCAAACTTTTTCCTGTCCTTAATGTTTAATTGCAAAAATTGAGTCTCTTTAATACACGTTTATTCCTCACGGGGTAAATTGTTTTCTACTATTTTACTTCACATGAGAGGATAATTTTATTACCCTTGTCAATTTCATGGTCATATTTTGTTCCAAACACTCCCAGTTGCATTTTTACCTACAATGCAACAAACTAACTTCATTGTGAGCCCACGTCACATAACGGCTTGCAGTTTAAGGAAATTTACTCAACTCAATCGGGTTTGAGACGACTTGTACAGTGACCTAAGCATATTTTATTGTGTAAACTATGTGTAGTATATTATATGATCACGAATCACCAGAGAGTATGAGAGATAGAGACACAAGTCGCGAAAAAAAATATTTGATAGAAAACTTTAACAAGACGGAAATCATCCACCGTTTTTTTTTAGATTAAGTGATGCCATCACCAGTTTCTTATTCTACTAGAAGCATATTTTATGGTGTTCCAGGTTGCAACGTTTAAGGGTTGGACGGAGATTATGTATGATGCTGTCGATATCACGTATGAAGATAAACAGCCAATCTTCGAAGCGAGTTTCTACTTCTACTTTTACTTTGTTGCATTTATTGGTAAGTGTCAATAAAAATTTCAACAGACCAAGCTCTTTATGCCAAAAACTTCGCATATATAACCGCATATTGTTATTGATAAAAAGTGATATCCTGACTACAAAACAAAAGTGTTACGTTTTGCAATTCTTTCTATAATTAAATATGTGTTTGTTCAATGCCAGAATGTTTTTTTTTATAATATATTCAACAGTCCTTTTCTAAATTACATGTGGCTACTCATATTACTTATGATGGCATGAGCATTTGCCGATAAGTTTGAATAATAAAGCATGTCACTTTTTACATCTATTTGGGCTGTTATATTCCCCATTAACAGATCGTTGTATAGTATTCCAAATATGGTACCGTTGTGCGCTTGAAATTTAAATGATACACTTGTTGCAGTGTTCGGGAGTTTTTTCACGCTCAACCTGTTCATTGGTGTGATCATCGACAACTTCAACCAGCAGAAGAAGAAGTTTGGAGGACAGGACATTTTTATGACTGAAGAGCAAAGAAAATATTTTAATGCCATGAAAAAACTTGGATCTAAGAAACCCCAGAAACCTGTGCCAAGACCTAAAGTAAGTGATTTTGCAGTGTTGTGTAAGATACAGTCACGAATTCGAGTGAGTTTATGTGATTGTTCGTGACAAACACTCGACTCAATTCATATGATTGCTCGTGATAAAAATTTGATTAGACTCAGTTTAGATTATTTCTCGTGACAAAATACTCAACTCGAGTCAGTTCACGTGATTGTTCGTGATGAAAAACTCGACTCGAGTCACTTCATGTGATTGCTCATGATGAAATACTTGACTCGAGTTAGTTTATGTGATCGTTTGTGAAAAAATACCCGACTCGATTGAGTCTGCTCGTGATGAAATACTTAAATCGAGTCAGTTCATGTGATTTCTCGTGATAAAACACCCGACTCGATTGAGTCACTTCATGTGATTGCTTGTGATGAAATACTTAAATCAAGTCAGTTCATGTGATTTCTCGTGATAAAATACCCGACTCGAGTGAGTCGATTCATGTGATCGCTCGTATTTCAAATACTGCCTCAAGTCACTGCGTGTAAATCAGGTCACGTTGACCCTGAAAAATGTCAAACCTGACAAAATTTGTTCGTAATCAACTAAATATTTGCCCTGATGTTTTATTTCAGAACAAACTGCAAGGCTGGGTTTTCGATATCGTCACTCATCAGATGTTTGAGATCACGATCATGATCCTTATCATTTCTAACATGCTCACGATGATGATTGAATCATATAATATGTCGGACACATTCACCTCCATACTCGAATACATCAACTACGTTTTTGTGGCGATTTTCACGGGTGAAGCCACGATTAAGGTAAATCGGCAAAAAGTGACATTTTGAACAAGGTTTTTGCAGCTAAACTATAATATTTTAAAGCTTCGCCACGAACTATTTGATTTGTCCATTAATAAATACAGTAAACCTCGGTTAAACCGGATTCGGTTAATCCGGATCTTCGCTTAATTCGGGCAAAACTCGAGGTACAAATGATTTGTAATGTTATCAGGCTTTAACTAATCGACATCGGTTAATCCAGATCTTCGCCTAATCCGGATTGATTTTTTTGGTCGAATCGGATCCCGATTAACCGAAGTTTAATGTACAAATGATTGTTGTGTGCACCCACTCAAAATCACCAAGATTTTTGGAATTAACCGGAATATTATGTTAACTAATAATAAGCTACATTCTAGGATTCGGTATGCAATAAAAAGAAACTTGTGAACAGCCAGCATCAAATGTAGTTGGTTTTCATGGGGGCAAAGCTTTATTTCACGTAGATTTTTCAACGGATGTTTTCGATTACCAGATTTTCGCACTACGTCATCACTACTTCAAAAACCCGTGGAACGTTTTCGATTTCATTGTCGTTGTGCTCTCGATCATTGGAAGCACAATGAGTGAGCTCATAAAGAAGTATTTCGTTCAGGTTTGTTACGTCACACAACGTGTATTGTCACGTAATAACGAGTTAATTTTTCACGATTATAACTTTTACGCAGCCGACCCTGTTCCGTATCATTCGCCTTGCTCGCATCGGACGAATCCTGCGTCTCATCAAAGGAGCGAAGGGAATTCGTACTCTGCTCTTCGCCCTGATGATGTCACTACCCGCTTTGCTCAATATCGGCTTGCTGCTCATTCTCGTCATGTAAGTGTACACTATTGCATATGACGTCATCGAATCTCGCGTGTGACGTCATCGAATCTCGCGTATGACGTCATTGAATTTGGCATATGACGTCCTCGAATCTTTAATATGACGTCATCGAAAATCGCATATGATTTCATCAAATCTTGCATATGACGTCATCGAAAAAAATGCATATGACGTCATGGAAACTCGCATATGACGTCATGATAACTCGCATTTGACGTCATCGAAACTCGCATATGACATCTAAAGTTTTAACGTTTTAAAGCGCCGAAATTAAACTAACATTAAAATAATTTGCTTGACCTGTGGGAAAAGGATTGAAGAAGTTTGTAAACTCCATATTAAACTTTGTATTCTATGTTCAGGTTCATTTATTCGATATTCGGAATGTCTCAGTTCGCCTACGTACATCGGGGAGCGGGAATTGATGACATGTTCAACTTTGAAACATTCGGGAATTCGTTCCTCTGTCTCTTTATGATCACAACATCGGCAGGTATGACCATATTTCGTTGCTTGGCCTAAAGTGGAAAAACAAAAGGTCTCGTTGGAGGGACTTTTGTCAGTTATAAACTACTATTGCTTGAAACACTGGCGAATTCGGGTAGCTAAGGTGGTCACCTCGTGTCGTTTTGTGAATTAGGTTGGCGGTGCAGACACAATTTTCCAGAAAGTTTGCAAAGAAAAGTGTTAAGAAGCCTTGGTCTATGTTTTTTTATTTATTGGTTTTCCTGTTTAGTCTAGCAATGGGTAAAATTCCTTCTCAGCATAAAGATCATTCAACTTACTCAGTGAACTTTCAAACACTTCTGAATATTAAGTGACGAAAATCGGTTTCACGAAGGGACATTACTAGATTTTTTTCACCTTTTTTGAACAGACTTGGAAACCAAATATCAAATAAAATATAAATATACATCTATTATATCACATGGAGTTAAACAAAACAATACCTTCATGTAACGCCAAACAATTTCTTGAACCACATTTGGTATGACGCGTTTAATCGGCCAGGCGTACTATGATTTATAAATGAGTTTGCCGTTATCTCTGGTCTGCAAGGACGCTTCAGTGCTGATCCAAGTTATGAATTTGTGTTTCTTCAGCCACAGTTATGCATTTTTTCTTGATCAAACCTTGTAACCACACTTGCACGCCTGCATAGGTTGGAACGGTCTATTGGATCCAATTCTTGACTCGGAGGCTCCGTACTGTGACCCCGACTTAAAAAACGGAAACCCGAACGGCCGAGGGGACTGTGGTAATCCGACCACTGGGTGCGCCTTCTTCGTCACTTATCTTATCTTTACGTTTCTGATCGTGGTCAACATGTACATCGCGATTATCCTGGAAAACTTTGGCGTGGCTACTGAGGAAAGCACAGATCCACTGGGCGAAGATGGTAGGAGTTGTAGGGAGTTTATAACTTGTCGATGATGGTGTTGCTTCTCTTCAATCGTCTTGCATGGTCGTTGTAGCTGCTTGCAAGGTTTTTCAGCTTAATATGTCTTGTGGCTGTTTAACTCATTATTGGTCTGAAGGTTCCAGTACTTCAGCATTGCTAATTGCTTGTCGGTCTGTACAACGTTTGTAACCATTTGAATGTTCATGCATGTTTTACATATTTGTAACTTCATTAACTCAGTTTGTTGGCGTTGGTATGAATTTCTGTGCAGTTTTCTGGTCTGTTTGTCTGTCCTGAGTTCCTCTACAAGGTTTGCTGATCTGTTCATGTCGGGTAATATCTTTTCTGTCTGATACTTTTTCCAAACTTATCATGATGTCTCTCTTACATTGCTCTCTTTTGTAACTCTTACTGCATGTCTCCATTAGGTCTTTTGTCGGTGTTGCATGACTAATGATGATAGAAATATCATCATTTGGAGTTTTGGTCCGCGTGTTGGGTGACGTCATCTGTTACTTAAATGACGTTGCAACTGTATCAGCTGAGGATGTTATGATAACCTGACTGTATGTGTGTGTTCGTAGATTTTGAGATGTTTTATGAGGTTTGGGAGCGTTTCGACCCGAAAGCGACGCAGTTCATCACTTTCTCCAACCTCTCTGACTTCGTGGACAGCCTGGAACCTCCGCTACGTGTTCCTAAACCCAACAACAGAAGTCTGATCGCGATGGACCTTCCTATGGTGATCGGGGACCGACTTCACTGTCTTGATGTTCTCTTCGCGCTTACTAAGAGAGTTCTCGGTGAATCAGACGAGTTGGAAGGACTCCGCTCCCAGATGGAAGAGAAGTTTATGGCGTCCAACCCTTCCAAGGCTTCGTACGAACCAATCACAACCACGCTACGTAGGAAGCAGGAGGAAGTATCTTGCACTCTCATCCAACGCTGGTGGAGACGAACCCGGGTCCTCCGCACCGTCCGCATCGCATCCATGCATCTCCTCGACCACAAAGCAGACGGCGAGCGTCGTCGTGACAACCGTGACGATGATGATGACGCACCAGGTGCCTATGCCGTTGCCACGGGCGACGCGGGTGATGACGCCAGCAGCAGTGGGCACAAGTCAACCGTGCAAGTCGAGATCAACAACGTCACAGAGCATGGAAATCCCCCCACGTACGACGAAGCTGTCTCCGGAACTCAATCTCCTCTTCTCATCAATTCAACACAGACTGCCGCGGCCCCCATTGTCACGACGATGCATCGACCAACGTCACTCATCAATGAGGTCACAATGACGATGTCGTCAACGGCGTCTAGCACGTCACCGCTTAACACGTCACTCTCCGCAACTTCATCGTCGCCAAACTCCCACGTGGACAGCGCGGAGAGAAGAGCGTCAAAAACGCTTCCGCTGGAAAGCGCTGCGGGCTCGGTCCCGACCGAGTCGGACGCCGAGAACAACAATGATAATACGCCGAGAAATTCGAACGCTGCGTTCCTGGCAAATGCTTACAAAGATGAAGGAAATTCCCCTACTATGGACCGTCGGACCGGGGAAGCGGTCGTCGTCTATCCACGTCACGTGACCAACGCTCGCGCAGTGGCGCCAACTGGTGGCGAGCCGAAGACAGACAAGCGCGCCGTCTCTTAACCCGCGGGACGGGAAACAGCATGCATTAAGCTTATGTTGGATCGGTCGCGGGTTTTTCAGATCCCTGGCACAAAGTAGGGCGATTTCGGATGCCAGCAGCAGCAACGGCGGCGATTCGGACGATGGTTTCCGGCGCAAAACCGACTGTTTCCTTGTGAGAATGTATTACTTGTAAGATTTCTCGTGCTCGTCAATATCCTTGTGTATTTCAGCGAACAAAAAGTTTCAAATTATTGATCAACAACATGTTTCTGCCACCACCAGATCAATGCAGTCCACTGCAATGAACAATGTTTCCCCCTAACCTAAAGCCCGCGATCAAAATACTTGCAATGTTCACTCGGCTCGGTCGGTGCAACACCTACCGGCCAAATCTTGTTGTTTTTTCTTCGCTCTGATGACGTATCCCATTCAGTGTTGGTAACTCTTGTACAAAAACAGATTGATATTATTCCTGTGTCTTAATTGAGCGAATAAATACTCATACTCGTGACAAACTCCTATCTGATGTATTCCTGTCTACACACAACGTACACTGAGGACCACTGTGAGCAACATTAGATGTACACGCTGTGGCCACACACAAGTTTATGTGCAGCATAGATTTTCATGTGTCTGGGCAAACACACAAGCTCCCTGAAAACACGGAGGACCACTGTGAGCAACATTAGATGCTGTGGCCACACACCAGTTCATGGACTACATATATTTCCCTTATCTTCCCACAAACAACATAGCATATGACTTTTTTATAACGTTTTCTTGTCTTGATATTTAAATTTTAAAACTGTAGCTCAGCGAGGGTAATTAGTTTTTCCTAACAGAGCTTAGTGGCAGAGACATATGCCTACTTGAAGCTAGAAACACTGCAACATATATAACTTGCAAACTTTGTATTGCACGAGTAAATAATGCCACACAATATTTCGGTGTATGCGGCAGCGAATAATCTTGCAACAGCCGGGTTATATCTATTATTTCTTCATCCTACTGCTTCTAATGATCTGAGCTGGAACAAAAGTCGACTCTTGAACCTGACAATGAGTTCATCCAGAGTTCTGAAACAAATCAATATTTGTTGGGAAATGTTAAACATGAAATCACGTTGTATAAGTTGTTACCTTCGCTCCAAACTGTTCGTTAACTGCGGCAGAATCGCTAGAGCCGCAGAAAAACTCTTGCTGAAAAGTAAAGAGAAAGTTAAAATACACAAATAAGCTACTAGACCAGTGGTTCTTAACCTTTTTGGTGTGGTTTCCCACTAAAGTAAATCACCAAGTTCGAATTCCCCCCTCTGTTATTTTTATAATGATGTTTTGTGCCCAACATTAACAAAAAAAATATTCTTCAATCGAAATAATTGAAGCGAAGCGATTTGGTAAAGGTATACTGCAATCTTATTGAGTTTGAATAGTTATTTCATGAGAAAGTAAAATCGTGGGGAATTTTGAAAAATCTCATATGCTTGCGTTAGTCATTTATTGCATCACAATCAACAGATCAAATGCATATATTCGCGAACAATAACAAAGTCATTGATACTTTTAGTAATTTCTGTGACGTAACAAACGATTTTTGAATTTTTATGCGCCCTGTAAAACTAGGTGATCTTAATCTTACATGTTGTTGCGGAAAATATTGTATTAAATTAATTTTCAACGGTTAATTTCAACCCACGGGCCCGAGTTTGGTGACTTCTGACTCACATTATTTCCCTCTAAAATCATTAAATTTCCCACTAGTGGGAAATTTCCCACCGGTTAAGAACCACTGTACTAGACTAAAGCAATTGCATTTTCTGCAAATTTATGATCTAATCTGTTGCATTTACTACCATACCTATAACCTACTTTTCAACACCAGCCGAACGTATCCTAAAAAGTACGAACGGCCAGAGGATTTGTAGATTAAAAATATATTCGATTTAAAACGTTTAGCAAGCTGAAAACCCATAAAAACCCGAATAGTGAAAACTAAACAATGATTTTTTCGAAATTAGAAACAGGTTTTTCAATGACTTTGTTTCACAAGATATGCAGGAACGACAACTTATTTTAGCAAATTATTTGTTTGTTTAACTTACTCGGAGTCGCGTGTTGCGAAGGAAACGGTGGCTTGTTGTATTGTTTCTATGTCGAGGCGCGCCTGCAGCGAACCGTTCACACCGATTCGCGTAACGCACTCCACCAGGCGGAGCAGCTCGTCGGCAACAGCTTGAATTACGTCGGTCATTACCCTGACAACGAGCGCCGGGCAAATTGAGTAAACCTGAAAAAAAAAACATATGTCAAATTACAGTGTCGACGCCCTTTTGAAAAAAATCGTGGATTAACGGTTGTGCAATAAATGTTTGTTACTACGCGATATTTTTGGCCAAGTCGTTTATAGATACTTTAGCATAATGACCCATTGCCAAATTAGTTCATACCTCTGAATGAATTGTAATGATTGACATCAACGCTGTTTTGATGTAGGGACGGACATCTGAAACATAAACACAGCTTAAAAATTACTGCTCTAAATAAAACCAAAGCCACTATAGATAGCTTGAGATTTCTGAGCGCAGTAGCGTCCCCTACCAGATGGTTTAAGGCAATTATTCCAGTCGAAATTGCCCGCGTACATTCCTGGCTCCAGAGCGCCCGTCAGCGGTTCCACGCGATGTTCCAAGTAGGCGTCAAACAGTTTCTTGTCCAACTCAGCTGTAGCTGATTCACAAGTCTGAAGGAAAAGCAATGTATGTAACTTGGATATATGACTTTTCCAATGGAATGTTTCACTATTAACAGTTTTGGTTCTAAGCTTATCCAGGAACCTCTGAGATCATGTCAGAAAAAGACAATATTTTTTAGAAGAAATTCATGTTTTGTTTTTACAGGGTATGTACATCCTGCATAAAAGTCAAATAGAAACCGCAAAACGGTCAGGATTCTAGAAAGCTTATGTTCATGCATTCGCTTAACTAGAATAGAGAACTATTTTGCCAAACAGCCTGTTAAACCTCATATGAATGAAAACCAGCTTACTTATTTCCAACAGCCTTATATTGTAAACAAAAGCTATCCCAACCTGTTCGGTGACCTCCACATTAGGAAAGTCAAGTTCCTTAAATTGTTGCAATAATGGAGCGATCAGATTGGTTGTTGTGTGAAAAAGATTGCTGATGCCAATTATCAGTCGCTGTTCCTGCAAGAAAATATGTGTTATTTTTATATGTTTAAAGTAACAAAGATATGCCTTCTTACTAATGGAGGTGGCGTTTCAGATGCAAGTTTGCCGGTATCAGGTTCAATTTCATCCAGAAATGAAGCTCGCTCAATACAAGAAGTAAAAACCTGCGCAGACAATAATTTCATGTTGACAAGTTGTTGTGACAAGCACGAGTTTTCAGCTTTTTTGCCAGAGAACATTTTTTTTAAATAACGTTTAATTCTAATGTAATATTACAACATAGAGTTTCTCGAACAAGCAAGACTAATGAATTCGACATTTATGACACAATTTACAACTATAAAACAGTTTTTTGGTGTGTGGAAGCTGTTAAAAAACTGACAAGTAGGGAAAAAGTTTGGGAAATTTTGTTAGAGATGAAACAAGAGACTGTGAAAATCAGATCCGCAAGAATTTTTAACAACGACATATAAAGCACAATTTCTCACCAGAAACAGGTTTGTGAGCAATTGTGAAATTCTGCTTTGCACAGCAAGTCTCGCAAACACAGGTTCTTCTCCTGGAAGGGATTGTAGTAAATCTCGAACAACTGCCAACAATTCCTGAACCAGTGTGTTGAACTGTGATGGCTGGAAGACAATAAATGTTGTAAACTACTGGTAGAAACAACCTTGAAACTACGAAGATTCAACAGAAAGCAGGCCTGTTTTTTAATATTTGTCTATTGATATTATATCGTTTTGGGCCATGGACCACCGGCCCAGTAAAAACAATATCATGGACCATTTCATTTTTGGCAAGATCGAAGTACGCATACAAAACAACCATTTGGGCTTGAATTATAATTCTGTAAAACCGATTTTCAAGAAGTGAGATACAATTGTTAACAGCTAACATTTTGATGCTCTTTCAACATGTAAAATGCAATCATTTCTAGTCCATTACTAAATTTAGTGGACATCCTGTGGACCACCCAATATGTCATCATGGACCACAGTTGAGTACTACTGTTATAAGAGCTCTGTTTATCATGAAAGAAATCCTCCCCAAAAATCATTGACTGTCTGTTTAGTTGAATAGTTTTGTGCAATTGTTAGTCTAATAGACTAAAAAAGTTTCTTGTGTCAGCATTAGTAAAATATTCTGGTACAGAACAGTGCTGTTGGCATTGATATTAGAAACAGCAACACTATCCTTAGTATGTTTAATTACCAGTTGTGTAACTCCCTTGTTGCTGACTTTCCAATCTTCCTTTAATCTCAATGCACGGACATCTGCAACACAGTTAAAACCTGCCTCAAACTTTTTTTTAATTGTGGATCACTTCAGCAAGTTTCAAGGCTATGCATTTTCACTAATGCAGTAAGGTTCAAACATGTTTTGAGTAATCATAGATCAACCTAATTAGTTTAGGAAAAATGTACTTGCCAAACAATTACCTTCCATTGCCTCGCTAAGGAATGTGCTGAGTGATAACACTCGCATGTCATGAATAACATCTTTAAGAGATTGTAAAGTTCCGTGAGGCAAACTCAACTGGGACAGTTCACTAAGTGCTTGTCTGTTAAAACAAAAACAAAAAACTCTGGAGTGTAAAAATATATATTGACAGTATATACAAAAAACTTATTGTTTTTGTTACGGGGTCAGTGACCTGAATTATAGCTTGGCGACTTACGGCTAGCTGTATTGGGTAACGATTTTTCTTTGGGAATCAAAACAACCAAATCAGAATTAAAACGCAACTATTTTACAAGAGCTGATGTACCTGAAACTTAAATTATTACAATCAACAGTAAAGTTAGAAAAGCTTGCGAAATGGGCTTATGTTAAAACTAAATTAAAAGTTTTTGGTTGAAACTCACCTCACAGATCTGACACAATCGGATAGAACTGTAGCAGGTAGAGGGATTTCTCCTGGCCAGACTCCGTACGATTCTCTTTCGTTGATGTCCTCTTCGTCTTCTTCCTCTACATGGAGCGTTGCTGGGAGGAATGCAGCTCGGAGCAAGTTCACAAACAGGATCACTGTGTCCCGGAGCAAACTCTGCATCATAAGAGGATGTTACATCACCATCTGTGGCAACAGTCATTGTGAAAAGCAACAAAAACAAGGCTGTTTAATACATTTGCCAGAAGAGCTCTATAAACTTGTTTAATATCGTGCTTGTTACTTCAGGGAAAATAAAGTTTTGACCTCAATCTTGGTTACAAGCATTTTTTCCTTAGGCAATATTGTGTACTAAGTACACATCCTTTGGCATATGCATGCAAATGACAAACCACTTGCACAACAAAAACAAGGCTGAATAAATGTGCAGTTTATTCTATTTGTCACATTAGTTCTGAGAAATATATAGGGTTTTAAACTGCATTCCTGTTTTCAAGCATTTTACTATTCAGGCAATATTGTGTGCTAAAATGTTATCTTATGGAATAGGTGGCAAAAATGGCAAACCACTTGCATAGAATTTGCAGAAATTCTATGCACCTACAAAATTGAACCCAACCTTCATCTGTTTGTAATTCTTTGATGCAGCTTCCTTTAGCTTTTCCACATCTGACGACTTTTCACCAGTCTCACTCAGGATAACTCCCGTCGAGTAATGTTTCCATAAATGCCAGTGCTCAGGAATTTGGCTCACTGCAATGTTTGTAAGCTCCTGCAAAAACAAGAGAGTTGTTAATTTTAGGACATATTACTTAGTAATAAGTTCAAGTGTCATACATGTCATACATCGTTATTTCACTAAAAGTCCATCTGTAAAATATGCCTGAACTTAGCCTCCTGGGATTTTACAAGGTTTTAAGATTCTTTAACAAACTTTTTTTACACATTTCAATAGATAAAGTACAGTTTTCCAATATTTTGTGAATCTATTAGAAATTTATAATACCTGAAGATATTGTTCACAAACTTGAACCTTTCCTTGTTCATCATTTTCGTTGGCACATTTTGAAGCTGTGAGAAGTAGATAAATTTAGTCTAGTTGTAATCACAAGATGCCGGTGTCAATAAAATACAAGGGCTAATAACACTAAATCATAAAGGCAGTACTGTTCTGCAAAACACAGAAAATAATACCTTGTTCAAGATATTTGTCCTTGCATTTTAGCATTGTCTCTTGAATCCATCCATGCTGATGGACGAGACATTCCCAGGCAGGATCTCCTACATCGCCAAGTCCGAGGAGATATCGAATCAACATTTTTTGTTTTGTAAGCGGAGCAGGAAGTTCTTGCACCTCTTGTTTAAGCTGGACCCGGAAATTCTCAATGCGATTTTCAACTTCATTGTAAACTGCAAATGATAGAATAAACTTAGAACTGAATTGTTTACATATAAGTACAGCAGACGGAGACAACAGTTACATATAATAACGGACTGACATATAGTAACAGATTGTTTACATGCATATGTAAGGCTTATGAACTTCACCTCTTTTAAAAACCCCAACATCTGTGTCAGAAAACAATGATTTTGCTTTCTCGTAGTCATTTATAACAACCCCATAATCTCCTTTTTGTATGTTCCTTTCAATGCTCAATGGCAGGTTGAACAGAAACTGTAAAATCAATTTTATGGTGACAAAAAATATGCAACCGAGTTGTTTAAAACATTACTTTAAATCGCTGAAGAACATTCAGAGTATTTCTAATTGAATCAGCACGGTCTTTGGATTGCAGAACAGTATCAAACAGTTCACTTGCTTTTTCACTAGCCTCTGTTAAAGAAAAGCCATTAATTTCTATACTGTCATATTAAACAAAAAACAACCACCAACCATTCAATGTGGCTTCCAGTTTATCTGTAATATTCCCATTACTACCACCAATGTCGTCCTTCAACATTTTGTGATGAATGTCTGTAATTAAATAAATGCTGACAGTTAAAATACTTGTACACAGTAACCACATGTTTCAGTATTGATGACATACTTGAAAGGGTTTCATGCACTTCAAAAAAGACTGGTAAACTGTCTTTAACATGATTTAGCGGAGCATTGTTGGTGTTTCGGTTTGCTTTTCTCTTCATGTATGCATGACCATCCTAAAATGGTCCAAAAGTTTAACACTTTAACACAGAAATATATTTGTATGTTATTTAGTATTTTTACCTTTAGTTTGTTGAAGGGTGTATTCTTATGACGTTCAAGCAAAAACCATGATGGCACAAAGTTTTCATCTGTTGGATCAGGGCTCCCTTTCACAAACATTTCAGCCAACTGCATGTGGGCTTGTGTTTTGTTTCTGTAAAATACATAGAAGCTCATAGGAATGGAAATCTGCAGTTACAAGCAAAAGCAAAGCCCTCACCAACATTTTCAAAACACAACTGCCATAATGGTTGCCTATGTACTTTGAAACAATGAAAATAACAACCTAAATAGATCTGATATCACTGCAGTTGGAATGAGCATTTGCCGATGTTTCAGCAATAAAGCCAGTCGCTTTTTACGTTCATTTGGGACATTATAACACAAATAAATAAATACCCCAAGTCCTCAGAGTTCAAACCGAGTGGATCAGTCCTAAGAGACAGCGTAGCAGTTTTCTGTGTCCGATCCAATCTCTGATCAACATATTCAGTCTCATCTACCCATACAGGAGAACTTTCAAGGGGACCTTGACCATAATGTTTATTTTCGATGTTTTACTTTATGTTTTGACTATTTGTCATGAATGCTTACCAACTCTTTTGGGTTTTAGTCCAGTAAAATGTACAGTACATGTCCCAGTGCCACCACTTCTTGTGATGACAACAATGTCACCTTTTCCCACCCCAGTGGAAGAGCGGCAAATCAATTTTGATGTTGACACCCATTCAACTGTCATTGAACAGTTTCTTCCACAGATGGCAACACCTGCATTAGATTATATCTTTAAATTCCTTAATTTGGTCAAAACGGATAAATATGAAATCCTTTTTATAGATTAAGGTTTATAGTTTAGCTGTATTTTTTTTAAGAAGTTTTGTACAAGTCACCAGCTTTTGGAAAACCTTTGTATTCTAAACAACATTGTTTTTTGTCCAGTCTTCTTACCTATAATATCATTTTGGTTATTGCCAAGGTTCTCTCCTCGAATAGTTACTCTAGTTCCAGGTGAGCCCTCTTTGGGTGCTATTCCAGTTACAACAGGTGGTGGCATGATTCTTTTTTACTACGATCTAAACTAAAACCAAAAAAAAGAAACTATTTCTGCTGTACACATTGGTTAAAAATACATACAGTCCCTTTTATGAGGTGTTGTTTTAGGCGGATAATATTTGCAAGTTCTTTAAACTAAACAATAAATAAATGTCAGCCTAAAATTAAATCTTGCAACGATTTGTGTTTGTCAACATTGTAATTTTGCAAATGTTAAAAATAGCCAAAATATCCGTCCCTTAAAAAAAAAATAAAAATTTGAAAGCTGTGAACCGTGACGGAAGTTATAGAACGTTTTGCAGACAACTTTTTTGTCAGAATTAGTCGTTTGCAGTGTTTGTTAATTTAAGACGTTGACTGCTTTGAAATAAATTTATAGATAGCATCTGAACAGTAGGATTGTTGTTCTGGTCGCAATCGGTAATGTGTTAGTTTCCAAGTTGGATTTTCCGTTTTTGTAATGCGTTTGCGTTGTTTATAGTTTTAGTTTGTTATTTGGCCCGTTTACGCTGCAACTTTTTTATGCTTTCAGAAAAGCGAATATATTGCCTCCTAAGGTTTTTAGAACAGCTATTTGTTTTGCTCAGTTAGCCGAAACACTAAATTTATTTTTAAGGATATTAATCATTACGGAAACAAAACCTAATGGCTGAACTTTTTTCCAGCTCTACTTTAGGTTGTTTTTAAAAATAAGAGGTTTATTGGGAAAACTTACTTACCGTTAAAGCAAAGTGATGATGAAAAGAAGTAATAGGTCGACCGTATGCAAGATATAAACAAGATAAAACTGTTCAAGGCTTTACATCAGTAGCAGGAATAGTTTTGACTGACAATGGCGTGGGTGTGACGTGACAAGCACGACAATAAGCATGTTCAAATTGGCCTTTGTGTACATAATGAACCTTAAAATAAAAAATAGCTTGTTAAAACGTGTCCAAAAAATGCGCATGATGTTTTTGGCAATACTTTAAAATGATATCTTTAGGCAGTATTAAGTAAACATATTGAGTAAAGCTCAAATATATGTTGGGTAACATGCTTTTGTGGTTTGAACAAGACTTTTGCCTATTCCGCTGCTGGCCGCAAGCTTTGAATTGCCCCGCGCAATTTTTGAAATTGTAATTATCTTGGTATTTAAGAGGCAAGGAGTATTTTTTGCTTGGGGCTTAAGGTCGTTTAAAAACCATATCAGGTTACACAGTCGTAATTAGAACAGTGTGTGAATGAAAACAAAGTCAGAAACTTGGATTTAGGAACTTACGTGATGGACAGTGTGTTTTTGAGGTAAAAGATTCTTTTGCATCTTTGTTGCAGTGTAAGCCATCTAATATTGTAGAAATTGGAAAGTTTACATTTTGTTTGTGTATATGTAGCCTATGCTTTGCCACCAGCCTTTGATTGCAGGCTAGCTCTTATATGTAACTTATTTGTTTGCTGAGCAAGAAAAGCTGGCTCTGACTTTTTGCTCACATTGTTTAAAACCTGGAATAGTCTGCCTTATTTGTTTGCAGTTTGACAATATGTACATCGCTTTTACGAGGCGTCGTTTTCCTAGTTTTTTTTGCATATCATGTGCAATTTATTTTGTTTCAAGGCTGAACGACAAATCTGATGTAAATATTTATTTTCTTGTGCTATTTTAATCGTAAGTATGGCCGCAATAGGTTTGTTGATAGGCTACATGTAAACATGCTGCAGCTTCCACCCAGGAAAGTTGGTTCATTAAAAAAAACTCATAATTGTCGCTTGTTTTGCAGAATCAGCGAAAGATCCAGGAAGCGATTTCGGACAGAGTTTAAAGTTTCATCACCAGGGACTCAAGGTACGATTATGTTGTTTGGATTTCCGTCATCACGAGCCTGCTAAAAACATGTCAAAAAATTTACGCCTAATTACGCGCTGAACCAAAAACGTGTGGCTCAATGACGTTATCACTAACTTAAAACAGGACTCACATTGGAATTTTCGTGGCCAATACTGCTTCAAGGGAGATGATTATCTTTGACAAGAGTTTTTTTTTGTGTTACGATCGGATTGAGTCCGTAAGTTTCCCAAAAAAACAAGAAAATGTTCTTTGTCGTTTGCCAAGGGTTGTGTGACGAATTGTGCGAGCAAAAATGCTGATAATAGCAGCTGATTTGCGTGCGAAGAAGCCTGTGGGCTGACAAACAACCTGATAACTAGGTCAGAATGTAGGCCATATTTAGTAATCATAGTCTACATAAGTTTACACTTGGCAGGTTTCACAGTTGTTGTTATTAAGGATGACATCGACATGATTGTGAAGCACAGATGTACTACCTAAAACCTAGCACTAGTTTAAACATCTACACTGGCAGTAAAATCAATTTTTTTCAGGAATACTGTGCTAAAAACTATTTGTGCTGTATAAATAAATTGCGTACGTGCAGCTTTGTGGTATATTATCTGTCGTGGAGCTCTGCACTTGGCGGCGCTGTATTGGACATTTTTTACGCGCCAAATCGATAAACTATATCTTTTCTCCCACGGTTTGGCGTATGTTGATTGTTCGCCGGTGGCATATGGAATCCGCGGTATGGCACTCGTGATTTTTGTGACGTATCATTAGATTTAATCGCCCAACAGGATGACCGTTATCTCTCCTCATTAGCTTGGTAATGTTTGATTACTTAACACACAGAAAGTCGTGTCTTTGCGGGATTCTCTCGTTGTCAGGTTCCCGTCAGCTGCAGGTTATGATTGAAGTTATCTCTTGATCATGTGCGTTTCCAAAACACACGTCATAGTGTATCACTGTTTTTAGTAGGGGACTTCCCGAATTTGGTGTTGTGTAGGTATCTGAAGTGTTCGAGATATTTTTCACATATGATTGAGATCTTAGGGTTGAGAATCACAAACTCTGCCACTGTAAGGCTCGCAATATGACATAAAATATGATGTACTTATATAAACAGTCTTGGCCGTGAATAGGACTGTATTTTTGTTCCCGATATGTTAAATACATAAAAAAATAAAGTCTGGTTTCAAATAAAATTAACCCAACAGTAGCAGTTTTTCGGTGATTACTGTTTTTAATATCAATATAATCCAAAGACCAGTGTATAAAACCCAAGGCCAAACAGAACCAACCGTTGTTAAATATAAAAAAACAAGTATTTACCATGTTAGGTGTCGATGTGTATAAAAATTTAGGCAATTCTCCACATCACTGCGTATTATAAGTTCCTGTTATGTTGATAAGCTATCAAATTTATGACTTAATGATGACTCGATACCTGAGAATCATATCACGATTTTGACGGAAGCTTTAGCGGATTACTAAACGATTCTGAGTATTGACTGAGTGTTATCTGTGTGCAGTTATGCGTAGTTTATGTTGTGGTTTAGCATAGGAATTCGATTCGATGGTAGCTTTACTGTCGTCATTGTCATTTTTGGGATCCTTAACCGACTTCAATGCCCTGATATACGAATTTAGGTTTTTAAACTGTTGTGAGCGCCCCCATAATTTCAGACCAATTCTGAATTCTCCCTTTTTTATGAATGTAAATGTGTCTTTGCATATGCATATGTTTTTTTTCCGTTTCAAGGGCTTTTTATGTATTAATTGGTGGGCACGAGGTCAAGAATTTCGTGGCTACCGTGATTACATAAGTACTTACATAAGTGAAATAAACGCATTTTAGTCTCTAGATTTTTAAGCACACTTTTTACCTTTCTCGTATTTCTTGCAACGATCTTTGTAAGTTAAGGTTACGTGTCGGTAAACTTTTAAGACTGACATTAAACATCTTACTGAAGGCGGTCTTTGTTAAATTTTCTCTGTTGTGTATCTAGGTTTATTATTGAGAATTGCCGATGCAGCGAGCTATATCCAAGTTGTAAAACCTTTAAAGCGGATACGATAGAGCAACCTTTGTCCCCCTAATCCAATTATATTACCAATGACGCAAGTGTGACGTCAAAAGTCAATTAACTAAGGGAACTTGCAACCTTTAATTTTTAACAAATTGATTGCGGTTTGGTAAAGGGATAAAAAAGTATTGTGGTCAAGCATTTTTTGACAAAAGGAAGCGTAAGATAGCCTCTTTTAATGTCACAAAATGTGTTTGTTTGTTGATGAAGTTGCGTTTCAATGCTTGTTTCCCACGTGTTTGTTTGCCGCACTAACATGTTTGGAACATTACTTGACTGAGGTAAACACGGCGGTTATACTGTGGTGTTTTTACAAGAATTGCAGTCTACTTTTACACCTGCCGTTACGTGCTTGTACAAGTCGTGTTTCCACGAACAAGCTGCTGCCATGTGGGCAGTTTCTTTGAATTTGGACGCCCACGTAATGATAGACTGAAGATCGCCAATGTCGTGTAAATCTGGGTTTATAAAACGGTTGACAATTTAAATTTGTTTGCTGTTTTGAGAAACTTTGGTTTTGTACTTCCTGCTCACACTAAACTCACTTGTTTAACAATAACCTGATCTGAATTATTCACACTGCAAAGCAGAAATTTATACGAATTTTTATGGGTGTGAGGATTAATGATATTGGTATTAATTAATTTCTTATGGATCTAACATTTCGCAACACCTGCGCATGGTAGCAATGTCACGTAATACCAATAAAACGTTGTTATTAAATCACCATATGGTTCGATAACACTGGCTGAAAAGTTGCAGACGTGTTCTCAAATAGCTGAAAACTCATGTGGTTCCTATATTAAGATAAAAAATAGGTAGGTTATGTAACCGCTGCCAAGTAAATAGTCTCCATATTGTATAACCACAGTTTTCGAACAACTGAAATTGCAGCTTTCGCGCCTACGCAAGTTGCTTTAAATAACTCTAAAGGGGTCATTACCGTGGCCCACAAGCTTTCGAAGCAATTTATTTTTGTCCTATTTGCTGTTCTCGAAATCTGTTAATCTGTACAAATTTTCCTCGTTTTCACGCACGATTCAAAGTTTGATATTGTCTCGTTTCGCACGCAATTTAGCAGATGGCAAGTCGATCAACAAGATCTTCGCGACATTTAGTACAAAAAGCGCCTTTAGCACATGGGGTTACCGACCCTTGATAACATATAGCAATGACGTACTCACTTGTCCACGGCAGTACGAAAAGCGTGTATTGCTTTTTAAAAACGTGTCACAAATACAATCTCACAATGCCAACATAAAAAGAAATGATCAATTACAAAAGCTGTTTTAAAAAAAAGTAAATTCAAGCCACTCAGTGTTTCCGACTTACAATTGTAAAAGTTTATTGCAAAGATCGGTGTTGAATGTTTGTTGATTATGCTAGGGCAGTATAAGACCGTCACTCACAAGAGAATTCCATAAACCGGGTGCTACGCTTCTTAGTTTTTTCGGATTTTTCACCTCCACATAGCCCCCTTCAATCAAGTTTTCGAGCAACGCGATGATAAAATTCTCTTTCATGTTCATGTTTTGCATCCGACGAAACATAGTGATTACGTCAATCTCAGCTCTTCGCTTTCGTACATTGGTTTTACAATCTAAAAGTTCGGGATCAATGCTTGCGTCGGAAGCCTCTTCTCTAGAATACGAAAATAAATGAATCTCGTTCTTTTGTTTTAATAAAAATATAATTGTCCAGATGTCGCGCTTTATAGGAAGAAATATGTCTATACTTTGGTGACATTATCTGTAGGTAAACATAATTTTATACCATGGTAAATCTTTGATCCAAATGAGCTTGCAGAGAAAAGTTTTTTGTATTGATTTTTGCCATATCACGAAATTTTGTTGTTTAAAATTATTGACGCATTAGTGCATATATCGTACGTCAATGATCTACACCTCAATGAGCACGACGTTAAAAACAGTTTAATAGAGTTATTCTTCCAGAACTTCCATGTAAACACAATTGACTTTTTTAGAGCGGTTTTGCTTGTAACGGTTGTAAGTGTTTTAGAATCTGAGTCAGCTTTTGTTTTTCGACAAATTGGTGTTAATAATCGTCCCTGGTTATTTACTGTTATCGATAACAACTTGTTAATCGTTGCAATTGCTCACCGTGTAGCCGCTCGTTTCCGTGATTCATCGTAAGAAATGTCATGCAACCGCAAATCCTTGTCTGCGCTGTGCTGCATCAGTCGTGAAACCTGAACAAAAACTTAATTAGTAATTTTAAATTTTTGTTTGACTTTGCTACACGGCTTGGGTAATTAAAAATTACTCTTAAAATAGGTAAAACTGCGAGGAAGTTGATTTCCCCGTATGTTGTGAAAAATTTATCAAAAAAGCATCTACGTATTTTTTGACACCGGTTTTCCGTTACGATCGTAAAACGCGATAAGAGATTAAAACGTGAAATAACGTCACAGATACATTTAAACTCCGTAAGTTTCGAGCTGCGCTTGCGTGGGCGTTCGCCTCGATTTCGTAGGTTGTAGATTAATTCCCGGATAAAACAAGTACAACTTACCAGTATCGGCCGATCTGACGCGTTTGAGCTGTCAATAGCGTTGACGGCGATGTGTATGCAAAGCAAAACTACGACTTGATTCCGAACGGCCATGGTTAACAGAAATAAACGTGCTTGTTCGTGCCTAATCAGCTCGAATCAACTGTGGAATTCGCTATCGAATATTGTTGTGGTCGTTAGGTCCAAGCCATGGTCCCTTTAAATGATTCCATGTTTGTTCTGCGCGGGGGATTTTAACATTTGTCCACTCAACCGATCCGTTTCCTGGTCGACATTTATCCTTTTTAATTACAGTTTAATTCTTGAAATTCCAACCCAACAAACGTCTGGTAAGGTGGCTATCGATTTCTTCAAGGGGTGCTATGCACACTGTTTCACGAACGCCTTTGTACTTTAACATTTATATTTCATTTAAAATTTGAACAAGGAAGTGATTTCATATACCCAACTTCCTTTGTTTTGAAGGCCGTCATTGATCGGTAAATCAGATGCCTGTAATCTTAGCATCTGTTCCCTACATGCGTGGATTGAACAGGGAGGGGCTCCCGGACTAGGTGTTTGTGATCCCCGAAATGGTTTCTTTGAGGCTGTTCTCATTACAAACAAATAGCCTTGAGTGTTTGGCGAAGGCCGAAAACACCAACAATCGCTGACACACCACTTCACACGCATTCGAATCATAATATATAAACACGACTGTTCTAACGTGCTCTGCTAATGAGATGAGCGACACTTTCTCAAAAAGCAAAAAGTAAATTTTATTGTGATTCTGCGATAAAATTAATGTTTCTAGAATTGGCCGATGGATGTTTACATCAAGATATGAGCGGTTTGAGTTGTAATCGCTAACACATTCCGAAAAGAGTTTGCGTACGTGCGAGGACTTGGAATATTGTGTGGTTTCTCCTACACCCACATGCGTTGGGCGCGTGTTTAGGGTTGAAACAGGCATGTCAGCGAAAAATGTGCTCTCAAAGAAAGGTTCTACCGCATTGCGTATGCATTGGCGTAATATTTCAACTATGAGATGGCAAAAATTATTTCAAACAAATTTGCCGGCGCAAAAATAAACGTTGAATTATGCACGTCGGTGGTTGTTAGCCTCACGCACGAACGAAATTGCAAAATTGCTGCGATCGAGTACAGAAATGAACGCCGCGTGAAAGAATTTTCCGATAATTTTAAATGTCGGCATTTTGTGACCAAACATATCGCCTGTTCTTTCGCGCGCATGACGTTCACAGGATCTAGTGTTTCGTGAAGATAATGGTTTGCGGCACTTTACGTAAAGTGCGTACAGGGCCCGTAAAATTTCCCAGTATGAATTACGTTTAACATAAAATGGGGATTAGAAATGTTTCGGGAAATTTTAAATGTCGTCTTTATTATATTGAACAGCAATTGTATTTAACAACATCGATAACATTTACGCAAACGCACTGTCACGCAATGACGCATAAAGCTTTTCAAATTTTGTATCTTGTCTCCAATCCATTTGCATCTGCAGTCAATTTAAAAGTAAAATTCCCAAATCAGATAAAAAACATTTATGCCGGTAAAACTTTTTCGATGGACCTTTTGAAAAAGTTGATGTATATATACCTAACCAGCAACATAGACTTTAGTATTCGCTGCTCAGTGAGCATGAGCTAAACCCAGTGAACATTAGAAAAATTGAAACCAAAGTGCTTTTTTTCGCGTTTGTAGGCATTTTATAAGATTGTCGATAAACGTTTTTAGTGAAACATATTTGTGAGGATTGTAAACGTGGCCCTACTAGGTAAAAGTATTTTTGCTTACTGAAGAAAGGCGGATACAGCTTTTTAATTTTTATTGCTACTTGTGGTGATTGTTTTGTATTTTTTGGTTTTACTGATTAATTATGTCTTTTTTCCAGCCAAACACGAACAACATTGTTGCTGAGTTTGTCGTTGCGACCATATCTTTTCATTTATGATGATCATGATTTCACGATCAATTTATGCCACTAGGTCGCGCTTGAAGTCCAACCATGTTTTTACTATAGCATGGCCCGTGAGCTCTATACATAACCACAATTTCTTCAATGGTAAATCACATCGTCATTATTTTATATAGATCGCGATAGAGTTTGTTTTAATTGGTCATACCTCGCATACGAAAGGTCTTTTAAATTCACGTTCAAATTTGAATTATCTATTAATTTTGTGGAGGTCATTTTCAAGCAGTGGTTCTTAACCAGGGCAGCACGCACCCCTAGGGATGCGTCAGTCATTTCGAAGGGGGCGTGAGTCCATGGTTAATTATTTATTCAGTATTTTGCAAGTGAAGTGAATTGTTTGTGAGCAAACAACAAACGAGTTGTAAAAAGAAGCGTGGACAAAAAAGGTTAAGAACCGCAGTTTAAATCCTCTCCTTGATTGTCACTTACTCTTTCTGAATGTAAGTGGTTTTACCAAGATAAATATCTTGAACACATAATTGGGTTGGGTTACACAGATAGGGTTACACATAATTGTCGGAATATAAGCGAAATATGTCGGCGGCTGGCTAACTGACCCTGTTGTCAACTTTTTAATGTTCATCTGGTATACATGTTAAATACAGAATGTTAAATCAACTTTTCTAAATACAGATTGTAGGTGTTATTGGTTATACAACTACAGTTGGCAAATGCAACACTTGTCGGTAGCTGAAATTAAGCGTGTAAAGCTGACTGTTGTAAGACAGCGGGTAAAAAAATGTTAGGTTTACGTTGCGGCTGTTTTGTTCAAACAGTAAACACGTCGCCTGACTTTAAACAATCATCATGGGAGATGTTTGCGTGTTTTTGTGTCTAATCTTTTAATCAAACTACATAACATTCAGTGTAATTTAAGAGAAAAAAAATCCCATTGGAAACTTAATTGTAAATTTTTTTCTTTAACACTCGTGTAAGAGCTCGTTGATGAAACTTCTAGTGGCTTTTTATAGTTAAAAAATTTAAAAAACGTTAAAATATTGTTTGACTAGGTTTTTTTTTATAGTACTGTATTTTTATTGCTTTGCGCGATTTGCACATCATGTGTTCTGTTAACGATGTACAAAATATTCACTAATTATTAATCGGCGTGAGACTGTTACTACTGTAGGTAGGCAAACAACCAACTATGTCCCATGATTCGAATTTGCTAAACGTGTTTAAATTAAAATAATTTTGAGCAGGTTACCTTGGGTTATTTTGCTGAAGTAACCTTTTTTTAAACCAATTAATATCTTGTTGTATCTTTAATTTATGCAATACAGTACTTTCATGCATCTTTAATTTACTGCTAAGATCTTGTATTTACTGAAGTGTTGGACACGCGATTGTGTAAACGTTTAATCTCTGTGCTTCGTGTCACAACCGAAATATGCTAGGACATAGTTCGAAATATTAGGAAACAGAAAGCGTTTGTTACGATACAAGTCAAGTTCTTTGGGAATGTTATTGGAGTTGCTGCTAATTATAACTTGCAAGGTCGGTTTGTTTAGCTTGCGTTTAGACATGCACCAATATGTGAGTAAATGTTGTTCGAGAAATGTTTGCATTATAACCAGCTATGTTTGCACACTTTCTTCAAGTGGTTGTGTGTGACTTGTTTATTTTATACTTCGCGTTTTCATAGCCTACCTTGCAAAAAACATGTTGGCTTTTGGGCATTAAAAAAACAAAAATGTAGCCTTCTAAAACTGACTAAATATCCCGCAGTTTCGCTGGAGCAATTCTTCGAAACCATCTTTTTATTGATGAAAAACCACAACGTATTACGTGCAAATGATGAAATGGCAAAACAAACACATATTAACTGGCAGTGGGGTTCGTAACCAGGCTAATGCCGATTTCACCCTTGTTCATAGTAGGATTCCGGCAATGAAGGCTCACAACACAACGCCAATGCGTACAAAAATATTAGCAACGTCTATAAATACTTTTAAATAGACTTAATACAACTACGCTGATGTGAACAGTAACACTTCAATGCGGGTATATTAGCAGCAGGGCGGGTAACCGTGAAAGCAAAATCTCAGGGCATTTAATGCAATAACACAGTGCACATGATGGCGAGAACAAGCAACAAAATTCAAGGGGCGGCAATTCAATGCCGGACTTGAAGCATTTTGTACAGAGCCAAAGTCGAACAAAATAAATAAAATAACTTATCGATGCGTTAGGTGGCGTAGCGGACTCGGGGAAGAGCTCCATTCTGCTCAAAGTAGCACTAGCAACGCCTCTTTCTACCAAACATCATTGGACAAATTCTGCAAAACCAGTCCTTGTTGCGCAGAAAAGTATCTATTGCAGATTGGCCCGGCGTTAAAGGAAGTGCGTAGAGGCGGCTGCATTTGCTGCAAATATATTACACTTTGGTAAACAAGGTGGAAAGCACGTGAACAAATAAACACAGAACACAAATAATATCTTACCTTTTCATGTGTCCTATATCTCTGAATGAAAGAGATCGTGCTTTCGTTCGCCTGCAAGGACAATAACTCGTGATTAACAGATTTGCAAACTTGGCAAACTAAAATTTTAAGCTGTTTCGTAACATGTTATCAATGCTATTTTCTGCTGGAGATTTAGGTTTTAATCGCGTATTACCTTGACCGCCGATGTCTTGATGTTCGGATTCTTCGTACCAGTGGTGTAGGCTTATCTTGGTTTGTTTCCGACCGCCGTGAGCCGGCCTCGAAAAGCTTGTTTATAACTGGATAAATCACGCTACTGTCTTGAACTTTTCCGTCGGTTTCTTTTGTATCTTCATTATAGTTTCTACAAAAATAAATTAGAATGTAATTTGGCTACAGAATTTCGCGCTGCAAAACTGTGATATTTTTTCTGTATTTTTATTGTAAAAAATACGATACTGCTTCAAGCAATGACTGTTTATCTTTTCTATTGTGTTGAACTGTTGTCCTGTTTTGCCTGAACACATATTTAATACTAACCTAGTCTGTTAAGGTACAGTTGCATTACCTGGCTAGGGTAGGGGCAGATGTCGGGACTGCGGCAGCAACTCCGGCGTAAATCGTCAAAGCCAAGAGCAGCAGGACTGCTTTTGTTGTCGAGAAATTCAGCTGTCGAAATTTTTTTGAGGACTTTGTCATTGTAGTTATTGTTGCTATTAACGTCCACGAAATTGTCAAATTTTCCTGTTCATTACAACTATTCTAGAAAAACAAAAAACAAACTGCGTTTACTTTCTGAATAATCAGGAGCTCGCTTTATCCTACTCTGCCTTGACTGCGAAAGTTGTTGAGAAAACGCGCTTCTTAATATGTTTTTCGGGCTATACACGGAAACGTGATGTGCGCAGAGGTGAGAACGTGTAGCGGCGGATGCATATATGTAAACACGCGATCACATTCACCGAAACACACCCTGCACATCACAATAACTATTCTTTACCAATGTCAGGTGTTCACCCGAACGGTTTACTTCCAAAACTTTTTGTGACGCAAGCCACTTGTTTCAGTCCGAACCACCTTGCGACTGCCTTTTATAGGCTGACGCGAAAAAAAGGCAACCTTTATTTTTTATTTCTGAGTCACACTATATGGCCAAAATGTTTCGCCGGGTACTTTGAAAACCTTGTTCGTTTTTCGGTACTCGCTTGGAAGTTTCAAAGATTTAAATCGCCGCTGATTATTGCGCAACCGAATATTTTTCTTGCGACGTGTTGGTACAATATCGGCGGACCGGACGAATTCGGTTGTTCACTGCATTTCAAGTACCTATTTCTCCGTCAATCGCCTTAACAGCGGTGGCCTAGATTCACAAACCATGACGCAACCTGAGCAGAAGCTTTTATGAGACTTCCGAGAAGTCCGACCACCCGGCGGTTTAAGTGCGCTGTAATGATTTTGTTGTTCCAAGTTTTGATACCTGTCATACTGTCGGCATAACGCTATCTTGTATAGCTGTTTCGTGATTCGTGGAATTACGTTGTCTTAACTCTGCAAGACGTCGGTTGACGTTTTCACGGGCATAGGATTACAATCAAATGACGTCAAAAGTCATATGGAATAACCGATAATAGGAAATTGTAAACTGAATTTAATCGCACCCTTCCTTTTGGCGCGTTTGTTGTCAAAATTATCTGACATGACCAATAACAACTGTAGATCTTTGACTGCAAACGCAGAGTCACTGCAATCGACCACTGTCGCAATAATACTTGCAACATTTTCTCACAATGCTTGTCTATTTGTCACAACTCGTTTGCACAAATGCTCTGCTCATTGGAAATCTTGCAGTCAACAACGTTTTTTAACCACATACGATTTTATCTATGCTATCAAATTTCGTGTTTCTCGGTTAGTTAAACACAATTCTTCGGCGCAGCGTCTGATTAAAGTCCACGAAGCCCGTGTATGTTGCTTGCGGCTGACGTAAGCGCGGTTACTTTAGGCAGTGCCTTTACTTTTAAAAATATAATATGTCATCTGGGATTTGGATCTTCTGTTGCAATGCACAAAGCTTTTCAAGTCAAGAAATTTCGAAAATTTGTCACATCAGCAAATTACATCTTTGTTGCTGCCTATCCAAACATTATGACCTCTATTGTCTAAACTCGCCTTGCAATTATTCTACTTATTGGCGCTGTCCTCGAGGTTCTGTCTTTATACCAAGCACGTGCTTTGCACTTAAAACCGCTCGATCACGTCCCTTCTTTTTTAGATTTTGTGGTCAAACTATTCAATTCTCCTTACTGCAATGCCTGACAACGGACAGCCTTACAAACCAATTTGTGATACCGTTCAATGATTCCTGCCACGCGTAAATCCCGCTTTTAGATTCGGTTTCGAAACCCTTTTTTAGAAATGGATACTTCCTCGCCTTGTGGTGTTGATTAATTCGTCTTGGACCCAGTACGTGTCGCAGAGTGTCATTAGTTGCTTGTTGTTTTATATATCAGTAAACATGCGTCAGTTAAGCCATGTTCGTTTGCAGTTTTTTTGCAATGCGTACCTAAAATTATGCTGTTTGTTACTTTATTGGGACAAATGGTGGTAAAATATAGTACGGCTGGTGTTAGGTCGGGTTTAACCTGCTCTGTCGTGCAGCACCGATGCTTTGTTGTTATGTTGATAACAGTTTGACATCGTGACTGAAATGATTTCAGTTTTAGTTTTTGTGACATTGCGAACGAACCATTCCCACACAGCTTAGACATCGCGAATCTCGTCCCACTAGATAGTGATTCATAACTCTGTTTGCAAGCACTTGCAGCGGTCAGACCGGATTTCTACCAGTCCGCTATTCCGTAAATAGACTTAATTACCCGGCACGACGCAGTATTAAGAACGTGCTGATGACCCAGAAATCCAATGAAACCTATTGCTAAAGTTGAACGTTGCTATTTTTGTGTGACTAATCGCCACTTGTCACTGACAGGTAGCTTGGTAACAAACGGATTTTGTGATGATTAACCGGGATCTCGGAAGCCTTTCGCTGCTCTCGCCGGTTTCTTAGTCATACATCCGCGTGTTGTTTTACCTGTTCGGTTTTCAAACGTCTTTTGAATGTGTCATAAAAAAATGTGGCCACTTGATTCGGCAAATGTATAAAAGCCCTTCGCGACTTTTCGGTAATAAACTTTAGTTCAGGGCATCGTTTTTGCAGAAGCACCGGCTAATGCTGTCAAGGTGCTGGTGGTTGGCAGTCGTAAGATATGGTCATTAATGTTTATTTTTACAGTGACGCGGCGCTGCAGCGCAACTTGACAGCAAGGTTTAGAGTAAATTATGTGTTACACCCACTTATCGATTTATTGTCAGGTCACCGAACAACTTAATGTCTTAAACGTGATCTACATCGTAAAATTGTTCCAAATCAAGTTGATAAGCACCGTGTTTTGTACCACAATCTAAAAATCGCCGTAAATACTGAAAAATTTATAAGGTATCACAAAAAAGTTGCCCAAATTTTGTTATTGTGTATTGAAAAAAGATTATAACGCCGTTTGACAGCCAATAGTTTTTAACAGTGAACTTGGTACCCTCCATTGGGGTGCAACAAACCACTGTCTCCAAGTATCGTTTATATTCGTACGTAGTTCATACGTTTCTGATTCATTTTCTTGTAAAAAACGTTTCTGCCGTATCAGAGTGATCTTGACATGTAGTGTCGTTTGTGGTTGGGCTCGTCACATTCTGTCTGCAATCGTTGCAGAATGTCTAGATCGCATCTGGAGATGCTATACGTAGCCTAATGCAACTTTGGAATTTACAGACTATCTTGCAAAAGCTTTTTTTTTGAAATAATTGCTAGGAGTTGTGAGTGCAATGTAAAAGCAATTACTAGTCTATTCTAAAACCCTTTTATCATTTTTTTCTATTTTGCAACTTTGGAGTAATTTGTAAAAACAAGAATTTAAGTATTCCTTGATACTACTATTTATACTTTTTTTAGTAAAAATCTCGACAACTACATTTTCGTTTGTAAACCGCTTTGCGTGACCGTCTGAACCACTTGCGTTTAAAGCTACATTTAGATCATGAACTACATTGAGATGCAAAGTCGATTTACGATTTACAAGAACTTGAGTGTTTAACAAGCCAGGCCCTTCTAAGTTGCATAGCCGACTAATGAATCGAGCAATTGACCGGCTGTGTAAATGCACATGGAGTGGCAATGGCACGTGAATACCGACCGCATCGTGTTATGTATACCTTATCAGCGGTTGTTTCATGTTTCCACTTGTTTATGTTCAAGCATTCCACTACTAATACCCAAATACGATTACTCAAACGATTAATGTATTTCTCCAAGACAGGAAAAGCCAAACCCGGAATTACGCGGTGTCGAATTTATTTCAGGATAATTGCGAAACTAATTTTTCACCCGAAAATTTCTTTTCCTTTATATGTGGATGTTAGTGTAACGTAATTTTATTAAAAAATACATAAAAAATAGAGATACTTAATTTTTTCTTGGCGATGCAAAATTGATTAAACAAGTATCTAATTGAGTTTTTTTTTCATAGTCAAATGAAACTGATAATTTTGTACGAGGTCGTCAACCCCCGAAAACGGCGTTTAAGATATATCGATTTGTTATCAACCCCCTCATGTTCGCAAAATAGCATCTGTGTATTTTGATTTGTCTCCAAAACTCGACGTAATCGTGATGGAACTCAGTGAGTTTTCCTAAAATTTCGCAGAATCAAATTTATAGCACCTTTGATCTTGGCAAAACTGGTGAACGCTGAACGCTGATTTTTTTCTAGATACCGCCTTCGAACATGCTTCGTATAGGTTTTTATTAACAGTACAAAAATATGATTTATACTTAAATCTTACTTTCTGAAAACACAACAAAATCCCGAGGTTTTGTAAAATGTTTGTTTTGATATATTTGCTTGCACAAGCGCTAAAAACCTTGTAAATTGTTGTAGCATTTTTCATTATTTTTATTCAACAGATTTTACCAATTAAGCTTGTAGAGACAACAAAGTTTTAATTGCGTAAAGCCCAAGGCAATTTGTATTACCACGTTTGTAAATTAAATTTTAATGCCTGTACTTTGCGCTATAAAAACTCAATTGAGTGTCGATAATTTCATTTACATTTTTTTCGAAAAACAACAAAGCATAAATTGTACAAAAATCATTCAAAAATTAGTAAGCGTTAACATCCAAAAACCTTGAAAGCAGCGCAATAACGGAGGCAAAAATAAAATGGCGCTGCGTTTTGTTTCAAAAGAGCTTGCATTATTTTTTGGTTGAGGCTTTCAAACGTACATATAGAAACAAATAAGCGGTATCATCAGATTTTTAATACGTGTGAAGAAACTTTTAAAGTTGTTGAATGTGGTTTGATGCATTAGTATAATACACAATAGGTAAGATTAGAGTAACATACACCAGGGCACAGAGCTGCAGCGAAATCAGTGAAAGTTTACTTTTAAAAAGTGCTACAATTACAAAACAGCATGTCAAACAAAATCATAAAATACTTTGCAAAGTGCATTTATTGCGAAATACTTTACAATCTGACACAGTAGTTTATATGTTTGCTAGTTTCTGCTATAGAGCGATTGCGTTTTTGCTCAACTCGTCGAGTTGCTTTAAATGACAGCAAAAAAATCGTATTTTACACAGTTAGATTTCGCGGAAATAATCTTGGCAGTGTCCCTTAACATTTGGTTAACTTCTTCATGGCGATGTTAACGAACAGAGTCGCTGGGTTGATGACTTGACACCCGTGTGTTTCCAAATGTACATGGCGATAGCCTGAAAAGAAGAAAAACAATTGTCGCGGTAAATTATGAAACACCTTTTGGGTTATATGACATAAGTATGACGAGCAATGCGGTACAACTCTAGTAGTGTTAGCGGCGTCGGCATTTAGTCATGCAACAGTGACAAAGAAAATTGGTTAGACTAGAGCTTTTTGTCCATGAGTCATACTTCAACTGGGTGTTATTGACGATTAAATGTCGTTTACTACACAAATACTTTGGTTTCAGTTCGTTTGAGTTTCTTTTACCTCTACTGATACTATCAATAGGCACAATGTATGACCCCACTAGGTCGTCGTCGCCGTATGTGTCCTTGTCTAGCACTTTAAACTCCACAAACGCCAGTTCTGGTACTAACACTTTGAACTTAAACGGGTCTTCATTCACCCAGCTGGGGTTAAATCCGTTGTTGCTCACAACTTTGGTCTTTTGCGTTTGCTTTTAGGAAAAATAACATTGTTGAAGTCTGTGCTAAACTACACAGTAATACCAAGATAAAGGTTAACCAAAATCTTACAATGATATTTTCAGTACATGTGCTTCGTATTTTTTAATTAAATGTGCTTCATTTTCAGACATATGTTGCCCCGTACCAATTGCCTTAAAGACTTGTGGACACGTGGTGCTTATGGTAATTAAGTAAGCTGTAATTGTTTCAAATGAAATCCCCTGAACTTAAGAGCGTTAATTTAATGCTCTCTCGGCATTGTGTCGCTCTGCTACGAGCCCCCACCCACGCAGAGGGCCGGCCACTTTTCGGCTCTTAAGAAGAACTTTCCGGCCGGCGCCCTTCAATAATTGCCGAACTGAATGATATTAACGTACGTTGTCTACGTCACAGCCCAGTATGGAGACCACCACGTAGGGATCGACAACGTCCGAAGACTTTGAAGTTTTGGGTTTGGGCAGCTGCTGTGCCGTGATTATCTGAAAAAATATTATTTTTGTTAGTGTTGCGATTCGGAGAACTTGAGATCCGAACAGAGTCAAGACGTCATACCCTAATAGTGATCTCCACGGGATTTATGTTGTCGGAGGACTCGCTAACGTCATACGGATTAAAATTTCCCTCCAGAAGCAGTTTGGGTTTTAAGACGTAACCACATCCTCCATTGGTTCGGAACTTGCACTGATTCATGTATGTTTCACTTTCTTCGGTCTGATAGTTCAGAGCAACTGCAAAATACCGACCACGTGGTTAACACGGAATAAATAGTCTACATGGCAATATGGACGTGGTGCACTGTCAATCAAATGCCGATCAGAGTGCATACGATGTGTTGTAGTAAGTTTGGAATGTGTGGCTTCTTATTGCCACTAAGTGATATACCATGTTGGATAATCTATAGAAAGACAAATGTCATTCACCGTTCGGTGACCCCGTGGACTTATGTTAACATGGGAGTTTTTCGGGATGTCGACGATCCACTTGGCAGTCTTGTTACTTTAGGAGGTCAAAAGGTTGGTGGTTCCCAAGCAGCAAAGCATGATGTGACTAATGCTACGTTGTGGTCTACAGATTAATTAACGCGAACTTACCAATTTGGCAACCAACATTCCACAAAGCCAGTGGGCTGTAGTTGCTTGAATTTGTCCGCGATCCTTTGGGGTAAATTCGAACCAATTGCCATCTGTTGTGTTTTACGAAATCATCGGGCTAAACATAATTTTTAGTTATGTATCAACGTATACTAGCCACGTATGTTGTCTTACAAGGTTTACCTGTGACATAATTAAGCTTTCTGCCTTGTCCTCGTTTAACGACGAAATTTGTTTATAACACGAGTTTGCATGGGCGTCGTCAAATCCTTTGAAATGTCGACTTTGCGCGTAAACGACGCATCGCGAAAGTGCAGACGAAAGTTTGATTTTTTTCTGAAAACAAACAACAAGTTATTGTAACAGCATCAAGATAATAAATGATAGCAAGCTGCAGATGGTGCACAACAACAAGGTATTTACAATTTCCGACACAAGCCAGTTTACTATAAAGTGTGCCCTAGGTCAAGACACGTAAATCTGTTTGATCATATAATCCTAAAATATGATCTAAAAAACGAAAACAACAAAATATCTCAAGCCGACATATTTCTGATACAATCAATGATAACGCCACTAGCTTGGCGCGTTTGTTGTCGCTCCTGAACTGAGCGTGCAATCAAAATCCGCCATTTTCTTGGAGCTTCTTCAAGTAACAAAAATGGCGCCTTTAACGATATAGAACGGTCGGAAGCCTATAATTTAGTTACTGAAAAAATTGACTAGGTAAATTTCATCGTATTAGTCAGGAGACCAGGTCATAATGCAATAATTGAACCAATGTTGTATAGTGCAAAAATCTTGATCGTATTATTTTCCACTTTTCCATGTTTTTAAAATACGGCATGTGGTCAAAGGCAGCTATAGTTGTTTGGCTTTTGGATAATCTAAATCGATAATTTGCTATGAAGGAAACCGAATGCAATTACACAATCGTTACATTGCAGCATTCAGTGAAGTAAAGCAGCACATTTACAAAACTTCTGTTCATTTTTCGCCCCCGCAACCCGCAATTGGTTTGATATTTATTGTTGTCGGTATTGAAATTACAACTAGCCCCTTCCCCCTCCACTGCATCAAATTGACTCTAATACCGTTTGTCACGGTTTTTTGAATGCCGCGGTTAGCGACTACTGACACGACTGGAAATTTCTCCGACTTAATTTTCCCCAGCAGCAATTGTGGTACATGTTTTTCAGCGAAATGTCGATTTGCATGAGTTGCAACCCTGGCCTTCATACAAACAACTGACTTTCTGTTACTCTAGGTCACATTTTGAGCTCAATTTATAGCTTTTGTCGCATGGATCAAAGCAAAATTGTATGTTTTTATAAGGTGATAAAACGTTGCGGACAGCAGAACGCATTGCATACTTTGCCCTGTATTGGAGTTTTTTGCATTAAGTCGTGAAAATTATCTACGGACCATGTAAGCTTGACTGACTGGTAAATCGGTACTACACAGTAGTTCCACAAATAAATATATTTTTAGCCATTACCTGCATGTTGAATTATTTTTATAGAACTACAAAAATAACCTTGCTTTTTTCGTGTGAATTTCTCTATAAACGCCTAGGAGAAACTTGCATGTCTAAAAACGTTTAAACATATATTCCAATAAAATTTTCTGATGCAAATAAAAATTGAAAGCAAAAGTTATGATTTATTTAGTGAATTCCCATGTGTATTTGTCGACCAGTCTAGATTTTCTTAACGCAAATCGAAAACACAACTTTGTTATAATTATTTTAATTAATATTTTTCAAGAATAATTTATTAAATTTGATTATTAGACGCCGTACTAATTTGTGTTATTTTTTTATTACCACATAAACTGGACCACTAAACGTTTTCTACTTTTTTAGGTTTTAAACCTTTGACTTATTAATTTTTATTATTATTGCTATTTAAATACAAAAACAGACAAACAAAACCATCAAACAAACAAACACTAGTAACAACTCCTTTTACTTAAAACCTGAACAGCTTGCTTTAGTCAGGCAGAGTTTGAATCTTAAAACCCAGCAAATATTTAAACAACTTACTCCAGAGCTTTCAGACTTCTTTTTAATTCCATTTTCTTCAACATCAGCGGCTTCATCCTCATCACTAACTTCCCCATCTTCGTCACTCGCATCCGGATCAACAGGCTTTGAAAGAGTCTTTCCCTTCACCAACACTTTCCCTGTATATCCAATGTGCCATAAAATATCCCAAATCTCTACAACTTACAAATGCCATGTGGTTGACATGCTCTAATTAATTTCTTCAACTGCTATTATAACAGGTTATTTTTTTAATTAAGTTGCTGCGAACTACTAATGATTGGAGTTGCTATGTGACGGATTCTTTCCAACTAGTTGCTATTGACCTACTTACTCCGTGGCTCCTGGCTTTATCTTCTGGTGTTTATCACCAGATAATCGTATAGTAAATTATTTTGCGCCTTTTTGACATTAGATGTGGCCATATTAGGTAAGTTCAAGACCGCACATCATCTAAACAAAGCGTCACCAACAGTGTGCACCTTTCATGGCTTCAGGGCTGGGTAGGCAGTCTTCACCGTTACGCACAGGCGATATGAGCAGCATTGTCCCGAGCACATCCTGTTGTTTGCAAAGCATTATGATGATTCACCAATTGTTAATCGAACCATGTGCCAGTGAAGCAATGAACAATTGACAAAGTGTTACCAAGGCAGCGTTAGACGTTGTAAACGTGCTTTAAATGACCAACGTTAATCACCAACAAGCTTATCCCAAGTTTTGACTTACCTTCATAATTGCGGCCATTTTGTTTTGCTGCTCGATGGAGCAATGGTTTTCGATGGATAAAATGACTGGGTACTCCGACACCTGGAAGGGAAACCGATCGGTTCATTGTCGCGGTGACTTTTGGGACATAACTTAGTCCACTACCTTAAAGGCATAATCCCTTATTGCTTGTATAACATCTGCGAAGCGAATTTTCGAGGTCAAAGTATATCCATGATATATGATTGGCTCTCCTTTCTCGCCATCCCAGCAGTCCAGTTCCACACACCTACATCCTCTTTCCAATGCCCTGTGTAAAGTTATCGATAAAGATATTTCCAAAAACTAAGGTTGACCGAACGTTACGGAAAGTATTTTTTCGAAATGAACAAATTTATTAATACGTGACTCATAATTGTGTTTGTACACCACTAAAAGTCTAAAAAGTGGCAAAATATTATCAACATGCCGTTTCTATGTTTGAGCCTTTAAGAACCAAAAAAAAATGTGCAATGTACGATTTTTGCATTTCGGAAGACAGATTTTGTGCAATAATCTGTGAGTAAAAGCTAATGACTTTTGGGTTTCATCGGTGTTAAATAGAATAGTGGTTGAAAAATATTTTTTTTTATATAAATGGTGTCGTAGAATGCTTGATTTTCGATCCGACGCTATTAAACCACTGCGACTTGGAACTTGATGGAATAAGAATTTAGTAAATCTGGATTTCTTATTCATTCAAAACAAACATTGATTCACTAATCGCGAAGTGGTCTAAAATGTATGCCACGAACTGACAAACAAACAAAAGATAAGACTACGGATCTGTAATATTTGACATGACTTGGTCGTTTAACAATTTTCTGTGTTACTTCATTGAACAATGTCTTATTGAATGAAAAATGTTATTTTTTTGTAGTCTCTTTACTAATTTCTTTGTTGCAATCTTGGAAATCCAATAGTTTGAGAAGTTATTTACTGTTAAAACAAACAAGCTCTGTTCAGTTGCAAACATTTAAACTGTGAGAAATATTTATTGTGGGAACGAGTAATTTTTGTGGTTGGTGATGAAACCGAAAATGTCATGCTTGCATTTTTTTGTTTTTATACCAACAGTCGAACTACTGATTTTATGAACTCAGACCAGGTTCAACTGATTAGATCTTGGTTAAACTTGAACTTACAGGTTTTGCAAACTCTGCATTCAAGAATACTTGGGATTTCAAAGCCCCGCCCCCTTTTTGCAGCGAAGCGCAACATACCTTATGTAACATTCCACACTTGATTTGCCAAAAAGCTGGTCCTCTGTTAAGTACGTGTTGTGTGACGATGCGATATAATAGTGTGAAAGCGGTTGCGTCATGTCCATGTGAACCTGCAGAGAAAATTTTATCCAAGTTTTTAGGCCGAAAGTGTGTTGACCTACATCTTCGTGATGGAATGTTTTAATCGAGAGTTGTGTAACAACAGTTGACGCTGGAGCCTAAGCGCGATCCTACCTTTCGATGTTTGTAGGTAAATATGTCGCCGAAATCAGACAGAAGCAAATAGGTGAAACCGTAGATTGAAATTTTGTCGTCCTTCTTAAAATCCTGGTCGGGTTCATAGGTAGCAATTAAGCGTAACGCGTCTTCAACCGAGATTTCCTGGTCGTCTTGATCCTCTCGGA
Source organism: Phallusia mammillata (assembly GCF_965637545.1). NCBI lineage: Eukaryota > Metazoa > Chordata > Ascidiacea > Phlebobranchia > Ascidiidae > Phallusia > Phallusia mammillata. Next base: position 18,721,036 of record NC_137259.1, read on the forward strand.
AAAACCTGACAAGCTCCTGTCAAAGGTTAAATGGTTTGAAATTTGCCGGTCTGACATTATGCGCGGCGTACTAATTTTAAGTCTAAATTTGCAGTGGAATGCTAAGGGCATAATATTCGTTGAGGATTTTCTTTGTTTGAGCGTTAGGTACCAGGTGTAGAAAAAAATCAAAAATCAAAATATTTAAATATATCGATATAAAAGTATCTTCAACATACAACAATATTATCTTTTTTTTGCAAAGCATATGCCATGGTCTTGTTGTTTGCTTCTATGTTTTGTGTCAATAATTTACGACCGGTGGTGGTTTTTAGCCTGAGGAGTTCTAAGCGGCCTTTTTGGTTTGGGGACATTTAAAATTTCAGATGCTAAGTTATGTCACTTGTGTGTGTCGCATCCGCATTGCTTGACCTCAAACATTACGTAATGGTGGTTTTGGGTTGTTTTACGTGACAAGGCGTGACATTGTCCATTGCATGGCTTGCGAAAGGTCAAGGCGAGCCCATGACACGGTGATATAGCCGGTGTCTGTGCGCCACGTTTTTCAAATTATGGTTTGATGCAGATCCACTTGGCGGATGGCCGCTGTGGGCGTAACACTAATACATGCCGTGCGTGCGTGTTTTCTGTTTGCGCGCCATTTGCACACCTAACCCAGGTGTGGCTACGGTGCTGGTACAACGTATGCTTGTGTCCAACTAAGGTTGTCGCTGTTGTTTACCAAAATCGACACACTGTTTTCTGAAAACAAACATCTGCTTGTTGCAGCATTTTTGTTGCATAACATGTATTTTATATTAGAAGTGTCAACCACTGAAAAAGGTGACAAACATTTTCCTATCTGCTATTTTTTGACGATTTGTGTTGCATAGTTTGCCATTACCAAGATAAAAACTTCACAAATGACGGATATTTAAGAATAAAATTGTCGGAAAAGCGAAATTTTATTAACAGTATGTCTGCCAACAATTTACGACTCGTATAGTTTATGCCTCACCATGAGACAAATCTCGATAAAGTGAAACCATTGGCACCTGATCAAAAGCGACATGCGCAACTAAATGATTTTCCTTCTGAAACGAGGCCCGATCTCCCGTGGGATTTGATTTCACGTCACGCAACAGCTTGCTTCGTTGGCGGCAGTCTATCGCACCCACGTCATGTGTTCCGATCTTATTCGTACGCGGGACCTCGCTGTGAGATTATGTCACCGGCGGGAAAGCAGACGCATGACTCCCGGCGAAAAGGCTTTCAATCTCTGGTATGATTCACGTTTTGAAAGTGGCGTGGTATTTGCCGTCGTAGGTTGCAAGACCTCCTGTCATTACCACGGCGAACCTGATCCACTAATAAGATAATGCAAATGCGCCTTTCAACACCCTTTTGTTTTTCAATGCGTTTTACAAATATTTTATCATGACCCAGTTTCTACAATTTGCATATAAACCCTACGTCGAAAAGGATTGATTTTCCTCAGTATTACATAGGAACTGACCGGCATGATTCCATCAACTGTTGCGTGATAAAACTTTTGGTGTCATTTTCAAGCTAATCTCCTGATCGCGTTATTACACGCAAATTGTGTTTCTAGATCTGATAAAAATCACTTTGAAACGGAAGATTTGTAAGATATGTGTCATTTTACCAACCAACTAGCGAAAGTGGAAAAGATTGTTTTTGTCAAAAACCTAAACATTGTTATTTGTTTGGTTTAAAACTCGGCCAAACGGTGTTTGTAATCTAATTCATGAAATTTCGTGAAAAAATCGCCCCAAAAGCGATGCAACCTATCAAATGAAACGGAAACCATTAATAACGGTTAGCATCGGGAAAGGTTTAGATATCCCAATGACACCGTGGTCTTTGCCCCACGACAGGAAATGCTGTTTGAGCGAATTTCTGAAATGGTTTTACGCATGATCATTCTATTTGCAAATCTGACAGCTAAAATTTGCAGCCGTTTTCGGGATTTTATGCTGTTTAGGTCAGTGTTCTGCGAATTTTAATTTCAACGAACAGTAGTCTGTATTATTTTTTAGGCCTGGTCAGGTCAGAGATCAGTTCCGGCGTCCGGAGAAGGTCACCGATGTCGTCTGATCGATTGTCTGTTCACTTTCCGGGCACTTTGTTAGCAATGAGTCACGTATTCATCAGTCCGTCCATGAATGATTAATGGTCGCGGCAAAATCAATGCCTGATTCATAAATTTGGTGGGCAACAAAAAATATTAGTGACCTTTGTAGCGCCTGGTTTGCCCAACAGACCGTGCTCAACAGAGAAACCACGTAAATCGATTGACACATCAGCCGTCGAAAGCGCATCCGCAACTCTCCACACGATCACACGGTGGAGCATGGCACCCCCAGGTGATGCCAAATGCGTGGCTTTAAACTTTACCTTCTATCAATATTGGTGAAGTGATGTAAACCCCGAACTAATATTTGCTTTTTGTTCAATGACCCTTACCCCAGAAAAGTAGGCCACAGTTACAACTGACTTTCTCGGGAACCCGCACAGGTCAACGGCCTTTGTTTTCACGATGTGAAATGAAGCCGACATTTTTATACGAGAGCAGTTTTCATATTTCATATGTATTACCTTCAAGCTTTTCTGTTTTTTGACTCATAAAATGCCGTCAAAAGCAAGCAGTCTCAGGCCTCTGGGTCGTTAACCCAGCGAATACAGACACCAAAAACGTTTAGGAATGGTTTATCACTGCGTCCTGGGATTAAAGCCCTAAAACAAGCGTTTTAAACTTATTTTGGGCTTGACCTGGCCTTGTCCTTGTAGTTGTGTGTGTTGACTTTATCTATGGGCCACCGTAGCGAATGCTGGAACTCCAACAGGTGTTTCATGACACAGACAAGGCCCGTGTCTAGCAGCCAAGCCCGTGTCTAGCAGCCAAGCCCGTGTCTAGCAGCCAAGCCCGTACACAGTTTCCTATGTCTGAGACAACTATTTTCTGTTTAGTGAACCTAAAATTTATACCTGATGCTAAATAAAAGTCGAGAGCCGCTTCAATATGCCAGGAAACTAGAGGCTTTGAATTTACCTTGGCGCTAAGTTTAAGGTCAGCGTCGCAGTAGGACTTGTACAGCCTTTCTATCTCCGGTCTCCACGAAATCTTTTGGAAAAAGTCGCAGAATTCCGGAAAGTTAAGACTCCCGTCCCCGGAAACGTCGCACTCCTGTGAATAAAATAAGTCGCGAAAATTACAGTTTGAAACAATTTGTAAATTCGCCATCACGACGCCTGAGAACTGTTCGACCAAGTTCGAACGATCAACTGTATTTAAACACACACTTTACGGTTTGGGAAACTTTAGACAATAAACATGCAAGTCAATACGAATCAGCACGGCATTTTGACGTCTCCACAATTCTTATGTCATTTTAAAAGCACTTAAATTAGGCTGCGAATTGTATATTGGTGGGTAAAATGACATATCTTATAAATTTTTCCTTTTTTATCAAATCAAACCCTTTAGAAAAGCACTTTAAACCTAGTATCAGGTCGTTTAGTTCTCTTGAATTAACTTTTCGTGGCCTTATTTAACAGTAGACGCCAAAGACGCTTTAGAGGCGTTGTACCGATTTGCGACAATAAGGGTCAGGTGTGCATAACGCTCACAAGAGCGCCAACGTCTTGTATGCAAAGTCGTGCACGCAGCTTGCGTAGATGCAGGGCGGCATGTTTGGGAGAAAAAAAACGTCGAAGGTGAAGAGCGAACCGGTTTTAGAATTACACAACTAGTTCAATAAAGCGCCAGTTATATAAGTAGGTATTGCATCAGTTATAACGACGGTTTCCGTTTGCCACCGGCAAAAAAGTCGGATCAAACCAACTATCTTGTTTACCATCGACACAGATTATATATTGCGGTAGGCAAGGATGGCAGTACGGTACGGTACCATTGCGTTGACCGTACCTCGTTACGAAGAGCGTACCATACTGTACCACCGTACCGTACAAAACGTCAAAAATGAGAACGCACCGTACCGTACTTGAGGTACGGTACTCACATTTGTATCGTACCTTCAAATAAAACAATCGGAATCAGGCGGCGCTTAAAGGAAGGCTATCCCAAAAAGCTTTACAAGATTTAATAACTTTATTTAACTAATTTCAGAATAAATTACAAATGCCGAGTTAATCTCTGTTATTGTCATGTGCGCGTTTTGATGATAGGCCTACAGTGCGTGTAACTCAATTTGCATAGCGGTCAGCCAGTAAGCACAAAATATTAAGCAGTGACGTTATCAACTTTTCTAACCACCTTTTGGTACTGTGAAATGGTGATCAAATCATGTCACAAACTCATGTCATTTGTTTGTGTGTTTGGGTTGGGATTTGTGAGTTATTTTTGCCATATTTGTTTAATAAACCTTTCTTGGCGCAGGGTAGGCCTAAATACTATATGGTGTTGGTGTCTTTAATCGTTTGGTAGTCGGCTTGTGTCTATTTTACATGAATCTCTTGTGGTGAAAATACTTACATTCAGTATCTTTTTGATGTAGGACGACGTCGCTTCAAAGTTCAGCTTGTCCAAAAGTTTTTTGATTTCCTGTTTAAAACAAACATATTTCGCTAGATTTTCTAACCGAGTCGTACATTGGTCACACCGTTTCATGTAAATATGTCTTTATTTTAAACCGTTTTCGTGTGAATATGTCTTTTTATTTTAACTAATTCACAAGGGTATCTTTTTACATTTTGACTTTTAGGGCCGTAAACCTTTCTTTATAAAAAACGCAACCTAGGGCTGTTGCCAAATAAAGGTTTTGAAATTTTCAAATGTTCAAATATTTTTTTTTGCTTTCAAATCAAATAATAAAATATTTCCATCAATAATAAATTCCTGAGATTTAAGGCCATTATGAAATAAGAATATTTTAAAGTCATTAGACAATAATTGTAAAGTGGCTGTGGTCCTGGGCATTAAATCTATCCACTAAATCTGTTTTTTTCGTTTAAATTTAAAAAAAGTAGAGACCTGTTATAGTTATTTTTCGTAAGAACCATGTCTGTTTTCAAGTGATTTTTCACTTTTTTCCTACAGCTTTCTATTGAACACTTGGTTAATTTAACTGTGATCTTTAACATTTACTTGAATAACCTTAATTGTTAATGTGTGTAATTGATACTGAAATGTTCAGAAAACCACCGTGCTTTTTTGCCCAAATTTTTTGGAAAATGGGTATTTAAGGCTGGAAACACTTCGCTTCTGTTTAATCTCCATTTCATAAAAATGTCACCAATGTGTTTAATTCAATTGATTTTGCACCAAAATTAAGGTTTACGGCTTAGAAAAGATTATTTGATGACAGCTCTACCGCAACTCTTGTATAAAATTTGAACAGTTTCGCAAAACTGTTTTGTTTTAACTGGTTAGGATTAGGCTCGAACATTGGGGTGCTATTTTTAAGCGTCCTTTACTACTGACCTAAGTTTGTTATGGAATAAATATTGACGATGTCACATATTACCTTATAAGACAGAAGTTTGCTGTGGTCTTTGTCTGTCGCCTTGAAATGTTCCCAAATCCACCTAAAAACAATAGCGTTAGATGCGAGGGACTGAAGTACGCATGTGTTTTCCAACGCTGACAAGATAATGAGGATGATATTACAGATAATAATCAACCGCACCATGACAGGTCTGCAATCTCTATAATCCTGCAAACATGCACACGTACAAAAACAGTGGTGCAACTGTTCAATCCTTATCATTTTAAGTTGCAGGAAAACACATGGAAGTGCTAAAGGCACGAAAGCAGACTTAGATAGCCAATTCAGATAGCCAAAACAAAACTACATAGCCAATTCATTGTAATGGTGATATTTTTGACTTTTTACTTTTATCACCAGTACGAGAAACTGCAATTAAACTCTTGTGGTTTTGTTTTTATTCAATGAAAATTCTACATTGAATTGTGGGTATAAAAAGTTTCGTTTGACGTCATATTGCAACATAGATTGATCCAATGTATGTTGTACACGACTGTCCTGTTTCACGGTTTTCACAACAACGCGAACATATCTATTAGAATCTTCGTCAGAACGTTTTTAAAGCGTTTTGTGGACCATTGGTAGTTAAGCACTGACTTTTGAAAATTTAAATTTTTTTGTTTATTTTAAACATGTTTATGTGATAAAAGTAGTAACCACAACCGTAATATGCGTTGGTTGCAATGTAGAAGGGGTAATTTACAAACATTGTTTGTAGAGAACTAAAAAAAGCTCTTGTAAATAAACCTACAGCTTTTGTTTGGTTTCCACGTTCATTTGGTCAAGGTTTGCACTTAAATGTCCCAGACCAGTCACCCATAGATCACATAGTTGGGGGTTGATTGCCACGAGATTGAGGGGATAAGTGCGATCTTCCAAGACCTGAACGAAAGTAAATTGGTTTCGCTTGTTAAAAACCTTCACGATTCCATCTATGCGGGAAGCTTATAGACGACGTGCGCATTTTTGTGTGTTATATTTCAAGGAAGACGATTGCGAATTTTTCGAAAAGTTTTCAAAAATCACAAAGCGGTAATGTTTGTGGGAACGCTCACACCATAATCGAGATCGAAAAAAGGTTTTATGACGAACTTTCGCGTATTTTTGTACAGTTAAGCGACTTGTCCTTTTACCGGTTGATGGAAATCACTCACGTATTTTATATTTATCAAACTTTTCCAAGGTCGGTTTCGCACCGGGGCTCGATTACACTTAAGAAGCACAAGTTTTGACATTGCTTGAACGATGGAAAATGATTTGAATTCTTAAGTTATGCTAGTTTCATATAACGTCGGACGCGATGGTCCACATTACACAAACTTTTCTGTACTTTGTGTTTTTTGCCGCAACATTAGCTTGGTAAGGTATACATGGCAAGTATTTTCGACAATTATACGCTGCCTAAAGAGCAACGAAAAATCCTAGATCATCTTCTGTGCCTCTTTGGTTCACCGAAAATCTTCGTTAATTAATCGGTTTTGGTATCTCGCTCTTCTTTATCAAACTTTTGCGCCAACGATGTTTTACTGATCTGATTTTGCCCATCGTGCTAATAGGCAAAACGTTAGCAACTAATGTTCTTAAATAAAACAGTTCTTTGCGTAACTATACACCAGTTACTATATATGCAATCTGGTGGACGTAACGTTTGTTTCGTATTCTTTTCTTATACGCCGGCAAGTCTGTTGCGTCATCAAGCGGTTAACGTACCAGACTAAAGCACTGATCTTCGTCCGGCTGGTGGCGCCCAAGACTTTCCCAGATTTGGCTTTGATGACCTTTTCGTATCCCTTTAATCTTTTTCAGGTCCACTGCAAAGTAACAATGCACGTTAATGCCTGGATGCGCCGGATAAAAATTCAACATAACTTCTTTGTGTTATGGCTCGTATATTCGAACGTAAAAACTTTGTTTACGAAACATATTTCAAACGATATAAACCGAGGTAAAAAAACGTGGGGGATATTTTTAACTTGACTCCAGTTTTTGTGGAGAAATTGTTGTTTGTTGCTTCAAGCAAACACAAAGATTACAGACGACAATTTAATATGCGGTTTTTGTTTTTCGCTGTGCCGCCAGAACTCTCGTGGGGCTGAACAATAGTAATGGAATAGTGTAACGGCGTCGGTGCATATGAAAGTGAATAACGAAGTTGGCACAAATTGTATATGAATGAAACTGAAAATTGGTGTGGAATTTTCCATTCTTGGAAACGGTCTGGTTGTATATGTTTATCCAGCGCACTATAGTTAGATCCGTGAATATTTTTTTTCGTGAAAATGGTTGTTAAAGTCTTCTCGAAGCGCATTGCTTTTAGGCCATTAATATTTCCACTACAATTGTTAAAAAAGCACACAACATTTAAAGTGAGACTTGGTCACACAAAGGTTTTCAAGCAACACATTCACCACCACCTCATCAACTCACAAAGTTTGTATTTTCTCGAGCCGCATGTCTCCTTGAAAACGATCAGCGACAGGTGATCACGTGACAGCTGAAGATGGCGTGTTTTCTGCCAGCGTTTCGATCGAACCTTGATAAAATGACAACCAGCCTCCATCGCGTCGAGGGCCATATCTGCCAACAAACAACAGTTCACCGAAAGTTTAGCATTGAAGCGACGTGATGAGCACATGACCTTGTGGTTAAAGGTCAGCACACGAGGTCGCATGACAGGGCTCTTTTCACCTTGTTATCTTATAAAGTGGAATGTGATATCAAACCGAAATTCTTGACGGCAAAAGGATTGTGCTACCGCCGACTGATATGATCTTGATCCTGTGGCAACTATTTCAATGCGCCAAGTTCATTCAGAGTATCGAACCGCTTATTGTACCAAATCGAACCCACTTAGCTGATGTGGTTGTTGGTGATAAAACGCCTAACCGTCAACGACACTTTCTGTCTGCATTGGCGCAGATATTATTATCTGTAAATCGTTTTTAAGTTGCAAAGTTACGTAACATTTTTTCTACATCGTGCCACGATCTTTATTTTAATTTGCGAATGATTCCTCGCTTCCATAAACATTACCTATCGTTAAGAAATGTCTGGCTGAAAAAACTTTTAAGTAACAATAACCCAGTTTGTTTGACCACGACCGTTTACACTTGTAGTAACAATCTATTTAGCAAACATCATTGAAACGCGTTGCAATGAATGAGTTTGTTTGTAGAGCGGCTTACTATTTTGTTCAATGCCCAGACTCGACCGGAATGGCCCCAATCTGGGTAATTGACGCATTTTTCAAACTTGCCACGTCCAGTAGCGCACAGCTTCTGTTTTTTTGAGACAACATCAGTGTTTTTAAGGTCAAAGATATATCGACGAAATTTTTCTGGGAACTAACCACAGGCTTGACGTCAGGGTATTTGTTTGCTATTTTAAAGATCACGGACGCAAAGCACATCATTGGCGCTACCCTAAAACTACACTCTTAAAAAAAAAAAACTTTACCAATTATTTTGCTCAACAGCCCCAGTGTACCATACACACCATTTAGCTTAAATCCAGTGGTGTTTCTACACGTGATACAAACGCATCATGCATTAAAGTCTACTATCGTTCATTTGCTCGAAATTTATTCTTCTTACTAATAACAAGAACGCCTTCGGGTTATTTGTTAAACCGCTAAGTGTCTTTTTTAGTCAATCGTTTTTTTTTAATTCAAAATAGGTGACTTACTTTATGTTAGAAGTATTACCAAAATACTTTATACATTACTTTCCATTCAATTGCAGACACAATAAGAAAACGGTGCTAACAAAACTAAAAATTAATTTTAAATCTAGTCTTTTTTACGGTTTTGCATAAGGCTTGGAAGTCGCAATTGGTATACTAATCTCTATGGAACTCGTTTGGGTTGCGATGTTTGCAACAATTGGACTTTTTAAAGACCTCTATTGTTTTCACCCTATTTGCTGTTTCTGTCTTAAAACGTTACTTACTTTTGTGTTTAGCAAAGCGGTCGTTTGGTTTTAAGTTTTTGGGGTTGCATAACACTTTCAGTTTTGTGCTGCACCCTTTCTTCCGGCGCTTGAAACTATCCAACAGGGTTTCTTTGGGTGGTTTCTTTTCCTGTTGAACCCCACCCTCTTTCCCTAACACGGGTGGTTAGCTTTTAGGTCCCAACTTGACTGGTTCCACCAACGTAGCCCCGTCTCAATGTCCAAATGCGCCAACCTCACCATCTGATGTGAGTCCCTGCCACATAACGCTTATAGTAACGGTGTAGCTGCAGCGCGTCTACCATCCCTCCACCAATTGTACCCTCAACTTCGTCGCGCTTTTTAACGTCTCAACGTTGCGCAGCTTTTCCGGCCTGGTGAATATTTTTGCGCACGCTACGATTTTGCCCGGCGAAATAAACTCAACTCAACTCAACTCTTTCCCAGGTCACGCTAGGAGCATGCGACTGAATTACACAGTCACATTTACGGAGGCGTCTCACCGAAATAGTAAGACTGAAAAATACCAAATCAATACGGTTAAGTTGACGTATTCACAACTCACCTATTGCAGTTGGTTCGTATGCGTCGTTACTTTTCTGATTCAACGACAGTTCTTTCGGAAGCGGCCCAGTCTTTCTCTGCGAAAAAACATCATTGCATTAAATTCTGTAATTGGTAATCCATCTCTATTGTCCTCCGTGCGATTAGTTTACCTGCATCTTGATTTTTTTGCTCATTTCGCTTCGATGGTTGCGTTAAGATACGCAGCATAAAGCACGTACGCGCTCTTTTTATTGCAGATTTGTTGTCGAGTTTTACGGCTTACAGGTAAACTCTGCTCGGACTGGTACGCAAATAATTGCGGTGACCCGGTTGTTGTCAGGTTTTGTATGTCAAACGTGTCGGGTTACCCTGGAGGTGTCTTACCACCGTTATAAAATGAAATACACACACAAATTGTTGCTGTCAATTGAAACTGTTCACAAGCTTATTTAGTACTAATTTATAGTGTAACTTCAACTTTTATTGACTTTTATGACAGGACTATGATCTTAGGCTCTGTAAGGAGTCCACTGAACAAACATATTGTTATGTTTGCGAAACCACTTGAATACGTTACAAATACCTTAAAGTTTCAATTATTCTGACTTTTATAGTATTTGGCCTTACACTATCCCACAGTCTATCACCGCTAGTGTGATGTTTTGACCCTGTCCATATCAATGCGTTGAAATACGACTCGTCTGTTCAAAGTTTGCCCAGCACATTCACTTAATGCACCTAATTTTGATTGTAATTTGTCAGCTTTCCTATAACTTCTGTACACGTAGGCTACATACAGAGATTACTTAAAACACTTTATCTGCCGCGCCTGGTAACATTATCAGGTTATTGTTTTGGAACACAACCACCCAAATGTCTGCTACTCGTCATTGGCTGATTGTCTGTGTAAACTCCCAGTACCTCGTACTACGACACAACGGGCGTTCTAACTGCGTTCAACCAACAAGCGCATTGGAGCATGAAGCAGCTAGCAACGCTGGTCCAAAAGCGCTCGGGTGTGTCAGCCAGTTTAAGTCGAGAAAAACTCTGCGTTTCAATCGTTTCAATGCCGTTAACCGGTAATGAAGTAGCAGAAAACCTACCCCGCAGGCGCTTGTGACCAAATATATCACAAACGTACCACCTGCAAATATTATAGGCGACATATTACAACCCGCATATTATTGTTATTATCGCAACAGTCCCCATGTTAATTGCTTGAGGTCATGAATCATTAATGTTTAATAAAATGGTTGGGAAATAAATGTCAACCAGCGCTTAGTAGTAGGGTTGAAAATAATTGCTTTTCAGAAAGCGTACTTAACTAAGCATCTGTGGAGAACCCGCCACATGCGGCCCTTCCAGGGTTTTTGTGCTGCCCGCGAAGTAACTTTTAAAAGTTATGTGTTTTAATCAGGCGGAATACCCTGTCAAACCAGTGAGTTCACACAATACAATCATTCTCCAGTAGTGGTATACCGTATTTACTCGATTGTAAGCCGCGGCTTACATTGTTTTTTTACCTGCCGTTGGTGCCGCTTATACTCGGGGGCGGCTTACAATCGAGTAAATACGGTATGCAACGTTGCATAATCGAAATAGCCCATCTTTAAAATTCGCAATTGCAATTGTGTCAATTTTTTTTTCATTGTTGTGTCATTGTATGTCATTGTTTCCACACAAAGCAATAAAGAAAAGTTGGCTCTTTCATTTTGCTTTTTGTTTGTTATTTATTACAATATTGTTTTTTAATAAAGCTAAATGGCACTAATAAACATTTCCCTTTTTAATCATCCAAAATTTTGTTGTCATGTTACACTGTAACCAATGTTTTCGACTTACTTAAAAGTTTGTTTTTGGCCCTCAAAGCGATTTGAGTTTGAGACCCCTGCTTTACAGTAATTATTAAAAATACTGATAAAACGTTTAGTTCACTAGGTTGCATATTTATAAAAAGTTTTCGTTCTACGAGTATTTTAAATAGCTTTACACCAATTTAACAAAACTTATTGTCTTTTTTTGAAAAAAAGTGATACTATTTTAAGTGTAAAACTTAGCAATTTATAAACGTACAAAGAGGAATATTACGATTTTTTTAAACCTAGTAAAAGTTTTGAGAAAAGTTTTGTGACGTGATAAAGCCTATTAAGTATCTTTTGTAAACGCATATTTATAATCAAAGTTTGTTTTTCGGGATGTAAACTAGTGGTATTTACTATATGATCAGGTGTTTTGACTTGTAGCCTTTTTACTAGGAAAAAAGACTTTTACTACTTGTAGACTTTTCGGATTTTTACTAGGAAAAGCTGGTCTGAGAATTGAACCGCTTTGGGCTTGGATTTTATCAGAAGGCAGACGGCCAGTATTGCCCCTGATTGCATCTCATTCATAATCAACGCCATCATGGCATAGTCGACCAAGCCGCGTTTTTGGTAATAACCAATCTGAACGCCAAATGTCAACGTCTTGAAATTTGCATGCAAAGCTATCTGGGTGTCAATCTGTTTTTAAACAATCGCCGTTTGTTGGTGCGATATCGCGTTGAAAATGGCGTAACAACCTATTGCGTCACAACTGTAAATGCCTGTCTATCGTGCATGGCGTGTGTAAAATCGCGTTCCTGAGAGGAGGTAACGTGCGTTGAGCAGAACAGGCTAACACATGGGATGTTTTTCTGAAGGGTAAACTCGAGAAAGTAAGAAACAACCGTTACCTCTTTGCTACCTTGTTAGTTTATGTAGGTTACACAGCCCCTGGGCCAGCGAACGTACGAAAAATCGTTGTCGTTTATAAACTATCACCCTTCGTCGCGTGCAAAGCCGCTACTGGTGATCAAGAGATACCAATCACTATTAACGCCGGCGGTTACAAATACTCCCTTTCTCCTAACTTATGCAACTGCGGAACGAAAACGCCCAACAGTCATTTCCCCAACTCATGCAAGTGCTGAACATTAATTCCTCAAACTTGCACCTCCTGTCATTATCAGGCTTGTTTGCACGATATTCTCGTTCCACTTATATCCAGAAAATATATAAACGCTCAAAAGTAAAAGAATTCTGATCCACAACTAACTATCAGCCGTGCAGTGTGAAAGATACAAATAAAAAATACCGGAAGATAAATAAATATGCCAGACTACTGCTAAACCATCAGTACATTAAGACATTAGGAAGTTTTGTGAATTCTGATTTGTCATAGTTCTCTTAAACTCTTTTATTTACCTATATTTGTTAACTTGGGTTCACGTATTATCTTAAAGCTCGTCGTGTACCATAGCGTGGAAATCACCGCTCTAATATAGCAGATTTGACATGTTTGTTGATTTACCATCTTTGCACACGAGGTTGAGAAAATGTTCCGCAATTTTGTGGTATTTATAGTCTTATCGTGTACTTGCTGCTTCGAAGACTAAAAATCCATTACAAAGCGCTAAAAGTAAAAACACTCGACTAACATTGTAACAAATTTAAAATTTAAGTTTGTTCGCATTTACGAAAAACGTTTATTCGAGTATTTCGTTGCGTTTGTATCCTATTGTGCTTTACCGAACCAAAATACTGTGTATAATTTAAAAAAAGTGAAAAATAAAATAAATTTACAACAAATGATAATGCCCACAGACTGAAAACCGCTAATAACGTTTACTGTGTAGCAGTTATTCTTTGTTGCTTGTAATGTACTGTTTTTTTGTTTTGGAAATGATAACCCGTGTTGAGTTTGCAATCAGAATGGTTAAATGTTTTTACATATTGGAAGCGTATAGTGGATTGTTTAAGGTCATTATGGTTTTGAGGTCGTCAACACTTTTTGTTCTTTTGGAACTTCTTTGCGACAGACACGTGCGTTTTGTGACTATTATTATCTACATCACCAAGTGTCTAATTTATTTTTAATTTGCTTTTGCTTGGTGTCGCTAGAAGTACATTGATCAGAGGTGAGGCTAGACGCTTTCTTTTTGGACCCTAGCCCCTAATAACGCTTCACTTTATTTTTGTTCTCTATTGCGCATTTATTTTGCAATTTTCGGTCTGCTATTGTTCCCTCTGGAGTTTCCAGCTATTAAGCATGCAAGTGCATGAGTTGCTGCACGTATTGAGGCTTGAACGATTGAATATGAGTTTCCATTCATGCAATGATCAATGACCTATTCAGCCAAGTATTCCATCAACTGGATACCAAATTTTATTTCCATCAACTGGATATGTTTCACGCATTTAACAAACTGATGTAATAAAGTTTACATTTTTAGGGTCTTGTGTATGGAAATACTTGTTTTCGTTTTCCACATAACATGGCGAAATGTTTAAATTTTTAGGTATTACTGGGTTCAGTCACTCACGTACGCATTTAGAGCGTTTCCCAGCAACCTCAACACCAAGGGAATTAATTTAATATGTAAACAAAACTCATTCGCAGACAAAACAAATGCTACTTACTTTTTGAATGATGGATGGTTGATGCGTTGTTTCTTCGAATCAACTTCAATTTTTTCTCACATATCAACGCTGCACATATAACATACAAATGACTGTAAACCTGTTTGCAAAACCTTACACGTGTCCTAGTTTCATTGTCCTTAGTTTACATTTTAATTATTTAAGAAAGAGCTAACGAAGTGTTACACGCTGCTATCCACCAAATGTGCTGGGCTGTGCTAAAAGACTGACCTCACTTGCACAATGACATTTTACTATTGTCGATTGTGATTAGCAATTTGAACGTTGTTGGACGGTATCTTGTACACGCATTTTCAGTGATAACTTCCTGTTTATCACAAACGTCTGCAATACGCACCCAACTGTATTGATTACGACTGGACTGGTACGCCTTGTTTTGTACATAAATTTCTTGTTTGTCAAATCAAACGATGATTACATAGCAATAAGTGAACCTAACATACCTTTCCACTATGACGATTACGCCTACCAAGTACACCGCTTAGCCGATCAACCTAACCTGTAAACTCGTTACTGCGCATTTCCTTACTATGCATTTTTATTACAAACCCTGACATAATCAGAAGTCGAGCATCGCAAGAAAGTGTGTCGGGCATGTGATTTGTAAATCATTAATGAGCTGAGGTTAACGCGTTCTACCATCCCTCTTGCCTTGATTGGCAACGCTTCCGTCTTACCGTTATTCCATCTAAGTTTCTGCAACCCTTGCTATGTGTGCCAAGGTTTGCAACCCAAAGTAAGAGTTTATGGCTTGCCAAATGATTTACGATTTCTTATTTCCATACCTTTTGAATAAACTTTTATTACATTTCCCCTTTTCACATTTACCATAACTTCCAAAACGCAGTATAACACGTACAAATCTGACTGATTTCCGATTACTATTTAAATCAGCACATAGAAAGTATTGGCATGCTAATTGCTTGTCTATCAATACAAGTCATTTGGCACGATTTTTAATCTCACTTCCCAAGATCATTAAGGCCTCAACATTTGCTGGTTATTTGTTGCTTTCACATATCAGTACTTTGCATGTTAAGGCACGATGTTACAACAAAAAAAACCATCTGCGCAAATTTTGACTTTACTTTTCAAGGACACTGTATTCTACGGTAAAAACATCCCTTGTCTTTCGCACAGCTGCTACGTGTTAATGTGTAAGCCTGATCCTTGCTAGAACTCTGACACCAAAGTGTCAACATTCATAGCGCAACGCCGTTTAAGTCAACGTTGGTTCGTTTAAGTTCTTCGTACTTGTGTTTACTCTCTCTTGCTGTGAACAATACTAATGAAACACGCCAAGGTCTTTGCTAAGGTGAATGATGTTTTCGATCTGTGTGTTAATGGTGCTTGTACTGACGACTGACTGCGTACGCTTTGAAACCACTTTTGGACATTTAAGAACCCAGAGCATTTATAGCTACAGTGACTAATGATGATGTAATAATACTTATTTCCAAAATTTCGTGGCAAATATTATCCTCGTTCGTAAAAAAGCATTATGAATGGTTGTAGTAAACTGTTGGTTTCTATTTAAACAAGCACGTGTATGACCAAGTGCAGGAACGGATGATAATGAAAAAACCTGTTAGTTGCGTGTTACCTAAATAACATTGCTTTCATTCAGAATCTTTAAATTTTCCACTGACCACCTGCGGTGAAGAAACTCTTGATATAATCCAGCTGTCCTTTTACTCCTGAATGAAACATGAATGAAAGTTTGCTTCATTTTTTTGAACTAAAAGGTTTTTTGTTTGTCCAAGCACTTGTACAACTACTGAGAAAAGTGTTTCAATCTTTGTTTTTCCTAATTTATCCCGATTCCGATTACAACTTGATAACTCAAAGACAAAAACGTCAACTTAAACGGAAATATTCTTTATAACTGTCTTGGTAAAGTTTGTTTTCCATGGTTTATTGTTTATTCTATGGCATCCATGACTTAATAGCAGGTTTAAACACATATTTGCAACAGTTTTGCGTTCCACATCGTTTCAATGTCGCACAGCTATTTCGGCTTGGTGATTGTTTTGTGCTATTGTGTCGCTTTGTTTTCTTTCACCAAGCGACATTAACTCAACCCATGTATATTTGTGATAATTATTTTACTTTTCCAAGGGATTTAGAATCGTGGTTTGTTGGAAAAAAGTTCGGATGTCGTAGCCAAAAAAAAATATAAAAAATATTAATTGACCAAGAAATTTGGTCTTACAAGTTATGTGTCGAGTCTTGAAATGGAGCAGTAAACTGGCTCAGATTTTTCTAGTTTTATAATTGCAGGATATTTGGATTGTAATAATTGCAATTATGTGTCGAGCTTATGGTAAACTGTTTCAAGTGTTTTTTTTTTGTCACTTACGAATGATTAACTTAATTACCAGGAAACAGCTAGGCGTTGCTCGGTAGTTTGTGTGTGTGTCGTGTAAGAGTTTCAATAAAGCCATTTTGCAATTTTATTTATTGCTTTTCACATTTTCGTTTAGTGCTTGACCAAGGCATTACGATTAATGGTGAAAATAACGGCCCAAATAGACGTAAAAAAGATGGCATGAGCATTTGCCGAAACCTTTCAACAATAAAGCATTTCGCATTTTACGTCTATTTGGGCCGTTATTTTCACCATTAAACTTATGATCCGTATATAGCGTTCCAAAGGCATTACGAAATTTTGGTATTTTTTAAACATGTGCCACTTGCGAAATATTCTCCACTGTTTTCCTTAAAACCTCTATTTGCACTATATTACACCACCTTTCCACAACTTGTTTATTATTAAATAAGCTATTGCTGCCAGGCATAATGTATGACCAAGTATTGCTCATCCAGCAGTTTTATTGTAAACAATCGACGTTTCGACGTCCTATACAAGACGCCTTCATCAGGATAATGACATAACATGCAAGACAAATTTCTTTTAAAGCGACAAAATGCAAAACACACACATGTAAAACAGCGATAACAAGATCGCGCGGCTGCAAACTTGTTTATTATTATTGTTATATTATTACTACATACAGTTATAGCCATATTACAAGCGCATGGTGGTCGATAAAGTGAGATTGATTTTAAATATTTTTTAGCTAGCATTTTTTTAGCTAGACGTAACATTTTTTTTATTTTGTACGTTAGGTGCCGCTGTGGATCAGAGTTTCCCACTTTGTCTTGGATGGCGCAAAAGAGCAAAACTAAGGTTAGTATAATTTCAAAATCTGCAAACATATTTGGTTTGTACTAAAATTACTCTGTGTTCAAACCGTCAGAATTTCCTGTGATTTTTCGTGCGATACAGCTTTTTACACAACTAAATGTTTAGTTTCTATGTGCATTGAAATTCGGTTCATTTGGTGATTAAATCGCTGTGCTGTAAACTGAAACTATCGTGTAAGCTCCAAATCAAACACCGTATTAACTATGAACCACAAATCAATGAATCATCATGTAAATGTGTCGCAAACGTACGCACTACTGTATATTGGCTTGTGTTTCAATACCACTGATTAATGTCGTATTGCCTTACAGTTTGATTTACAGTCCTACATTAGTTTGAAGGCTGTTTGTAAGCAAGTGCAAAGTTATACATTATTACGGAGACAGTTTTACTTGCGCTTGGTAACAAGTCAACAACAATATTGTGTGCTACCCGCTCTTAAATATAAGCGGAAGGCTGGTGTTTAGATGGCGCCATTAAGACATCTGTGGAATTTTCTTGGAAAACTTGCATGCAAATTAGTTAACTTTGCTGCTACAACCCACTTCTTCAAGTAGAACGGCCTAAACTTGCGGTTGGTTCTTTAGTGGCTCAGTAGTAAATCAGTTAAAAACCTCTAAAGTATTTAGCTGTTCACAATTTAACCACAAGATATAATTCTTTTTTATTGAATAGTAATTAAATAGTATATGTGTCCTTTAAACGTCAGGTTCGCTGAAAATTGAACGAAAAAACATGGTTTTGAATTAAAAAGGCGCTTTTCCTAAAATACTTTATGTTGTTCTTTTGCTGAAGACTAAATATTTGTCAGGGTTGAGTTCGCTCGTATTAGATTCGACCCTAGGAAGTTTATCACACATCATTCTGAAAGAGGAACATGTTTGGTTATTCATAAAAATAACCGGGCAATGACGTCGTTTTATGCACCCTTACATCATTGATCGTGACACAGCACATGTGTAAGGGTTATAGTATTCGCTTATTTGCAAACTCATGACCAGCTGTTATAATGACTAGTGAGTTTTACCGTAGTATGGCGTACCAATAAACCTATTTATGATCGGCCTGGCCCAAAAACCACCGTGCGTCATCACAACGCTGTTCGTTCGACCGGCGCATTAACCAATCAGCGACGGATCCGCCCACTCTCTCGTCCAATCGCATAAAGGGGGCGTAGCGCGGAGTTTTTGCTATGTTCACACAAAGAACCGAAAAGTGGGCGTATAGCCGTGTACTGAGGAAAAAAATATGTCCCTTTGTTATTGCGCTGACATTTTAACTTGGAAGACTTGTTTTTACGTGGAACTGGTGGAGTCAGTTTTTTGTATTGACAACAGTTGATGTTAAATGGAATCAGGTATTCATGTTGCTTAGATTGTTTGACGAAAGCGCCGCGTTGTAATAATTGAGCTGTATTAGATTGGTCATTTGGTCTGTTTACTGGTCATTTTAAGTGAATTTTGTGTTATCTATCTCCAGGAAGTGTTTAAAATTAGGTACACCATGTTAAAATAGGCCAGGGTTTGGTCTGCCATTCATGTAAGGAACTTGTTACTACAATAAAAGCAGAACTTTTCAAAACTGTTAAAGAAAACAAAAAAGCCAGTTACGGCTAACGGCGTAAAACCCGCCCGGGAACCCGTTTTGTGGACTGATGTAAACAACACTGTTGGAAGTGTTTAGAACTTAACACGTGGCAGATAAGTGGAGTAAAATATGTTGAAATCCGCCAAAGCTTGTCGCATTGTAATTGGATTTCTAAAATCACCGTTCAAAGGCCATGTCCTCAAAGACCCGGGGTCAGTCTGTTATTAGCAGTTCTTAAAAATGCGCACGTTCACTGACCACGTACTTTGAAACGCCAGGAGCAATTGTTGACCGGTAGTGGTGCGGCGTCACTCATGCGTTACTGCGGACTTTGCTCGATAAGCAGGGCGATGTACACACACTATAAGCCTGTGACGTGACGTGATGTTGGTGAGATGAAAAGCAAAAGCAAACAGAAAGTACTGGCATGTGTTTGTTTTATTGCTGTTGTTGTAGATTCCTTATAGCGACAAAACTGTTTCAAAAGGAAGGTTCTGGGTTTCTTAAGCATAAACAACTGCGCGCAAACCTACGCGTTGGACCAAGTGATCTTGTTTACTCCGACAGTCTAAATTTATCCAGTTCCCTTGTGGGCTACAAAACCTGTGGATTCGCAGTTGCGTGTTAAAGGTTGCCCTAATGCAGTAGTTCTCAAACTGTGCGTCGCGGCGCCCTGATGCGTCGTGTTAATTTTCCAAGGGCGTCGCAGAATAGTCCCGTTTCAAGGCTTTTTGTTGTTGTACAACTTTAATAAAAAGTTTCCTC
This sequence comes from Phallusia mammillata, assembly GCF_965637545.1. Classification (NCBI taxonomy): domain Eukaryota; kingdom Metazoa; phylum Chordata; class Ascidiacea; order Phlebobranchia; family Ascidiidae; genus Phallusia; species Phallusia mammillata. The sequence continues at coordinate 18,741,056 of NC_137259.1, forward strand.
ATATGCTGGTGCGTCGCAAGTCCAGAAAACTTTTCCAGAGGCGTCGCAACAAAAAAAGTTTGAGAACCACTGCCCTAATGTATCCATTACGCTAATTTCGCTGTGTTAATTCTTGGAGCGTACCCGTGTCTTTGTTCTAGTTGTATTACTTCCGTTTCGCAACAGCTGGTGAAAAAACGACAAAGCAGACGCGACAGTCTGCTTTGCAGCTTGTTGGAGTTTAAATTATTAAACCAGCCAGCTTGTAGTACAACGACCAGTTGCTGCGTTTTATATCAACGTAAAAGCCCAAATACTAGGGTTTAGGAGGTTTGTCGTAATGTTCAATATTGTAGGATAATTTCATTATTGCGTAGGCCTACTGTGCAGCAATAAGTTTGCGTTGCTACTGCATAGGATTGCCAAAAAGTTTAGTAAAAGGGAAATAGGTAATGTTAGTTAGTCTTGACTCTTCCTTTATTTGGCGGGGTTTGTCTGTGCAATTTGACCCCTTACAAAAATGCATTCTGCATAATTTAATAAAATATCTATTTGACCAATTAGCTAAAACTTAAACCCTACAGATAAATGCCCGATGCTTGTTGGTAAACCTACATTTAACGAGTAAGCAATTTGCCTGACATTGCATTTGTGGCCGTTCATAAACAGGGATGTTATATGACATGTGCAAAAGTTACATCACCTAATGTGTGCACTAGGCTGTGTTTACGATGCGTGTTATCGGATTCGACAAGGGGTCGATTGTGTTCAATCGTCACCGCAACGTGTGTGTAAACAAAAGCCCAATGGCGGCCACCGCCCGTCTGCTTTACAACTCCAACTATCGCACACGTCAGCTGGATTGACTACCAGACCACATCACGTAGACAAACTCTGTATAAGTAACGGCGGAACTCAATTCGCGGTATCACAGACAACTGCGCTGCCGCGGCGGTCAGCTTTGCGCAAAAGTTGAGCTGCTGCATTTGGTGGCCAGATTAGTAACTTTTTAGGTTAGGTTTGTTTGTAAGTCTGAAAGCGGATTAGACAGAAAGAGCATGATTTATTTTGCAATGTTGCATCAGCAGCAATTTAGAGAGTTTCGATCAAACTGTGATGTTAGCAAGACTTGCAATGCAACTGTAAATCGCAATGCATTTTACTGTTCTTTTAAGCATCTGGTAGCAAGATTAGCAGTTTTGGTTAGTTGTTTTCCGTTAAAACCCCCCTGATGAGATGGAAAAAAGCATGCTTCATTTTGCAAGGTTGCATCATTAACATTTCGGTTTTGCAAGGTTGCATCATAGGCATGTATGTAATGTTAGCAAGACTTTCATTGCAAATGAAAATCGCAGTGTATTTTTTATAAGTAAACGTTGATGCATTGTAGTTCCAGAACTTGAATATTATTAGTTTTTTGTTAAATCGTTCACTTGAAATCTGCACTGATGGAATCCACGGACAGCAGCATCGTGTTCTACAACAGACACTGGTCCCCAATGTCTCAAGCGGTCAAGCTTGTTCTCACTGCTACAAACTTACCGTAAGTTAAGTTCGTGCTTGTGTCATATAAGACAATATGTTTGTGGGAACATATTTGCATACTTAGTGCTTAAACGAAATTAATTCCGGCGCTTAACTGTTTCTTAAGCAAGGTTTTGAGATTAACTTTTTTTTTATACAGTAAAATGGTTATATTAAAAGCAATGTTTTAGTTGCCGTCTGGGAATTGAATATAGGGTATTTTCTTAATCAAAAATTGTTAGAGAGACGCGTTAGAAAACTCCACATACAAACCTACAGTTTTCATGTAGCCTACTGCGAGTTCACCTATTGCAAAATATTCGTATTTACTTTTCAGGCACAAAACGGTTGATCTTGCCACAAACGACGCGTCAGCAAATGCGGTGAGTTCCATTTATTTGATTTGTACGACACAGAAACAAAAACCCTTTCATGAACCTTCGAGATTCGTTCGCTGGTCAAAGTCCACGCCGGTTTGTCTCGTTTTGACCCAGTGACGTTAACCCGATGTGCTTGAGTTGCTCGAGTGCCGGCTCGTCTGTGCAAACCGGCCTCGGCAAACTTTCTGAAAATTTTCCACCTTATTGCGTAATGTGAATAGCAATCTGATCCACCTGCACGCTTCAGTGAATTTGGTTGGAAAGCGTTAGACGCCTGTGCCTTTTAAATGACTTATAAGTTACGCTTCAGAATATTGTAAAACATTGCTCAAATGCATTTCCTACATGATATTGTACATTGCTACTAGGAAATACATATTTCTGCACTCTATGTCACCATAACGTTGATGCTTTCCACATTCGTATATTGTTAGTTTGTATTAAACATTATGTGCATTGTTCTTTCAGCTACCCACACTTGCGCGAAATGGTACCAGTGCCATTGCTAACTACAAAGATGCTATTGAATTTCTAAACTCAGTTAATGGTCGCACCATTGTCCCCGAAAAATCAGAGGACAGGACGAAACAATTCAAATTGCTGGAACACTTCGTATTGCATGTAAGTAACAAAGAAATTGTTGTGCATTGATATCCGAATTTTTGATGTGTCTTGGGATACACCTAAGCTCCCAACGAGGACCACTGTCAACAACATAAGATGTGCACGCTGTGGCCACAGCCACACATCATTTTATACCCACCATATAGATTTCCATATGTCTGGCCATACACGAAAGCTCCCTGGGTACCATTGAGTACCACTGTGGGCAACATTAGATGTGCACGCTGTGGCCACATGCCAGTGTTTGCGTAGCGTGTATTTTCCTATGTGCTAATGGGTTAGCATGAGTGCTATTGCGCAAGCTTATAAGAATACTGAACCAGCTCTTTAAGATCCTTTACGATACCAGGCACAATGTCTCTTTACACAAGAAGTGTTGAATGAACAAACTGACGCAATATTTCGTATGTATCGTGACACAACAAATAGATCAAGTCGAAATAATGTGTCTAGTATAGTGGGAATATGGATCTACGTGAATATAACATTCAATTTGTTAACAACTCCGTAATAAAACTAACTTTAGGACTCCCAAAACACACTTAGCTAAGTCCCTGCGTTGCTTGGGACGTTGAAAACGCGTTTTTTTGACAGCAATAGATCTGTTGACTCGACCACGTTTTTGCCACAACTGAATTATTGATGCCTGTTATTTGGCCCACCGCCGTGTAATTTAGCTAATGATCTGTTTCAGATTGTTCCCTTCTTTGAACGAGCTGTTATTCTCACAAGCCCTCGTGAGGGATTCGACCTTTTACTTGAATCGATGTCATTCTTGGAAAACCATTTGACCACTAGCAGCGGTCGTTTCTTTGGCGGAGAGCAACCAAATTTTGTCGATTATGGAATTTACCCTTACCTTGATAAGGTACTGCATTGAAAATATTGAAATACATATTTACCTGTGATAGTCTTTACCAAGATTTTGGCATTTTATCTGTACAAAATTAATCTGTACTTTCAAGTCAATCCGATATGGGCGGATTTAAATCTTAAAAATAAAAATTAATTTAACCGACTGGTAAATTAACAATGATGAATACATGGATTTATAGCTTTATAACAGGGGTGGGGAACCTACTTGGTACTGCGGGCCGCATGAATGGCACAACATTTTCGGGCGGGCCAAATATTTTTTTATTTTTAAATTCCGTGTAATCATACCCTAAGCACACAAGTGATTTTATATTTCATCGCTCCAGATTTGATTTTTTCTTTGCTGTTACTTGTTCGCAACAAACAAGGCATACAGGTTTATCACTTAATTCGACTAAAATCTGTGCATTCTTTCTGGAACACCCTAGCTCCATTTAAAACTAACACCATATGGCAAATGATTTGTTACTGGAAGAAGAGACAATCGAGTGACTGTTACGTCACAAATACAGCAAGCGGTTGAATGTGTGGCAATTTTAATAAGTTTGACGTCAAATGTAGAAATGTCGAAGTCTTTTCAAGTAAATGTTTGTACATAAACATTTTATTATTGTTTTTTTTATGGTACGTTTTATGCTGTACTTTAACAAAATTGTGACGCGGGCCACATTAAAAAGGCAAGCGGGCCGCAGGTTCCCCACCCCTGCTTTATAACCAGCTGACCCATTATACCCTGAAAAAGTTACATGTTATAAAACATACATTTTTTATGTTTAATCGAAATGACTGTTCTCTTTGCCTAAAAGTTATCTATCTTTACCACTCCAAACTTCGTTTTGCTCAAAAAGTTCATGTAATCTACAGACTGGCAAGTGGACCCCAGTACTGAAACCCCACCAATGTATCAAAGTACAAGCTTGGCTCAGGTCCATGCGAGAGTTGCCATTGATTGCTGATGTTTTCACGAACGAGAAATCGAAAGAGCACATGCAATACTATGCCGATAATTTGAAAATGGGAGTTGCCGCCTAACAAAAAGCTGTACAAACCTGTTTTTAAGTTTAACTGTGTTGTTTACCATTTCGCTTTTTTTGTGCGTTTTTACAGTAGAATATATGTACGATTGCGTTAGGGTGAAGCTACTAAAACTTACCTGAAACGATTTGTCCGAAAACCTGTTTAATTTTGACAATCGCCACTGGTTCGCTAGTAACAAATGTAAAGTCTCGAACCGTTTTTCTGATGTAAACTTTACGAACTTGCAGTGTAACAAATTTTACAAACTTTTTAACATACACGTGTATTCCTTGCGCTTTTAAATGTTCAATAGTCGGCTTTGCTTCCGCCAATTTTTTCGAATGTTTATATCGTTCTCTCCCAACACAAATGTTTTACAATTGATCTTTAAGATTAAAATGTGCATTAAATGTCAATAAAAGGTGTACGCCTGCAAAAGGTTTCCATTCATTGACCACAATCCAAAATCCCTGCACCAAACAGAATGAACACAATTTTTTTTACAGTGATCACAAAGCTGCTTTGGAGGTGCTGACTTAAGCGCGAAATAAATTTTATTGTCGCAGTCGTTTAACCCAAATACATACATCTGCCCCCACAAGAGCACGAGTTGCAAGTCAGTGGGTCATTGAAATTTTGTCTCCGGGCTGAATTTTTTGTAACTTTTCAACAGTTTAAAAACTTTACGTAAACATGTTAACTAAACACCCCAAAAACTGTCTGCTAAACACCTTGTTTGTTCTTATTTTGCTTAATAAAACTAACACAGATTCGCAACAGCGTAAGTTTATTACTTATTATTTGCAGTTTACATAGCATCAGTCAGCTTCAGTTATTCCTCGGTAGCCATTGTCTCGTTAACCCAGGACATGACGGCTGACACTTTTGTGTGGTAACTGGGAACTTGTACCATTATTCCGCCTTGTTGAAGCATCTGACCGCATCCCCAACCCCAGGTCACAATACCAATCTGAACCCAGCAACTCGTTTTTGTTTTGTCGTCGAACACCTGTATATACATTCAGTGGTGGTTGAGTCTGCACTGATTTTATGACCTTGTGCAGTGTTCTTAAGTGATAACAATCGATTTGAATTAATACAACGCAAACAGCGTCGGCAACGCAAACTAAATCATTAAATAAGGTACCTGGAAGCATTAGGGTCCACTGCTTATATTTCTTGACATATGAAAAAAAACGATAACTGGCCTCATCCGAAATAAAAAAAAATTCAAGTACTCAAAGTTTGTTTACAAAGTTACAAATAAAATAAAAACGACAAATAAAAGTTTTTTGGTTGTAGGGAATATGTATAGGTAATACCTACTGGTTCTTTGGGATTTCCTCATCTCGCACATATTTGATTTATTTTGTTTTAACTTACCTCTCTCGATACAGGACCTCCGCTGTCGCCCTGACACGAATCTACAATGTTTCTTTCGCCGCTAGTGGCGCACGACATCGTCCGCGTGAAGGGAATTTTGAAACCTCCCCAGGGAATGATTTTGGCGAAGTCGTCGCAGCTGAAAATACAAGGTAAACCAGGTTTTTATGAGTTGATTGTAACTGCATCATAATTTGTAATTGCAAAACTGTTTACACGTTTAAAAAGGTGTCTACAGTCTACAATACAGTAAGATTTATAGTGGGGATGTTGCCATGTGTTTTTGTGCATACAAATCTTCTACGTTCCAACAAAGTTCCATTTAATGATTGCCTTGTTCAGCCTAAGTTAATATATAACACTTCTATAGCCTACGCCTTGCCATATGGGAATGCTTGGTGACCGGGTTATTCGGTATGACGCCTTAAATCGGCCTAGCGTACTATGATTTAGAAATGAGTGTTCCGTAACTGCTGGCCTTCATGAACGCTGATCACAGTGATTAATTTATGCTCATCTTAACCTTCACTTCCATACCGTTAAAATTCATCTCAAAACAGGAGAAAGTTTTTAAACGTTACTCATACACGTGTACAAAAAATGTAGCTGCAAGCAGACTTACTGTTTGTCAGTTCTTATTCTGACCAGACCTTGTTTCAACACTGGTGATGGAACTGGAGGTGGACCACCACCACTTTCTAGTGGGTCCACGTGGCCAAATCCGGTAACTACCGCCAAAATTCGTTTGTCTGTTTTGTTTTTTTCCATTAACCAATCTCCTGTTTTAAAAACACGAAAGCAAGATTTACACCGGTTTCTATCTTTGAAACCGATGAACCATCTATTGAGATATTATCAGTAAATCAAATGTTCATAGCACAAGAATTTTGTATGTTTTCTTACAATATTTTTAAAATTGAACACGTGTACACAAGAATCTGAATGAAGGCTTTAAATTAACCAGCAAACATCGTGGGTTGATTCGAAACCCTTGTAGTTTTGGCGTGCTTACTATAACCCTACGTTTATTGGTAGTAGTTAGTAATACAACAAACCAATACCAAATGTGCAAACTACTAAGTTAAAGGATGATGTTACTTTGCATTATAATAGCGTTTTTGATCAAAACTCAGACCAATTAAAATAGCTGTATTGGACGAAACATCGAATCATCTGACTCACCTTCAATTTGACACCTTTCCTCGTGTGTTTCATTCCCAGTTAAAACTCCAATCTTCTTTAAAAGTTCTCCTACACAGTTTCCAGGCATACACGGTAAACAAACGGGTCGGACTTGTGCGGTGAATCTAATGCTCCCAGTCACGCCAGTGGGAACCCATTCGGCGTTTATAGAGTTAAACTCAAGTTCTTGTTTTAACCTTATCTGTAAAGTGTCGGTTATGGGTATGTACTTTATATGTTAGGATTTTAAATTGGTTTAGTTTAGAACTTTAGCGGATATGGACCAAAATCCTAAAAGCGGAAGTACTATAGTGCTTATAAAAACATTATCCAACTATGCGCTGTACTCTGCCCTTTTATCCAAGCCCAATTCCTAACCAAGGTACACTTATTTCTTTTATTCTGAGTTTCCAAAAACTTTTGTAGTTTCTAACCATTTTTTTTTTAAATTCATCGTCTGTGGACTTACACGAACACCCAAAATTAATAACGTATTAAAAATTGTTTTAAGTGACGAATGTAGTGTTATCACGTAAGCATATACCCACAATAGAGTGATCCACTTATATGCTTACCAATGCAACGTCGTAGTGGTAATCTCTGCTATATTCCTCGGGGATGTAAATTTTCGATGCAGTGAAGACTTTTACAGCTGGTGGAAGTTCGTTGGTGCTCCTTGTCGGTCGACTAAACATTCCTGCAAGAAACATACAGTGAGGCATTAAGACTTTACACCGCTCAGCAGCTAATCTACAAGCATTTCCGGGAATGCTATACAACCAACCTTGGATGAAATAGATGTTTAGTTATTTTATTCGACGAATCAAAGATAGATTTTTTTAATGATGGATACATAATTAATAAAGCATTACTAAACTTAAAAATTCAAACGTATACACCCCGGTTTTAACTTACCGGCGATATATTACCGTTTTATCAGCATGTAGTTTTTATTATTGCATTTCAAAAAGCAGTTATTTTTAAGAATAAAAAAACAACAATTTATTTGCTTCACCAAGCTTTCAAAATACAAAGTTTCCATGAATAGCATACATGATAGTCACATATTTGATCGACAATGCGTTCAGTGTGCTCATGGTATCTCATTGCAGTAATAGTAACACAATGTAGGCTATAAACCATTGGTTATACGTAAGAAACAAAAGCTTACCAAATGTGAGAAGAATTGCATCAACACTTTTCTGACTGTGCTTTACAACATGAGCAGCCGTCAAAACCCACTTGTCGTTTATAAGTGAACCGCCTCCTGCCACTTGGGTGTCTCCGTAAGTCTACAGAAAACAGGTTTAATCATTGAAACCATGTACACAGGAGCTGTAACGTGGTTTAAAGGCGGAATAGTATGCCAAGTTGTTTGAAGGTAATAGTATATTATAAACAGCACTCATTGGGTGGTGGGGAAACACAATACATTCCTAAATGAGTGTTTGTTTACTGTAGGCCCACACAAGTAACTGAAAATGATTGGATTTCCAATTGGAATTCTTCGTTTCACGTTTTTGTACTGCTCTAATTTAGTTGCACTAAAAAATACTGAAAAGCAAGTCCCCGAAGATGTCTCTATCATGTGCTTCAAATTATGGTTAACACTGGTGACTATCGTAAATGCGGAAAGATATTTTTAACCTAACTGACGCCGAATGGTAATGTTTTATTTAACATGGCAATAAATATACCACAGCAGTACGGTACTTACATTTAACTCTTTATGAGAGAAAAAAAACTACTAGCAATTTAAAATTTGTTGCTGTTCAACATTTATTGTGATCAGTCACTAAAAAGGTTAACAATAGCCTTATGGGCTTCTTTAAGTTACCTAATGGAATGTTGAGCATACGTGACTTCATAAGTCGGTCAAGACATTGGAAAAACCCGGACATAATTTGTCATGAATAACTTCCACTCACCGATCCCAAGTTATTCCCATATCTCGTGATTAAAACTTGCCACGTCCAAGATTGATCCGCAGCCCTCATCCCATTAAGCACTCTGCCAATATGACGTTGTGCTTGCTGACGTATTGATGACGTATCCCCGGTTTTACCGCAAACGCTGTAATCTATACAGAAGCCATTTGGCCGTTTTAACAAATTGTTTTTGGTGCCTGACGTTTTGAAGCAAAAACATGCGTGATAACTTGCGTGATAACGTTTTGAAGCAAAAACTTGCGTGATAACCGAATCAGCTAAATTTCGGCTCGGTCGAAACCGAATATTCGGCAGCTTTGTCGAACAAATTCGGCCGAATAAATGAAAACATAAGTTTACCTACCAGATTGTGTGGTACGTTACTAAGCAGAAAATGCACGTTTAATGCTTTAAATTTTTGTTCTTAAAAGCCCGAAACCGAATCTTTGCAAAAATAACCGATTTGGCCGAATAAATTCGGCAGGCCGAAAATTCGGTACATCTCCAGTGATATCATTATGGGTTCTTTTTTTGCACATTTTTTGTGCTGAGGTTTAATTAAACAAACACCGCGGTATTGAAATATAGTTTTTCCACCTATTCGTGCGTCGGTTATGGTGTCAAGGCGGTTGTTGATTGAGTAGAAATCGGTGATGCGTATGAAATTTTCCTGTTTTCCATTGGCAAGTCCAAGCAGCTCCTTGTAAGCATCGGTATGGGCACTCCGACAATATTCGCACGATGTTACACTGTAGAATTCTAAGTGTGCCTAACAACAGAGCATTCTTTTGTTTGTCTGTTCATTTTTATTCTTGGTAGGCGGGCAACGCCTAAATGCGTTATGCTCACAAAGAGTCCGCTATCGAGATAACTGCCTGTTTTTATTGCAAGTCTGTAGAATCACGTTTTATCGGGTTCCACTTGATTGCAGCAATCCTTGCGAACAAGGCGGTAGTGATAACTACTCCAACCAAGTAATGCATAAGATTAAAAAGGGAGTTTCTATGACAGATTTGCAAGGAACTGATACTTACCGATTGGTTGAACGTTAAAACAATTTTTTGAATGAAAAAAAGAGGATCTGGTCCTTCTGTGTGACGCCCTGAAACCGATTTTAAAATCAAATTAGTATTAGGCCCACTCATGCATTACCATCCAACTATACACAGGACATTCGGGGTGTAAAGGTTTCGAATTCTAAAATTGTCAAATCAAAAATAAAGTGAAAATATAAACATTATTCACGGCAGAATTAAACCAGCGCATATGTAACGGACCTGCACCAAATCTGAGATTTTATTGTTTAGATTTTTTTACCGGTTGATTTTGGTATAAGATTTAACGGCAAAATTTCAACTTACATTTGGTAAAAAGTTTAAAATAGCCTCCACGCCTAAATTTGCTCAGAGGCTTATTTTGCACTAAAGTGATTTTGCACGTAATGATTTAAATATACTTTTTTAGCCCACCCTTACCGTTTGTTACGAAAATCAAATGCCGCCTGCTTCGTTTGTAGGAATTTAACAGTTGGTATCCGATACTCCAAAGGGCTTTGTATGTTGCTGTTGCCACTCCTAGCTCCTTGGTAAGTTTATCTGCACGAAACAATTTCAAAGCAACCCATTTGTCTTTAGCAAACTTGGCTTTGCATTAAGGTCTTGTAAAAATAATTCTTCTCGCTTTAGGGTCCTGTATAGTCTTTTAAACAGTTTTCCATCGCGTTTTGACAGGTCTGAATATTGTTTGGAGTAGTTTAAAAACGTTCCGGCACTTACGTCTGTTTGGAAAAATGCTTCTGATCTTGTTCTTCATCTCGTCTGCAGTTACAAACACTTTGCCTGGGTCCACCAATACTTTCACGTTGGAAGCAAACAATGTGAGGCCATATCTGATTGTGCCAGTAGCATTTGCTGAAAGCTGCACAATATCTTTCGTGTAAGGATACAAATACGACTTGTTCGGCAAATTAAGTTCTCATACGAATACCGTATGTCCCCAAAATAATAAACATAATCTGATTCATTGTTTGATTAGTAGTGTGACCCTATTTCACGAAAAGCTCAGGTTGGGAGGTTTTGGACTCGCCCCGTTTGCAGAAACAATTCAGGCCAGAATAAAACTTTTTCGGGTCATGATTTCGAATCCCATGAAACAAAGGATAAGCTTCTTAGTTCTTACCCTGTCAATAAGTTTAATGCAGAATGTGAGTGAAGAATTGAGTTCTGGTTCATTTGAAGTGACGTTCTGCGAAACATCCACGATAAAGTAGATCTCGTGTCCTCCCGGGTGACCGGCGCTGATCTGCCTTCCAAGATCTGATGGCGGCCGAAATCTTGACTCGATGGTCGCAGTTCTATGTTGTAACTTCGTTGTTTCATTGATTGATATGTTGCTGTAGCGTAGATCTGTAACAAAGTGACCAGATATCGGGTTGCAGTATTTTTGTACCCCGAGTTTTTAACTGTGTTGTTTTTTGGCACGATTTGAAGTAAACAATTACCCCTAAGTTTGTTTATCTATTTTATTTCCTTTAACTAATAATAGTGGTTACAAACTTGACTCATAAAGCATTTTAAGTTTGCCCATTATAGTGGATTTACCTCCGAATAGACTTTTTCAGTTAGGTTCGGGCTTAAGTTTAAGTGAAACAGGATTTATTCGAGCCTGGATTCAGGCTTAGCCACAATTTGTTGTAACGTTGGTAAATTAAACTTTCGGGCCAAATACATTGCAAAAATATCTAAATGGGTGGAGTTTTAGGCTCCCTTGCAACTCCGAACTCTTAAACTAGTATGAAGTGTCACTTACCTACGCATCTCGGTGCACCGTCTCCACTCCACTGTCTGTAAAATAGACATTCCTGTCTTTGTTCCCCAACCATAGCAAACCCTCTATGACAAACAAACTCCACAACTTGTCCGAAATTAAAATTGGAACCATTAATAATGAATCCGTTTACCGGAATACCAGGGTTCGGGCAGCGATCATCGATGTCATCTGTAATAACTTTCTGTTCGAAATCATCTTTTTTCTATTACAACAAAACTGAAACTTTGCGAAACTTGAATCATATAAGTTTTTTGTATCGTGATTTTTGCAGACAAATTAGTTTTCACGCATTTGCTTATACGCATTTGTTTTTGTTTTGATGTCTAAACTCACGCATTTGTTTTGATGTCTAAACTAAAAAATATTTTTATTTAACTCAGGTGTTCTATTCATACAATGGGATTACTCCAAACATCCCAATACGGTCGTCTTATTCTTTATCAACTTACCGACAGAATCGCACACAGTTGGGATTCCACTCCAACGTCCGTTGCTCAAACAAATTCGCACTTTATCTCCAAGCATCCGAAACGATGGCTGACATCGGAAGGTAAAGTTATGTCCAACGTAATACGGCCCTGGTCGATAGTTTATGATGTCGCCTCCTGTAGCTCCAATAGCAGGGAGCGGGTTGCCACAAACCACCCCTGGAACATTTATTGCTTTGTTAGTCTTATTTTAACTCCTGACATTGCGGTAATTTAAACTACGTGCTGAAACAGCTGAATGCATTTTTAGCTGTTTCGCAATGTTTCCAAGTATCCAAACCACAAATGTAGATATTCTTTTAGTGCACCTTAGTGGCATTTTCTTGGTGAATATTTTGTGCTCTTTAGCCTTTTGTTACGTGGCCCAGAAAAACTTTTTAGCCTTAATGAACGCAATCAGCCAGTTATTAATTATAAAATCGAACCATAATAAAATTTAAATTGTAAGAATTTTGCCTTGCTCAGTGGCCGGTTAAAAAAAACTGTTATTGAGCTTCCAATGAGTCATGGCCCATTGGTTAAAAAACTCTAGTTTAGGGCATATATTTATAGGTCTCTGATCAAGCTATTGCTTATTGTTTTAAACACAACTCATCACACACTTCTGCACTGCGCCAGTGAACCGTCGAACGTTCCCCCACCAGTGCATTTCCTCGACACAGAACCAGAATGAAGATAAAACTCCTCGTCGCAAATATAGTGAGCCACTCGTTGAAACTTTTCCCCAGTGTATTCAATTGTCGCGTTGGCTACTGGTGGCGCGTCACCACAGTCGATATCTGCAAACGCCAAGTTTTAGCTTCAGGCAAATACATGTTTTAGGCGAGTGTATGTGAGTGACTTTGTGAAACCGAAAATGCCTCAAGTTAGGTGCATGACAAGGCCGATGTGGCACTTGAGGTCAGATTTGAACGTTTTCTTCGGGTGCTTTGAAAGTTCGAAACTGGTTAAAAAATTTCTTACAATCTTTCACGTGCCAGTAAATAAAATACTAAACAAGTTACAATAAGTAAAAAGTGTCTTAACAAACTACTTGAATCGGCCCGTGCTACGGTCTTTCGGTCGACGGATCTATTTCAAATATCCAAAAATAATCAAAAGATAATTATCTTTTTATAATTAGACAAAAACTGACATTTTAGAACGAAAAAAAATTGATAACAAACTCGAACTGGTCGCATGTCCCTCTTATAGTATTTTTTGAGTATTTTTGTACAGGTTAATATATTTTCGTATTTGATAAAGCCACATTTCGTGAAGGTATGGATATTTGATTCTTTCCAGACGTACCAAAACAATGTACAATGTCTACAGCTTACTTATATTTGTTTAGTTTGACGTTTTAACTCTTTTTCAAAGCAATTCTGACACAAAACTTGTCAGTTTTTACCTGGATCAACGCAGCTTTTTCCACACGCTCCGTCGCATAAACAGGTTTTGTTATTTATGCAATCATCGTCTGTCGTGCATATCTGACCACATTGCAGGTTAAACGCCCGGACCTTCGCACCATTTTTGTCTTCGCACGAACCTGCGGAAAAAAAATTCATGATGGCTTGTACGCTTGCTAGAAACACCGCTCGCACGGCTGCAATTCTAGGTTTGAAATTATCAGATAAGTTTGGAATGACTTAACCAGCATATAATGTACACAGGTGGCCTGTTTTACTGGAGCTCATTAGACGTTTAGCAAAAATCTTATTTAATTTGGCAAGAATCCCGTCTCTACCCTAAACAAGAGTTCGTGCTGTTATAAGTGCTGCATTATATACACTATATACAAAATCATGGAACTATTTGTTATTCTTACGCAGGCATTGGGTCAATCCAACCGTCCAATTCTTTCTTCCGTGGCACATCGGCATTTTCTTGGTGGATATTTTGAAACCGGGTTTACAAACGTACACAGCAACATCATTAAAGTAGTAGGGAGGAGCCAACACAGGCAATCGATGTCCTATTACCCAAGGTCTCTCGATTTTTATGTATTCAACATTGGGAAGAGATGGTGGGTAGCCACAATAGTTTTCTGGCAAAATTTAAGATGAAATTTTATTTTACATCATGTAGATTATATTTATTGATATTTTTTGGAATGTTATAAGGCGTCTGCTTGCAACAATTTTCCCAGAATCTGAAACTTTTTTCACAATTTCCGAGCTTATACTTGTATTTGACGCATTTATTCAACAGGTCAACAGAAAGCTTTAATACAAAATTAGTATACACATTCAGGCTGTTACACCTGCTAACATCTAAGTCAAGGTATATTCGCATGCAGAGGGAACAAACAAACCTTTGTTGATGCAAGAATACCCGCATTCATGAGCGCACAAACACACTTTATTGCGTTTACATGAAGTGTCTTCCGGTCCTGTGCAACTTCTGTGGCACCGAACTCGTCCAACTGCCCGCGCGGCTGTGACGTTTCTTTGAGGACATTCGTTTCCTGAAATGAATAGTTACTTGACGAAAGTAAAATGCGGAGTAGGATGCTTAAAAAGTAGAGCGGTATAAACCAGTATTGCACCGAACCCGCCTCAAAGAGTTTGGACCATAATTTCAGCCGGGAGGCCGAATCTAAAATTACCTTTCTGATTGATGTTTTCAACTAAATCTTGTTCTGTTGTGTAAGTGAATGACACACCAAAATCACTTTCTCAATGCGTAAGATTTACTAAAGTTACAATGTTTTACAGACAACGTGACTCTTATTTTTGCGATACATGGTGTTTCACACTGGGCGATATTAATAGCTTTTACATTAACTGCACTTGGGCCGAAACCTTAACATTAGAAAACAGGAATGTTTCGGACAATCGAAACTTCAGTACATCATTAGTACAAACAAAACTGACAGGAAGTGAACACATTCATATTGACGTTTTTTGGACATTTATTCCCTGAACTGGGGTTTGCCTTATCGAAAACTCGTAAAAGTATGTGACAGTTGAAAATGTAAAATTTCTTTACTGGTCCTTCACAGTTTCTTCCTCTAAAAACTTGGTTTGTGAAGCTTTGTACACAACAACAGGTAAACACCAAACCATCATCTAAACTCACCCGTTAGGGCATAACTGGTGGAGACCAAAAGGCACAGAAGTAAAACACCAGCAAGCGCAGTAGAGGGTGCTAAAGCAATTCCCATACTTATCTATCGAAACAAGTCTTCCTGCCTGAGAAACAAAATATTTTCAAAAACTTTATGCTACTCTTTTAAAAATCAACCTATTACTTGAAAGGTTTGCAGTTTGCTAAGAACAGCTAGTACAGCACATTTTCAAGAATAATTCTTTATTGGTGATTGCAATACATTCTCAGTCATCATAAATGTTTTGCAAAGTTTTATACAACAATGCAAGAAACCAACTTTAATTCAGTACTTCAAGCGCAACCGCTGGAGGCGCAGAACTTTTTTTTTAATCTGAAACTCATCAGCTAAAATTTGTTACCTTGTCTCGAAAATACGCAACTGCCATCGAATAACTTGCAGCGCGTTACCCACTCGCATATTGTCGCTCTCTTAACCGCAGCCTGCACACAACACAAGCCGTCATGTGCTCCAGGCGATACTATAACAAAAACTGCAAAAATTAACATATTTGGCACTTTCTAACGTGTTTCGTCGATCTTATGTTTTAAGTTTGCCTCAGAAGAAACTGTGTTTGTTTGAATACTTGATTAATTTATTTCCCGGTTGCATAATAAGCCAGCTGTCGAGCTGCCTGCCTCGTTGCAAGTTCATTGAATCGTTTTAATTAGATTCAATTCTTCATAGAGCTTCAATCTATGGAGTTCTACTGGGACTTTCGAAGAATTACCGCATTTCGACGAGAAAACACGATAATGTGCAACCCCACTTCATAGGTACACAAAAACAAAACTGCTTAAATACACCTGAATCTATCGAGTTTTACAAGGTTGAAGCAAAACACATTTGCAAGAGCGTAAGTTTATTACGTGGTATTTACAATTAAACGTAACATCAGTCATATTCAGTTACTCCTCGGTAGCCATTGTTTCGTTAACCCAGGACATGACGGCTGATACTTTTGTGTGGTAACCGGGAACTTGAAGCATTATTCCGCCTTGTTGAAGCATCTGACCGCATCCCCAACCCCAGCTCACAATGCCAATCTGAACCCAGCAACTCTTTTTGGTTCTGTCGTCGAACACCTGCGTTAACAGTACATTCAGTGGTGGTCGAATCTGTCTTAACAACCTTAAATGCCACAAAACTAAAATGATAATGAAACACAATTATCCTGTTGTGTAGCACCGCTGTTTGCCTTGTAGAACAGCGTGGTCCAACTGCAGGCCCGCGGGCCAATTGTGGCCCGCGAGATAATTTTGTTGGCCCGCGAAAGTCCCAATATTTCAATGACAACTATAAGTTTTGTTTTCAATAATTCAATGTTTTCAAAGTGTGAGGATTAACACACACTACATACTGCAAAATCTTCTATTGTGACGCATGACAAGGCATTGTTATGTAATAAAGGGTTCTGCTTCAACAAACCGTTCGGGGGCATTTTTGCGCGTGAGTGGAAACTGAATGTTTTTGACAGCTTCTACTTACTTATCTATAGATGAAAAAGGTGTATAGTTACCCTAGAGTTTGACCCAGAAAAAAGCTTTTCCTGCAAAAATGTAAACCTTGGCCCGCGTAGTGAGTTAACCAGGGGCGGCTCGTGCTAGGGTGCTGCGGAGCTGCAGCACCCCCTAGATATTTTTACTTAATAAACCTACCATAATATTACAAATAACTTTCATTATTTTTATTTTTTTATTCCTTATCAATATATAATAAGCATAATTTCCGCCGTAATCACCTTTTTTTTCATTAAAAAAATTTTTTTTCGGAAACACTAATGTATATCTATGCTGGAACTGCAGCTCCAGTTTTCTGACGTTTCGTGACGTTTCATGACGTTTTGCGGTTCTGCGCATGCGCACTTTGAAAAGCTACATGCTGGGCGAAATAGGAGCCAGGGTGCTGCGGCTCGCGCAGCTCCACCAATCACGTAGCGTGTGACCTGGGCACCCGGAAGTAGTTGTCTGTTCCGCGTTTATTGTGTGCCAAAGCAAATCACGTGTACCATCAGGTTCGACAATGAGTATAGTACGACAGTTATTCTTTTTTAATCATTTTTACAGTTTTTGATTGAAAGGTTAATCATGGCTTTTCAAGATTCTAATTCGGTGACTGTAAGTGAGCTTCAGCAACTTAAGATTTCGCAGTTATCAAGTGCTGAAAAGGTAAGTATAAAGAAAATAGGGCGTCCAACGCCTGATATTCAACTTTGTCATCCAGGAATGAGCCACAACAAGAAATATATACGCAGTTTTAATTCTGAATGGTATCAAAAGAAAAAGATGGCTTCGTGGTTGTGAAGTTAAAAATGCACTGTTCTGTTCCATTTTTGCTGTTTGGAGGTGATGAAAAATGCTGGACAAAAGATGGTTTTACAAATGTAGCCAAAATAGGTGAGAAAGCAGAAAAACATGAGAAGTCAAAGAAGCATGTGGACAATGATGTTTCACTTTTGGGAACTGTAAATATTAAGGAAAAACTTAGTGAGGCGTATATAGACTTTCAATTATTGAACACAACAAAAAAGTGGAAAAAAATCGTGAAATTTTTTCCAAAATAATAGACTGCATTTTGTTCTGTGGAAGCTTTGAAACTCGCTTACGTGGACATGATGAAAAAGATGAGTATTGATATAATGGACATGTACTGTTTGTCTAAACAGTAGCTGCTAAATTGCTTCACAGGAAGTGTGTCTTAAGAATGAACATTCTACAGACAAGATAGTAGTGACCACCAAGCACATCCTATTGTTGACAAAGAAATACTAGTTACTGAAATGAAAATGTTTCTGTAGATCTGATGTTCATGATTACTTTGAAAATAATCTAGATGATGTTTTGACAAGTGAAATTACTAGGATGAAAAATCCTTTTTGCTGTTTCCATGAGTCTTTCAAAGGCAAAACAGTTTGGATGCAAACCTTTGTCAGGAACACCATTATTTCCAAAAGACTTGCACCTGCAGTGCTAGTACTACTAAATAGAAAAACAGTTTCTCAGTTGTCATTTGGAATCAAGGAAGAAGCTATCAATTATAATGCCCATACTATAACTTTATGATTCATTTTGGTTGTAAAAAGGAAGCACAAGGTTTAATAATATGGTTTAAATTTAAGTGAGGGTGTTGTAAATTTTAAAGCTTCAAGGAGTTTTGCACTTAAAAAAGCAATTATAAGCTATTTGCCAGCAAATAAAGCAGCAATTATAGCAGTTAAAAATCTGAAAGACAAATAATAGTCTGTACACAAAAATTCAAAAAAAGATGTTAAAATAAACAAGTTCTGACACAAATGTAAAGTGGTTGTTAAATTTGTCAGTTATGATACCAATAAACAGCTGTATGGCTAGTTTTTTGTGTGACAATTATAATCTGTGAAGGTCATATAATATGTTGAAAACGCTGACTGTGACCATAAGGTAACTTAAATGAAATATGACCGTTTTTTTAAATGTTGTCGAACTGAAATACTTCGACCTTTTTCGAATCATTACTTTTTTTTCTATATTCTTGTTGTGTTTTACCGTATTTACAACCGCTTAGTTTCGAGTCTCTGTCACGTGTGTTTTTGTTCCACATTATCACTGCATGTTATGGTGTTTAGGCTAAACAGTTTAGCCGTCGCTGTGCAAGTAAACAAAATACACAAATGATGCCGTCTGCTATTTACACTCGTGTACATTATTGCGTAACAAAAATTACGTCACAATGGAGTTTCTAATTAAGATTTGTATTACTTGTTTTTCTACACAAAACAATGGCTAGAAAACTATAAATGTAGGTTTTCTATATATTGCCAAGTTATATATGTTCAATAAAGGCTAAAATTTTGAGCAGCACCCCCACAAATTTTAGGCACGAGCCGCCACTGGAGTTAACGATTTTAAATGGCCGCAACAAAATAAAGTTGGACCACACTGTTGTAGAAAAACTAATGTTTTTATGTCAAGCGCGTACGACTTCACCCAAATTAAGCCGATACATCGCTATTAGAAGCCGTTTTCTATTGATACAACACTAACAGCGTCGCTCCTTTATGTGAATAAATACATCTTCAAATTTAGTACCCAAGGGCCACTGCTTATAGTTTTAAATGTGAGAACAAGGATTCTAGCCGTATTATTAGGATTTCAACTTATTTAATAATTTTGCCTTCTGCAAAAAAACGAAACTACAAAACATCAAATTATTGCCACTTGATTTAGAACCAGTGCAAACCAATGCACGTATTTGATACATCATGTTTCACCTTACCTCTCTCGACACAGGACCTCCGCTGTCGCCCTGGCACGAATCTACAATGTTGTTCTGTTCGCCGCTAGTGGCGCACGACATCGTCTTTGTGAAGGGAATTTTGAAACCTCCCCAGGGAATAATTTTGGCGGAATTATTGCAGCTGAAAATGAAAGGTAAACCAGGTTTTTTAAAGCTGATTATTACTGCAACAGATTTTTTCGATTTTCGATTACAAATTAGTTTACACGTTTAAAAAGGTGTCTACAGTCTTATACACCGTGGGGTTGTAACCATGTGTTTTTGTGGTGACGAATGCTTTTCGTTTCAACAAAATTCGCGTTAAATCTGCAAGCCGACTTACTGTTTGTCAGTCCTTATCCTAATCAGGCCTTGTTTCAACACTGGTGATGGAATTGGCGGTGGGCTACCACTATCTCGTGGGTCCACGTGGCCAAATCCAGTAACTACCGCCAGAACTCGTTTGTTATTGTCTGGTTTGTCTTTTTCCATCAACCAATCTCCTGTTTAAACAGCCACGAACGCAAGATTTATACTACAATTTATAAGCTTTAAAACCACCATGTATAGAGAATATAATTTATCTTATCATTAGCTCAAATCCAATCTTCCATCACAAGACTTTTTTTTTCTTTTACATGATATCATTTTAAAAGTCAAATTTTGTACACAGAACCGTGCAAGTAGCCTTCCAACTAAACAGAAAATTAAGCCAGTCCAGTTTGACTTGAAACCCTATAGGTTTTATTACGTGATCCTACGTTTATTGGTAGTTGGTTAGTAAGTAGACAAACCAAAACCATACCTGCAAACTAGTAGGATGATGGTATAGCGTTTGGTTAAGAACTCAGCCAAGCCAAAAAAGCTATGTTGGTCAAAAACATTAAACCATCTGACTCACCTTCAATTTGACACCTTTCATCGTTTGTTTCATTCCCAGTTAAAACTCCACTCTTCTTTAAAAGTTGCCCTAAACAGTTTCCAGGCATACACGGTAAACAGACAGGCCGGACTTGTGCGGTAAATCTGATGCTTCCCGTCACGCCAGTGGGAGTCCACTCGGCGTTTATAGAATCGAACTCCAGTTCATCTTTCAACCGTATCTGCAGAGTGTAAGTTATGGGTATTTACTTTATATTTTGTTTTTGTTAATTGGTTTGGGTTAGAACTTTAGCGGATATACATCAGACCAAAATTGATAAAGCATAAGTAGTGCTTATAAAATATTAATCAACTATGCGCTATACTCTACTCTTTTCTCTTTTATCCAAGCCCAATTCCTAACCAAGGTACACTTACGGCATTTCTTTTAATCTGAGTTTCCCAATTTTTTTGTGGTCTAACCCCTTTTTATAAGTTCCTCAAGTCTATGGGCTTACAAGAACTCCCAAAATTTAGCACTTGGTAATCGCTTCAAGTGACAAATGTAGTGTTGTCACGTAAGCATGTTTTTTTCACATGCCCACAATATACTGATCCATGTATATGCTTACCAATGCAACGTCGTAGTGGAAATCTCTGTTATATTCTTTGGGGACGTAAATTTTCGATGCAGTGAAGACTTTCACAGCTGGTGGAAGTTCGTTGGTGTTCCGTGTCGGTCGACTAAACATTCCTACAAGTAGCAAAAGCAGTGGCTTGTAAATTAGCTTCCACCAGTATTTTCCAACATTTTTGATGAAGTATCTGTTTAAGTTGTTTAGTTTGACGAACTAAAGAGAAACATTGGTGAACAACATTCAACGACAATAATTACACAATGGACATAAAATTACCAGGAGAGAAAATTCAAATGTCTGCACCCCGGTTTTAAAAACGTTACAGTCAAATATTTTATTGACAATACGAGTGGGCTTATGGTACCTCAACGATGAAACACAACGTAGGTTACAAACCATTGTAGGTTAAATAAAAAAATAAAAGCTTACCAAATGTGAGAAGAATCCCATTAACACTTTTCTGTTTGGGCTTTGCAACGTGGGCAGCCGTTAATACCCACTTGTCGTTTATAAGCGAACCGCCTCCTACCACTTGGGTGTCTCCGTAAGTCTACAGGAAATAGGTATATTAGTTGAAAATCATGTAAACAACGCAAGAGGCTGCAACTTGTTATTTTTGAGATTGGAAGGCGATCAAACGTGTAGTTGAGAACATATCATAAACATTACAACTCTTTAAGTTTGGGTTTGAGGGAAATGCGAAAGATATCTTATATTAATGTTGTTTTAGCTGCGAGGCCCAGCAGATGGCAAAATGATGACATTATAAGTTTGTTTAACACACAATTGTTGCTGGCAATATCTCTAGCATGTACTTTTAATCACGGTTAACATTAAGACATACCTAAATATTCGGGGAGATTTACACTTTTTGGCGTTTTTGCAATGCCCACATGTGAGACGCATTTTTCATGGTCAGTTTGTTTTACCCCACCTGACCCCAAATGTTGCTGTTTTTTGACAAATCAATGAATAACCACAACCTTAACAGTACGGTATTGGCATGTATGGGCTTATTTAAGTTGTCTAAGTGTTTAAGCTGAATATACGCAACTATAGTTGGTCAAGAGCATTAAGAATCCAAAAACGCTGCCATAAGTGGCAAACTTGGTTTCCACTCACCAATGCCAAGTTATTCCCATACTTGGTGATTAAAACTTGCCACGTCCAAGATTGATCCGCAGCCCTCATCCCATTAAGTAATCTGCCAATATGACGTCGTGCTTGCTGACGTATTGATGACGTATCCCCGGTTTTACCGCAAACGCTGTAATCTATACAGAAGCCATGAAAAAGGCTATTGTTGTCAGGCATAATGTACAACCGAATATTGCTCATCCAGCAGCCATGTCTGCCATTTTCCTGAAGGCGTCTTGTGTAGGACGTAGAAACGTCGATTGTTTACAATAAAAACTCCAGGATGAGCAATACTCGGCTATACAGAAGCCATTTAGCCGTTTTACCAAATCTCTTTTGGTGCCTTAAGTTTTGAAATTGAATCTTTGCATAAATTCACAACTATTTCGTTGTTTCCATGGTACACTCAAATTGTTTTTGGGTCCATGGCATTGCAAAGCGTGATAACTGATAACATTTTGGCTACACACTACTTTTTTTGCGTTAGCGGCATGAATGGCGAGATGTTGAGAGAGCAGTTTATTTCCACATAATTTTGTGTTTTTAAGCAGTAGTTTTGCACTGTTTTGTTTTGTAAAATGTAATTATTATGTAACGGCATTTTTTAAACATTATGTTTTTATGCTGGACTTTTAGCCGAACAAGCACTGCAGTAAATAAGCTATTGCTGCCAGGCATAATGTATAACCGAGTAGTGTCCTATTGAAGGTGTCTTGTATAGGACGTCGAAACATCGGTTATTTACAATAAAACTTCTGTATGAGCAATACTCGGTTAAGCACAGCAGTATTGAAATCTAGTTTTCCCACCTATTCGTGCGTCGGTTATGGTGTCAAGGCGGTTGTTGATTGAGTAGAAATCGGTGATGCGTATGAAATTTTCCTGTTTTCCATTGGCAAGTCCAAGTAGTTCTTTGTAAGCATCGGTATGGGCACTCTGGCAATCCTTACACGATGTTACACTGTAGAATTCCAAGTGTGCCTAGTTACAGAGGATTGCGTAAATTTAGAGAGGAATTTCTACTTAAACTTTATGAGAAGCTGATACTCAACCGAGTCGTTGTACTGAAGAATAATGTTGTGAATAAAACTAACAGGGGAAGGACCTTCTGTATGACGTCCTGAAACCGATAGTAAAATGGGTTATATGGAACAAAGATGATTAAATTTAGGATTTTACTTATAGTTCCACGTGGCCAGATTTTGGTATAAGTTTTACATGCAAGTTTCCCTTAACAATTGGTTCAAAGTTATCAAATTCAAAATAGTGTGCTTCCACAGCCCCACTATTATTGATAAGATTATTTTGCTTCAATCTTATACCATCTGTTACGAAAATGAAATGTCTCTCCATATCACTGTCGTTGTTTCGTCTGCTACGATCGAAGGACAAAGCCAGTTGTTTGTCGAGACTCTGCAGTGCTTTGTATGTTGCTGTTGCCCCTCCCAACTCCTTAGTAAGTTTATCTGCACGACACATTTATCAGTTTCACTTGACCACAAAGCCACAAAATCATGTACGTAGTTTTCTCTTTTGTGCAGCTGCCTTTTATTAAAAGTTCTAAAACGTGTGATTGTGGCAATTGGTAGGAAAACCTAAGTCTCAGTTAGCTTGACAAAAAAGGGAGCAACACAAATCAACTACACCAATTTGGCTTTCGTTGTTTTAAAAAAGTGTGACTTCTTTAGGACTATACCACCTAAACCAATATAAAATTGCCAACGTTGAACTTGACTTTGCACTGTACTCTTTTTTAGTAGTCTTTTTTTGAGCAAAACATCAAGAGGTTCATGTAGGTAATAAGGCCCACCACTACACCATTCCCTATGACAAAAAACTATTCTACAGTACGAATACTGGGCTACATTTTAGAACCTTTCGTTTGTATTTAAGTTCTATAAGATCTATCGTTGAAAGCAGCTTACAAAACGTTCGGCACTTACTTCTGTCTGGAACAATGCTTCTGATCTTCTTCTTCAGCTCTTTGGCGGTTTCAAACACTTTGCCTGGATCCACCAACACTTTTACGTTGGAAGCGAACAATGTGAGGCCATATCTGATTGTGCCAGTAGCATTTGCTGAAAGCTGCACAATATCGTTGGTGTAAGTACGGTTTCGCTGGCAAATAAGTTACTTTTAACACTCTTGCGGAATTTAAAAGGATCAATGAATTTGAAAATGAGTTATGTAAAGATATCAGCGTGTGTTACAGACAAGCGGCTTTTTGCTTTTTATCAAATGGTTACTATTATGTGAAGGAAATATCGTTAAAGTTAGTTTGCAAAGACTATGATTATCTTGATTTTTTTCAAGTGTCGTTGTAATTGCGATGCTCTCACCATCAACATGGGGTTTGAATATGTAATAAAGCGTTGCCCCGGAGCATTTTTTTTTTATCTCCAATGGTTATAGAGCCACATACAGTGCTCCTTATCCCTTTTCTACACTGCTTCAATCGCCCCCAGAACATATTAGGTTGTATTGTTGGATAAGAGTGTTCACCCTACCTATTTTACAAAAGACCTATGGTCACTACTGCCAAGTGAAGATGTCGTGGATTAATTTGGGCGCTTGACTCATAAGCCGAAACAACAAGTCCAAAAGTTAGAACTTGATGGAATTTGGGTTGGGACCCTCATAAAACAATGAACATATCTCCTACCCTGTCAATGAGTTTAATGCAGAAGGTGAGTGAAGAATTGAGTTCTGGTTCATTTGAAGTGACGCTCTGCGAAACATCAACAAAAAAGTAGATCTCGTGCCCTCCCTGGTGACCGGCACTGATGTGTCTCCCAAGATCTGATCGTGGCCGAAGTCTTGACTTGATGCTCGCTGTTCTACGTTGTAACTTCGCTATTACATCCATTGATCTGTCACTGTAGCGTGGATCTGTAACAGGATAGTGTGTCCTGTTATCGGGTAGTACTATTTGTTTATTTAGCCCCTGAAACAATTTGAATTTTCTTAGTTACAGAGGTTTTCAACTGTTCTTGTATTTTGGCTTGATTTAATTATCCCCAAGTTTATTGTTAACTTCCTCATCCCCCATAACTAATATTGATTTGAAAGTTTGGCTAAAAAATTGCCCATGGTGGTAGATTCACCTCCTGTTGAAAAATCTCTGCTTTACCTCTTTAAGTGTTGTAAGTCGGGTCGGACTTTTTAAATCAGAATCGGCCTTAAGTTTAAGTAAAACAAGCTTGATTCGAGTCTGACTTCAAACTCGACTGCATTCTTTGTAACACCATCTTGGTAAATGTAACTTTCTGGTCTAATACGTTGTACAAAATCAGACCTGGTTTGATATTTCGTGTCCCTTGAAACTAACTCCTAAACTATAGTATGAAGTGCCACTTACCCACACATATCGGCGCACCGTCTCCACTCCACTGTCTGTAAAATAGACATTCCTGTCTTTGTTCCCCAACCATAGCAAACCCGCTATGGCAACCGAACTGCACAATTTGTCCGAAACCAAAATTGTAACCGTTCATAATGAATCCGTTTACCGGAATACCAGGGTTTGGGCAGCGATCATCGATATCATCTGTAATAGATTTTCATTTGAAATCTATGATTTCGTACCCGAAAGCGATTAACCTTTTTGGTGTACATTTGCTTTTATTATCCAGGATGGAACTTGCTTTAACTTAACAGTTTCGAAATTTGACTCCAATTGGACATGAAGAATTATTTCCCCCTATTTGCAGATACGTTGTTTTGATGTCCAACCCAAATACTTGGAATCAAAAACAAACCTAGCTAAAAACAACTACAGTCAAACTTCGATACTATGCCACCTTGATATTATGCCACCCTCGCTACTATACCACTTTTGATCGTCACCAACTAAATTCAATAGAAAATATATTTACTATGCCACCCCTTACCCTTGATACTATGACACATGAGAGGATAGTATTACTGTATTAACAGTCTGGTTGCGGATTAAAAGTTGGTCCTTCTGACAATTTTCGGTTTAAGCTCATGATAAAACAGAGAAAAAATGAAAAACAAATCTTTGAGTAAACAAACGTGGTCATGTTAAGAGGTTTCACGGCTTTGCAGCGAGTTATGTAAACGCCGTTCCGTGCTTGTGTCACGACAAAACTAACAGATCTTGTTTGTTCTATGCACGATCTATCCGTTTTTTGTAATAAATTATACTGTACCGTATACTATATACTGTAATAAATTACAATCGTACAACACAACGTGGCACTACAGTACATTGTCACGTCACAAGGCTATTTTTACAACCGACCCTCGGTATTATGCCACCCTCGATACTATGCCACTTTCTCTCGGTCCCAAAGGGTGGCATAGTATCGAAGTTTGACTGTACCAGAAAGCTTGTATGTGGAAACCCCATCAGATTATGACAAAATAACTTGAAATCGTTATTCTACCAATTACTACAGATTAACAACAGTTGCTAAAAACTATTCTTTAAATCTATATTTATATTCCAACACAGCAAAGCAATCTCTTTATTTAGTTTACTTTAGATCTTCTATCTGTACCACGAGATTATTCCAACACCAACGGGTCGTGCTAGCAGTTATAAACGATATTTATTGTTGCAGGTGTCCTATACGTACAAAGGTTATTAGATCAAACATCCTTACTTGGATTATGTTATATCCTCAAACAACTCACCGACAGAATCGCACACAGTTGGGATTCCGCTCCAACGTCCGTTGCTCAAACAAGTCCTCACTTCCTCTCCGAGCATCCGAAACGACGGTGGACATCGGAAGGTAAAGTTATGTCCAACGTAATACGGCCCTGCTCGATAATTCTCTATCTCGCCTCCTGTGGCTCCAATAGCAGGCTGTGGATCGCCACAAACCACCCCTGGAACATTTATTACTTGGTTAGTCTGGTTTCACACGCCAGAAAAATTGTTTCGCCGACATTTAGGCTATAATGCAGTAATAGGAACTACGTACTGAAACTAATATTAACGGATTTCATTCTGGTCCCCAATTTCTGTGTCCAAAACCAAAAACCCAGGTATACGTTTAGTGCACGTTCAATCTTTTTTTTCCAGAAAACATGCTGAAAAATGTCTTGGCCCACCATAATAAAATGGAAATTTTCATAACTTTGTCTTGGTCTGTGACCGGCAACAAACTGCTTTTGCGCCTACCAATGAGTCGTGGCCCACTGGGCAAAAAATGTTTAGGGTACATGTTAAAGTGTGTGTTTTTGTCAAATATTTGTTTTTATGCTTTTAAAACACAAACACAAACACAAACACAACCCATCACATACTTCTGCACTGTGCCAGTGAACCATCGTACGTTCCACCCCCGGTGCATTTCCTCGACACAGAACCAGAATGAAGATAAAACTCCTCGTCGCAAATGTAGTGAGCCACTTTCTGAAACTTTTCCCCAGTGTATTCAATTGTCGCGTTGGCTGCTGGTGGCGCGTCACCACAGTCGATATCTGCAAAAATCTGCTTTAGGCAAGTGTAGGTGAGTGACCAAGTTAGGTGCATGCCAGTGTACAGCGCCTGCGGTTGGAGTTGAACGTTTTTCGTACACAACCGAACTGTTTTAGCGGATTTCTTCGAGCAATCTCTCGAAATTTTTGATGTTTTATAGAAAGTGTGACAATTTGGCATGCTACAAATTTTGTTTACGGTTGTGTACAGTGTTTTTTAAGGTGTTACGGTCCCCCAAATTTCTCCAGCGGTTTCCCAAATAAGCAAATATGGCTATTTTTTGGTGTTTAAATGAAACACTTGCGGTCTCTTAAAACTACTTAGCGGTCACCCAAACCAAACCTTAAAAAACCCTGATCGTGTAAACACGATATAATGAGTGAAACTGTTATAACAAACTTCATAAATCAGCCCGTGTGACCTACGCATCAATTCTCACTTTTGAAATATTCAAAATTACTATAAAGATAACTAGTTTGTAACTAACAGAAAATTGCACTTTAAATGGGAAAAATGATATTTTTCTTTTAAAAATAACTCTTTTGAGTCCCTTGGTACAGTTTAAAGTTTCATATTTGTTAAGGCCACATTTTGTTGGTGTATGGATATAATTGATGCTTTCCAGACGTACCAAAGTGCATTATAACGGTATGGTTAATTTATACCGGTTGACTCGATATTTTTGTAACATTGAGCCGACACCATCTTGGTTTCCATGGTGGAACCGGCTCCTCTGCAGTTTAAGGCACTTCTGACACACAAAAACTTTGTTTTACCTGGATCAACGCAACTTCTTCCACACGCTCCGTCGCACAAACAGGTTTTGTTATTCATGCAATCATCGTCTGTCGTGCATGTCTGACCACATTGCAGGTTAAACGCCCGGACCTTTGCACCATTTTTGTCTTCGCACGAACCTGCCGAAAAAAAAATTCCGTGGTGGCTTGTACCGCAGAAACACCGCTCGCACGGCAAGAAACAAATTGCTATGTGGATTTTTTTGCTTTAGTTTTGGTCACTGCCCCAATTAATGCACAAAGTGGCCTATTTGACTCGTAACTTTTAGCAAGAGTTTGTGCTACATGATACTATACATATATGAATAGATTGTATACAGTATTCGTGAAACTATTTGTTATTCTTACGCAGGCATTGGGTCAATCCAACCGTCCATTTCTTCCTTCCATGACACATAGGCATTTTCTTGGTAGATATTTCGAAACCGGGTTTACACACGTACACAACAACATCATCGAAATGATAGGGAGGGAACAACACAGGCAATCGAGTTTCGTTCACCCAAGGTCTCTCGATTTTCATGTATTCAACATTGGGAAGAGACGGTGGGTAACCACAATAGTTTTCTGGAAAAATTTTAAGTTTAAGGTTAGTTTACATTATGTTGGCTACAATTAATGATATTGTTATCTTGTAGGGTGTCTGCTTTACATTTTGGAACGTTTTCCACATATTTTAGTGTCTATATTGTATTTCACTGTTGTTTTTATACAGATAAAACTACATGACTTAATCAACAAACAGATACGCCAACTTGCATTGTAAATAAGGCAATTTCCAAATTATCTATGTAGACTACTATACTGATAGCTAAAATCTCGGTGATGAACGGATATGGTCGAAATTTGACATCCAAAAATATGTGAAGGACACAATGTGTGGTTTTGAAATCTCATTTTACAGCATAAAGCTGGTTGACCTGTTTATCTCTTGTTGTAAAATCATTTTTCTTAGGCAGGCCTTACACCTTTTACAAGCTACCGAAATCCGTTTAATGATTGAATATGGTCGAAATTTAACATCCAAACATTTCGTGGTTTGGAAAACTGATTAAACAGGCAAGTCAACAGAAAACTTCAATTTAAGATTAGTTTTCATACTCGGGCTGTTACGCCAGCTAACATCAAGTCAAGTTATCTCCACAGGAAGCGAGAACAAACGAACCTTTGTTGATGCAAGAATACCCGCATTCATGAGCGCACAAACACACTTTGTTACGTTTACATGAAGTGTCTTCTGGTCCTGTGCAACTTCTGTGGCATCGAATCCGTCCAACTGCCCGCGCGGCTGTAACGTTTCTTTGGGGACATTCTTTCCCTGAAATAAATAGTTACTTTAGTGAAGTTTAGGAATTGGATACTTAAAAAGTAGCGCGGTATAAACAAAAGTACTAGGGAGCTTATATTTAGTGAAAACATCTTTATTGAAGTTTCTTTGGGACATTCGTTCCCTATAGTAATTTATTTCACACGAAAGAAATGTAAACTAGGATAGGTCACTAGACATGGTCTTGAAAAGTAGCACGATCAAGAACAAACCTGCCATTATACACTTAACTTTATAACTGGTATAGCAAGCGCGTTGTAATTTATTGTCGGAAAATGTGTAAGCAGGATTGAATTCGAGAAGTAAACACATTTCAACGAGCAAATAATTCAGCATACCCTACAACTCTACAGCAACCCTCAGGTATATCTCGCAACGGCTATCCCATTGTGTAAAGACAGAACTTCCTAAATTACCAAGTTAACATCGTCTCGATAATAAACACTCAAATACCAGAAATTTGATACATCAGGGCTAAGTTTTCCACTGTGCGACCTATTTTAAATGTCTTATTTTGCTTCAGGCCTTATTCTCTGCAAAGCATAATTTGGTGTCTTGCATTAAATTTGCCGTCATAAACTCACAAAGGTATGTAAGACTTTGTGGGAAGATGCTTGCCCATCCTTCACAATTTCTTTGCTAAAAACTATTATGGGTTCGATAACACTGTATCGGCGTCGATACCTGATGCCTTGTGCGGTTTCTGTAGGCTACTCGTCCGATACTTCGTTGGTTAGGCTATCGATACCTTTTATATACAGGTGAAACATGGTTTAGCCTGTAGTTTCTGCCGCAATATTTTGCAAAACGCCTCTTGGCTCAGTTTGTTTGTCTGATTGGAATGTTTCCTCTTCTTTAAGCCCATATTAGACGTGACTCAAGAACGATCAGCAATTTTAACGACAGTTTAGTTTTTAA
The DNA here is from genome assembly GCF_965637545.1 of Phallusia mammillata. NCBI lineage: Eukaryota > Metazoa > Chordata > Ascidiacea > Phlebobranchia > Ascidiidae > Phallusia > Phallusia mammillata. The sequence goes on from NC_137259.1 coordinate 18,771,741, forward strand.
GTAATTTGTTATGACGGGTTATCAAGCAAACGTGGTTTACGTGTCAGATAAAGCATCTCTACGTTGTTACTTTATTGCGCCTAAACTGAGGTCGCCATTGGTCTAATTTAGGCCGTTACTGGGCATTGCAACGGACATTAAACACGGCTTTGGAGTCATTCATGCAGACCTGCATAACAACATCTAAACGTGGCCAGTAATACACCATACATTTGTTGTTGTGGAGGAAGGAATATGATATCAAAAAAGAAATAGATGATTTTTTATTTCAATTTTGCAGCGACCTAGACTAGTCCCGACAAGAAAATTACCAATATTTTATAGCGATAAAAAGATTTTCATGCAGTCACTAAAGTATCGGGTCGCGGTACTTTTTGTGTAGCGGTTTGAAAACTGGGAGTCGGGCCAAAGCTACTAACAACTAAGTTCGTGAAGCTTTATATACAACAGCAGGTAAACTTCAAACCACCATCAAAACTCACCCGTCAACGCAGAAATGGTAGAAACCAACAGGCACAGAAATAAACCACCAGCAAGGGCAGTAGAGGGTACAAGGGCTATTCTCATACTTATCTATCGAAACAAGTCTTCCTGGCTGAACAACAATACATATTTGTAAACCTTATGCTATTCTTCAACCTATTAGTCGAAACAACAGCTAGCACAGCACATTTGCAACATAATGTTTAATTGGTGTTTGTAATATATTCTCAGTCAGCATAACTGTCTTGCAAAGTTTCACAAACAATGAAGGAAACCAATTTTAAATCAGTACTTCAAACGCAACCGCTGGAGGCGTTAATCTTTTTTCTTGAATCTGAAACTTATGAGCTAAAATTTGTTGTCTTGTCTCGAAAATACGCGTCCTTTTAAACACCTTGTTCCTCTGGCGTACCTCGCAGCGCGTTAATCACCCGCATAATGTCGTTTAACCGCAACCTACACACACCACACGCCGTCTCGTAAATGCTTCAGGCGATAATACAACAAAAACTGCAAAATTCAACTAATTTTTGGAAAAGTTTCCCAAGTTTTGTCTTTCAAATCAACCTTTTAACTTGCGGATACTAGTAACAGCAGAGGGTTAAAACTCGAATGTTCACCTTAATTTCATTTGCAGGCATAAACGTTGCCGAAATTGCGTTTTTTTACAAAAAATAAACTTTAGGTATTGTGACAAATTGGACAGCCTACGATCTAGATGTTTGACATATGTTTATCACATTCCTCATCCAAGATTAGTTGCTGGAAACGGATTTCTCGGTTTGTTCAGTGCTAAATTGGTGAACTTGTGTTACATTGCGCAAGAAACTAAAGAAGCATTACTTACACCTAGTAGCCATTGATAGATTGAAATCACAAGCTGCCCAAATATCGCATCAAATAAATAACGCAATGAAAACGGAAAAACTAGAGGGTTTTAACGAAAATCGGTTTTGGTTGGGTTTTCGTGGGAATATTCCAGTTTCAAACCGGTTGTGACCGGTTTCTGCCTCCTACCGAACCTCCAAACCGGTTTAAACCAGTTTCTAAAATCGAAAATTTTGACCCGATTTTTGAAAAAACCCTAAGGCTATAGCCTTTCCGTTTTTTCGACTTTTGGGGGGTCAAAAAATCGAAGAAAAATCCGGTTTTGGGTGGGTTTTCGTGGGAATATTCCAGTTTCAAACCGGTTATGACCGGTTTCTGCCTCCTACCGAACCTCCAAACCGGTTTAAACCAGTTTCTAAAATCGAAAATTTTGACCCGATTTTTGAAAAAACCCTAAGGCTATAGCCTTTCCGTTTTTTCGATTTTTGGGGGTCAAAAAATCGAAGAAAAATCCGGTTTTGGGTGGGTTTTCGTGGGAATATTCCAGTTTCAAACCGGTTATGACCGGTTTCTGCCTCCTACCGAACCTCCAAACCGGTTTAAACCAGTTTCTAAAATCGAAAATTTTGACCCGATTTTTGAAAAAACCCTAAGGCTATAGCCTTTCCGTTTTTTCGATTTTTGGGGGTCAAAAAATCGAAGAAAAATCCGGTTTTGGGTGGGTTTTCGTGGGAATATTCCAGTTTCAAACCGGTTATGACCGGTTTCTGCCTCCTACCGAACCTCCAAACCGGTTTAAACCAGTTTCTAAAATCGAAAATTTTGACCCGATTTTTGAAAAAACCCTAAGGCTATAGCCTTTCCGTTTTTTCGATTTTTGGGGGGTCAAAAAATCGAAGACAAGTCCGGTTTTGGGTGGGTTTTCGTGGGAATATTCCAGTTTCAAACCGGTTATGACCGGTTTCTGCCTCCTACCGAACCTCCAAACCGGTTTAAACCAGTTTCTAAAATCGAAAATTTTGACCCGATTTTTGAAAAAACCCTAAGGCTATAGCCTTTCCGTTTTTTCGATTTTTGGGGGTCAAAAAATCGAAGAAAAATCCGGTTTTGGGTGGGTTTTCGTGGGAATATTCCAGTTTCAAACCGGTTGTGACCGGTTTCTGCCTCCTACCGAACCTCCAAACCGGTTTAAACCAGTTTCTAAAATCGAAAATTTTGACCCGATTTTTGAAAAAACCCTAAGGCTATAGCCTTTCCGTTTTTTCGACTTTTGGGGGGTCAAAAAATCGAAGAAAAATCCGGTTTTGGGTGGGTTTTCGTGGGAATATTCCAGTTTCAAACCGGTTATGACCGGTTTCTGCCTCCTACCGAACCTCCAAACCGGTTTAAACCAGTTTCTAAAATCGAAAATTTTGACCCGATTTTTGAAAAAACCCTAAGGCTATAGCCTTTCCGTTTTTTCGATTTTTGGGGGTCAAAAAATCGAAGAAAAATCCGGTTTTGGGTGGGTTTTCGTGGGAATATTCCAGTTTCAAACCGGTTATGACCGGTTTCTGCCTCCTACCGAACCTCCAAACCGGTTTAAACCAGTTTCTAAAATCGAAAATTTTGACCCGATTTTTGAAAAAACCCTAAGGCTATAGCCTTTCCGTTTTTTCGATTTTTGGGGGTCAAAAAATCGAAGAAAAATCCGGTTTTGGGTGGGTTTCCGTGGGAATATTCCAGTTTCAAACCGGTTATGACCGGTTTCTGCCTCCTACCGAACCTCCAAACCGGTTTAAACCAGTTTCTAAAATCGAAAATTTTGACCCGATTTTTGAAAAAACCCTAAGGCTATAGCCTTTCCGTTTTTTCGACTTTTGGGGGGTCAAAAAATCGAAGACAAGTCCGGTTTTGGGTGGGTTTTCGTGGGAATATTCCAGTTTCAAACCGGTTGTGACCGGTTTCTGCCTCCTACCGAACCTCCAAACCGGTTTAAACCAGTTTCTAAAATCGAAAATTTTGACCCGATTTTTGAAAAAACCCTAAGGCTATAGCCTTTCCGTTTTTTCGACTTTTGGGGGGTCAAAAAATCGAAGAAAAATCCGGTTTTGGGTGGGTTTTCGTGGGAATATTCCAGTTTCAAACCGGTTATGACCGGTTTCTGCCTCCTACCGAACCTCCAAACCGGTTTAAACCAGTTTCTAAAATCGAAAATTTTGACCCGATTTTTGAAAAAACCCTAAGGCTATAGCCTTTCCGTTTTTTCGATTTTTGGGGGTCAAAAAATCGAAGAAAAATCCGGTTTTGGGTGGGTTTCCGTGGGAATATTCCAGTTTCAAACCGGTTATGACCGGTTTCTGCCTCCTACCGAACCTCCAAACCGGTTTAAACCAGTTTCTAAAATCGAAAATTTTGACCCGATTTTTGAAAAAACCCTAAGGCTATAGCCTTTCCGTTTTTTCGATTTTTGGGGGTCAAAAAATCGAAGACAAGTCCGGTTTTGGGTGGGTTTTCGTGGGAATATTCCAGTTTCAAACCGGTTATGACCGGTTTCTGCCTCCTACCGAACCTCCAAACCGGTTTAAACCAGTTTCTAAAATCGAAAATTTTGACCCGATTTTTGAAAAAACCCTAAGGCTATAGCCTTTCCGTTTTTTCGATTTTTGGGGGTCAAAAAATCGAAGAAAAATCCGGTTTTGGGTGGGTTTTCGTGGGAATATTCCAGTTTCAAACCGGTTATGACCGGTTTCTGCCTCCTACCGAACCTCCAAACCGGTTTAAACCAGTTTCTAAAATCGAAAATTTTGACCCGATTTTTGAAAAAACCCTAAGGCTATAGCCTTTCCGTTTTTTTCGACTTTTGGGGGGTCAAAAAATCGAAGAAAAATTCGGTTTTGGGTGGGTTTTCGTGGGAATATTCCAGTTTCAAACCGGTTGTGACCGGTTTCTGCCTCCTACCGAACCTCCAAACCGGTTTAAACCAGTTTCTAAAATCGAAAATTTTGACCCGATTTTTGAAAAAACCCTAAGGCTATAGCCTTTCCGTTTTTTCGATTTTTGGGGGTCAAAAAATCGAAGAAAAATCCGGTTTTGGGTGGGTTTCCGTGGGAATATTCCAGTTTCAAACCGGTTATGACCGGTTTCTGCCTCCTACCGAACCTCCAAACCGGTTTAAACCAGTTTCTAAAATCGAAAATTTTGACCCGATTTTTGAAAAAACCCTAAGGCTATAGCCTTTCCGTTTTTTCGACTTTTGGGGGGTCAAAAAATCGAAGACAAGTCCGGTTTTGGGTGGGTTTTCGTGGGAATATTCCAGTTTCAAACCGGTTGTGACCGGTTTCTGCCTCCTACCGAACCTCCAAACCGGTTTAAACCAGTTTCTAAAATCGAAAATTTTGACCCGATTTTTGAAAAAACCCTAAGGCTATAGCCTTTCCGTTTTTTCGATTTTTGGGGGTCAAAAAATCGAAGAAAAATCCGGTTTTGGGTGGGTTTTCGTGGGAATATTCCAGTTTCAAACCGGTTGTGACCGGTTTCTGCCTCCTACCGAACCTCCAAACCGGTTTAAACCAGTTTCTAAAATCGAAAATTTTGACCCGATTTTTGAAAAAACCCTAAGGCTATAGCCTTTCCGTTTTTTCGATTTTTGGGGGTCAAAAAATCGAAGAAAAATCCGGTTTTGGGTGGGTTTTCGTGGGAATATTCCAGTTTCAAATCGGTTATGACCGGTTTCTGCCTCCTACCGAACCTCCAAACCGGTTTAAACCAGTTTCTAAAATCGAAAATTTTGACCCGATTTTTGAAAAAACCCTAAGGCTATAGCCTTTCCGTTTTTTCGACTTTTGGGGGGTCAAAAAATCGAAGAAAAATCCGGTTTTGGGTGGGTTTCCGTGGGAATATTCCAGTTTCAAACCGGTTATGACCGGTTTCTGCCTCCTACCGAACCTCCAAACCGGTTTAAACCAGTTTCTAAAATCGAAAATTTTGACCCGATTTTTGAAAAAACCCTAAGGCTATAGCCTTTCCGTTTTTTCGACTTTTGGGGGGTCAAAAAATCGAAGACAAGTCCGGTTTTGGGTGGGTTTTCGTGGGAATATTCCAGTTTCAAACCGGTTATGACCGGTTTCTGCCTCCTACCGAACCTCCAAACCGGTTTAAACCAGTTTCTAAAATCGAAAATTTTGACCCGATTTTTGAAAAAACCCTAAGGCTATAGCCTTTCCGTTTTTTCGATTTTTGGGGGTCAAAAAATCGAAGAAAAATCCGGTTTTGGGTGGGTTTTCGTGGGAATATTCCAGTTTCAAACCGGTTATGACCGGTTTCTGCCTCCTACCGAACCTCCAAACCGGTTTAAACCAGTTTCTAAAATCGAAAATTTTGACCCGATTTTTGAAAAAACCCTAAGGCTATAGCCTTTCCGTTTTTTCGAATTTGGGGGGGTCAAAAAATCGAAGAAAAATCCGGTTTTGGGTGGGTTTTCGTGGGAATATTCCAGTTTCAAACCGGTTGTGACCGGTTTCTGCCTCCTACCGAACCTCCAAACCGGTTTAAACCAGTTTCTAAAATCGAAAATTTTGACCCGATTTTTGAAAAAACCCTAAGGCTATAGCCTTTCCGTTTTTTCGATTTTTGGGGGGTCAAAAAATCGAAGACAAGTCCGGTTTTGGGTGGGTTTGCGTGGGAATATTCCAGTTTCAAACCGGTTATGACCGGTTTCTGCCTCCTACCGAACCTCCAAACCGGTTTAAACCAGTTTCTAAAATCGAAAATTTTGACCCGATTTTTGAAAAAACCCTAAGGCTATAGCCTTTCCGTTTTTTCGATTTTTGGGGGTCAAAAAATCGAAGAAAAATCCGGTTTTGGGTGGGTTTTCGTGGGAATATTCCAGTTTCAAACCGGTTATGACCGGTTTCTGCCTCCTACCGAACCTCCAAACCGGTTTAAACCAGTTTCTAAAATCGAAAATTTTGACCCGATTTTTGAAAAAACCCTAAGGCTATAGCCTTTCCGTTTTTTCGACTTTGGGGGGGTCAAAAAATCGAAGAAAAATCCGGTTTTGGGTGGGTTTTCGTGGGAATATTCCAGTTTCAAACCGGTTGTGACCGGTTTCTGCCTCCTACCGAACCTCCAAGCCGGTTTCAACCAGTTTCTAAAATCGAAAATTTTGACCCGATTTTTGAAAAAACCCTAAGGCTATAGCCTTTCCGTTTTTTCGATTTTTGGGGGTCAAAAAATCGAAGAAAAATCCGGTTTTGGGTGGGTTTTCGTGGGAATATTCCAGTTTCAAACCGGTTATGACCGGTTTCTGCCTCCTACCGAACCTCCAAACCGGTTTAAACCAGTTTCTAAAATCGAAAATTTTGACCCGATTTTTGAAAAAACCCTAAGGCCTTTCCGTTTTTTCGATTTTTGGGGGTCAAAAAAATCGAAGAAAAATCCGGTTTTGGGTGGGTTTTCGTGGGAATATTCCAGTTTCAAACCGGTTATGACCGGTTTCTGCCTCCTACCGAACCTCCAAACCGGTTTAAACCAGTTTCTAAAATCGAAAATTTTGACCCGATTTTTGAAAAAACCCTAAGGCTATAGCCTTTCCGTTTTTTCGACTTTTGGGGGTCAAAAAATCGAAGAAAAATCCGGTTTTGGGTGGGTTTTCGTGGGAATATTCCAGTTTCAAACCGGTTATGACCGGTTTCTGCCTCCTACCGAACGTCCAAACCGGTTTAAACCAGTTTCTAAAATCGAAAATTTTGACCCGATTTTTGAAAAAACCCTAAGGCTATAGCCTTTCCGTTTTTTCGATTTTTGGGGGTCAAAAAATCGAAGAAAAATCCGGTTTTGGGTGGGTTTCCGTGGGAATATTCCAGTTTCAAACCGGTTGTGACCGGTTTCTGCCTCCTACCGAACCTCCAAACCGGTTTAAACCAGTTTCTAAAATCGAAAATTTTGACCCGATTTTTGAAAAAACCCTAAGGCTATAGCCTTTCCGTTTTTTCGACTTTTGGGGGGTCAAAAAATCGAAGACAAGTCCGGTTTTGGGTGGGTTTTCGTGGGAATATTCCAGTTTCAAACCGGTTGTGACCGGTTTCTGCCTCCTACCGAACCTCCAAACCGGTTTAAACCAGTTTCTAAAATCGAAAATTTTGACCCGATTTTTGAAAAAACCCTAAGGCCTTTCCGTTTTTTCGATTTTTGGGGGTCAAAAAAATCGAAGAAAAATCCGGTTTTGGGTGGGTTTTCGTGGGAATATTCCAGTTTCAAACCGGTTATGACCGGTTTCTGCCTCCTACCGAACCTCCAAACCGGTTTAAACCAGTTTCTAAAATCGAAAATTTTGACCCGATTTTTGAAAAAACCCTAAGGCTATAGCCTTTCCGTTTTTTCGACTTTTGGGGGTCAAAAAATCGAAGAAAAATCCGGTTTTGGGTGGGTTTTCGTGGGAATATTCCAGTTTCAAACCGGTTATGACCGGTTTCTGCCTCCTACCGAACCTCCAAACCGGTTTAAACCAGTTTCTAAAATCGAAAATTTTGACCCGATTTTTGAAAAAACCCTAAGGCTATAGCCTTTCCGTTTTTTCGATTTTTGGGGGTCAAAAAATCGAAGAAAAATCCGGTTTTGGGTGGGTTTTCGTGGGAATATTCCAGTTTCAAACCGGTTATGACCGGTTTCTGCCTCCTACCGAACCTCCAAACCGGTTTCAACCAGTTTCTAAAATCGAAAATTTTGACCCGATTTTTGAAAAAACCCTAAGGCTATAGCCTTTCCGTTTTTTCGATTTTTGGGGGTCAAAAAATCGAAGGAAAATCCGGTTTTGGGTGGGTTTTCGTGGGAATATTCCAGTTTCAAACCGGTTATGACCGGTTTCTGCCTCCTACCGAACCTCCAAACCGGTTTAAACCAGTTTCTAAAATCGAAAATTTTGACCCGATTTTTGAAAAAACCCTAAGGCTATAGCCTTTCCGTTTTTTCGATTTTTGGGGGGTCAAAAAATCGAAGACAAGTCCGGTTTTGGGTGGGTTTGCGTGGGAATATTCCAGTTTCAAACCGGTTATGAACCGGTTTCTGCCTCCTACCGAACCTCCAAACCGGTTTAAACCAGTTTCTAAAATCGAAAATTTTGACCCGATTTTTGAAAAAACCCTAAGGCTATAGCCTTTCCGTTTTTTCGATTTTTGGGGGTCAAAAAATCGAAGAAAAATCCGGTTTTGGGTGGGTTTTCGTGGGAATATTCCAGTTTCAAACCGGTTGTGACCGGTTTCTGCCTCCTACCGAACCTCCAAACCGGTTTAAACCAGTTTCTAAAATCGAAAATTTTGACCCGATTTTTGAAAAAACCCTAAGGCTATAGCCTTTCCGTTTTTTCGACTTTGGGGGGGTCAAAAAATCGAAGAAAAATCCGGTTTTGGGTGGGTTTTCGTGGGAATATTCCAGTTTCAAACCGGTTGTGACCGGTTTCTGCCTCCTACCGAACCTCCAAACCGGTTTAAACCAGTTTCTAAAATCGAAAATTTTGACCCGATTTTTGAAAAAACCCTAAGGCTATAGCCTTTCCGTTTTTTCGATTTTTGGGGGTCAAAAAATCGAAGAAAAATCCGGTTTTGGGTGGGTTTTCGTGGGAATATTCCAGTTTCAAACCGGTTATGACCGGTTTCTGCCTCCTACCGAACCTCCAAACCGGTTTAAACCAGTTTCTAAAATCGAAAATTTTGACCCGATTTTTGAAAAAACCCTAAGGCCTTTCCGTTTTTTCCATTTTTGGGGGTCAAAAAAATCGAAGAAAAATCCGGTTTTGGGTGGGTTTTCGTGGGAATATTCCAGTTTCAAACCGGTTATGACCGGTTTCTGCCTCCTACCGAACCTCCAAACCGGTTTAAACCAGTTTCTAAAATCGAAAATTTTGACCCGATTTTTGAAAAAACCCTAAGGCTATAGCCTTTCCGTTTTTTCGATTTTTGGGGGTCAAAAAATCGAAGAAAAATCCGGTTTTGGGTGGGTTTTCGTGGGAATATTCCAGTTTCAAACCGGTTATGACCGGTTTCTGCCTCCTACCGAACCTCCAAACCGGTTTCAACCAGTTTCTAAAATCGAAAATTTTGACCCGATTTTTGAAAAAACCCTAAGGCTATAGCCTTTCCGTTTTTTCGATTTTTGGGGGTCAAAAAATCGAAGAAAAATCCGGTTTTGGGTGGGTTTTCGTGGGAATATTCCAGTTTCAAACCGGTTATGACCGGTTTCTGCCTCCTACCGAACCTCCAAACCGGTTTAAACCAGTTTCTAAAATCGAAAATTTTGACCCGATTTTTGAAAAAACCCTAAGGCCTTTCCGTTTTTTCGATTTTTGGGGGTCAAAAAAATCGAAGAAAAATCCGGTTTTGGGTGGGTTTTCGTGGGAATATTCCAGTTTCAAACCGGTTATGACCGGTTTCTGCCTCCTACCGAACCTCCAAACCGGTTTAAACCAGTTTCTAAAATCGAAAATTTTGACCCGATTTTTGAAAAAACCCTAAGGCTATAGCCTTTCCGTTTTTTCGATTTTTGGGGGTCAAAAAATCGAAGAAAAATCCGGTTTTGGGTGGGTTTTCGTGGGAATATTCCAGTTTCAAACCGGTTATGACCGGTTTCTGCCTCCTACCGAACCTCCAAACCGGTTTCAACCAGTTTCTAAAATCGAAAATTTTGACCCGATTTTTGAAAAAACCCTAAGGCTATAGCCTTTCCGTTTTTTCGATTTTTGGGGGTCAAAAAATCGAAGAAAAATCCGGTTTTGGGTGGGTTTTCGTGGGAATATTCCAGTTTCAAACCGGTTGTGACCGGTTTCTGCCTCCTACCGAACCTCCAAACCGGTTTAAACCAGTTTCTAAAATCGAAAATTTTGACCCGATTTTTGAAAAAACCCTAAGGCTATAGCCTTTCCGTTTTTTCGATTTTTGGGGGTCAAAAAATCGAAGAAAAATTCGGTTTTGGGTGGGTTTTCGTGGGAATATTCCAGTTTCAAACCGGTTGTGACCGGTTTCTGCCTCCTACCGAACCTCCAAACCGGTTTAAACCAGTTTCTAAAATCGAAAATTTTGACCCGATTTTTGAAAAAACCCTAAGGCTATAGCCTTTCCGTTTTTTCGATTTTTGGGGGTCAAAAAATCGAAGAAAAATCCGGTTTTGGGTGGGTTTTCGTGGGAATATTCCAGTTTCAAATCGGTTATGACCGGTTTCTGCCTCCTACCGAACCTCCAAACCGGTTTAAACCAGTTTCTAAAATCGAAAATTTTGACCCGATTTTTGAAAAAACCCTAAGGCTATAGCCTTTCCGTTTTTTCGATTTTTGGGGGTCAAAAAAATCGAAGAAAAATCCGGTTTTGGGTGGGTTTTCGTGGGAATATTCCAGTTTCAAACCGGTTATGACCGGTTTCTGCCTCCTACCGAACCTCCAAACCGGTTTAAACCAGTTTCTAAAATCGAAAATTTTGACCCGATTTTTGAAAAAACCCTAAGGCTATAGCCTTTCCGTTTTTTCGATTTTTGGGGGGTCAAAAAATCGAAGACAAGTCCGGTTTTGGGTGGGTTTTCGTGGGAATATTCCAGTTTCAAACCGGTTGTGACCGGTTTCTGCCTCCTACCGAACCTCCAAACCGGTTTAAACCAGTTTCTAAAATCGAAAATTTTGACCCGATTTTTGAAAAAACCCTAAGGCTATAGCCTTTCCGTTTTTTCGATTTTTGGGGGTCAAAAAATCGAAGAAAAATCCGGTTTTGGGTGGGTTTTCGTGGGAATATTCCAGTTTCAAATCGGTTATGACCGGTTTCTGCCTCCTACCGAACCTCCAAACCGGTTTAAACCAGTTTCTAAAATCGAAAATTTTGACCCGATTTTTGAAAAAACCCTAAGGCTATAGCCTTTCCGTTTTTTCGATTTTTGGGGGTCAAAAAATCGAAGAAAAATCCGGTTTTGGGTGGGTTTTCGTGGGAATATTCCAGTTTCAAATCGGTTGTGACCGGTTTCTGCCTCCTACCGAACCTCCAAACCGGTTTAAACCAGTTTCTAAAATCGAAAATTTTGACCCGATTTTTGAAAAAACCCTAAGGCTATAGCCTTTCCGTTTTTTCGATTTTTGGGGGTCAAAAAATCGAAGAAAAATCCGGTTTTGGGTGGGTTTTCGTGGGAATATTCCAGTTTCAAACCGGTTATGACCGGTTTCTGCCTCCTACCGAACCTCCAAACCGGTTTAAACCAGTTTCTAAAATCGAAAATTTTGACCCGATTTTTGAAAAAACCCTAAGGCTATAGCCTTTCCGTTTTTTTCGACTTTTGGGGGGTCAAAAAATCGAAGAAAAATCCGGTTTTGGGTGGGTTTTCGTGGGAATATTCCAGTTTCAAACCGGTTGTGACCGGTTTCTGCCTCCTACCGAACCTCCAAACCGGTTTAAACCAGTTTCTAAAATCGAAAATTTTGACCCGATTTTTGAAAAAACCCTAAGGCTATAGCCTTTCCGTTTTTTCGATTTTTGGGGGTCAAAAAATCGAAGAAAAATCCGGTTTTGGGTGGGTTTCCGTGGGAATATTCCAGTTTCAAATCGGTTATGACCGGTTTCTGCCTCCTACCGAACCTCCAAACCGGTTTAAACCAGTTTCTAAAATCGAAAATTTTGACCCGATTTTTGAAAAAACCCTAAGGCTATAGCCTTTCCGTTTTTTCGACTTTTGGGGGGTCAAAAAATCGAAGACAAGTCCGGTTTTGGGTGGGTTTTCGTGGGAATATTCCAGTTTCAAACCGGTTGTGACCGGTTTCTGCCTCCTACCGAACCTCCAAACCGGTTTAAACCAGTTTCTAAAATCGAAAATTTTGACCCGATTTTTGAAAAAACCCTAAGGCTATAGCCTTTCCGTTTTTTCGATTTTTGGGGGTCAAAAAATCGAAGAAAAATCCGGTTTTGGGTGGGTTTTCGTGGGAATATTCCAGTTTCAAATCGGTTATGACCGGTTTCTGCCTCCTACCGAACCTCCAAACCGGTTTAAACCAGTTTCTAAAATCGAAAATTTTGACCCGATTTTTGAAAAAACCCTAAGGCTATAGCCTTTCCGTTTTTTCGATTTTTGGGGGTCAAAAAATCGAAGAAAAATCCGGTTTTGGGTGGGTTTCCGTGGGAATATTCCAGTTTCAAACCGGTTATGACCGGTTTCTGCCTCCTACCGAACCTCCAAACCGGTTTAAACCAGTTTCTAAAATCGAAAATTTTGACCCGATTTTTGAAAAAACCCTAAGGCTATAGCCTTTCCGTTTTTTCGATTTTTGGGGGTCAAAAAATCGAAGAAAAATCCGGTTTTGGGTGGGTTTTCGTGGGAATATTCCAGTTTCAAACCGGTTATGACCGGTTTCTGCCTCCTACCGAACCTCCAAACCGGTTTAAACCAGTTTCTAAAATCGAAAATTTTGACCCGATTTTTGAAAAAACCCTAAGGCTATAGCCTTTCCGTTTTTTTCGACTTTTGGGGGGTCAAAAAATCGAAGAAAAATCCGGTTTTGGGTGGGTTTTCGTGGGAATATTCCAGTTTCAAACCGGTTGTGACCGGTTTCTGCCTCCTACCGAACCTCCAAACCGGTTTAAACCAGTTTCTAAAATCGAAAATTTTGACCCGATTTTTGAAAAAACCCTAAGGCTATAGCCTTTCCGTTTTTTCGATTTTTGGGGGTCAAAAAATCGAAGAAAAATCCGGTTTTGGGTGGGTTTCCGTGGGAATATTCCAGTTTCAAACCGGTTATGACCGGTTTCTGCCTCCTACCGAACCTCCAAACCGGTTTAAACCAGTTTCTAAAATCGAAAATTTTGACCCGATTTTTGAAAAAACCCTAAGGCTATAGCCTTTCCGTTTTTTCGATTTTTGGGGGTCAAAAAATCGAAGAAAAATCCGGTTTTGGGTGGGTTTTCGTGGGAATATTCCAGTTTCAAACCGGTTATGACCGGTTTCTGCCTCCTACCGAACCTCCAAACCGGTTTAAACCAGTTTCTAAAATCGAAAATTTTGACCCGATTTTTGAAAAAACCCTAAGGCTATAGCCTTTCCGTTTTTTTCGACTTTTGGGGGGTCAAAAAATCGAAGAAAAATTCGGTTTTGGGTGGGTTTTCGTGGGAATATTCCAGTTTCAAACCGGTTATGACCGGTTTCTGCCTCCTACCGAACCTCCAAACCGGTTTAAACCAGTTTCTAAAATCGAAAATTTTGACCCGATTTTTGAAAAAACCCTAAGGCTATAGCCTTTCCGTTTTTTCGACTTTTGGGGGGTCAAAAAATCGAAGACAAGTCCGGTTTTGGGTGGGTTTTCGTGGGAATATTCCAGTTTCAAACCGGTTGTGACCGGTTTCTGCCTCCTACCGAACCTCCAAACCGGTTTAAACCAGTTTCTAAAATCGAAAATTTTGACCCGATTTTTGAAAAAACCCTAAGGCTATAGCCTTTCCGTTTTTTCGATTTTTGGGGGTCAAAAAATCGAAGAAAAATCCGGTTTTGGGTGGGTTTTCGTGGGAATATTCCAGTTTCAAATCGGTTATGACCGGTTTCTGCCTCCTACCGAACCTCCAAACCGGTTTAAACCAGTTTCTAAAATCGAAAATTTTGACCCGATTTTTGAAAAAACCCTAAGGCTATAGCCTTTCCGTTTTTTCGATTTTTGGGGGTCAAAAAATCGAAGAAAAATCCGGTTTTGGGTGGGTTTCCGTGGGAATATTCCAGTTTCAAACCGGTTATGACCGGTTTCTGCCTCCTACCGAACCTCCAAACCGGTTTAAACCAGTTTCTAAAATCGAAAATTTTGACCCGATTTTTGAAAAAACCCTAAGGCTATAGCCTTTCCGTTTTTTCGACTTTTGGGGGGTCAAAAAATCGAAGACAAGTCCGGTTTTGGGTGGGTTTTCGTGGGAATATTCCAGTTTCAAACCGGTTATGACCGGTTTCTGCCTCCTACCGAACCTCCAAACCGGTTTAAACCAGTTTCTAAAATCGAAAATTTTGACCCGATTTTTGAAAAAACCCTAAGGCTATAGCCTTTCCGTTTTTTCGATTTTTGGGGGTCAAAAAATCGAAGAAAAATCCGGTTTTGGGTGGGTTTTCGTGGGAATATTCCAGTTTCAAACCGGTTATGACCGGTTTCTGCCTCCTACCGAACCTCCAAACCGGTTTAAACCAGTTTCTAAAATCGAAAATTTTGACCCGATTTTTGAAAAAACCCTAAGGCTATAGCCTTTCCGTTTTTTCGATTTTTGGGGGTCAAAAAATCGAAGAAAAATCCGGTTTTGGGTGGGTTTTCGTGGGAATATTCCAGTTTCAAACCGGTTATGACCGGTTTCTGCCTCCTACCGAACCTCCAAACCGGTTTAAACCAGTTTCTAAAATCGAAAATTTTGACCCGATTTTTGAAAAAACCCTAAGGCTATAGCCTTTCCGTTTTTTTCGACTTTTGGGGGGTCAAAAAATCGAAGAAAAATTCGGTTTTGGGTGGGTTTTCGTGGGAATATTCCAGTTTCAAACCGGTTATGACCGGTTTCTGCCTCCTACCGAACCTCCAAACCGGTTTAAACCAGTTTCTAAAATCGAAAATTTTGACCCGATTTTTGAAAAAACCCTAAGGCTATAGCCTTTCCGTTTTTTCGACTTTTGGGGGGTCAAAAAATCGAAGACAAGTCCGGTTTTGGGTGGGTTTTCGTGGGAATATTCCAGTTTCAAACCGGTTGTGACCGGTTTCTGCCTCCTACCGAACCTCCAAACCGGTTTAAACCAGTTTCTAAAATCGAAAATTTTGACCCGATTTTTGAAAAAACCCTAAGGCTATAGCCTTTCCGTTTTTTCGATTTTTGGGGGTCAAAAAATCGAAGAAAAATCCGGTTTTGGGTGGGTTTTCGTGGGAATATTCCAGTTTCAAATCGGTTATGACCGGTTTCTGCCTCCTACCGAACCTCCAAACCGGTTTAAACCAGTTTCTAAAATCGAAAATTTTGACCCGATTTTTGAAAAAACCCTAAGGCTATAGCCTTTCCGTTTTTTCGATTTTTGGGGGTCAAAAAATCGAAGAAAAATCCGGTTTTGGGTGGGTTTCCGTGGGAATATTCCAGTTTCAAACCGGTTATGACCGGTTTCTGCCTCCTACCGAACCTCCAAACCGGTTTAAACCAGTTTCTAAAATCGAAAATTTTGACCCGATTTTTGAAAAAACCCTAAGGCTATAGCCTTTCCGTTTTTTCGACTTTTGGGGGGTCAAAAAATCGAAGACAAGTCCGGTTTTGGGTGGGTTTTCGTGGGAATATTCCAGTTTCAAACCGGTTATGACCGGTTTCTGCCTCCTACCGAACCTCCAAACCGGTTTAAACCAGTTTCTAAAATCGAAAATTTTGACCCGATTTTTGAAAAAACCCTAAGGCTATAGCCTTTCCGTTTTTTCGATTTTTGGGGGTCAAAAAATCGAAGAAAAATCCGGTTTTGGGTGGGTTTTCGTGGGAATATTCCAGTTTCAAACCGGTTATGACCGGTTTCTGCCTCCTACCGAACCTCCAAACCGGTTTAAACCAGTTTCTAAAATCGAAAATTTTGACCCGATTTTTGAAAAAACCCTAAGGCTATAGCCTTTCCGTTTTTTTCGACTTTTGGGGGGTCAAAAAATCGAAGAAAAATTCGGTTTTGGGTGGGTTTTCGTGGGAATATTCCAGTTTCAAACCGGTTGTGACCGGTTTCTGCCTCCTACCGAACCTCCAAACCGGTTTAAACCAGTTTCTAAAATCGAAAATTTTGACCCGATTTTTGAAAAAACCCTAAGGCTATAGCCTTTCCGTTTTTTCGATTTTTGGGGGTCAAAAAATCGAAGAAAAATCCGGTTTTGGGTGGGTTTTCGTGGGAATATTCCAGTTTCAAACCGGTTATGACCGGTTTCTGCCTCCTACCGAACCTCCAAACCGGTTTAAACCAGTTTCTAAAATCGAAAATTTTGACCCGATTTTTGAAAAAACCCTAAGGCTATAGCCTTTCCGTTTTTTCGACTTTGGGGGGGGTCAAAAAATCGAAGAAAAATCCGGTTTTGGGTGGGTTTTCGTGGGAATATTCCAGTTTCAAACCGGTTGTGACCGGTTTCTGCCTCCTACCGAACCTCCAAACCGGTTTAAACCAGTTTCTAAAATCGAAAATTTTGACCCGATTTTTGAAAAAACCCTAAGGCTATAGCCTTTCCGTTTTTTCGATTTTTGGGGGTCAAAAAATCGAAGAAAAATCCGGTTTTGGGTGGGTTTTCGTGGGAATATTCCAGTTTCAAACCGGTTATGACCGGTTTCTGCCTCCTACCGAACCTCCAAACCGGTTTAAACCAGTTTCTAAAATCGAAAATTTTGACCCGATTTTTGAAAAAACCCTAAGGCTATAGCCTTTCCGTTTTTTCGATTTTTGGGGGTCAAAAAATCGAAGAAAAATCCGGTTTTGGGTGGGTTTTCGTGGGAATATTCCAGTTTCAAACCGGTTATGACCGGTTTCTGCCTCCTACCGAACCTCCAAACCGGTTTAAACCAGTTTCTAAAATCGAAAATTTTGACCCGATTTTTGAAAAAACCCTAAGGCTATAGCCTTTCCGTTTTTTCGATTTTTGGGGGTCAAAAAATCGAAGAAAAATCCGGTTTTGGGTGGGTTTTCGTGGGAATATTCCAGTTTCAAACCGGTTATGACCGGTTTCTGCCTCCTACCGAACCTCCAAACCGGTTTAAACCAGTTTCTAAAATCGAAAATTTTGACCCGATTTTTGAAAAAACCCTAAGGCTATAGCCTTTCCGTTTTTTCGATTTTTGGGGGTCAAAAAATCGAAGAAAAATCCGGTTTTGGGTGGGTTTTCGTGGGAATATTCCAGTTTCAAACCGGTTATGACCGGTTTCTGCCTCCTACCGAACCTCCAAACCGGTTTAAACCAGTTTCTAAAATCGAAAATTTTGACCCGATTTTTGAAAAAACCCTAAGGCTTTAGCCTTTCCGTTTTTTCGACTTTGGGGGGGGTCAAAAAATCGAAGAAAAATCCGGTTTTGGGTGGGTTTTCGTGGGAATATTCCAGTTTCAAACCGGTTGTGACCGGTTTCTGCCTCCTACCGAACCTCCAAACCGGTTTAAACCAGTTTCTAAAATCGAAAATTTTGACCCGATTTTTGAAAAAACCCTAAGGCTATAGCCTTTCCGTTTTTTCGATTTTTGGGGGTCAAAAAATCGAAGAAAAATCCGGTTTTGGGTGGGTTTTCGTGGGAATATTCCAGTTTCAAATCGGTTATGACCGGTTTCTGCCTCCTACCGAACCTCCAAACCGGTTTAAACCAGTTTCTAAAATCGAAAATTTTGACCCGATTTTTGAAAAAACCCTAAGGCTATAGCCTTTCCGTTTTTTCGATTTTTGGGGGTCAAAAAAATCGAAGAAAAATCCGGTTTTGGGTGGGTTTTCGTGGGAATATTCCAGTTTCAAACCGGTTATGACCGGTTTCTGCCTCCTACCGAACCTCCAAACCGGTTTAAACCAGTTTCTAAAATCGAAAATTTTGACCCGATTTTTGAAAAAACCCTAAGGCTATAGCCTTTCCGTTTTTTCGATTTTTGGGGGTCAAAAAATCGAAGAAAAATCCGGTTTTGGGTGGGTTTCCGTGGGAATATTCCAGTTTCAAACCGGTTATGACCGGTTTCTGCCTCCTACCGAACCTCCAAACCGGTTTAAACCAGTTTCTAAAATCGAAAATTTTGACCCGATTTTTGAAAAAAACCTAAGGCTATAGCCTTTCCGTTTTTTCGATTTTTGGGGGTCAAAAAATCGAAGAAAAATCCGGTTTTGGGTGGGTTTCCGTGGGAATATTCCAGTTTCAAACCGGTTGTGACCGGTTTCTGCCTCCTACCGAACCTCCAAACCGGTTTAAACCAGTTTCTAAAATCGAAAATTTTGACCCGATTTTTGAAAAAACCCTAAGGCTATAGCCTTTCCGTTTTTTCGATTTTTGGGGGTCAAAAAATCGAAGAAAAATCCGGTTTTGGGTGGGTTTTCGTGGGAATATTCCAGTTTCAAACCGGTTATGACCGGTTTCTGCCTCCTACCGAACCTCCAAACCGGTTTAAACCAGTTTCTAAAATCGAAAATTTTGACCCGATTTTTGAAAAAACCCTAAGGCTATAGCCTTTCCGTTTTTTCGATTTTTGGGGGTCAAAAAATCGAAGAAAAATCCGGTTTTGGGTGGGTTTCCGTGGGAATATTCCAGTTTCAAACCGGTTATGACCGGTTTCTGCCTCCTACCGAACCTCCAAACCGGTTTAAACCAGTTTCTAAAATCGAAAATTTTGACCCGATTTTTGAAAAAACCCTAAGGCTTTAGCCTTTCCGTTTTTTCGACTTTGGGGGGGGTCAAAAAATCGAAGAAAAATCCGGTTTTGGGTGGGTTTTCGTGGGAATATTCCAGTTTCAAACCGGTTGTGACCGGTTTCTGCCTCCTACCGAACCTCCAAACCGGTTTAAACCAGTTTCTAAAATCGAAAATTTTGACCCGATTTTTGAAAAAACCCTAAGGCTATAGCCTTTCCGTTTTTTCGATTTTTGGGGGTCAAAAAATCGAAGAAAAATCCGGTTTTGGGTGGGTTTTCGTGGGAATATTCCAGTTTCAAATCGGTTATGACCGGTTTCTGCCTCCTACCGAACCTCCAAACCGGTTTAAACCAGTTTCTAAAATCGAAAATTTTGACCCGATTTTTGAAAAAACCCTAAGGCTTTAGCCTTTCCGTTTTTTCGACTTTGGGGGGGGTCAAAAAATCGAAGAAAAATCCGGTTTTGGGTGGGTTTTCGTGGGAATATTCCAGTTTCAAACCGGTTGTGACCGGTTTCTGCCTCCTACCGAACCTCCAAACCGGTTTAAACCAGTTTCTAAAATCGAAAATTTTGACCCGATTTTTGAAAAAACCCTAAGGCTATAGCCTTTCCGTTTTTTCGATTTTTGGGGGTCAAAAAATCGAAGAAAAATCCGGTTTTGGGTGGGTTTTCGTGGGAATATTCCAGTTTCAAATCGGTTATGACCGGTTTCTGCCTCCTACCGAACCTCCAAACCGGTTTAAACCAGTTTCTAAAATCGAAAATTTTGACCCGATTTTTGAAAAAACCCTAAGGCTATAGCCTTTCCGTTTTTTCGATTTTTGGGGGTCAAAAAAATCGAAGAAAAATCCGGTTTTGGGTGGGTTTTCGTGGGAATATTCCAGTTTCAAACCGGTTATGACCGGTTTCTGCCTCCTACCGAACCTCCAAACCGGTTTAAACCAGTTTCTAAAATCGAAAATTTTGACCCGATTTTTGAAAAAACCCTAAGGCTATAGCCTTTCCGTTTTTTCGATTTTTGGGGGTCAAAAAAATCGAAGAAAAATCCGGTTTTGGGTGGGTTTTCGTGGGAATATTCCAGTTTCAAACCGGTTATGACCGGTTTCTGCCTCCTACCGAACCTCCAAACCGGTTTAAACCAGTTTCTAAAATCGAAAATTTTGACCCGATTTTTGAAAAAACCCTAAGGCTATAGCCTTTCCGTTTTTTCGATTTTTGGGGGTCAAAAAATCGAAGAAAAATCCGGTTTTGGGTGGGTTTGCGTGGGAATATTCCAGTTTCAAACCGGTTATGACCGGTTTCTGCCTCCTACCGAACCTCCAAACCGGTTTAAACCAGTTTCTAAAATCGAAAATTTTGACCCGATTTTTGAAAAAACCCTAAGGCTATAGCCTTTCCGTTTTTTCGATTTTTGGGGGTCAAAAAATCGAAGAAAAATCCGGTTTTGGGTGGGTTTTCGTGGGAATATTCCAGTTTCAAACCGGTTATGACCGGTTTCTGCCTCCTACCGAACCTCCAAACCGGTTTAAACCAGTTTCTAAAATCGAAAATTTTGACCCGATTTTTGAAAAAACCCTAAGGCTTTAGCCTTTCCGTTTTTTCGACTTTGGGGGGGGTCAAAAAATCGAAGAAAAATCCGGTTTTGGGTGGGTTTTCGTGGGAATATTCCAGTTTCAAACCGGTTGTGACCGGTTTCTGCCTCCTACCGAACCTCCAAACCGGTTTAAACCAGTTTCTAAAATCGAAAATTTTGACCCGATTTTTGAAAAAACCCTAAGGCTATAGCCTTTCCGTTTTTTCGATTTTTGGGGGTCAAAAAATCGAAGAAAAATCCGGTTTTGGGTGGGTTTTCGTGGGAATATTCCAGTTTCAAATCGGTTATGACCGGTTTCTGCCTCCTACCGAACCTCCAAACCGGTTTAAACCAGTTTCTAAAATCGAAAATTTTGACCCGATTTTTGAAAAAACCCTAAGGCTATAGCCTTTCCGTTTTTTCGATTTTTGGGGGTCAAAAAAATCGAAGAAAAATCCGGTTTTGGGTGGGTTTTCGTGGGAATATTCCAGTTTCAAACCGGTTATGACCGGTTTCTGCCTCCTACCGAACCTCCAAACCGGTTTAAACCAGTTTCTAAAATCGAAAATTTTGACCCGATTTTTGAAAAAACCCTAAGGCTATAGCCTTTCCGTTTTTTCGATTTTTGGGGGTCAAAAAATCGAAGAAAAATCCGGTTTTGGGTGGGTTTCCGTGGGAATATTCCAGTTTCAAACCGGTTATGACCGGTTTCTGCCTCCTACCGAACCTCCAAACCGGTTTAAACCAGTTTCTAAAATCGAAAATTTTGACCCGATTTTTGAAAAAAACCTAAGGCTATAGCCTTTCCGTTTTTTCGATTTTTGGGGGTCAAAAAATCGAAGAAAAATCCGGTTTTGGGTGGGTTTCCGTGGGAATATTCCAGTTTCAAACCGGTTGTGACCGGTTTCTGCCTCCTACCGAACCTCCAAACCGGTTTAAACCAGTTTCTAAAATCGAAAATTTTGACCCGATTTTTGAAAAAACCCTAAGGCTATAGCCTTTCCGTTTTTTCGATTTTTGGGGGTCAAAAAATCGAAGAAAAATCCGGTTTTGGGTGGGTTTTCGTGGGAATATTCCAGTTTCAAACCGGTTATGACCGGTTTCTGCCTCCTACCGAACCTCCAAACCGGTTTAAACCAGTTTCTAAAATCGAAAATTTTGACCCGATTTTTGAAAAAACCCTAAGGCTATAGCCTTTCCGTTTTTTCGATTTTTGGGGGTCAAAAAATCGAAGAAAAATCCGGTTTTGGGTGGGTTTCCGTGGGAATATTCCAGTTTCAAACCGGTTATGACCGGTTTCTGCCTCCTACCGAACCTCCAAACCGGTTTAAACCAGTTTCTAAAATCGAAAATTTTGACCCGATTTTTGAAAAAACCCTAAGGCTTTAGCCTTTCCGTTTTTTCGACTTTGGGGGGGGTCAAAAAATCGAAGAAAAATCCGGTTTTGGGTGGGTTTTCGTGGGAATATTCCAGTTTCAAACCGGTTGTGACCGGTTTCTGCCTCCTACCGAACCTCCAAACCGGTTTAAACCAGTTTCTAAAATCGAAAATTTTGACCCGATTTTTGAAAAAACCCTAAGGCTATAGCCTTTCCGTTTTTTCGATTTTTGGGGGTCAAAAAATCGAAGAAAAATCCGGTTTTGGGTGGGTTTTCGTGGGAATATTCCAGTTTCAAATCGGTTATGACCGGTTTCTGCCTCCTACCGAACCTCCAAACCGGTTTAAACCAGTTTCTAAAATCGAAAATTTTGACCCGATTTTTGAAAAAACCCTAAGGCTTTAGCCTTTCCGTTTTTTCGACTTTGGGGGGGGTCAAAAAATCGAAGAAAAATCCGGTTTTGGGTGGGTTTTCGTGGGAATATTCCAGTTTCAAACCGGTTGTGACCGGTTTCTGCCTCCTACCGAACCTCCAAACCGGTTTAAACCAGTTTCTAAAATCGAAAATTTTGACCCGATTTTTGAAAAAACCCTAAGGCTATAGCCTTTCCGTTTTTTCGATTTTTGGGGGTCAAAAAATCGAAGAAAAATCCGGTTTTGGGTGGGTTTTCGTGGGAATATTCCAGTTTCAAATCGGTTATGACCGGTTTCTGCCTCCTACCGAACCTCCAAACCGGTTTAAACCAGTTTCTAAAATCGAAAATTTTGACCCGATTTTTGAAAAAACCCTAAGGCTATAGCCTTTCCGTTTTTTCGATTTTTGGGGGTCAAAAAAATCGAAGAAAAATCCGGTTTTGGGTGGGTTTTCGTGGGAATATTCCAGTTTCAAACCGGTTATGACCGGTTTCTGCCTCCTACCGAACCTCCAAACCGGTTTAAACCAGTTTCTAAAATCGAAAATTTTGACCCGATTTTTGAAAAAACCCTAAGGCTATAGCCTTTCCGTTTTTTCGATTTTTGGGGGTCAAAAAAATCGAAGAAAAATCCGGTTTTGGGTGGGTTTTCGTGGGAATATTCCAGTTTCAAACCGGTTATGACCGGTTTCTGCCTCCTACCGAACCTCCAAACCGGTTTAAACCAGTTTCTAAAATCGAAAATTTTGACCCGATTTTTGAAAAAACCCTAAGGCTATAGCCTTTCCGTTTTTTCGATTTTTGGGGGTCAAAAAATCGAAGAAAAATCCGGTTTTGGGTGGGTTTGCGTGGGAATATTCCAGTTTCAAACCGGTTATGACCGGTTTCTGCCTCCTACCGAACCTCCAAACCGGTTTAAACCAGTTTCTAAAATCGAAAATTTTGACCCGATTTTTGAAAAAACCCTAAGGCTATAGCCTTTCCGTTTTTTCGATTTTTGGGGGTCAAAAAAATCGAAGAAAAATCCGGTTTTGGGTGGGTTTTCGTGGGAATATTCCAGTTTCAAACCGGTTATGACCGGTTTCTGCCTCCTACCGAACCTCCAAACCGGTTTAAACCAGTTTCTAAAATCGAAAATTTTGACCCGATTTTTGAAAAAACCCTAAGGCTATAGCCTTTCCGTTTTTTCGATTTTTGGGGGTCAAAAAATCGAAGAAAAATCCGGTTTTGGGTGGGTTTGCGTGGGAATATTCCAGTTTCAAACCGGTTATGACCGGTTTCTGCCTCCTACCGAACCTCCAAACCGGTTTAAACCAGTTTCTAAAATCGAAAATTTTGACCCGATTTTTGAAAAAACCCTAAGGCTATAGCCTTTCCGTTTTTTCGATTTTTGGGGGTCAAAAAAATCGAAGAAAAATCCGGTTTTGGGTGGGTTTTCGTGGGAATATTCCAGTTTCAAACCGGTTATGACCGGTTTCTGCCTCCTACCGAACCTCCAAACCGGTTTAAACCAGTTTCTAAAATCGAAAATTTTGACCCGATTTTTGAAAAAACCCTAAGGCTATAGCCTTTCCGTTTTTTCGACTTTTGGGGGGTCAAAAAATCGAAGAAAAATCCGGTTTTGGGTGGGTTTTCGTGGGAATATTCCAGTTTCAAACCGGTTATGACCGGTTTCTGCCTCCTACCGAACCTCCAAACCGGTTTAAACCAGTTTCTAAAATCGAAAATTTTGACCCGATTTTTGAAAAAACCCTAAGGCTATAGCCTTTCCGTTTTTTCGACTTTTGGGGGGTCAAAAAATCGAAGAAAAATCCGGTTTTGGGTGGGTTTTCGTGGGAATATTCCAGTTTCAAACCGGTTATGACCGGTTTCTGCCTCCTACCGAACCTCCAAACCGGTTTAAACCAGTTTCTAAAATCGAAAATTTTGACCCGATTTTTGAAAAAACCCTAAGGCTATAGCCTTTCCGTTTTTTCGATTTTTGGGGGTCAAAAAATCGAAGAAAAATCCGGTTTTGGGTGGGTTTCCGTGGGAATATTCCAGTTTCAAACCGGTTATGACCGGTTTCTGCCTCCTACCGAACCTCCAAACCGGTTTAAACCAGTTTCTAAAATCGAAAATTTTGACCCGATTTTTGAAAAAACCCTAAGGCTATAAGCCTTTCCGTTTTTTCGATTTTTGGGGGTCAAAAAATCGAAGAAAAATCCGGTTTTGGGTGGGTTTTCGTGGGAATATTCCAGTTTCAAACCGGTTATGACCGGTTTCTGCCTCCTACCGAACCTCCAAACCGGTTTAAACCAGTTTCTAAAATCGAAAATTTTGACCCGATTTTTGAAAAAAACCAAGGCTATAGCCTTTCCGTTTTTTCGACTTTTGGGGGGTCAAAAAATCGAAGACAAGTCCGGTTTTGGGTGGGTTTTCGTGGGAATATTCCAGTTTCAAACCGGTTGTGACCGGTTTCTGCCTCCTACCGAACCTCCAAACCGGTTTAAACCAGTTTCTAAAATCGAAAATTTTGACCCGATTTTTGAAAAAACCCTAAGGCTATAGCCTTTCCGTTTTTTCGATTTTTGGGGGGTCAAAAAATCGAAGAAAAATCCGGTTTTGGGTGGGTTTCCGTGGGAATATTCCAGTTTCAAACCGGTTGTGACCGGTTTCTGCCTCCTACCGAACCTCCAAACCGGTTTAAACCAGTTTCTAAAATCGAAAATTTTGACCCGATTTTTGAAAAAACCCTAAGGCTATAGCCTTTCCGTTTTTTCGACTTTTGGGGGGTCAAAAAATCGAAGAAAAATCCGGTTTTGGGTGGGTTTTCGTGGGAATATTCCAGTTTCAAACCGGTTATGACCGGTTTCTGCCTCCTACCGAACCTCCAAACCGGTTTAAACCAGTTTCTAAAATCGAAAATTTTGACCCGATTTTTGAAAAAAACCTAAGGCTATAGCCTTTCCGTTTTTTCGACTTTTGGGGGGTCAAAAAATCGAAGAAAAATCCGGTTTTGGGTGGGTTTTCGTGGGAATATTCCAGTTTCA